>NC_140589.1:1570967086-1571567086 GCF_964204655.1 Triturus cristatus
CAGCAAATCAGAACGGAAAAAGGGGTAGGGGAGGGAGGGAAGGGGTCAACTACCTATGTTTCTACCTTACAGAAGTCACGTGCGGACCTGCCAGTTAAGGAGTCTCAAAAGAAAAGACGTCGAGCGTGCGTGCCAGTGGGCATGAGGGACAGAGCTGAACATCTTCCTAGGGGTACGACACCATGGTGGGAGGTGTGGGCCCCTTCGGTTACACATTTAGAATTACCACAGGTGAGGGATATACACAGCGGAGCGAGTCAGCCTAAGGTACTGTCACGTAAGGTTGGGGGGGAAGGGGCCTCAGTTGTTGAACAAAACATGGACAAAGTAGGGAGTACAACGATGCAGAAGGCAGGGGGGGACACGACGCAGGTGGTGGGTAAGGTAGCTAAACGTTTACCTTACATGGGTTTAGCGATGCCCCTAGGTACACACTTATCGTTAAAGACGAAACAGAAAATTTGGGACCACAAGTTTGTCGACATCTTTAAATTACCACAGGAAGGTCCAGGCAAAAGAAGGTTCCAAGGAAGAAGAGTGGGAGCTGGCGAGGCGGCCAAGGGTTCCACGTAATGTGGAAAATTGGACGTCTGCGTTTCTCATTTTTGCCAGCATATATACGGAGAAATACCCTGAGAGAGCAGTGTCCAATTTTAAGTACATGGATGTGGTACGGAAAGCTCAGCTGCAGTTTGGGGGTTATTGCTGGCTCAATTATGATGAGGAATTTAGGGCCAGGATGAGCATGGCAGCAAATAAACCATGGGGTGAGGTAGACGCAGAATTGTGGCTCCAATGGATGGCTTCAGCTAATCCTTTGGCGACTACTCATACAGCCAGTGGTCTGCCGGTTACATATAAGCCCTTTCTACCATGTCCCGCTCTATCAGGGGCGGGGGTCACAGGGTGGGGACAGGCGGCTGGGATTGGAGCATGCTGGAATTTTAATAGGGGATTATGCACCAGGCAGGCGTGTCGCGTTCGACACGAATGTTCACAATGTGGGGGGCGACATGCAATTGCCCAGTGTTTCACCACATTTAATGCAGCTGGGGGGCAGAGAGGGCCCGAGCAGGGATGGGGGGCACCATTACAATTTATACCAAAAAGCGGCTACGCCAATTAATTTGGAGGCAATGATACCATGGTTGGAAGCATATCATGATAAGACAACGGCTAGCACATTGTTTTGGTTTTTTTTGGAGGGTTTCAAGATTAGTTATCAAGGGCCCAGAGAAGGTCGGTGGGCAGATAATTTGAAATCAGCAATGGAGTTCCCTCATATAGTTCGAGATATGCTGTCTGAAGAAGTGTCATTGGGCAGAGTAGCCGGCCCGTTCAAGATGTGTCCTTTGCTAAATTTTATCATTTCGCCTATTGGGGTCATCCCTAAAAAGGCAGCTGGGGAATTTCGAATGATCCAGCACCTGTCTTGGCCAGAAGGCTATTCTATTAATGATTTTATTGCCCCAGCAGACACAGCAGTGTCTTATACGTCAGTTGACGAGGCCCTGAAGCGGGTGAATTTTGTAGGTGAAGGTGCGCAGCTCGCTAAATGCGATATCAAGTCGGCGTTTAGGCTCCTCCCGATTCATCCAACCGATTTTGAATTGTTGGGAATGTATTTTGAAGGGCACTATTATGTTGACAAAGTGTTGCCTATGGGGTGTGCGGTGTCTTGCGCCCTTTTTGAGCGATTTAGCACCTTCCAGCACTGGGTTTTTTCGCAGAGTTACCAGCACGGAGCCTCCTGTCACTATTTGGATGATTTCCTTTTCATGGGTCAGGCAGGTACTAGGCAGTGCCAGGCAGCCTTGGACGTTTTTTGCAAATTGATGAATGAGCTGGGAGTGCCATTGGCGCCGGACAAAACAGTAGGGCCACAGACCCGATTAACATTTCTTGGCATTGAAATAGACACGGTAGCACAAATAGACAGGCTGCCAGCAGGGAAAGTACGTGAAATTCGAGAGTGTGTGGAGGAAACATTAGAGAAAAACGAAACTGGAGCTTAGACAGGTACAGCGCCTACTGGGCTATTTGACGTTCGCTTGCAGAGTAGTAAGGGCAGGTAGGACGTTTTGTCGGGCCTTAGGCATGGCGCTGTCGGGCGCATGGCGGCCACATCATAGAGTCCGCATATCCAAAATGGTGAAGGAAGATTTGAGAGTATGGTTGGTTTTCTTGGAGGATTTCCATGGAGTGCCGTTACAATTCATTGAAGATCGTTTCATCTGGCAAGTACAGATATATTCAGACGCGGCTGGTTCCAAAGGTTTTGGTATCTTTTGGGACGGTCGGTGGTGTTCGGAGCAGTGGCCAGCGCACTGGATGACACAAGGGTGCAGCATCGCCTTTTTAGAACTTTTTCCGGTTTTGGTAGCGCTGGTCATATGGGGTAAAGAGCTTCAAAATAGATCTGTGTTGTTCAATATTGATAATATGTCCGTGGTGAATCTACTCAATCATCAAAAAGCCAAAGATGTGAGAGTGTTACGCTTGTTACGGAAGTTTATGTTGGTGAGTTTGCAATGGAATATTATGTTCAGAGCCAAACACATACCAGGGGTAAATAACTGCATTGCTGACGCCCTTTCCCATTTTAATTGGCAGCTTTTTCGCGAACTGGCGCCAGGGGCGGACGACAGCAAAACCCTTCTGTCAGACAGCATCTGGGCGTTAAGGAACTGACAATTGAGAGGCTCGTGGAAAATTCAGTAGCGGACTCCACAAGGAAATCTTACAGACAAGCGTGGTTACAATTTATGATTTATGTAAAATGTAACAGCAAGGGGTGGGAGAAGCAACAGTTTGCTTACCTTATCTTAAACTTTGTTCTATGGCTGGCGAAACAAGGGTTGTCATCTAATACCATAGCTGGTAAATTGGCTGAGGTATCCTTTTACTGACAGTTACACTGGGGTTTTGACCCTGTTGACGGCATTCTGGTGCGAAGAATGCTGAAAAGTTTGAGCAAAAGGAGGGTAACAAGGCGGCTGCCTAGGGCCCCCATTTCTTTTCAGCTGCTGCAGAGACTGGTGCAACAGTTACCACATTGTTGTTATAGCGCTCATGAGACAGCATTGTTCAGGCTGGCAATGATTTGGCTCTTTTTCGGAGCGTTTCGAGTGTCACAGATATTGGGGGGCAGAGGGACAGGAGGCATACGCTATGACGAAGTGATTTGTGAACAGCAGAGGCTTCGGATTTGGTTACGAAGTTCAAAAACTGACCAATTGGGGAGGGGTGTTTGGGTTTTTTTGAATAAAAGTGGCCTGGTGGAGTGTTGCCCAGTTTTAGAGTGGGAGGGGTTTCAGGACAAATCCATTACCACCACAGCAGCTTATATTTTCGTGCATAAGTCAGGCCATCATGTTACCAGTACACAGCTGTTGGGGGTGCTGAGGAAAGTTTTGTTGTTAGTGGGAGAATCACCTTCAGAATATGCAACTCATTCATTCAGAATAGGAGCAGCGACGGACGCTGCGAAGTTGGGGTTAGGGTGGGATGCCATTCAAAGAATTGGCAGGTGGAAATCCAGGTGTTGTACACGTTATGTACGCAAGTTGATTTAGTAAATGTTAGTAAGGCGTGCTAATTCTTTTTATTTTATATTAGGTGATATCCGCACTTTGTCCGGTAAACGCCATGTATGGATCATCGGACATTATTTTGTCAAATGGGCAGGCCTCTTCGCTGAAAGACAGATTTATGGTTGCAGCCTCGGCCTCCCAAGTGCAGGACATGAGTTGCTTTGGCATGGAAAAGGCGGCATGAAATGGGAGGAACTGTTCCCAACTCTCAAAAGATTAAGGTGTGATAGACGGCCGCCAAATTTGCTGTTGATACACTTAGGAGAGAATGATCTCGTATCGCTTTCAAGGCCTTAGTTTTAAAAAAACATGAAATTAGATCTAACGGTGATCAAGGACAACTGGTTGGGAACGACAGTCGTATGGACTGAGTTTGTTTATCGGCAGCATTGGAGGCAAGCGAGAGACCAAGTGGCAATGGACAGAGCACGCAAAAAGCTGAATAAAGAGATGAAAAACTATTGTGCGGGAATGGGCATAAGGTATCTGTCACATGGAAACATCACTAGTACAGAGGGACAGTTATTCAGAGCGGATGGGGTTCATTTGTCAGAGTTGGGCCTGGCATATTACATTTTGGAAATCAGGGATTGTTTGTCAATGGAATTGGCTGTTGACCTGTGGTGCAACAGCAAAGATCGCTGAAGGGAGGTTACGGCTGCAATGGTTGGTGGGGACAGGAAAACGCTTCGGTTTTCCTGGGTGGCAAGGTTTGGGGTGGGTTAGGCAGGAGCGGTCTAACCCGGCATCCCAGGAAGACGGGTAGGGAAAAAGGGGAAGATAAGAATGACAAGGTAAAGGTAACACAGAGAAGTTGAAGGTTGGTTTAAAGTTTTGAAATGGGGAAATGTGATTTTAGAAATGGTTTTGGCTTAATATTCTAAATTGTAAAGAGAAATAAATAAATAAATTTGCCGAGTAATTTGAGAATTTACCTGTTCTAAATAAAGTGGCCTTTCTACTATACAAAGATGTGTGAGGATCAGTTGTTTTGGGCGAGGGGACCCCAGGGGGAGCGGAGAAACAGTCTCTCCCTGGGGCTGTTCGCCCGAATGGAACGGGCCACGTAGGGACGCAAGAGAGGGGGGCGCGCGCGCATAGTTAATTTATGCAGGTGCGCGAAGAGCACGGAAGCGCGAGCGAGGGGGAGAGGAGGTAAACGAAGTCCCACCCTCACAACCCAACAATAAATAAATAAATAAATAATAATAAAATAAAAAATAAGAAAAATAAAAAAAGCCGCTATTAGACAGGTTACTCTTGGGCAATGTTCATTGGTAAAGGCAAGGTTTGGGGTGGGTGAGGCAGGAGCGGTCTTACCCGGCATCCCAGGAAGACGGGTAGGGAAAAAGGGGAAGATAAGAATGACAAGGTAAAGGTAACACAGAGAATGGGGAAATGTGATTTTAGAAATGGTTTTGGCTTAGTATTCTAAATTGTAAAGAGAAATAAATAAATACATTTGCCGAGTTATTTGAGAGTTTACCTGTTCTAAATAAAGTGGCCTTTCTACTATACAAAGATGTGTGAAGGTCAGTTGTTTTGGGCGATCATTGGTGGGCGTTCTAGTCGTTCACAAGCCTTTTGCTATTAATAGAACTTCCTGTCTTGCCCGCTTCTTCTGCAACCAGAAAGCAAGACGGATCCCACACACTCTCCTGCCACCACGACAGAGGTAAGGTCTCCAGCAGTGCTCCCCAATCACTACACTGTCCGACCTTGATTTATTTAATCATTACTTACCTAAACATCCTCTTACTTACAGGACTAATCGTGAAACGGACGAACCCGCCCGTACACTACCTTTGGATCCTGCACACGGGTTTTGGATTAGCCGTCCTTCCCGTTTGATTTATTTTCCCAATACTCCGTTCTCTTACAACATTTATACCCACAACACCCGTTGTGACCGGGTTGGAATTATCACCGGTCCAACGGTGAGCATATTTTGAGCCCGTTACCCCCCTTTTTTTCTTTGACCTGTTTTGTTGTCATCTGGTTTCCTCTTCTTACGCTGGAATTGTCTTACCCCGACACTCCCTTCCTTCTCTCCTCAGATTCGCATGCTCAAATATCCTTTCCATGCAGGTAGCTCCACTTTTTCTAATCACTTTCTTGGTGCACGATTGCATTTACGATCCTGTTCCCGCTTTTTTCACGTTGGCAACAACCCAACATTCTTTTAAAAGTGTCCTTTTATTATGATCCTTTGCCGTGTTTTTATTTACTTGGGTGGCATTCATTCTGCACTACTGCTTGGTATTTACTGTCTTTAGATGGTCTTTTGTTTATCGAGCGCTTATTCTCAACAGTGTCTTCATTTTGGACTGCTTCCTCTTCCGAATGTTCTGTTATGAATAGATTACAGGCAGAAAAAGTTTTTCTTTATTCCCCCTTTGTTGAATATTTTGGAAATGTCTTATAATTTACCGAAATGCGTTTGACTATTTTCGTTCGTTTAATTACACTTGCACTTTCCCGCACGTTACTCCACTGACTCCCCATCATGTTCAGGTGTGTTTAGGTATGATATGAATACGTTTATGACGTTTAGTATTCACCTTAAATTCCCCACTCAATCTGTCTCTCCCGTTTGCTGTGATGTCACTTAATTTTGTCTTTCCACAATTCCTTTAGGGTTTCCATGTTACATGGTGTTTACAAAATATTTTCGCACATATGCCAGTATATAAGGATCTATAGACTATGTGCATTTTCCAAACATACTATACCACACCTCTTATGTCTTTCCCAGCCCTGAAGAGTCATGGGATAACGGACCCAGGTGACGAAACACGTGTCGGCTGGTTGTTTGCTTTTCTGCTTACTCAAAATATTAAAAATCCAATTTAAAGAATTTACTGATGTCGACCACAACTTACTCTGCTTCAAGAGACTTAAAGAAGAAAACCTAACTGTGTATTTATACTCTAACGTGTGCCCAGGACACTGTCTTTAATTATACAATAACTACATATTCAAATAAACAATCTTTGCAATGCAGTGCTCTTTTTACGCATGAGAAAAGCCATTGTTTGGGGAAAAATCACTTTTGAAAATGTTCAGGTACTTGAAATATGGCTGAACAGAGTAGCTTTGGCTCGTCAAATTGAGCTACAAGGTAAAAACAACAGCTTGTACCATTTTACACGAATGAAAACACTTGCACAACTCTGAACGATTTATGCATTTAATCTGCTAGTAATTAGCCACTAGCTCTCTCTGGTCGTCCACATATCATCTGTAGGATTCTCTAGCCTTCAACACCTCATGCTGTGCTTCCTGATTTCTTGCTACACTTTACTTCAGACAGCAAGAAATTGAAATATTCCAGCTAATTACTGTTTGGCAGTATTTTAATAGAATGCTACTAATTGCAACAACTTGCTGCTAAAGCTTGTAAATGTCACGTTTCAAAATCGGCTAAAGTTTTTTCAATTTAATATGTCACTTTGGCTATTCAAATGCAAGATGTGATGGAAAGAGAGCTCCCAATTGAAGGGGCTCTTTGGTGAATAATGTCATAATTTGTCACAAAAATTAATCAAACATTGGATTTTCTGCTATGAATGTTGTTAATAATTGTGATCCGTGTAGAAGGTGTTAGGAACTGTATGGAAAGCCCTTTTAAATCAATGTATAAGTATCCTTCAATATGCTGACGCAAATTTTCCCCTAGAATATTAACATCGGTGAAATTTTATACTAATGATAAATCTTCGCAATGATCAATTGTCTCAATTTGAAAATAGTTTGTAATATTGGAAAGCTATGAAGGTGGGTCATTTTTTAAACCGGTGTCAACTGCCACTAACGTTGTTTTCTTATGCTGCATCAATCGAACACATAAAGCCTGGTCCCTTTGTAAATGATATTCAACAATCCAGGAGGGCCTCATTTATGGCTTTTTGACGTAGGGCAGTGCAGCTAGCCACCTTGCTGCGCTGCCCTGCGCCAAAGTAAAAGGGCAGGAATGCACTGTATTTAAAGCAATACAGCATTCCTATCCTTTCTGCCTGTGCTGGCCCTGTTTTGGGAACCTAGCACAAATGTAGGTACACTTACACTGAGGTTTAAGCAATACGGTGCATTTCTGTCCTTTCTGCCTGCGTTGGCGGAGGTTTCGCAGCCCATCACCAATGTAGGCACAATGGGGTGCCTTCGTCGCATGCAGGATTGTTTTTGTGCAAGACGGGGTACTTTCCTACCCAAAAACAATCCTACGAGGCGTCTTTCTATGTGTGCTTCAGAATGTTTCTCCTTGTTACGCTTCACCTTGGGAGGCATATGGATTTGGCGCTACCCAAGGTTTACAGCACTTTGTAAATCTAAGGCAGCGTCAAATTCCAAGAGTGTTGCATGGAAAACCCCACTGCAATGCCCATGGAACGCCTCCCGTAAACAGAGAGTAAGGCAATGCAATGATCCTACCGTTCGAGTTTCAGGGCTGGGAAAAGAGAATATTTCTGTATGCTGATGACCTAATGGTAGCTACAACTGACCTGCTACTCTCACTCTCAAATATTTCAGACATCTTGGATGAATTTGGAGAGGTTTCAGGCTATCAAGTAAATTGGAAGAAGACTGAAGTTATGGAGTGGAATTCCCAGAGTAATAACACCCTGGTTAAGGATACAGAAAGATATCTGGGTATTATGGTAACAAAGAATTTAGAGGATGTTGCACGGGTGAACTTTGAGAAAATTGCAAGGGGGACTAACAAACTATTAAAATCTTGGTCAGGGCTTCCTCTTTCATTTTTGGGAAGATCAAACATTCTGAAAATGCCCATACTGCCAAAATTCACATTTCTGTTTTCCTCAATACCCTTAGAATTCACAAACGTTTAGTTTGACAAACTACAAGGTGTCTTGAGTAGTTTTATTTGGGCTTCCAGGGCAACTAGAATTGCCTGGAGGAAACTCCGGAGGGGGAAGCAGGTGGGAGGAATTGCTAGTCCAGACTTGCTTCAATATTGCAAAGCATTCAGTGTAAATTAATGAAAACTTTACTTCAAGAGCACCAAATGTACCCTCCATATCTATAAGGCATGACACAGGTAGAGGGGGATGGCTTTTTGTATAAATTTGGGCTTCCAAACTTTTTCAAAAATGTTACCTTAAAGATCCTACTGGCAGCATGCAAGCTTTGGTCTCAAATAAGGGGAGCCTCAGGAATCCCGTAATATACCAGCTATGCTCCAATATGGGCATCTCCAGGAACCTCCGATTGCTTGAAGGATACACTTTCAAGCCAATTAGCAGAAGCGAGAATAACAAGATGGGGGCAGTTTCTTGATGGAGGGGCCCTAGTTGGCTGGCAACATCTATTATCAATGACAAATGGTGGTATCTCCAGATTCAAGTACGACCAGTTGGCTAGTTGGGTAAAGTCTTTGGAGAAGGAAAAGGTGGGAAGTTGTGAACTTGAGGTAAAGTTTATGAAGAGCCCATCACAGAAGAAGGAGGTCACGGAGTGGTATTGGCTGTTTGTACTTCCTGAGGAAGAAGATTTTACTCTCCCTAAGAGATCTGGAGCAAGGATCTGCTGTCGGGGGATGTGCAACATTTCTGGCAAGTATCAATGTCTACTCTGTTGTACGTTGTGAGTGCCACCCCACTCAGGAAAAATCATTTATTCATGATACACAGGGCATATTGGTCACCAAAAAAGTTTACAAGAATGAACAAGCAGATGGTCAAGAGCTGTCCCAAATGTGGGGAGAAGGAAGCTGAAGACCTGCACATGTTTTGCCATTGCCCCAACCTCCAGGCATACTGGCATGACATAAGTCAGACCCCCCAGGATTTCGCGATTTCGCGATTTGCAAAAAAATCGCGAAATCGGCACTTTTGTAAAAATGCCGCGATTTTTACAAAAGTGCCCGCGAAATCCTGGCATCCTGGCGGCATCCCACCCCCATCCAGCAGCAGACAGCAGATCACGCGCCTCTCTTCCTCTTCTATTGTTCTATTGGGCCAGTGGCTCTTGCCACGGGTCCAATAGACCAATAGAAGGGGGTTAGGGGGGGGTCCTCACAGCAGGCAGTGCTGACGACTCGATGACGACGCGACTCACCTGGTCTGGAGCGGCGCTGCTGGTCTGGATCGTCAGTGTATCGTTGTCTGGCTGGTGGTGGATCGTCGTCGTCTCAGGAGGCCCAGAGGCCCAGGTAAGCTGCTGTGAGCTGGGAGGCGTCTCTCCCCCTTAACATTTGCTTCCACAGGCAATAGTGGGAATCCATATCGCCTGAGTTCTTTTCAGCAGCGGTAGAAAAGTGAAGGATCGACCCGTGCTGGCCGCCGCAGCAGAAGGGCTATAGATTGTATATACGTTGCACTCTGATTCAGGGCCGGCTTTAGGGTGCTGGCTTCCTGGGGGCGCCGTCAATGAAAGTTTATTAAGCTTTTGAAGCACCTGCCGCAGCGTTTCTTTCCGCGGGCAATGACCAGGCCTCACATAAATGTCAAGATAACTCCTGTGATTAATTATCTTCCTGGATAGAGATCAGCATTTTGTGTAGTTCAGGGTTTGGCTTGTGTGAAGTTAGCGCAGAGGGTTAATGTGCCTGCTGCAAAGAACGTGTACCAAGTAGATTACAGAATGCGTAGGATGTAAACAGATCAGCAGGTTACTGCTTTCAAAAGAGACATCCTTTTGTTACTTGCAATTTATAACTTAAAGTCCTAATATAGAACAGCGAGCTATTACCTTTCATCCCAGAACTGCATACACACCGCAAAGTATACATTATTAGAACATTGATTAATGTTGCAAAAAGAGTTAATTTGGCTATTATTAAAGAAAACTCCCAACTCTGCTGTTTCTTTTTCGACTCTGCGTTTGTGCTTCTCCGCACCAAGCACTCTTAAACTATTACTGCCTACGAGTATGGATGACATGTGACTCCTACACTTTTAGTCCTTTGGCTTATGTAACATTTCCTATACACTGATTTACACACGTATGATTGATTGTCTCTGTGTGATGTAAAGTGCTCGGACACCCTACACTGGTATGAGTGGCGCTATATAACTAATTCAATGCATCTGAGAGAGTGTGGTTATGGTGACTTGGTCACTGTTAAAGGGTGCTAGTGAAATAATCTTACACATTTTATGATTTTATAATATATCATTCCACTTATATCTCTCTCTTTTTTTTCATTTTTATCCCTTATGCCCACACAGGTAGGGCAGGTAGGATAATGTTAGCCTCGGTGTCTTAAATAGAATTCAGATTTGGACTGCTCAGAAGAACTGCAAGAGTAACACGACAAGCATACAGGTACCCTGGGCATTTATTCAGTAACAGGTTTATGTCCTATTTGTAGTCTTGAAGACAAACAAAGTCTCTACATTGTAAATAAACCAAATATACATAGCTTCATGGTGTTAAATAACTCAAAAAACAAAGAGATCTGTGTTTGTTGTAGGATAAACTGCCAAATAAAACGCCGCTAAATTGCTGCTAAATTCCCATATTTGTGCCGCTAAATTTCCATATTTGTGCCGCTAAATTTGCTAATCCATGCCGCTATATCCTGGGGGTCTGATAAGTGAGGTTCTCTCAACAGTGATGGGCACACATCTGAAAGGTAAGCATAAGTTTAATTATGTTTGGGGTTGTGAATGAGGAGGGGTTAAGAGTCATCTTGAGTAGCAAATGTAGAAATCTGCTGTTTGTGTTGATACTATTAGCTAGACGTAAGATTTGCATTAAGAGGGTATCTCAGCATCCCCCCTTGAAGAGGGAGTGGTTGGACTCGATACGACGGGTGCTAATGCTGGATCGAGCAAGGATGGAATTAGGAAGATTTATTTTTGGGAAGTCTGGGAAGAGAGTTTTTAGTTTTGGGATAAGTATATAATGTTTATAAGTTTGATAAAGTGGCTCAGAAGTCCAATGATTGAGCAATGTCTCAATAACACCAGGTATCAGGGATTAGGAATGGTACAATCAGATCTTCTCCCGTTTTGGCCCCTATGGAACAGGACTTGCTCTCTGTCTTTCCACCAGTTTTGGGGCAAGAGTGAGACCCCTTTGCTTTCTTCCAGTCTGTTTCTTGCACAAATGAGGACACAAAAAGGCAATGCAGTTATTTGCCCTGCATCACCAAACTCATGATTTATGAGGTCACTTAGAGCCCCACTTCACACATGTACCGCTTTACGTGGTGCAAAAGTGAAACAGGGCTCTCCTAAATATTTTGTTCCCTATTTTAACTTGCACATTATCACTCACTTGCACGGATACTCAAATGTCTTTTGCTACTGGCCAGAACAGCTCCTGATTATACTTTTTCAAGATGGAGCCTGCAGTAAAAATATTTTCCCCATCCCAATTTTTCAAGTTTTATGTTTAGGGTATGGGCATGCACGTATTTCTACTTACAACCAGCTTTCCTTCTACTGAGCTCATTTAGAAATGAATTCCTGTATTTTCTACAACTAAATATCTTTGGTCACTAATATCAATAAAACACCTGGGGTTTTTCTATGCCTAATTTAAGACAACGACGAGGAGAACACGTGTATTCAATAGCTTTTCCATTTCCCATTTTACCTTCCTGTTCAAAATATTGTAATGATTTAAATCCATGCAGCATTAGTGCTTAAAAATGCATTTCACACTCTTCAATCAAACTGATTCAAAATTTTAAATCTCATTGTCAAAATTATTTGCATTTGCGTGTTTGACTTGATAAATAAGCATTTTAGGACTACCATTCATGTTTACTATTCTTAAAAGATGGTTTTGTGCTTGTAAAATAATGTATGTGCTTGCTGATCTTTGTGTGACTAATCTACGAACAGGGACAGTATTCATTACTAAACAAGAATTACCGAAAAGTGCATAAACACCTTGGTGATTTAAAAGACGTAGTCAAAATAATCTTTCTGCAAAAAAGTCTCACATTTACTAATGTTACGTGCAAAAGAATGTAACCTAGCTACCAGTTTATTAAGCTATGAGCAAAGGTATTACCAGATTTGACGTTTTGGGCTGGATGTACAAACTTCTTGAAAGGGATGTTTCCCTTGGACTTGTAAGTCACAATGTGATTTTATCAATGTGAGCACCATTGTGTTTGCAGAGCATTGATTCATTACTGACCCCTAATTTGGAGTGGTAACTGATTTACAAAAATAAAGTTTGTCACCGTGGGACAGCTTTCCTTTTGAAAATCATGTCAATCAGCCTTCGGAGTACCAAACAATCTTGAGGAGGGCCACTGAATGGCTTTTCTGATGCTTTCCAGCATATGAACAGCTTTTTTTTTTGCGCTACGCATGACTTTTCAAGAAGCAGAGGCTGCTTTAAAAACAAGCATTGTCAAAACCAGTAGGTCTCACCTATGTGAGATCTATTGGCTCTGGTGGAGTGGAGTGTCATGGTGTGGGGAGAGTGAAGTGACATTGTGTGTCATGGAGGGGAGCGGCATTATGTGCCATGGAGTGGAGTGGCATTGTGTTGGCATGAAGTGGCATGTGGTGTGGTATGGCATTGTAAGGCTGAGAAAGGAGTGGCATTGCATTGCGTGGGGTGGATTGATAGTGCATGGAGTGGAGTAGTAGGATAATGTTTGTAGTGGAGTGGAATGGTATTGAGTGGCATGGATAAAGTGGCATTGTGAGGCTTAGAATGGAGTGATGTTGCATTGTGTGGGGTGGATTGGTATTGTGTGGAGTGGAGTAGAGTGATATTGTGTGTAGAGGAATGAAATGGTATTGAGTGGCGTGGGGTGTAGTGGCATTGTGTGGAGTAGAGTAGAGTGATACTGTGTGGTGGGGTGTGAAGAGGTATTATGTGGCGTAGAGAAGATTGTCATTGTGTGGCATGGAGGGGAGGGCCATTGTGTGTAGTAGTGGGGGTCGATTGGTATTCAGAGTAGAGTAGTAGAGTGATATTGTGTGGTGTGGACTGGAGTGGCATTGAGTGGAGTGCAGTGGCATTGTGTGGCATAGATTTACTTTCAGTGGAGTGTGTGGCATGGAGTGGAGCGCAGTGATAATGTGTGAAGTGGATGGGGCATTGTGTGGAGTGGAGTCGAGTGGAATTGTGTGTCAGAGTGAGCCATTAAAGGCACTTGTGTGACATCGTGTGGAGGGGAGGGCATTGTATGGAGGGGAGTGGAAATGTGTGGCAATTGTGTGGCATAGAGTGGAGTGGAATTGTGTGACATTGGCATTGAACGATGTGGAGTTAAAAGGCATTGTGTGGAGTGGACTGGAGGGAAGTGGCATTGTGTGGTGTGGACTAGCATTAAATGGAGTGGAGTGAAGTGTCATTGAGTGAAGTGTACGGGGCATGGTGTGGAGTGGAGTGGAATTGTGTGTCATAGTGTGGCATTAAGTGCACTTGTGTGACATTGTGTGGAGTGGAGTGACATTGTGTGGAGGGGAGTGGAAATGTGTGAAATTGTGTGGCGTGGAGTGGAATTGTGTGACATTGGCATTGAACAGTGTGGAGTTAAAAGGCATTGTGTGGAGTGGACTGGAGGGGAGTGGCATTGTGGGGTGTGGACTGGGACGGAGTGGAGTCAAGTTGAATGGTGTGTGTCATGGAGGGGAGTGGAAGTGAGTGGCATGAAATGGAGTGAAATTCAATTGTGTGACTTTGTGTGATGTGGAGTGGAATTATGTGGCTTTATGTGGTATTGTGTGGAGTGGGGTGCATTGGAGTGAAATGGAATTGTGTGACATGGAATGGAGTGGAGTGGAGGTGGGCTAAGTGGAGTGGGATGGTGTGGAGTGAAACTGTGCGGCACTGTGTGGCATGGAGTGACATTTTATGGCATTGTGTGGAGTGGAGTGGAATTGTGTGTCATTGTGTGGAGTGGAGTTATGTGGTACTGAGTGGGGTGGAGTGGAGTGGCACTCTATGGCAAGGAGGGGAGTGAAGTCAAATTGTGTGGCATTTTGTAGTGGGGTGTGGAATTGTGTGCATTACATGGCATGGAATGGAGTAGAATTGAGCAGCATTGGGCTGCATGGAGTGGAGTGAAAGTAGTGGCATTGTGTGGAGTGGAGTGAAATTTTGAGGCTTTTTGTGGCATAGAGTTGAGTGGAATTTTGTGGTACCAAATAAGGTGGAGTGCAATTGTGTGGCATGGAGTGGAATTGTGTGTATTGAGAGGCAAGCATGCAAATCTCTGTCGATCTCTCTCTCTCCCGTCTAAATTGTTCTACCACTGTCACATTTTACTAGAGCTGCTTAGCTTGTTGTAATGCTCCAGGCAGGCAGATCAATTGAATTCTTTTCACTGCATTTTTTAAAAACTTTAGGTGACGTTCTGATTAAAAATGGTTCAAAATATGCATGTAGCATTAGAAATTAAAATGCTAAGCGTGCGTTTTACAGATATTAACAGCACACATCATTAAAGATGTAGGATGTTTGCACACAGATTAAATCATAGCAATGGAAGGCAATGTGCCGATTGTACAACTTACACAATGCAGCTGTTAAGGAAACCGCAACACCTGCTGATTAATGGAGCACCATACCAGTTTCAGGATAAGGTAGAGTATCCGCATAGAAGCAGATATTTGAACAGACAAAACAGGTGAGATCACAGGGGCATTTTAAGAATGGTAGTTGAGTTCTGTAGATTGAAAGGGAAAACACAGAGAAGGGGTGCATGGGAGGGGCAAGTAGCACCACAGACAAGGGGGTTGATGGGGAAGAAGAAATAGTACTTCAATCACAATGAGAGCATCGGAAAGACACTGATCAAGATGAATTAATCTGTGATTGGTTTATACTTCACAGAAGAAACAGGAAGTGACGCGACAGCACGCACTAGCCAATTAGAAGGCAGCAAAGAAGAGTGACAATTAAGTCAATGAATTGTAAGCAGTGGGTGAGCTCCAATTCCTTTATTGTAAACAATACCCCTCTTCACAGACATTGCATGCACTGTCGGCAGACAAAACATAAAACATCTGACAGGATGGGAATGTGAATGCAGGGACCGAGGTCTTCTCATCCTGCAGGCTTCAATTCCTGTGTTCACAACCATTCATAGAGAGTCACAAAATGTGACTTGCCTTATTGCTCCTTATGAGTGCACAAGGTTTTCCAGCCCACTGTGAATATATAATTTGTGCTGAGTGAGAAAATAATTAGCAATCTTTTTGGAAATCTACATCAAAATGACTACTTCTGGGCCGGTATGTTAGAAGAAGGAGGCTTCTCTCCCCATAAATTGTGTAGAGTGTGGAGAAAATTCATTGTTCCTAAGTGGTCACCTTAGATTCTTTTATTTTTTTGTTGTTAGTTGAGATCTGTTGCTGTGACACTGATATTGACTGCCACATTGTGTGTTTCAGACCCTAAAATGGTAATGGTAAAATGTTATCTCCCAGTTGGTCAAATTAATCTTCCTGTAAGGCCATATTAGATAGGTACAGAAAATGAAACAATTGCATGATAGTTAAATAGGGTATGCAGACTACAGTGTTTATTTATACCAGCCACATATATAACAAATATATATGTCCACCACGAGCACCACAGTGCTTTAGCTGGGCTGCAGTTTAAAGACACTGCAGGAAGTCATGACAAATAAAAGGGCATTTGCCATATAGGAAAACTTGCTTTATGTATAATAATCCTCCCTAAAGTCTGGCAGCTAAACCAACAAGGAAAGGCACCTAATATGTAGAAAACATCTTCCACAATATATATTTGAACATTGTGCCCTAACAGTAACTGAAGGCCTAAAATCTGATTTGCTGGGCAGGCTAAGCTAAAGTTTTTTATAGGTTTGCTGTGATGGTTGAATGAATCTAGGATTTACGCTACAATGGTCAAGACCCAATGTTGAGAATGGCACTTGCCTCACGAATGGCTACATCCAGGATCCATTGATTAGAGGATTATTTAAGTTGTAGAAAGAGGTCTGTGTTGATTGGTCAACTGCATTAAAAGGAATAATAATTTCCAAAACTCGTGCTCTGTTATGCTTTTTAAGCAAGATGTGCCTTTTTTAATTGTTCGTTCTAACAGTGAAATCACAAGAAAAACAGCCAACACGTGTTTCTCCAGCTTCAGAAATTGTTTGTTGCATGTGTAGGCATTAAAAAGACTATGGATTTGTCTTTTTTAATGTATTTGTGCATTATCTGTCCGTCTGTGTAATCAGATGAAAATAGTTTCTGGGTAAGTCGCCTTCCCAAAATACATTTTCCCTCCTTTGTCAGAAATCCTACTCTAATGATAACTGTGAATCTGTAGTCTTCTGTATAAAAGCAGTGAGAACTTGAATTAGAATTCTTTCGACAAGGATAGCTTGACTGCCGATGCATAGTGCAATTGGAATATATTACGAGTATTCACATGCTACTCGGTATTTGAAATCAAAACTTTCCTCTCTTGCTTGTTGCAATGCAGTCTCCACCTCACTAATGCCCGTGGCTGCCTCATTTTGAATAATTGGTTGTCGAAGAGGATCTTTTCTTAGTGTTGCAGAACTTTGGTTGCTTTGTGAACTCTCCTTAGCTACTTCAGCAGCCATGGTTTCTTCCTGTGCAGTCTCATCATTCAACATTTGAAAATAGTTTGACAACACTATTTTGTCCAGTGTTCTCATTTTTCTCACAATCAAAATAAATAGCTTCCTCTTTAGGGCAAATGCCTTATCAACTACAGTCTCAACAAGTTCCTTTTGTTTGACTGCGTTTTTTCTCCTTTTATACTGTGCTGTTCATTCGTTTAATCTTTATTCGTCTATCAAAAGATAGTCATAAAAGTACATCATACAAAGAAAAAACGTGATTTGTATATGAGTACAATCAAATTGATAAAATCATTTCATTTCTTATATTAAAACTGTACATCCAAGTTCATATTAGTACATCACCAAAAAATCAAGCCATAAAAATTACACATAAAAAATCTAATACTAATATTCTAAAATTCCATGGATCATGTCATTTCCTTTCTGCTAGATACTCATAGTTTTTCTCATTTCAATAGCTTTCAGGATAAACAGGGCAACACAGTAACAAGTCATCTGATTACCCAATGTTACCAAGAATTTCAACACTTCTTTGTGTGAACTAATATGATGGGAGAGAAAAAGAGGCTTCAGATAAAAACATCTAAAATTCTTATAAAAATTACAAAATAGCAAAAAATGCATTGTACTCTGCTTACTCCTGTTGTCACATGGACATGGCATATCTTCAGGCGGATGAATCCACATAGTAGGAAAAACAACAAGATAATGAGCAATGCCACACCTTAACCTAATTAGCGCAAATAGATGATGAGCGTAGGTCACATATGAAAGATAATTTTTTGTGCTTGCCTCTATGCTATTTGATATATACTGTACAACAATAGATTTGTCCTTTTCCGCCTTAGATCTCAGATCCAGCCCAAGTTCTAGAAAGGAGTTTCTAATCTCTTTCTTTGTGTACATCAGTGTTTTAGAAATTTCTGACCATATTGTTACCTTATACACTTTTTCTAGAGCGGAATTAATATAGGACAACCATGGTATTTTAAGTGCAGCAAACAATTTAAGACAATCTAAAATAATTTCATTTGTAAAAGCAGTTTCTTCCCTTTTCCATACTGAGTCCCAGAATACTAATGGTTGTACCAATAGTAGGTCTACAATAAACTGGAGACCCACCTCATAATGCGCGATGGTGTTTGAAGCAGATGGTGGTAGATAAAGCAAGCGTTTCAAGAAGAGGTTTTCTTGTATTTGCAAGACCTTATTATTTTTGTAGCCCCATAGCCCAGCCCCATAAAGGGCTGTACTTGCACCTTTGGTTTTATACACAGCTACCTTCTCATAAATTGGCCGGTTCCCTAGTTTGGAAATTTTTTTAAAAATTCCCTGGGTTGCCCTGCTCATTTGGTCTCTAATATTAGTAACATTTTGAGACCAAGAGCCGTTATGCATAAAAAGAATAACTAAATAGCAAAAGGAAGTGACAGACTGGATAGCGCTTTTTTCAATAAAAAAGGTTTTGAGCGGTTTAGATTTAGGCCCACACATCATGGTGTATGTTTGGACTTATTTATAACCATTTTCTTCTGTACCATAAAGGAAGAGAATGCGTCCATCAGTCTCTGTAAGCCTATCGCAGTTCTTGCTAACAATACGGCATCGTAAGCATATAATAAGACAGGTATCGGACGACCTGCCACCATAGGGGCGTCTGCCTTTATTGTCTGTAGGTGTTTATCTATTCCATTAATGAATAGAGAAAATAAAATTGGTGCAAGAACACAGCCTTGTCTTATCCCCGTCCCACTCTAAATTTGGGTGTACATTCTCCTTGGGGGTCAAAACGGACATGACTAAATAACTTCTTGTACAGCCGGGAAAGAAACCCTACAATTGCCCTAGGTGCTCCCATTGAATTTAGGGTTGTCCAGAGCAAATTATGGTCCACCAAGTCAAAAGCACTACTTAAATCGGCAAAGCAAAGGTATAAGGAACATGCCTTTGCCCTGGTGTATTTGCTGATAAGCAGAGTTAAATTTGTACATTGCTCGATATTCCCTATTCGCTTTCTGAACCCATACTGCACCGGTGTTAAAATTGAGTATTCGGTTGCCCATTCCTCTAATCTTATCAACAAGACCCTACTCATCACTTTCATAGATGTATCAAGGAGTGAGATCGGTCGATAGTTTTTGGGATCCTCTTTATCCCCCTTTTTGAATATTGGTATGATACTTGATTCTTCCCGTTACTCTAGGATTCTATCTATAGTTGCTATGTTAAACACCCTAGTTAGGATGGGTCGCCACAAGGTAGGTGCTGATTTGAATATATCTACTGGGACGCCATCCTGCCTGGAAGCCCGACCCCCGGCATGGATTGCCTGAATGACTTCCTCATTTGAAATATTCATGGGAAGGTTTCTACCTTCACTTATCAGACCACCCTGGATCGTCCTCTGCACCATATTACTATTAAAATCTCCAGAAAAATGATTTCCCCATTTGTCCGCTGAGACAAAGGAATAAAAATCCAGGATGTTGTCGTTCTTCAAAAAAGGGGCATTAACTACATCCCAAACGATTTTGTTATTTTTGCCGCTATGGTCAAATTTTCCCATGCCTCTTCCTTTAATATCTTTTTCCGGGCAGATACAGCTATCTTATACTCCCGACGTAGGGTTTGAATAGTGGACAGTTCTCTTGGTGATTTGGAGAGCGCATGCTTCAAGTCCCTTAGGGCTTTAGTGCAGGCACCATCAAACCACCCCTTCCTTTTACTACATGAGGGTCCGGGGGATTTAGTGAGGATTGCCATAATCGATTGTATAATGGTGCAGAAATTCTTGGCTAATAATTTCGGTGTAATTTCTTCCTGTAGACAGTATGCGATTTCCCTTTGGTTAGAATCCACTATTTTCCTCATCGTTAAACATGGGTCAACACCTGACCATTTTATTCTAATCCCATTTGTCCCAGCTATATTTATATGATGTGCTATATCATAAACGTCAGTCTTATTACCCCAAAAGAAAAAGGATAATTGTAACAAATTATGATCGCTAAATGGGGAAGGAACTACATTGAGATTACCACACAAACCAACAGCAATAACAGATACCAATAGATGGTCAATAGTGGATTGTGCATTCCTTCCTATAAATATTGGGTAAAAACACCCATTATGGGTTGTAAATCATATTTTGCGATCATTTGATTAAGTGCTTCCCCATAATCGTTATGGCTAAAATGGTCAATTTCCTCACAGACATTTAGGCGACCACTGCGTCATAGTTTGTATGAGATTCTGAGTTACCCTACTATGGAACATTCTGACCTGAATTTATTTAAACTGCCTCTGTCTCTTTGTTAAACCGTCTCCTTTCTTTTATGATTTGTTATCTAGCTGTCACTTCGTTTTTTCCCTTTGTAGCGGATTTGAGACTTTGTAGCTTTCCAGAAACTATTTTAAAATACGTCTTAGTTTGCCTACCAGAAGCTCTTTTCTCTTTAACAACATTGTCCACATTATGTTCCTTTCATTACTCTGTTGTAAGGAGATAGTATGTGTTCCTCTGTTTCTTTCTTCATTCTGTTTTATTTGGCATTTTTAGTATCTGTTTTTAAGTAGAAGTAGAATCCTGCAAACAATAAAACAAATAAATATATTTAGCTTTTTATTATGTATTTTTGTTTAATTTCTTTATAAATACATAAGGCCTACCTTAACATTTACTTATATGTAGTAGAAGAGTACTTTAACACCCAAAAAGGGCTTTTAATTTCCAAGCAGTAAAACTGGACACACAGGGTCTGCACTACCAGGCCACACAGACATGTAAAAAGCTATTTGTCTGGATGGGTGAGGTGCTTGTCTTAGTGCTTGAGTACAAATCTGACAGTCCGTATGAGTCCCTGCATGGGTGTGTAAATATTTCTCTAAGTAGGAATGTCATTATAGGAGTGGCTCTTTAAGTAACATACTTGGTGCATACATCTACATACCAGAGCCTGTTTAAATAGGTTAGTAGCTGTGCCACATAATGTTAGGGTTTGTCACTGTGTGTCAAACTAGCAGTGGTACTTCTGCACACATAAGAGCAGTGCAGCTGTGACATTGGGGACCTCATTTACAAGCCCAATGAGCACACGGTGCCCCACATTTTTAGATCCACCGGCAGTGCAGAGCGCTTGCCCATATTAACAAGACCACACAAAGTCAACTTGCGTGACTTTTCATGGCCTTTTAAATATGGGCCCCCTTCAAGCACTACTCTGCCTGAAAGGGATATTCCATGGGTGTTGCTTCGGGTGTTACCATGCAATATCCATAGAACCTGACACATTCCAAGATCTAAAAAGTAACCCTGGGAATAAGTCAGAATCCTACTCCTCCCCAGGGGAGGTGTATGAGTGACGCAACAAGAAGAAATACTTTTATTTCTCCTTGTTTTTTACTCTGTCTATGTGCGCTGCATTCTTCAGCACACATAAAAGTAGCAAAACATCATTAATGTTTATTTTTGTGCAAGAAGGTGTACCCTCCTTCACAACAACAATTATCTGTGCAATGCAGGCAGTGTTGCACCATGGTGCAAGGGTGTCTGCATTGGCGCACAGCTGCTCCTTGAGTTCCAGCGCAGGGTGGAAGAACAGGTAAGCGCCGGATCTTGTAAATACTGCACATTCCTTCCCTTTTATTTGACACAGGGATGATTGCTGTTCTGACATGCTTCAAAATATAGTAAATGAGGCCCTAAATACGTAATTAAGTATGTTGGTTGGAATGTCACTGGAACTCTTAGTTGCTCTATGGGATTCTCTATCTCCCTGTAGGGAGCTGCATGGGTTGCTTGCTGGCTGTGGCAGTAAGTATTGGAGTATTAAACTGTACATGCAACTGCCTCCTTTACTGTTCGATCCATGAGTGCTGCATGTGTGTGAGTCAATGTTTAAGTGTGTGTATCACTGTGTGACTAGGTGTATTTGTAGGTGTATGCTTTTACAGATAGGTTTGTGAGTTCCATTATGGGTAGGAGACTGGATCGATAAGTAGACATGGGTCTGCAAGTGTGCTTGTTACTTAGTAAAACTTGAAACAACATGTCTTATCTTGTAAGTTCATAGCTCCCGCTTAATGGCCTACCTACAGACTATATCATAAGTGAGTATTTCCTAGTAGAAGAGGAGTTTAGAACTTAGCATTATGTTTTGAATGTCATGTCAACTAATAAGAAAACTGCATATGCACAGTCTACTGTAGTAGGCCCAAGACATGTTTAAATGTCTACTTGTCTGTAAGGATGACTTGTTACTGCCAGTTTTTCAGCACATACCTAAATGAATGTCTCAGTGCCTATGTGGGCGAGTCAGAGGATATATAAGTTAGTATATTGGTATATCTCTTAATTACTTAGTTACTCTATGGGACTCCCAATCTGTATCTAAGGGCCTGCATGGATTGCTTGCTGGCTGTGTTACTGAGTATTGCCATATTTAACTGTGTGTACAACTGCCTCCATTGGACATTTCACTCGTAAAAAACCAATGAAATTCCCCCGTTATAGTTAGTGCAGGCATCTATAACTCACGAGACCGCAATCCTCTGCTGATGACGTCAGATATTACATCACTGATGACATATGTGTCTTTATGAAAAATAAATATTTGTAATATATGTATAGCTAAAGATTAATGGAAGAAGACATGGGTAAATAAGTGTCTAAATACAGTGATGTAATATCTGACGTCATCAGCAGAGGATTGCGGTCGCGTGAGTTATAGTTGCCTGCACTAACTATAATGGGGGATTTTCATTGGTTTTTAACGAGTGAAATGTCCAGCTAACTATAACATGTGTGAAACCTATGGTTTTTTTAAGTGAATTTGCAAGGTTTTTTAAATGCTAATTCATAACTATAACGTGTGTGAAACCTATGTTTTTTCAGTGAATATATATATATATACACACACACATATATATATATATATACACACACACATATATATATACACACACACACATATATATATTATCTACTGGCGGTCGCCAGTAGATAGTTATAGTTAGGACATTGTTTCCATAGGAAATCCGCAACATTCTATTTGGAATAACTTTGGCGCCGGTTGACGAATCCTCGCGAAATTTTCAAAATAGGTGGGGCGCTCCGCTCCGCTCCTACCCTGAAAGTCTCGGGGAGATTCGTCGAGCGGGGGCTGAGAAAAAAGGGGGGTCCCAAAACGCGTTTTCCCCATGCAATTTTCCATAGGGACCTTTAGTCCAAGGTACAGGCTGAACAGAATTACTTGAAATTTGGCAGAGAGGTAGTCCTCAGGTCAGGGATGTGCTTTTTGCAGGTCTGGTGTCAATCTGTTCAGTAGTTCCTGAGAAAATCAAAAGTAAAATCATATATATATGTGGGCGGAGCCTAACCACACATCTCATCGTGAGATCTGATTGGCTGTCAGCACTTCATCCAAGAAGTGTTGGCAGCCATCTTGGGACCAATATACATGATAGCAACTCATTAAAAAGCATTGCAGTTAATAGAAGGTTTTAAGACTTTAGTTACATTATAAATCATTTGTTGATGGTACCATACTCATTTTAGGAATTGTGGTATGTTCTAAGGTGATTTCACCATGTGAAAAAGCCTTCTGCTGGGATATCATGATTGAGAGAAAAATATTTTCTCATGATTTTCCCACAGAGGTTTGGAAGGTGATCTATAAGTTAAACTGAGAGCTTATTTTCTGTAAATTCACATTATCTTTCTCAGTCATGTGAGAATGAAGTCTGACATTCTCAGTAAAACATGTACATCCAACAAGGGCAGAGACTGTCAGTTGATTCCTTTGTGTTCTACTGCAGCTTCCCAGAGTGTTCCAAAGAACAACTAGAGCGCTAACAGTCCTACTTATGATAAACGTATGGCACACCTGAAGCCATCTTGCTTGGATTAAAGTGGTAACTCTTAAAACATTTAATTTAAAAAGGAACAAAATGAGGGGGTTCATTTTTCCATAAAAAGTATGATTAGTGCTGCAGAAAGAAAAATTAGGGCACATTTTGAGTGACTTCTCAAATCCTCTTCTATTTCATTAACAAAAATTCTGACATGCAGACTGAAACATGCACTTTCAATACCAGCAGCAGTTTTCCCTGGTGAGCAGTAGCTTTACTACAGTGATCTAATGAGCAAAAAGAGTGGTAACATTCTGAATTTATGGCAAATGTGTGACACATCTGAATGCCTTTGGAATCAAAGTAAAAAACTGAAAGTATTTCCTACTGAGGAGACTGCAGTAAATGAGGAAATTAGGAAACTTCATAACAAATAAGTCTGCCAAGATGGCCACCAGAGACAAAAGAGCCCAAATGTAGCCCAAATATCACCCAGATGTAGCCCAAGTATGGCCCAATGACAGAATGTCCCAGAGTGTTCTTAAAAACAACTAGAGCGCTTACTGTCTTCATTATGACAAAAGTATGGCACACCTGAAGCCATCTTGATTGGAATAAACTGGTAACACTTAAAACATTTAATTTAAAAAGGAACACAATGAGGGGGTTCATTTTGCCATAGAAATTATGATTAATGCTGAAGAAAGAAAATGAGGGCACATTTTGAGTGACTTCTCAAATCCTCTTCTATTTCATTAAAAAATTCTGACATGCAGACTGAAACATGCACTTTTAATACCAGGAGCAGACTTCCATGGTGAACAGTAGTTTTACTACAGTGATCTAATGAGCAACTAGAGTGCTAACATTCAGAATTTATGGCAAATGTGTGACATATCTGAATACCTTCATGATGGAATCAAAGTAAAAAACTGAAAGCATTTCCTACTGAGGAGACTGCAGTACATGAGGAAATTAGGAAACTTCATAACAAATAAATCTCCCAAGATGGCCACCGGAGACAAAAGAGCCCAAATGTAGCCCAAAATCACCCAGATGTAGCCCAAATATAGCCCAATGACAGAAGTGTGCAAAACACTTATTATTTTGTGTTTTTGCAGTGTTATATAGTGCAGACCTGTCAGGTATTGGAGTGCTTTACATGAGCATTGGTTACATCACACAAGAACAAATTCATTTTGGTTGTAGACATGGGGAGACTAAGTGATTTGACCAGAATCACAGAATGTCGAGCTGAAGCAGAAACTCCAACCTGGTTCCCAGTTGCAAAGTCTGCAGTTCTGGAAGTAACACCACATCCTCTCCCCTAAGTGCAACATTTAATCAAGTGGTCAACTGGATAAAAAAACATAAAGGTAACAAATAATTTAAAAGTGCTTTCTCGCTATTTGAAAACTCAGAAAATATGTCCTTATTTTAGTCTTTTAGAGCACTAACCATAATTTTGATGCCAATAAGACCCTCTCATATATGTAATTTCTAAAGGAAATGCTCTAGGTATTACAGTTTTGATTACATCAAGATGTCGTCAGGCGTCCCACACTTTTGTAATAAATATAGAATGTTAGCAATCTAGTTGTTCATTAGGATACTGTTGAGAGGCAGAGGCCAGGGGCACGGACTCTGAAAATTGAAGGCAGGTAGGAGGGTGCAAAGGCAACAATTTAACCACACTGAGCAGGCAGGAAGGGCCGTGGCAGCACAACAGACTATGGAGGGCAGTGGAAAGGGGGGCAGGGGCAACAAACCAACAATACAGGACTTGCAAGAGAGGCTGTGGCAATGTAATAGACCATTGTGGGCAGAAGGAAGAGGCAATGGTAGTACAACCATACATGCCAACAGACCCGATTCAGCCAGGAAACGTCCAATGTTTTTAAGCTCAAATGGGCTTTATTTTATCTGTCTCCTGTCTACAATCTCCTCTTTTTCAATGTAACTCGAAGGGGAAAATCAATACCCCAGTTTTTTTTCAAAATCTCCCTCTTACCAAGTTCAAAATGTTCGCAAGTATGGTACATTGGATCATGGAAGGAAATGGGGTAGGGACATGGACTTGGATAACAGAGGATCGGAGGGACATGGAGAGGTGCACCAAACTGACCCTGCAGGGCAGGCATCAGGGTTTGCAGCAGCACAATACACCACACAGGGCATGCGGGACGGGAGTGCAGCACAAAAATCCATAGAAAGCAAGAGGGAGGGGACAGGACCATGCACATGGACAACAGAGAACAGAGGGGCAAGAGGCAGGACCATAATGGACAGACAGGAGAGAAAGCTGCAGCATAACAGACCATAAAGGGCAGGAGGGATGGATCAGGGGCATTACAATGGAACAGACAAGCCAGGAGGGAGGGAGTAGGGGTCTGCACATGTAAACAGAGGGCTGGGGGCAAGGGGGCAGGACAGGAGCAGCAAGATAGCCATGGAGGTCAGGCAGGATGGGCACTAGAAGCAAGACACACCATGAAGAGCAACAGTGAGACTGTGATGGCATACACACAGACCATGGAGGGAAGGTGGGAGGGGTTCAGGGGCAGCTAACTGACCACACAGGGAAGGTGGGAGGGGCCATGGCAGCACAGCAGACCATGCATGGCAAGTGGGAGGGTTAGTGGTAGCACAATGGCTATGATGAGCAAGAAGGGGGGTGCAGGGGCATGCACAAAGGACGATGGAGGATAGAAGGGAGGGTCAGGACCTGTGCACAGACAAGAAAGTTCAGGGGAAGGGGACTCACAACAGACCGCACGGGGCAGGCAGGAGGAGCAGTTGCAGCACAACAGACCAGGAAGGGCAGAAGGGTGTGGCAGTACAATGGACCATGTAGGACAGGAGGAAGAGGATAGGGGCATGGTATGTGGACAGGCAGGGTGGAGGTGGCAGGGACAGGTTACAGTCATCTGACAATGCTAGGCAGGTGGGAGGGGAGTGGCAGCTCAACAGAACACTCAGAGTAGATAGGAGTGGCAGGTCCATGGAACATGGTGGGCAAAAAGGATGGAGCAGGGGCATGCACAAAGTCATCGGAGGGCAGGGGGGAGGAGAATAGGGGCAGCAAGCTAAGCACAGAGTTTAAGCAGGAGGTCAATGATGGGGCATAGAATTGGGCAATGGAGGGCAGGAGGAGTGGACTGGTACATCATACTAAATTGAGGGCAGTGGCAGCACATCAGATCATGCATGGCAGGAGGGAGGAGGCTAGTCCATGGATTCACACAACAGAGGATAGGGAGGAGGGGGATGGGGCAGCAAGCTAACTGTTCAGAGAAGGCGGGTATTAGGAACTTTATTGTTTTTAAAACGTGTGTCTGTGCGAACTACTTAAAATATGAACAAGTATGCAGCATAATCTCACTTTTATTCAGGAAGAAGAGGACGTTTGTGACTGTGACTCCGAGCTCACTTGGCAGAAACACCCCCTGACCCTCCACCCCCTATCGCAAAATGTAATGCCTGTGAAAAGGGTAGGTGAACACAGTGTTATATAGAACATAGTCCTGAGAGCACGATTGAAAATGAAAACTAGATATAGTGTATGGTATAAACTATGCACCAAAAAGTGTGATATAAGATGAACCGGGCGTGAAATATAATATGCAATACATTGTGCGCAATGACAGATTCATTGGAGAGCGCGAGATAGCACAGGCACTAGCGCGTGCTATGCGATATGCGCCTTGGAGTGTAATATGCACAGGGCAGTGTTGTGTAACGTAACTAGTCTCTAAAGTTGTAATATAAAATATGTGCTGGGGAGTGTAACGTTGCATACGTACTGTGACAAAGATATGGATCCCAGATTGTAATATGTATGGCATAGCACTGTGCGTTATAACATAGGCATCGAGGAAGGCACGTTAGATGGGGCAGTATAACCCGAGCGAAGACAAATGTGGCATGACATATTCACGGGGTGGTGTTACAGTGCACATGGGCTAGAGAGTGTCATAGCATATGCACTAGCTAGTGGAATACAACACAGAGGTGTGTGGCACTCAGCAGGCAATGGTGGGTGTAACACAGCATTGGGCTCTGCCAGGAGCGTGCTGTGACTCTCAAGTGATGTTCGTCCCCTTTCCAGAGAGTAAAATAAAAAGTATTACACATCCGGCAGTGGATGTGTGTTTTATTAACCGTGAGGGGGGTTTCTTGCATAGTTTTGGTCGAATTTTTGTCGAATCCCCTTTGAATGGCTTGGTGTGCATGTGTATTAAATGTGCCCGTCAATAGCTACCCATGTTTGTATAAATAAACGACAAGGGTGTCTACCGGGATTAGGCACGGTAGGGCATCAGACATGTCAGAGCTTCACTAGTGGTGTAAATACATTCCACGTGGATTCATTGTATGCATAGTCGCCTTTTAATGAATATCACGCAAATCGGTATGGTGATAGGTATGTATGGTTTGTCCAGCATGTCCTAGGTGTGTCTATAAATATATATTTTTTAAAAATAATAAAAAACAGTGGCCGGCCCTGGGGATTGGGGTCAAAAAAATATAATTAGGAGACAGGCCCTGGGGGATGAGGTTATCAGGGCCAATAAATTAGAATAAGAAGGGGAACCACATAGCCCCCTTCTTAAAAAATTAAAATAAATAAAAGACTGGCATCGTGCCGGAGGCCACGCCCCCTCCTTGCAGCACTCTGCAAACGCGCCCCCTGGCGAGTTGTAAGTTGGGGAATTAATTCCTCTTCAATACTGAGGGTCCCTGAGGGCCAACTAGCCCAACAGGCATCTCCAGTATGCACCAGGGAGCTGCGCTGCAGACAGGTGTTCTGAGGCCAAGCCCCTTTTTACACTTCTCTGCAACACAGCTCTGTGGCGCTTACTGGAGGTACCTAGTGGTCTAGTTGTAGTTACTTTATTCGATATATTAAAAACATATCATAAAAGTTTGGTACAATAAATATAAAAACAGTTTTAAAAACCCACTACAACTATATGCCTTGAACCTTATACAATTAAAAGCAATAAAAGATAGCAATAAATATGCATGTACAGTGTAAACAAAGACCCCCATTTGTCAATACCTTTGGCAATGATATTCTTTATGGGCAACAGGGATAAGTTTATATCTTAAATTTATTGCACCTTAAGGAGCTTGCGTCTGATCCTCCAGGCCCAGCCCAGGTATTTAGCAGTCCCACAGATGACACTAGGGACTGATGTGTCATAGATCAAGATACGCAATGCCACCCTGGCAGACCTGGTCCCCATATTTTTACAAACCGGTGTCAACCATCTCGCTCTTGGTTGCCGGTATGCTTTGCATGCAAACAGAAAATGACCAATAGACTCCAAGGGCGAGGCACAACCGGGACAGCCTTTCGAACTTACGGGTGCCGTGCTCCATCTAGATTGAACCTCGAAGAGTGGGAGTGTACCATATCTCATCTTGAGATAAAGGGACCTATCTTCAGGAGATTCAATAATGTCCAGAAAGGGTTCCATGCTAGGTGCAGGTTTCACATCCAGGAAATTTAAAGTTAGCTCACCTCCCTGATTTCTTAGGGTATTAATCGTAACCCATTCCCAGTAAGCCTTCTTTATCACAGGTTTGGGTGGGGGGAGCTGGGTTACCCAGGCCTCTTCCAGACCTATCTTCTGGAGCTCCTTTTTCAAATTTGATACCCAGGGGATCTTACGCTCAGCTCCGAGTTTTATTAGCTCGTCGAGGGCAGATGCATAGTGGAGGAGTTCAGGGGTTCTCCGGAGCCTTGCCCAGTATAGTAATGGGCGCAGCCTGGCTACATTGCTAAAGTTTTGTCTGCCAAGATCATAACGGAGAGGAACTAGTGGGGTAGACAGAGGGAGCGACAATAAGTCTCTGAAGAACTTATTCTCAGATCTAAGCAGCTCTGTTAGGTTTTCGAACCCCCACAGTTCTGCCCCGTATAGGGCCGCTGGCATTGCCTTCCCCTCATAGACCTTAACTGCCGCGGCAATGGGCCTGGTGTAGGAGAGTCTCTGGTGTTTCGCTATTGCCCCTGAGGCTCTCTTATGGGCAAGAAGCATTTTCGATAGATGGGGAGCCCATTTTAGCTTATTGTTTACCCTGACTCCAAGGTAATCAAAAGCCTCAACTAGCTCAAGAGTAGTGTCGTTAAGCTTAATGTTATTCCTAAAATTTCTAGAGGGTGATAGTGCCATTAGCTTGGTTTTAGAAGTGTTTATTTTCAAGCCCCTGGTGTCACAAAAATGGGAGAAGCGGGAGAGCAATCTTTGTAGGCCCATAGGGCTTTTAGATATCAACAGAGTGTCGTCAGCAAAGAGCAGGGTGGGTGTTTTTTCCCCGCACAGGGTTGGTGCATCGACCGTGTCCTCTCTCAAGTGGTCTGCCACCCCATTTATAAAGAGAGAGAACAGGGTCGGGGCTAAAACACAGCCCTGGCGTACTCCTTTCTCGACGGTGATCCTCTCTGTGAGCTGTCCCTGATGCCCCCAACGGACTTTAGCAAAATTCCCTTCGTGAAGGCGTTTGAGGAGGTCCAAGATTAGGGGGGGGATGCCCAAGTCATACAAGACCTGCCACAGCTGTAATCGTGGGACCAGGTCAAAGGCCGTTTTTAAATCAATAAAAGCCAAATACAGGCTGCCTTTTTCGATAATTACAGATTTCCAATGTATGGTACAGAATCTGAAGACCTGGTCAATGGTGCCAACCCCTTCCCTAAAACCGGCTTGAAAATGGCTCAGGATACCCTCCTCATCTATCCAGGTCTTGATTCTAGTGAGGAGGACTCTGCCAACCACTTTTTGTAGGACATCGATTAAACTAATCGGTCTGTAGTTGGCAGGGTCCCCCCTGTCCCCTTTCTTATAAATGGCCACCACCTCCGCCCCCTTCCAAGAATCCGGAACCGGGCATCCCAAAGCTAAGTTATTTAAAATGCGTAGAATAAATTCTGCCCATAGGTCTTTGTCGTGTAGCAAGAGGTCGCCAGGGAGGCCATCAGGTCCTGCTGCTTTTCCTGGGGCAATCATATTAATTGCAGAGAGGACCTCTGATAGGCCAAACGCGGCCTCTATCTCCAGGGGTACCAAGTTCTCAATTACCGGGGTCAGATTCTCTGGAGCCATTTTTTCCCCAAAAGAGTAAAGATCAGAGAAGTGCTGGTGCCATTGACTCCCCGTTATATGATTGGGGATTGGGTCAGCTCTTCCCTTGGACCGGACATTAATGAGACTCCAGAAGGGAGTTGAGTCTTTTTGTAAAGCTGCGGCCTTTAAATCCTGCCAATGGCTTTCCTCCCACAGTCTCTTTGCCTTCCTGATAGTTTCGTAATAAATTTTTCGGGCTTTAACAATGGCCGGTTGAACCTTATGTTTAATGGCTTCAGATAGAATCTGTCTTTTTTCCCTGCACGCCTTTGAGAACCAAAGGTTTTCTGATTTGGGGGGAGGGCACTTATGGTCCCCCTTTTCCTGTAACACAAAAAAGTTCCCCACCCTTGTCACTGTTTGATGATATACCTCTAAGAAGTGTTGGGGAGAAGGGGCCTGTGAAAGACAGCCCCTGGGCATATCCAGGGCTATAGAACCTTCTTCCACTATCCTTTTTATTTTTCCCAGGTCCAATTCGCGTTTTACCACCCTTGGCCACTTAAGACGCCTATTACAATTGGTCGGGACAACCTCTCTTGCCCCAGGCCTCTGTTTGTTGGAATACTCGATGGAAGTAGTAACAGACTCACGCTTGAGCTTCATGAACAGGGGGCTGTGATCGCTCTCACACCTGTTGATTACTTCCATGTCAATAAGATCTGGCCAAAGCTCGATGCCCAACAGAATGTAATCAATGCGCGAGGGAGCTCTAGTCCTTGTGAAAGTAGGGGCTCCCTGGCCATCTGAGCAAGTTCGTCCATTTGTGGCCCTCAGATTGAACTCCAATGTTAGCGCATTAAGTTGCAGAGCCCTCTTAGACCATTTCTTTATTGGCGGAAGAGTAAGTTGGGGTATGCCCTGCTTAGAGTCGGCATCTCCAATGCCCAGAATGTCGTCGCTGCTCAGGGGCTCAAAAGTGCAATTAAAGTCCCCGGCAACGACGACATCCACCTTGAAAGTGAATGCTGTTAATTCGGCCTCAAGAGCCGATACAGCAGGGCTTTCCCGTGCTCCAGGGGTCCCCCTAGCATAGATATTGAATATTTCAAGCGGGGGTTGGTCGTCGACCCCGTTGATTGATAAATGGAGGAGGTCGTGAGATATAATTACGTGCCTCTTGATTGCCCAGTTCAAGTTGATGTTAATCCAAATTAGGAGACCCCCCGATGGACGTCCTCTTATGGATCTGATTGCGGGGACAAAATGAGTGATGAACCCTGATCTATGCAGGGGTACCAAACTCCAGGTTTCCTGGAAGAGGATGACATCAAACTTGTCGATGAAATCGCTCCAAACAGGATCTGCGAGATTCTTCCCGAGCCCCGCAATGTTCCATGATAAAAAATTGATAACGCTCGTGGGAGCAGGAGTTAGGGGGGTCCTCAAGTCCACCACCTGACTATCTTGGCATCCCTCATTGATTACCAGAGTATCAATTGTTTCACCCAAATCGTTTGAGGACTGGTTGGAAATGGGGATAGTGTTCGAATCCAGCCCCCCAATGGAATGAGATGTGGAAATATGTGCAGGGGAAGTCATGTGGAGATTGGTTAGTCAATCCACCTGTCCTAAGCCTGAGTCCTGTCCCCCCCTCTGTTCAGACCATGCGGGGAACCTACGAACCTGGATTGAAGAAAGAGCGGGAGGAGATGACCTAAACTCCAGGAGTAATAAATTTTCTGCTAAGACAGGGTCCCCAAACACGATCTCGATACAATCTGAAGAAGCATCCGCCCGTGATAGCCTTTTTGCCCTTATGATGTCCTCTCTAATGATTGATCTACATCCTCGAACATGTCTCAACCAGTGTATGGCTTTGTTATGAAGAGATACACTGTTTTCAAAGGTGGACCTTGGTGACAATTTTGGAACATGGGTCATAAAGACAGAGGAGTTGGCATGCACAGGTTGGAAATTTGCCGAATTGGCTGGGGAGTGGAGTGATTGGTTGTTATTGCCCTGTCTATGAGATGGAAAAAAACGAGGGGGGCGTCTGTTAAAGGTCTTAACATTCGGTGTGCTTGCTGGGTCAGGGCATCTTGTCATGTCCGCATATGAGTTAATCGGGCCGTTTATTCTAGATGTAATATCCGCATTATGAGCCCCCTCCTGTACATGACCGGCATTAGTTTTGGCAGGAATTGGCTTTGGGGGAACAGGCTTCATCCTGCAGGGAACTGCCCAGGAAGATGGTAGAGGTAGAGGAGAAATCGTGGGGGGTGCTTGACCTAAACTAAGACTCTCGACCCTCTTGGTAAGGGCCCCCACTAACTCCTCTAATTTCTTGATTCTCTCCAAAAGAGTCGCTAAGGAGTAAGCATCAGGTGTAACTGGGGCCTCGGAATCGTCAGCAAGTATTGTGACAGAGCTAGTTACTTGGAATAAATCAGGATCAAGGGGGGCAAACCTGTTAGAGCATAAGATGGATTGGGGGGCACAATGAGGAGTGTCTAAATCTCCTTCTGTACCATTCATAGTGCCCACGGTCTGTTTAGATGATATTTGAGGGTCAGAGGTGATTGTATCGGGGGGTGAGATAATACTTTGCTGTTTAATCGAGCACTGAGTATGGAACATAGATGGGATCGTGCGAGTTGAGTTAGAAGGTGTTTTAGTTAACTGATCCTCCACCTGCCCATCAACTAGCGAATCCTCACAATCATTAACTATCCCCTCAATTCTTGTCAGGACGCAATTCATGGCAGAGTGAATACTTTTCTTCGGTTTTTTACCCTTTTTACTACTGGCCATGGATCCTCCTTCTACAGCTTTCCTTTTACCCATGGTACACGATCCACGGCCGGAGGAGTTACCACAAACACAGAGGAAACACACACTAGTTTATGGAAGTCTTAATAGTAATGGAGCGTAAATGTCACAAGCCCCCACCAAAACTGTGAAAAAGCCTTTTAACGTAGCACAGTACCTCAGGTCTCAGTCAATACGATGTCATCAGTGCACTCGGATTTGGGGGGGTGGCCCAACCCGACCTCCAACGTCCTCGGACGGCCACAGACGGCCCGCCCTCTGCCCGGACTCAGCCCGGCGCCGCCCGCGCGCGTCCCGCGACGCGGGGGTAGCCTTGCGGTATTTCTGCGCCTCCGGGCGCGATGTCGGGCGGAAATGCCCGCTCGGGATTCTGGGTAGTGTAGTTCTGGGCTCCAACGACCTCCAGGAGCCTCGCAGCGTCCGAGCCCCGCCACGAAGCCCAGCAGCCTCTCTCCGGGTCAAGGTAGGATTTTTAATCGGCCCCCGCTCCACAAGGGAGCCTTGCGGTATTTCTGCGCCTCCGGGCGCGATGTCGGGCGGAAATGCCCGCTCGGGATTCTGGGTAGTGTAGTTCTGGGCTCCAACGACCTCCAGGAGCCTCGCAGCGTCCGAGCCCCGCCACGAAGCCCAGCAGCCTCTCTCCGGGTCAAGGTAGGATTTTTAATCGGCCTCAATGCAACTACATAATAATCCTCCAAAGAGCTGGCAACTAGATAGATAACCAGTAACTCCCGCAAGACGGTCTTTAACATCCGTATCTTTCTGCTTTGCTTAGGAGTCTCTAAGACAAAGGTAGGAACAGGAGAATAGCAAAGCTTGCGCTCACATTTTACGGTCTAAGGGACAGTATTCGGAGGTCTAGTTTGACCCTAGGGACCCTTAGGATTCAAGGGGACTTAATCTCTCAACTTAGAACAGCCACAGGGCGCGTTTACACAGTGGTGAAGGGAGGGGACGGGGCCTGAGGTGACGTGTGCAAATACGCACTATGGCACGTTTTAAATTGGGGATATAATTTTCCTTCAATACTGAGGGCCCTTGGGGGCTAACTAGCCCACCAAGTGCTTCCAGTAAGCGCCACTGAGCTGCATTGCAGAAAGGTGGTTCAGGCCCTGCCACTTTTTACACCTCTCTGCAACGCAGCTCTGTGGCACTTACTGGAGGTACCTAGTGGGCTAGTTGGACCCTAGGGACCCTCAGGATTCAAATGAACTTGATCTCCCAACTAAAAACGGACACAGGGCGTGTTTACACAGTGGTGAAGGGAGGGGACGGAGCCTGAGTTAACGTGTGCAAAAACGCCCTGTGGCCTGTTTTAAGAGGTAGTTTTAATCCCCCTGCCCTATTATATACTAGGGGCTTACAGAGGAGGTCATGCTAATCACAGGGGGACCCCAACGCATAATGTTCCCTAGTGTATGTAGGTGTTTTCACTGTATTCTAAGTGTCTTTTAACATAGCACTGGCTCTAGGACTGGTTAGTCAGACTCAGTTACCACCAGTATCCGTCTGAAAAAGTTGAGGGTACAGGATGATTTTGCAACAAGGCTTCTTTCTGCTCTTCTTTTTGTTCTTTCTGCACGTTATCCTTCTTCCTGCACTTTTCTTTGTCTTTGAGGACTTCTGTTGCTTCTTTCTGCACTTCTTTTTTTTCCTTTCTGTGCATTTTTTCTTCTTTCTTCACATGTCCTATCTCTGTAGGCATAGTTAGAAATTAGCATTTAAAAAACCTTTGAAATTCACAGATAAAACCATAGGTTTCAGGCACGTTATAGTTAGGAATTAGCATTTAAAAAACCTCAGAAATTCACTGAAAAAACCATAGGTTTCAGGGGTGCTATAGTTAGCTGGACTTTTCACTCGTACAAAACCATAGAAATTCCCCCGTTATAGTTAGTTCAGCTAACTATAACTCTCGCGCCCGCAATGCACTGCTGATGACGTCACATATTACATCACTCATGACATGGTCAGTGACATCACTCATGACATCACTGATGATATCTCAAATGACATCACTGATGACATCACTGATGACATCATCCTTGTGATAGAGTGGCAGACCTCCTCTCACCCTAATATAACCTTTGATACACACATTCAAAAATAGAGACTAAACTTTTCAAAACAATGGACATACCAATACCAGTTACAACAACCTCTTCAGTAATTCTAAGATCCACATACACATCCACTCATTCACCAACAGTCCTATACAGTCACTCATACATGTATTCACTCATCATATGTACTCATACACCTATACGTCCTGTTACACAATGCCACTCATCCATAGAGTTACTCACACACATAGTCACTCATGCTAATAAAGAATCAAACATACATTTATTTGCATATACAGTTATACACACACCACCACACTTACTTCTACGGAAACTTACACATACTTAGTCTTTTAAACAATCACTTATAGAAACACATACTTATTCATACAGGAACTCTTTCAATCTCTCACTCTCACATATACTCACTTATATACACCAATAGTCACATATACTAGTTTAAATCATATGTATTACTCATAAAGACACTATTGAGACAGTCATTCACTCACTAACACACCCATACACACACTCATCCACCCATACAGTCCTGCACACAGGCTGTCTTCAACACATACAAAGAGTGAGTCACTCATTCATGCACCTATGCACTACGTAATACCCCCCACCGAACCATGCAGACACTCAGACTGATACTCAAAAAACCAACTAATAAACAATATAGACACCCATGTAGCTACTCACCAACCCATGCAGCCACTTATACACAAAGTGAGAGACTGATACAGATATTTACATATTTAAACATTACTCACTAAGCCATGTATTCACTATGAGTCAGTTACACAATCGATTTTTCAAAAACAAATCATCCATTTAGACACTTATATACCCATTTATTCTTCCATCGACCTTGAGATATACATATATAAAACATATTTAATTTTCAGAAAAACACACATTCACTGGATGATGTCATCAGTGATGTCATTTGAGATGTCATCAGTGATGTCATGAGTGATGTCACTGACCATGTCATGAGTGATGTAATATGTGACGTCATCAGCAGTGCATTGCGGGCGCGCGAGTTATAGTTAGCTGAACTAACTATAACGGGGGAATTTGAATGGTTTTGTACAAGTGAAAAGTCCAGCTAACTATAACACCCCTGAAACCTATGGTTTTTTCAGTGAATATATATATACACACACATATATATATATACACACACATATATATACACACACACATATATATATACACACACATATATATATTCACAGAAAAACCCATAGGTTTCAGGGGTGTTATATTTAGCTGCCCATTTCACTCGTACAAAACCATAGAAATTCCTCCATTATAGTTAGTTCTGCTAACTATAACTCACGCGCCCGCAATGCACTGCTGATGATGTCACATATTGCATCATTCATGACATGGTCAGTGACATCACTGATGACATCACTGATGACATCTCAAATGACATCACTGATGACATCATCCACTGAATGTGGTTTAGTTTGAAATTTAAATATGTATTATATATATACCAATCTGTATTGAAGATTGAGTGGATATATAACTGTCTGGATGGAGGATTTAGTAGCTGTCTGACTGTCTTTTTAAGTGAGTAATTAAAAGTGTCTCACTTAATACATGGATTAGTAACTAAACTATGTGAATGTGTGCAGCACTGTCTCTGTTGTTGTATAACATGCTGCCTCAGTTGGTCACTAACTACATGAGTGTGTATATTAGTTATTGATTAGTTGGGTGAGTATTTGTATGGGACACTGAGTTTGTGTGTGGTTGGATGGGGTGTGTGTAACTCTATGCATAGATGTGTGAATGGTTGATTGACTAGGTGTATGGGTTTAAGAGTGCATGTGGAAACAGTTGTTTGGGTGACTGAGTGTATTTATTTGTGTGTTGGTGAGCGAATATATGTTTTAGTTGTACATTTTCAGCAGAGTAAAAAAATAAAAGGCATTGTATGTGGGAGTTGGTGTATATAAATAAGTTTGTGTAAGAGTCAGTGATTGTGAGGGTAAATATATGAATGAGTGTATAATTGTAATGGTGCTTTTTTAACATATTAACAATGAGTTACTATGTGTTTGAATAAATGAGGTGTCGTTGGATAATTGTGTAAGTGAGTACATTTAAGTGCGATACATTTTTTTTCATGAGTGAGTACGATGACTGCATAACCGACTAAGATGACTGCTGATGTGTCAATGTCTATATATGTGTATAAGTGCATTTGATAGTGTTCTATTAATTAAGGACTGCATGTATAGATGATTCTGTTGTTGAATGGGTAGTTGTGTGTGTAGACTGAGGAATCAGTGAGTGGGTATGTAGTAACTGGTATTGGTGTGTCAATGGTTTCAAATATGGTACTCTGTATTTTACAGTGAGTGATGAAAGGTTATACTAGTGTATGATGTGGTGTATCGGATTGTCAAGTGGATGATGTCATCAGTGATGTCATTTGAGATGTCACTGACCATATCATGAATGATGCAATATGTGACATCATCAGCAGTTAATTGCGGGCGCGTGAGTTATAGTTAGCAGAACTAACTATAACAGAGGAATTTCTATGGTTTTGTACGAGTGAAATGGGCAGCTAACTATAACACCCCTGAAACCTATGTTTTTTTCTGTGAATTTCTAAGGTTTTTTAAATGCTAATTTTTAACTATAACGTCTCTGAAACCTATGTTTTTTTTCAGTGAATTTCAAAGGTTTTTTAAAAGCTAACTTTTAAGTGTGATAGTAGTTATGTCTATTTTTTGTACTGATTTTCTACAGTTTTTTAACTGTTTATTTATCAATATTTTATTCATTAAACAACATTATATATTTTTCTGAAAATTGCAAAAAACTTTTTTTAATTAAAACTGAAATATTGATTAATTTTCTTGTTTTCATTTTCTATTTTAATATATTTATATCATTTTCTTTAAAAAACAAAAAATCCAATTTTTTTCGCAGTCGCGCACTCAGTGTACACATCACGGTGGGTGCGCGCATTCAAGCCGCCATTTTAGAAAAGTCATGAAGGATCCGTGTATGGTGTGCAATGGCTGCGTGTTTTTCAGTTACATCATATACATTTAATATCATGTGATATGCGCGATTGGTATGCGACCAGTCTGCGACTCCTGCTCACGCGCATTCGTGACACATGCACATTACGGTACAAGATGTTTGCACACTTGCGGGTCCCGCGTGACATCATATACGTGCTGGGGCGCGCTGGGTGCGCGACTCCCGCAAAAAAAATTATGTTTCAAAATGATACGTATGTGTCTTTAATATACATATTAAGGCAAGAGATTATGTAAGATATTCATCAAAATAATATATTTGTACTTATAAGAAACTTATATATTTTCGCGAAGTCGGGTGCGTGCGTCGTGAGTGCAGAAAAACAGGTCAGCAGAGCTGCTGTAGAGCCAGAGAACCAGGTCAGCAGAGCTGCTCTAGAGCCTAAGAACTCGGTCAGCAGAGCTGCTCTAGAGTCAGAGAACCAGGTCAGCAGAGCTGCTGTAGAGCAAGAGAAACCAGGTCAGCAGAGCTGCTTTAGAGGGAGAGAACCAGGTCAGCAGAGCTGCTTTAGAGCCAGAGAACCAGGCCAACAGAGCTGCTTTAGAGCCAGAGAACCAGGTTAGCAGAGCTGCTTTAGAGCCAGAGAACCAGGTCAGCAGAGCTACTCTAGAGCCAGAGAACCAAATCAGCAGAGCTGCTTTAGAGCCATAGAACCAGGTCAGCAGAGCTGCTTTAGAGCCAGAGAACCAGGTCAATAGAGCTGGTCTAGAGCCTAAGAACCAGGTCAACAGAGCTGCTCTAGAGCCAGAGAACCAGGTCAGCAGAGCTGCTGCAGAGCCAGAGAAACCAGGTCAGTAGAGCTGCTTTAGAGGGAGAGAACCATGTCAGCAGAGCTTCTATAGAGCCAGTGAACCATGTCAGAAGAACTGCTTCAGAGCCATAGAACTGGGTCAACGGAGCTGCTTTAGAGCCAGAGAACCAGGTCTGCAGAGCTGTTGTAGAGCCAGAGAACTAGATCAGCAGAGCTGCTCTGTAGCATAAGAACTAGGTCAGCAGATCTGCTCTAGAGCCAGAGAACCAGGTCAGCAGACCTGCTGTTGTGCCAGAGAAACCAGGTCAGCAGAGCTGCTTTAGAGAGAGAACCAGGTCAGCAGAGCTGCTTTAGAGCCAGAGAACCAGGTCAGCAGAGCTGCTCTAGCTGACACTGACTGACTGACACTGACTGACTGACACTGACTGATTGACACTGACTGACACTGATTGACACTGACAGACACTGACTGACTGACACTGATTGACTGACACTGACTGGCTGACACTGATTGACTGACACTGACTGACACTGATTGACTGACACTGACAGACTGACTGACACTGACTGATATTGACTGACATTGACTGACACTGACTGACTACTCTCTACTACTCTACTACTGACTCTCTACTACTCTACTACTCTCTCTCTACTACTCACTCTCTACTACTCACTCTCTACTACTCTCTACTACTCACTCTCTACTACTCTACTACTCTCTACTACTCACTCTCTACTACTCACTCTCAACTACTCACTCTCTACTACTCTACTACTCACTCTCTACTACTCACTTGCTACTACTCTCTACTACTCACTCTCTACTACTCACTCTCTACTACTCACGCTCTACTACTCTCTACTACTCACTCTCTACTACTCTCTACTATTCACTCTCTACTACTCACTCTCTACTACTCACTCTACTACTTTCTACTACTCTCTACCACTCACTCTCTACTACTCTACTACTCACTCTCTACTACTTTCTACTACTCACTCGCTACTACTCTCTACTACTCACTCTCTACTACACTCTCTACTACTCTCTCTCTACTACTCACTCTCTACTATTCACTCTCTACTACTCACTCTCTACTACTCTCTACTACTCACTCTACTACTCTCTGCTGCTCTCTAGCACTCACTCTCTACTACTCTACTACTCTCTCTCTACTACTCACTCTCTACTACTCTCTCTCTACAACTCTCTTCTACTCACTCTCTACTACTCACTCTACTACTCTCTACTACTCACTCTCTACTACTCTCTCTCTACTACTCACTCTCTACTATTCACTCTCTACTACTCACTCTCTACTACTCGCTCTCTACTACTCACTCTTCACTACTCACTCTCTACTACTCGCTCTCTACTACTCTCTACTACTCACTCTCTACTACTCACTCTCTACTACTCTCTACTACTCTCTCTGCTACTCACTCTCTACTACTCACTCTCTACTACTCTACTACTCTCTACTACTCGCTCTACTACTCACTCTCTACTATTCTCTACTCCTCACTCTACTACTCTCTCCTACTCTCTACCACTCACTCTCCACTACTCTACTACTCACTTTCTACTACTCTCTCTCTACTACTCACTTTCTACTACTCACTCTACTACTCTATACTACTCACTCTGTACTACTCTCTACTACTCACTCTGTACTACTCACTCTCTACTACTCACTCTCTACTACTCTCTACTGCTCACTCTCCACTACTGATTCTCTACTACTCGCTCTCAACTACTCTCTACTACTTAATCTACTACTCACTCTCTACTACTCTACTACTCTCTCTACTTCTCACTCTCTACTACTCTCTCTACTACTCACTCTCTACTACTCACTCTCTACTACACACTCTCTACTACTTGGTCTCTGCTACTCGCTCTCTACTACTCTCTAGTACTCACTCTAATACTCACTCTCTACTACTCTCTACTACTCACTCTCTACTCCTCCACTACTCTCTACTACTCACTCTCTACTACTCACGCTCTACTACTCTACTACTCTCTCTCTACTACTCACTCTCTACTACTCTCTCTACCACTCTCTACTACTCACTCTCTACTACTCTCTACTACTCACTCTCTACTACTCTCTACTACTCACTCTGCTACTCACTCTCTACTACTCTCTACTACTCACTCTCTACTACTCACTCTCTACTACTCTCTACTACTCACTCTCTACTACTCTCTACTACTTTCTACTACTCACTCTACTACTCACTCTCTACTACTCTCAACTACTCACTCTCGAATACTCACTCTTTAATACTCACTCTCTACTACTCACTCTACTACTCACTCTACTACTCTCTACTACTCACTCTCTGATACTTTCACTACTACTCTCTACTACTCACTCTCTACTCTCTATTACTCGCTCTCTACTCTCTACCTCTCTCTCTACTACTCTCTACCTCTCTACCTCTACACCTCTACCTCTCTACCTCTCTGTACATGCACACATATGCACATATATATATGCATATATATGCATATGCATTTATATATATGTATGTGTATATATATATATACATATATAAACATATAAATATAATCTGCATATCTAAATAAATATAAATCCATGCAAACATATACATATACATATATGCATACATATGCATGGTATGTATATGAAAGTTTGAAAAACTCTAATACAAGCAAAGCTAAAAAGCCACCTAATTACAAACAGAATTGCTTTAACTTAAACGAGGGCGAGACCTATTGCATTTTCAATGCTTGTTTACTTTGATTCCATCAAGAATGCATTCAGATGTGTCACACATTTTCCATAAATTCTGAATGGTAGCACTCTAGTTGCTCATTAGATCACTGTAGTAAAGCTACTGCTCACCAGGGAAGTCTGCTGCTGGTATTGAAAGTGCATGTTTCAGTCTGCATGGCAGAATTTTTTAATGAAATAGAAGAGGATTTGAGAAGTCACTCAAAATGTGCCCTAATTTTTCTTTTTTCCTCACTAATCATAATTTCTATGGCAACATGAACCTCCTCATTGTGTTCCTTTTAAATTAAACTACTCACTCTCTACTACTCACTCGCTACTACTTTCTACTACTCACTCTCTACTACTCACTTACTACTACTCTCTAGTACTCTACTACTCTCTACTACTACTCTCTACTACTCACTCACTTCTACTCACTCTCTACTACTCTCTACCACTCACTCTCTACTACTCTACTACTCACTCTCTACTACTCTCTACTACTCTCTTTCTACTACTCCCTCTCTACTACTCACTCTACTACTCTCTACTACTCACTCTCTACTACTCACTCTCTACTACTCTATTACTCTCTACTACTCTCTACTACTCACTCTCTACTACTCACTCTCAACTACTCACTCTACTACTCTCTCTACTACTCACTCTCTACTACTCTCCACTACTCACTCTACTACTCTCTACCACTCACTCTCTACTACTCTCTCTCTCTACTACTCACTCTCTACTACTCACTCTACTACTCTCTACTACTCTCTCTGCTATTCACTCTCTACTACTCTCTACTACTCACTCTCTACTACTCTCTCTTCTACTCACTCTCTACTACTCACTCTCTACTACTCTCTACTACTCTCTCTCTACTACACACTCTCTACTACTTGCTCTCTAGTACTCACTCTACTACTCAATCTACTACTCACTCTCTACTACTCCCTACTACTCACTCTAATACTCACTCTCTACTACTCTCTACTACTCACTCTCTACTACACTACTCTCTACTACTCACTCTCTACTACTCACTCTCTACTACTCACTCTCTACTACTCACTCTCTACTACTCTCTCTCTACTACTCACTCTCTACTACTCACTCTCTACTACTCACTCTCTACTACTCTCTCTCTACTACTCTATACTACTCACTCTCTACTACTCTCTATTACTCACTCTCTACTACTCTCCCTACTACTCCCTACTACTCACTCTACTACTCATTCTCTACTACACATTCTCTACTACTCTCTCTCTGCTACTCAGTCTCCACTACTCACTCTCTACTACTCTCTACTACTCACTCTCTAATACTCACTCTCTACTACTCTCTATTACTCACTCTCTACTACTCCCTCTACTACTCACTCTCTACTTCTCTCTACTACTCTCTACTTCTCACTCTCTACTACGCTCTACTACTCACTCTCTACTACTCACTCTACTACTCTCACCTACTCACTCTCTGCTACTCTCTCTACTACTCTCTACTACTATCTCTCTACTCTCTATTACTCATCCTCTACTCTTTACCTCTCTACCTTTCTCTACCTCTCTCTCTACTACTCTCTACCTCTCTACCTCTACCTCTCTACCTCTACACCTCTACCTCTCTCTACACGCACACATATGCACATATATGCATATGCATTTATATATATGTATGTGTATATATATATATATATACATACATATATAAACATATATATAATCTGCATATCTATATAAATACAAATATAAATGCATGCATACATATACATATATGCATGTTATGTACATGAAATTTTGAAAAACACTAATAAAAGCAAAGCTAAAAAGCCACCTAATTACAAACAGAATTGCTTTAACTTAAAAGAGGGCGAGACCTATTGCATTTTCAATGCTTGTTTACTTTGGTTCCATCAAGAAGGCATTCAGATGTGACACATTTGCCATAAATTCTGAATGGTAGCACTCTAGTTCCTCATTAGATCACTGTAGCGAAGCTACTGCTCACCAGGGAAGTCTGTTGCTGATATTCAAAGTGCATGTTTCAGTCTGCATGTCAGAACTTTTTAATGAAATAGAAGAGGATTTGAGAAGTCAAAATGTGCGTTAAGTTTTCTTTCTGCAGCACTAATCATAATTTCTGTGGCAAAATGAACCCCCTCATTGTGTTCCTTTGCAAATTAAATGTTTTAAATGTTACCACTTTATTCCAATCAAGATGGCTTCAGGTGTGCCATACCTTTGTCATAAGTAAGACTGTTAGCGCTCTAGTTGTTCTTTAAAACACTCTGGGATTTCTGTCATTGGGCTATACTTGGGCTATATCTCGGTGATATTTGTGATACATTTGGGCTCTTTTGTCTCTGGTGGCCATCTTGGGAGACTTGTTATGAAGTTTCCTAATTTCCTCATTTACTGCAGTCTCCTCAGTAGGCATACTGTCAGTTTTTTACTTTGATTCAATGAAGAAGGCATTAAGATGTGTCACACATTTGCCATAAATTCAGAATGTTAGCACTCTAGTTGCTCATTAGATCACTGTAGTAAAGCTACTGCTCACCAGGGAAGTCTGCTACTGGTATTGAAAGTGCATGTTTCAGTCTGCATGTCAGAATTCTTTAATGAAATAGAAGAGGATTTGAGAAGTCACTCAAAATGTGCCCTAATTTTTCTTTTTGCAGCACTAATCATACATTCTATGGCAAAATGAACCCTATCATTTTGTTCCTCTTTAAATTAAATGTTTTAAATGTTACCACTTTATTCCAATCAAGATGGCTTCAGGTGTGCCATACCTTTGTCATAAGTAAGACTGTTACGCTCTAGCTGTTCTTTGGAACTCTCTGGGAAGCTGCAGTAGAACACAAAGGAATCAACTGACAGTCTCTGCCCTTTTTGGATGTACATGTTTTACTGAGAATGTCAGACTTCATTCTCACATGACTGAGAAAGATAATGTGAATTTACAGAAAATATGCTCTCAGTTTAGCTTATAGATCACCTTCCAAACCTCTGTGGGAAAAGCATGTGAAAATAGTTTTCTCTCAAAGATGATTCATGATATCCCAGCAGAAGGCTTTTTCACATGGTAAAATCACCTTAGAACATACCACAATCCTAAAATGAGTATGGTACCATCAACAAATGATTTATAATGTAACTAAATTGTAAAAACCTTCTATTAACTGCAATGCTTTTTAATGAGGTGCTATCATGTATATTGGTCCCAAGATGGCTGCCAACACTTCTTGGATGAAGTGCTGACAGCCAATCAGATCTCACAATGAGATGTGTGGTTAGGCTCTGCCCATATATGTATATGATTTTACTTTTGATTTTCTCAGAAACTACTGAACGGATTTACACCATATATGCAAAAGGCACATGCCTGACCTGAGGACTACCTCTTTGCCAAATTTCAAGTAATTCTGTTCAGCCGTTCGGGCTGTACCTTCGACTAAAGGTCCTATGGGAAAATGCATGGGGAAAACGTGTTTTGGGACCCCCCTTTTTTCTCAGCCCCCGCTTGACGAATCACCCCGAGACTTTCAGGGTAGGAGCTGAGCGGAGCGCCCCATTAGTTTTGAAAATTTAACGAACATAAGTCAACCGGCGCCAAAGTTATTCAAAATAGAATTTTCAGATTTCCTATGGGAACTCGGTCCTAACTATAACTATCTACTGGCGACCGCCAGTAGATAATATATTCACACACACATATATATATATATATACACACACACATATATTATCTACTGGCGGTCGCCAGTAGATAGTTATAGTTAGGACCGTGTTTCCATAGGAAATCCGCAACATCCTATTTGGAATAACTTTGGCGCCGTTCGACGAATCCTCGCGAAATTTTCAAAACTAATGGGGCGCTTTGCTCCGCTCCTACCCTGAAAGTCTCGGGGGGATTCGTCAAGCGGGGGCTGAGAAAAAAGGGGGGTCCCAAAATGCGTTTTCCCCATGCATTTTCCCATAGGACCTTTAGTCCGAGCTACAGCCCGAACGGCTGAACAGAATTACTTGAAATTTGGCAGAGAGGTAGTCCTCAGGTCAAGGATGTGCCTTTTGTAGGTCTGGTGTAAATCTGTTCAGTAGGTCATGAGAAAATAGCATTTAAATCAATATATATATATCTGTAAGCGCGCTCCGTGCGCTTACCGTAAGCTTACCGTACGCGTACGGTGCCGTGCGCAAGCTCAATTCTGATTGGTGGTTACATGACTGTAAACATTCGAATTGGTCGAAATCAGGAAGTGTCGGCCGCCATTTTCTGTCTCTCGCACTGACAAACAAAGGTGGGGAACGTGAAAAGGGGGCAACGAAGAGAGTTGCAGACCCCCTAGTGTTTGTCAGGGGGTCCAAGAAGGACCCAAAAGTACGAAAAATACATTTAATAATTTTAAACAAAAATCGCGGAGTGCGCGTACGGTAAGCTTACCGTACGCGCACGGGAAAAAAAAAATAAAAAAAAAAATAAAGAAGTAACAATCACATTTATTAAATAAATTAAAGGACCCACAAGGGAGAAAAAAACAAATGTTACTGTGTAAAAAAAGGGGAGGCGCGCACGGCATGGACTGCACAACATGGTCGCTCGGTGCGCGAAGCGCACCGTGCGTGCACGGTGTGCGCACAGTGAAAAACCAGAAAAAAATAAAATAAATAAATACATAACTTAGCATTTAAAAAAACGTACAAATTCACTGAAAAAACCATAGGTTTCACACACGTTATAGTTAGGAATTATCATTTACAAAACCTTACAAATTCACTTAAAAAACCATAGGTTTCACACATGTTATAGTTAGCTGTACATTTCACTCGTAAAAAACCAATGAAATTCCACGTTATAGTTAGATCAGGTAACTATAACTTGCGCGACCGCAATCCACAATGTGTAATTTCAGATGTCATCATTGATGTCATGAGTGATGTCACTGACCATGTCATGAGTGATGTAATATGTGACGTCATCAGCAGTTTATTGTGGGCGCACAAGTTATAGTTACCTGATCTAACTATAACGTGGAATTTCATTGGTTTTTTACGAGTGAAATGTACAGCTAACTATAACATGTGTGAAACCTATGGTTTTTTAAGTGAATTATATATATACACACACACATATATATATATACACACACACATATATATATATATATATACACACCCATATATATATATATTCACTTAAAAAACCATAGGTTTCACACATGTTATAGGTAGCTGGACATTTCACTCGTAAAAAACCATTGAAATTACCCCGTTATAGTTAGTTCAGATAACTATAACTCACGCGCGCGCAATGCACTGCTCATGACGTCACATATTACATCACTCATGACATGGTCAGTGGCATCACTCATGACATCACTGATGACATCATCCTTGTGATAGAGTGGCGGTCGCGCGAGTTATAGTTATCTGAACTAACTATAACGGGGGAATTTCAATGGTTTTTTACGAGTGAAATGTCCAGCTAACTATAACATGTGTGAAACCTATGGTTTTTTAAGTGAATATATATATATATATATATATATATATATTATCAATGTCCCCGTTTTTAACATTCCTCTCAATTCACTTTGTTTAACTTAAAATTTTAACACCTTTCACTTCACATTTCTTCTCACAAAAAAGATAAGTACCACTCTGTAAGAAAAAAAAGTAATAACAGTTGTTTCCTCTCTTTTTCCACTGATACTCGAATAATTAGCAAATCAAAACTTTCTCTTCATTTTTCCTGTTCTTAAGCTAGTTTTTCATTAGTCAGTTTGTTAACCCTTTATTAGTTTCCTGATAAGAAGCCTAATCTGTTAGTGTCTGTGGGTGGATTTGTGACTCCGTTATGATGCCCCAAGCAGACCCTGTGTAACTTCACAATGGGGTCGCTAATCCATACGGGAGTACGTTAAAGCATTTAGATTGATAGTGCTATGACTTTTCAACTACATCTGAAATCCTAGCATAGTACTAAATTAGGAAATTGCTATATCACACTATATATAATATGGAAAATACTCTATTTTCTAGTTCCAAGTGCAACGTATTTGGAAATCTTACCCCACAGTGCCCATAGCAACCTTTTTTTAAACACTTTACTGTACCGGTAAGCCAAAGGTTCACAAAACCTCCTAACAGAGCATACCTTCTTCAAGTTCAACTGTAGCAGGTGCGGTTGACTGTTTGAAAATGTAAGCTTACCCACAATAGTGTAACTCCTCTTAAATTTATTCAGAGCCAATCACAGTACTACTTACTTTTCCTATTAAATCACTAACTATTTTTAGGTACCAAATTATTTGCATCACCTAATCAAATATGTCCTTTTCTTAAACCAGGGCCTCTCTTCCATGTAACTTTAATTTTACAAACTGTCACATTCAGCTTCAGTCTTCTCCTGTGTGCTACTGCTCCTACTTTCAAAATGGTTAGTGTGAAATATCATACTGTAACATTATGAAAGGACTGTAAAATACTTTTTCAAACCTTTAAAGGACATTTTATTCCTAAATATATTTTACCTAACAGAACGTGGAATTAAAATAGTATATCTAATTGAAGTAAATATTAAGAAATTATGAAGAAGTAATAATATACCAGTGATATAATTTCACCCAATAAATGTGATGAGAAAAAGCAAAGGAGAAAAAAAAATAAGCAATGAGTTAAAATTGCAATATGTTTAGTCAGTAGAGGTAGAAACAAGGTAAAGAGTTGGTTCTATTAGGAAATTATACAAATAAATGATTTTCAAAATATTGTCATCTATATAAATATGCATAATATGCATAATTATAATAGTTGTAGAGAAATAAAACCATAACATAACTATGTGAACAAATGCACAGGTTGAAAGGGGTTTGGGAACTTCTTCAAGAGCGGGCTGTTAATTTTGGAAATAGGAGCTACTGTGTTGAGAAAAATAGTTAGTGGTGACAGATCGTTTCTGATGGTGAGTCAAATCGGATTTGTGTAAGTTCTATCACCTTTGTGGTTGTAACATACCATGCCACCAAGCCTATAGAAAGCCTAGGACCCGATGTAGGTTAATAGCGAATGTTACCGATTCGCTATTAAGGACTCGCACAATTGAATGTAGGGAGAAATCGCTATAATATTAGCGATTCCTTAACATTCCTTAATAACGAATCCCAAATTGAGATTACCTAATAAGGAATACCTATCCATTCATTCCTATGGGCTAGGAGGCCCATAGGAATGAATGGGAAGATATTCACTATTAGCGATTCGGTATTAAAGAATGGCAAATAGCGGGCGCTATTTCAAGGATGCCAGGGTGTCAAAAGGACACCCTGTTGCACCCCTGAAATGTGCATGTGTGCACATGTGGCGCACATACATGCCCTAAGGGCATGAATGTGTGCCACATGGCACTTTTAAAAAAGTGCTTTGTAAGGGAAATCACTAATTACCACCAACTTGAAGTTGGTGGTAATTAGCAATTCCTTAAGGCTAAAGTGCACTTACTTTTGTGCTACTTACATTGCATTTAAGGAATCGCAATTCCCTATTCCTTAAATGCAAGAGCAAAATAAGGAATCACAATTTTGCGATTCCTTATTTTGCTAGTAGGTTGAAACTTACCTACATTGCTCGCAGCCAAATAGCGATCGGTAACGCTGGAATTCTGCTAATTTCAGCGTTACCGATCGCTATTTGGCCACCTACATCTGGCCCCTAGTTGCTTGTTGAAAGGCAACTACATGCAACAAATCTACAATGATAACATTTAAAGACATATCTTTCCAATCATAAGATAAACTTTCTAGAATTAAATTTGCAAATGTAAAAGGACCATTACTACAAACAATTGAAATAATTTAGTGCAATATTCACAACCAGAATCTGTGTGTGTAAGAGCAAGTAAATAGAATATGTTACAAATCAGAAAAATCAGCACTACAAGATCAGCAAGAATGTTGAAAGTAAAGTTAGGATTAATTTTGTTTAGTATTACTGGGTCAATAAGTCTATTGTATATACAAATAGACTTTTAGTGGTGTTAGCAGTTCAGGAAGGTTTTCCAGATATTTTCTATTCAACTAAGCAATTGGCCATGAGATATTTAAGTCCAGTGTTAGTTTTTAATGTACCCACTGTTTTCGGTCTATAATTACCAGGAGCAAGAATAGCTTTATAAGTGGTAGATGCTGCTGGGGGGGATATTATAGAGCTCGTAAGAGAGTTATGTGTAGCAATAGCACGATTAAATTGCAATGTGTAGTAAGATTGAGAAACAATTTCAATTAACGAGTCACAATTTTTCCAATATGAGGAAGGTATGCTGTGCTGCCTGAAAGGAAAGTGGTTTGTTGTTTTAGATTAGTTGATGGAACCATAATGAACATGTTTTGTCTCCATGAGGCCAAATTATTTGTTCTATTGTTTAATTTAATATGTCTGTTATGCCTCTTCGAGCATTCAAGTTCCTGTTCACTGACATGTGAGAAAAGCAATAGCTGCAATAATCTAGAGGAGCTTTTGAAAATTGGAAGTGATATAGATCTTGACCTTTTTGTGAAAGATACAAATTAAGGAAAATGGAAACTAAAAGTGCTGTTCTAGCTTAACCTATTTTTGAATGAGGTCAGTTATATTTTCTGTAAACACAACTAAATTGTACGGTGTCAGTGATACAGCCAGAAAAAGGGTGTATCTAGAGCATCAGAGCATGGGCTCTGGTGCAAGTATGCCCGCTTTGGAGCTGAGACCTCAGATTCCTAACTTATGGGGAAGTAATCCTTAATGGAAGAGGAAACCCCACACACTTATTAGTGTCATCCTTCATCATAAGAATCCTCTCCCCACCCTGTAAGGACAATGCCACCTGGGTAGACTCCTCGAAGACTGACTATTTAGGAGGGAGTTCTTACATAAATCTTACTGGACAACTCCATAGAACAAGGGATCCAGGTGAAAACTTTAAAAATACCTTGGAGTTCCCTGTGGAATATTACATTTATTCATGGAACACTAGGTAAGAAACATTTGGGTCACGGAGTACTATGTCTCACCCCCAAATTATTGCCAACATGTTTCTGCCCACTATCACTAGCCTAGACGGTCTTGCGCATTTGTCAGGGCAATTAATCCCCTATAAAAATTACCTTTACTAGGTTCCAAATGGAACTCATTAGATAGAGGTATGGTGGATTCCTGATTAAGTCCTACCATAATTACCTGCCTGTAATTGGAACTCTTGTTCTTGTTACCCTATAGTCAGAGTGCTACCATCCTCCAGGTCACAGAGAGAGTGGGGTCCTTTATAGTCAAACATTTATCAAAAGATACCTCCCGGCCATTGTACCTATCTCTCTCCCACTCTGCGCCAAAATTTCCTTTCCCATTTTACTGCAAAACATCTAAGACTTACTTATCAAAATTGTTCTTTGACTTCCTTTAGCTGCATGAGCTTAGCTGCTTTGCAGATAAGCATTTCTCCCTTCTGTTATTGATGGAAAAGGTTTTCCTTCCTGCTGGTAAGATATACAGAAAGTTTAGGAGGGCTCTGGGCATGAGTAATTTCAATTTCTGAGATCCATTTTGGGATCTGTACTTCAAAAAGAATACCTGTGAAAAGAGCCCTTTTGATTCCAACTGTTCCTGATCACTCTTAGATTTCGAATCACTACTAACAAGATAACTGTTAATTCCACTCCAGTCTTACAGCTGCCATAGGTAAAAATATTGCCTTGCAGGAGGGAGTATATTAATAACCTGTCAGGTATATAGCATGTGAAGCAATTATGCGAAGAAAACTGTTTCTAAACCACCTCACTCGTAGGTAACACCAATAACATGTTCAGAAAACACTTTTCAATCACCATCAAACATCTACATTCACCAGTAAATACTATTGTCTATAGCAATTAGAAAATAACTTTGATTGACACCTCTAGCATTTTCCCTGGCCACATTACAAGAAAATAGCTTTTATTTATAGCTATGGGTACTCATTGAACATCTAGCTTCATCTATACAGTGATGAACAGATTGGGACCATATTTATGGGAAAGTAATGCAGAACATCAAGTCACCTTGCTGCCTTGTGTAACAAGGAAAGAGCAGGAATACACCATATTTAAAAGAATACAGCGCATTCCTACCTTTGTTTCTGCGCTGGCTCTGTTTTGACTACCAGAAGCTAATGCAGGTACCCTTGTACCAATGTTGGTCTCAGGATTGTTTTTGTGCAGGAAGGGGCATCTTCCTGTGCTGAAACAATCCTGCGATGCATATTCCCAGAATGCAGCACACATAGAAAAAGTAAGTAATGAGGAGAAATAAAGACATTTCTCCTTTATGTCTCCCCTGGCCTGGAAAGAATAGCATTTTGGCACATTCAAAAAACATGGGAGTTGCATGGGAACTCCCACGCAACGATCATGGAACATCTTCCCTGGGCAGAGTAAGACAATGTCGTGATTTATGCTGTGTTGCATTGTTCCAGGTTCATGAATCAACTCAGAACCATGCAAAGTGGCCTTGTGTGGCTGCATAAATCTCATTTTTGAGTTACGTCATGCATGCACCACATTGAGTGGTGCAAGTGCGACTCAACTGGCCTCATAATTTATGGCCTAGGTACACACTTTTTCCTACTCTCCAGCATGTCCCACATACATGTAGGCTTTCAAAGCATATTTTAGTGGTAAACTAGCTAATATATAAAAGTAGGTATTCTGACATTGTCAGGTAGCTTTTCGTGTCATTTGACACTACAGTAGATTTAACCTGCTGACCACTCAGAGAACAATGTTGCTGCTGAGGTCATACACTTCTGCTGTGAAAATACAGAATGCAGCCTACATATGACATTTCACGTCTAGGCCACTTGTGTATTTTATGTGTCATATACCTGCCTTTCATAGAAAGTCAAATAGGCCAATCAGGTGAAACCCATGGGCGGCATATATGTTGGAGGAAAATCACACATTCTGTCACTCTGTTTAGCAGTGGCACAGTACACAGAGTCCTGAAGCAACCAAAAGAAAATGAAAAACTTGGGAGACCACAACAAAAATGGGTGCTTTGGATCATCCACATAAAGCTACTGTTTGATAAATATGTCATTCACATTTAGGGGCAGCGAAGAGGAGTATGATCACTTTTAAATCATGAGATTGGATTTTGAGGCCTGATTTTGAGTTTGGCAGATAAGAAGTCTTTCACAAAAATGATGAATGTTCCATCTGCCTTATTATTAATGCACAATGTCCTAATGCACTTCTATTAAGGTGGGTATGACATCCATCATGTTTGCTATGAAGCACCCGTCTGCAAACTCTACATCAGGCCCTAAGTCTGTTAGTTATATAGCATACATGCCCTACAAATCAGGTGCTCCTCACTACCTTATCCTATTTTATATCTACTCCTACTCATATTCATTTATCCACTCCTGCTCCTATTCATGCTCATATAAATAATCCTACTATAACTCCTAATCCACATAGCTCTAAAATCAATCTATGGAATTTATGTTTTGTCTCATGTTTCAATAATTCCATTGTCTTCAGCAGTAAACTTTATAGATTCCAAGACGTTGTAGGCCTGTGTAAATGAGCCATCCAACTCTTTTAAACTCCTCACTAACCCACTCACACCAGAAACTCTTCAGGGTGAACTTACTGCTGTGCAACTCATGCAACAAACTCAACAATGCATCTATATTCAGCTCACTTCACATATATTCTTCTTGCTTTCTTTACCCAAAATACTTTCACTCCTAATTCACTAACACAGATAATATCAGTGGCAATTGCACTCACACATTTATGCTTCCTAGGTCAATCACCTACTTCTATTTAATTTGCGTGATACTTCGTTTCAGGGCATTTAATAATGATTATCCTGAAATTACTAACCTTTTTTTCGGCCAAGATTTGGAAATCTTTGCTTCATTGAATATGGGCTTAATGTATAGTGCCAATCTGGTATAAACTCACTCATTTTAGTGTTTTGTATTTTACTGTACTCTATCGTAGCAGTTTTGATATACTTCATGACCTTCACAAAGCCATGAAGCACTATTATTTGCAATAGGCTCCTAGTGCTTTTTCAGACTGCCTGATTAAAAGGATGTTTGATGTAGCTTGGCCTATATGGTAAGTGTTGGGTGAAGTAGGTGTGGTCTACAAAGTCATGCTTCAAACATGGAGCAAGAAACGTCACTGTATACCGGCAGGAAGCCTTATATAGAATGGAGAATAGATCCTGTCTAAACACCAGCCATTTTAGAAATGATCAAAATCATAGATATCATAAAGTGCATTTGAGTATGCAGGGCTAGCCTTGTACACTCATCTTCTACTCTACCCTGATTAGGGTAAAACATTTAAATAGATCAAAAGTATGGCTCTATAAGGATACAAATTCTACAACATAGGCTTGTTCTAGAAAAGTGTGATTTTAGAATTGCTCTCATTATGCACACTGTACAACATTCAAGATTTATTATGCTAGGTTATGAGAATTTATAACACAAATGGCTGCTCTACCAGGGCTTCCCAGCGTGCCTTACGCAGAGAACGAGGAGACATGCAGGTCTCCGGCTCAGAACAGATATGTATTAAGCTGTTTCCGGACAGTTGCTGAATTGGTATTACTTTGGAAGCTGTTTGGGAGTTTGTTCCACAAACATAGACCCAAAACGCAGAAAGAGCTTACTCCCTGCCTCAATAACTTAAAGCGTGGTATCATAGCTAGGTTGAACTGAGATGATCTTAAACACCTCAGAGTTATTGGGAGCATAATGAGTAACACACAAGGACTTATAGTAAATGTGCTTTTCCACTGGGAGTCAATGTAAATATTGAAGCTGATTAGATAACAAATCTACTTTTGACAGGTGGCATACCAACCTAGCGGCCACATTTTGAATGATTTGCAAACTCTTCCTGGTAAACTTAGGGAAGTCCAGATGTTACATTAATTTAAGAGTGAGATGATTAGGGCCTGAACAATCATCCTCTGGAAGAAACAGGGAAAATTCCCAAGGATTTTCTAAAGATTTCACATTAAACCAAAACAGCAAAATGTCACTGCTATGATTTGTGGGTGAAAAGACAACTTATTATCAAACCAGACCATAAATGTGTCACCCCAAGTTTAAGATCCAGGGACTGACCCAGTTCCTGAGGCCACCCAGTGAAATCCCCGCATCAAAGAATGTCTGGTAATGTTTAAAACCTCGGTTTTGTTGGCAGTGAATAATTTGTGCCAGGGCTATTTTCAGGATGCCACTGTAGATAGCACCACACATTGCTTCTGCCATGATGCCAATGGTAGTAACAACACAACTATTGACCATCGCACTCCTACAAGTGTGACAATTCTGACTATTTCAGGCTCCAAAAGCCATAAGAATGGCATGAGCAGCAGGTAGTAGTCATTTTTAATGTATTGGATTAATAGTTATCTCTTAATGTGGACATCTCTAAATTAGCCATACAGTGCCACCCCGTGGCAGACTGCCACAAGTGGCTGTGCTGACAATTAAGTGCTGGTGCCCAGCACCGGAAACCACCTGGTCAGATTAAGCAATTTGTATGCCCCCTTCTCAATCAAGGACAGCAACAAAATCAGTTGTGTGTCATCTACATATAACACCAAAGTCATGACAAAAGATTTTACAATGTCCCGTAGAGGGTGGACATAGATTTTAAAAAGCATGGGACTTAGAGCAAAACCCTATGGGATCCTAACTTCAGCTGGTGTTTTGTGGAGGAGAACAGTGGGGATATCACTATGGAGGAACATCCTTCCAAAAAAGAAGCAAACCTCTGATGTCTCTCACTCTGATTAACAGTATTTTATGGAATACAGTGTCAAACGCAGTGCTTGAGTCTAGTAAAATCAAAGCACCTGAACCAACACATGTCCACAATCTAACAAATCTCCTCTATAACCCTGAGCAGCGCTGTCTCAGTACTGTGACCCTGGCAAAAGCGAGTTTGGTATGAATTCAATTTATGATGTTCCCCAAGATACTGAACTCATTGCCTGTTAATTAATTTCTCCAGAACTTTGGCCAAACACTGCAACAGAGAATTAGGCCAATTTTCCATGAGCAGCTATTGGTCTAGTGCACATTGTTTTTTAATAGAGGAATCACAATAGCATCTTTCCAGCTAGGTGGACAAATCGCTGTAGAAATGGAGAGATTTTAAAAGTTTAGGTAAGATCGAAAAAAGGAAACAAGCCGAACCAAATTTTGCTTTTGCTATAATAGATTGTAAGCATTCCAGATTAAAGGGCTCAAAAGCATCTAGGCATGCGCTCAGATGGGGCTTCTGTACAGGTTGATTGTCCTGTGCTGACAAGTAGCTAGGGTCAACCCCTGAAAGGTCACTCTTTTTACATAATAATCTGCTACCATTTTGCACTTCCCATTAGAAGATTCAGCCAAAGGGGTATTGTTGGACATGTTTATTGAAGCTTGCACTATGGCAAAATGAATTTTGCAGAGTTCTGACTTCCCTCAATTTTCTCCACACAAACGTGAAAGCTTGCATTTTAAATAATTTTACGGTAGGTTTTTATGGTGGCCTTAGGAGCATAAGAATACTGCCATGCTCACTCTAATTCTTTCATCTCAAGTAGATGATTATCAAACTGAGATACAGGTGGTTTCTTTTTGGGCTTGACCACTATTTCAGGATGAAGGCATCAAGTGCCGCAATAATCCAAGAATTAATTCTTATCACTGAATCTTCTATATTAATGTCAGTCTCCTGATATCAAGCTGCAGCAGAATGCATAACACCTGCACTGTGCCCATTCCAGGATGGCATGAAAATCTTGTATATATGTATACCCAAAGACAGCCAACACTCGTTGTAGTTTTGTGGTCATTGTTGGCCGCAGTTTATCACCTTTACATATCTGCACATTTTGTATTGCCCCTGGACATATTTTTATGGTGATGATCATAAATCATCATTTTGAACCATCATAAAATTGGGTGTCATATATCATTTTGTTGCTCATCATAAATCATGTGTCATAAATCATTAGTGTATCGTAAATCATTGAAAGCAGTCATACATTTGTTGTCATAAATCATTCTGCATTATCGTCATAAATCATCAGCCATAAATCATTTGTTGGACATAAGTCACTTGCTTGTCATAACTCAATTGCATTTCATAGAGTTGTAAATTATCCTGACAGTTCGTATATTGTTCTGTTGGTTTCCATGCCCCTTTGTGTGTGGGGGGTAGACTCTCCATGGAGTTAAGCCCCAACTCGGTACCTTGCTAGTCTGTTTGTGCTCTGACGTCCGGTAGGGTCTGGGCTGCGAGCGCCGTCTTTGTTTGCAACCCCCTATTGTCAGGCCTACTCACCCCCGGTAAGGCATCCCAATGTGAGCGGCCTTCCTTCTACACACCGCCCTGTCGGTGTGCTTCCATAACCAACCAAATGTACCCTTCGCATCCGCCAGCACTGTAACACTGCTGCTGCATAGCTGTGGGTGGGTGGGTAGGTCTCTCCAAACACTTTGAGCGCCGCTCCCCAGCTCCTCGATGTATTAGTGAGCTGTATTGTGGGGAGCAGCGCCTTATATCTCCCCTTTCCCATCTTCTCACTGATCTTGAGGGGTGCACCCTGATTGGGGGGATTCAAAACATCACCTGCCCCCCCATTGGCTAGGTGACCCAGCGCCTCTCTGGGGCGAGTTTGCAGCGTGTGAAGCCTCAGGGGGGCTTCCAGGCAGTAAAAAACGGCTCCTTATCAGGCTTTTGTGTCCGGTATGGCACCAGCCCTCGAGGCCCCCTTCAGGGGCAGCCTCTGCAAAAAATTTGCTTTGTCAAATTTGTCTAATCAGCGGTCTACAACTCATCTCAGATGGAGAAGGCTCCACCACCACCATTAGACGAACCGCAAAATGATCAGTCCAGATTAATGGGAAAGGGATATGCATGCTCAAGAACCCTAAGTTGGAGAAAAACAGATCCAAAAACTGTTCAGCTGAATGAGTGAGACCTTTACCTAGTTGGGTCAGCTGAATAGCTTCCAGGCCTTTAATAAAATGTAATGTGTGAGCGGAATTTTCAGAATCAAAGTGCAAATGATAGTCTCCACTTATTTTAAAAGTAGGTGATCCCATTGCATATAGTATAATACTCTCCACTATCGCTCCTAGAAACTTCTGCTCTGGCCCTCCAGGGAGGCAGTAGGCAGCACTCAGGAAAAAGTTACATTTTAGGTAAAACCTACCAAGAATAGGACACCTTCCCCCACTACAACCCACTCTATATAATCTTTTGATACCATATTTCTCTGACAGTGCAAGATGGGCATCGGGATTGGAATCATGATGAAAGCCAGTATTCTAATAGGAATAGTGCATCAGGATCAGGATCGAAAATAAAGTAAAAAATATTGGGTTTATGGAAAACCAAGGAACAACAGTTCAAACTATGCAACATTACTGCCTTCCCTCCCTTTGACTGGAGCAACAATAATTAGCAGGACTTAAGACAAAATCAAACACCTTGCACGTATCTTCCAACTTACCAAGATTAACAGAGTGTCTGCAGTTCAGCGGAAGCATGGGTGGAGTGCAAGCAATTGAGGCACAGACTAAAAAAAACTGTGCCTGGAGAAACTGGCATAACACCTGGTGAATAGAGGGCTTGCTTTTGGTGTCCTTTAGTATATTAGCTGCATGTCTGCGCATCAGCCCACTTTTTAAGGAAAGTTTGACTTGGTAATGAGGACATGTGGTGAACATCTGGATCACACAGGTTCAAAAAATATCCCAGGAAGGCACACAAAAAGTTAACAAACACCACTATTTATTATTAAAACAGAAGAAAAAAATCAGGCTGGAAAGCATCAAGAAGAGCACCCTACTGGGTGGATCAGGTGCGTGTCTGCACATCAGCCCTCGCTTGGTAATAAGGCCATTTGGCGGCCAACTTCACGCATAGGATAGAAAAATATACTCCATGAAGGCACAGTCTATTTGACTGATATAGCGTGTCACAACTGACAGCAGACCGGAGAGAAGTGCCTGTAGTGTCCTGCTGGACATGTTCGAGTGTTTCAGCAGGTACTGGCATTTTCAGACACTCCCTTGAGGGATGGGCACACATGCACCCCACACCCATCCACCACAGACGTCACAAGTGATGTGACCCAGCCAATAAAAGGGCCTGGGTTCACATGCTCGTGGCCAGTTAACCAGTATAACCCCTGTGTCCGTGTCACTCCTTTCAGTATCATGCGGCCTAGGTGGCCACAACACTACAATGGCTACGAGTGGGTCGAGCACCACGCATGTGCTGCCGGCCATTTCGTTCTTGGTCGTGGGAAGAGTTATGTCCAAGTCTGAGGCACCCCAGCACCTGCTACCAATGTGACAGTGTCTGGGGCAGGACAAGTGAGTAGAAGGATGCCCAGCAGAGTCGTCGGTAAGGCACCTGCAGCCCCACCTACTGTGAAACAACACTCCGACAGGCATGCAATGAAGTGTGCTGTCACCTTTATAAGCCTACGCGGGGAAGGGGCACAGGTAGCCAGCACTGCTACCAGTCAAGAAACAGAGCTCACAGGGCCACCCCCCAGCATGAGGAATGAGGGTTCTGTGCCAGCATACACAGCACAATAACTGGATGGGTGCAAAGTCAATGGGGCACCCTCTCTTGAACATCTGCAGTGCCTCAAGGGCCTCAATTAAAGCAGGGGCACATGTTCTGTGAAGAGACAAAGCATACTCCTGAAGGACTGCAAAACTTCACATAGAGCAAGTGGCAACCCAGACTGTCAGTGGAAGGGTATGCCCTGCTATAGCACTGGATGTGCTACGCACCCACTTCCAGCAAGTGGAGAACCCCTGTTGCCTCCAGCACCTACTGTCCCACAGTGACAGTGCCCTGTCCCTCAATAAGGGAAAGACTGCACACCCCTACAAAAGGAAGTGCCCCAAGAAGCTTAAAGCTGCTGTGGCCTGAGAGTAGAGGGGGCTTTAGCACCACCTTGTGCTAGTGCAACCACAGGACTTGAAGAGTCATTTGTGTCACTGCAAGGCACCACAGCAGGAGACTGTGAGGAACAACAGCCAAAGACACCAAACTCCAGCAGAAAGCATTTTAACCCCTTCGACGCGCATGACGGAATGGTTCCGTCATGCACGTCGGTTACGCTGTGCGCATGACGGAACCGTTCCGTCATGGCCCCGCCCGCGCACGGAACCTTCAGCGTGGCGAGGAAATCCGCGCCGCGCTGAAGGGGTTAAGTAGCCCACATCTGCCTCAGCCAAAAAAAGCTGCCAAAAGTCTAATTGGAAAAAGAAAAATTGATGGACAGAATGCAGAACAATGTCAGACATTCACCCCAGTACAGAGATCTGGGTCTAAATCCATCGTTGTTTGGCTCACCATGCCATTCCAGTTGGACCCAGCCACATGCAAATCAGTCTTGACCCTGTGCCCAATGGGAACAGTCCAGCCCTAACTGCTGGGCCAGGTCCTCCCTGGACTGGAAACAAGCATCCTAGGACCGGTTTCAGGGTTTCACCCCTCTTCAGCCAGGATAGCTTGACTCCAGTGGCATGGAGAGCACGGGACCCACATGTGGGCAAACCCGTCCCACTCAGGGTGACAAATGGAAAACGATCAATTGATGAACAGAATGCAAAACAATGTCATATATTCACCCCAGTACAGAGATCTTGGCCTAAATCCATCGTGTTTTTGCTCACTATGCCATTCCAGTTTGGACCCAGCCATATGCACATTAGTCTTGACCTTGCGCCCAACTGGAACAGTCCAGCCCGAACTGCCAGGCCAGGTCCTCCCAGGACTGGAAACAAGCATCCTAGGACAGGTTCAGGGGTTTAACCCCTCTTCAGCAAGGATAGCTTGACTCCAGTGGCATGGAAAGCACGGGACTCAGGTCTGGGCATACCCGTCCCACTCGGGGTGACAAATGGAAAAAGTACAATTGATGGACAGAATGCAGAACAATGTCATACATTCACCCCAGTACAGAGATCTGGGCCTAAATCCATAGTTTTTTTGCTCACCATGCCATTCCAGTTTGGGCCCAGCCATATGCAAATCAGTCTTGACCCTGGGCTCAATGGGAACAGTCCAGCCCAACCTGCCAGGCCAGGTCCTCACTGGAATGGAAACAAGCATCCTAGGACCGGTTTCGGGGTTTCACCCCTTTTCATCCAGGATAGCTTGACTCCAGTTGCATGGAGAGCGTGGGACCCACGTCTAAGCATACAAGTCCCAATCGGGGTGACAAATGAACCATTGATGGACAGAATGCAGAACAATGTCATAAGTTTACCCCAGTACAGAGATATGGGCCTAAATCTATAGCTTTTTTTGCTCACCATGTCATTCCAGTTTGGACCCAGCCATATGCCACTGGATTCAAGCTAGACTGGCTGATGAAGGGTGTTCCCCAGAAACTGGTCCCAGTATGCTTGTTTCCGGTTCAGGGAAGACCAGGCTTGGCAGTTCGGGCTGGACTGTTCCCATGAGGCAAAGGGTCAAGATTGATTTGCATATAGCTGGGTCTGAACTAAGGTGGCAAAGTGAGCTAAAGAATGATGATGGATTCAACCCAGATCTGTGACTGGGGGTGAGTGTCTGAAAATTTTCAGCGCTCAATCCATCATCACCTTGTGTTTGCTTTGTTCACCCTAAGTTGGCAGGGTATGCCAATACATAGGTCCCTTGCTCAGTTTGCCACTGGATTCAAGCTAGCCTGGCTGATGAAGGGTGTTCCCCAGAAATCGGAGCCAGGATGTTTGTTTCTGGTTAAGGGAAGACCTGGCTTGGCAGTTCGTGCTGGACTGTTCACATGAGGCACAGGGTCAAGACTGATGTGCATATATCTGGGTCTGAACTGAGGTGGCAAAACTGAGCTAAAGAATGATGATGGATTCAACCCAGATCTATGACTGGGGGTGTGTCTGAAAAATTTCAGCGCTCCGTTCATTATCTCCTTGTGTTTGCTTTGTTCGCCCTAAGTTGGCATGGTATGCCCATACGTGGGTCCCTTGCTCACTTTGTCACTGAATTTAAGCTAGCCTGGCTGAGGAAGGGTGTTACCCAGAAACCGGTCCCAGGATGCTTGTTTCCAGTTCAGGGAAGTCCTGGCTTGGCAGTTCAGGCTGAACTGTTCCCATGAGGCATAGGGTCAAGACTGATTTGCATATAGCTGGGTCTGAACTGAGGTGGCGAAGTGAGCTAAAGAATGATGATGGATTCAACCCAGATCTGTGACTGGGGGTGAGTGTCTGAAAAGTTTCAGTGCTCCATCCATCATCTTCTTGTGTTTGCTAGAGTCTAGTTAGAGCCTAGGGTGTAAAGCAATAAGCAGATGAGCCGACTATAAGTAACCCCAACAAAAAGCACTAGAAAGACGTGCACTGAGTGCACAACCCCCAGTACGTGGGTGACACCACCGCAAACAAGGAAATTGCGCCAACCACCCCTGTGGTGAACAGACACCACGACAGGCTACAACAGGGGCACACCATGTGTCCCAGGAGGGCGCCCAAGAAGAAGACAGAGCGCACTAGGTCAGATGCGTGCAGAAGGCCGTACCAGCGAACTTGAGAGCATGGGCAGGTGCCCGGGAGATAGAGACATCTCCACAGAGAAGCACTGCTGAATGTAGCAAGGAGAGTTGCACACTCCACGTTACAAGCTGCCACTGCAACACATATTCTAAAGATACGCAACATGTGGCCGGACGCCACATCGCATAGCTAGGAAGGAGTACATTACTCAAACTGACCAAGCATGCCTGAACGGAGGCAGGATCAAGCGCCATGACAGCACAGCCTCAAGGTGCAAGTATGACGCCCTTGAGCGAAGAATGTAACTCCCACCCTGACACCGCAAAAATCCACAAAGAAACACAGAAGTCAAGTGACTGTATGCCACCCAGCACCCAGGAAGAAGAAGAGAGCAGAGCGACTGGAAGTCTTGCCCGCATGGTCCAGAGGCCAATAAAGTTGATAGGCCCTGTTGGCCTGCTTGGAATTAGGTACATTCAACTGCACCCGGAGGAAGAACCAAAAAGAAGTGTAACAATCCTGTCACCATGAAGAACCAGACGAACACAGGAGTGCTGGAGAGAACAAGAGGAGAAGCTCAAGGACTCGTATCACTGCAAGCCAAGAGCGCACCCAGAGACACCAGATAGCCACCAAGGAGGACCAACTTCCCAAATGACAGCCTTATGGGAGAACCAAACATAAGTCGCAGCAAGGGGAAATCACATCGCTCTCTAACGCTTTCCAGTGCGATCGTCCATCCCCGAGCGTCAGCAGTCTAAGTCGGACAGCATCCCTGCTCCTGACTGCAGATGCCATGGGTGAAGGAACAGCCTCAGCAAGACAGAAACATGTAGCTGCAAAGTCCCTCCTGAAGTCCCCTCTCCTGGAAGATGATCACCACCTGTAGTCCAGGTCCAATGGCAACCACATCATCATTGCCATGCGCATGACACCACAACCAGCAGGAAATATGGAAGTGTGACCGGAGGGTCTACACTAAGAATCCGAAGACTGACCAAGTTCAGGAGGGGAAGTCGTGAGTGGCCAGGCCGGACGTTGAAGAGAACTCGGGCTGCTAAAGGAGCGCATCCCGACACACCAACAGCAAAGGAAGTGGGTGACAACTAGAGAATGACCTGGCGACCGCCCAGAGGGAGACTAAGAGTAAGCCACAAGCATGCGTGAAAAGAGTCTCATGCCTCATGTTTCTCAGCATGTCCATAACGCCACTGTCACCGATGCCTTAGTAGCCCAAGAAGTCCAAGTGCACAGATGTAGTTGCTTCCCCACAGGAAATGGAAGCACCTGGCCACCCCTACTCTAGGTGATCGACTCAAGAACAGATGCCTGCAACCATCACAGCAAGTCATCACCAACTGTTGTCCAGATTCACCACATGGCTGGCCAGCATACCAGTCCTCATCAAGTGCGTCAAACACCACCATCTCCAGAGTACCAATGGATTGGAGTCCTACAACATTGCCACACCAGCCGACAAGAAGAACCAGAGGCTACCTGCTAACCTGGCTTACATCTGAACTGCAGCAGCGAGAGCATGTCTTCACCAAGGCTCATCCACCCCTGAGATTTGTGAGAGCTACTAGGTACTGGCTCCTCGGTGGTCTTGCAGCTGCCCCACATCGGCACACTTGCATCCCCAGCGCAGACCACAAGCAGTCAAGTGGTAACCCCTACAAAGGGCCTCCCCAGGTGGGAGAGATAGACTTGATATTGCCCCACTGACGGTTTACAGGATACAGCAAAGTAGTCTAACAGAAACTTCAGTTGATCAAGCAGCACCTTCGAGAACCTTCACCCTGGACTCCAGCTGGGTCTGGTGGCTCAGTGGACTAGTGCATCCACTGCAGGGGCCTGTGTTTGACCTCAGGGTCACAGGTTGAAATCCAGGCGGGTCGACTCAGCCTTTTAGCCATCTGAGGTCGATAAAATGAGTACTATTGAGTTGGGTAACAATAAACATCTGTTTTTTAGCACCAAGATACCCCGTCAGGGGTGAACGTGCGCTTTACAAATACACATGTTATGTTTAACCATGCTGTTGACGCACCCTGTTTTATGAACTGTTAGAACCCACCACAGACCATCCTCAACGTCAGCAAAGTGGACCAACTTCAGACCAAAAGGACATGTTTCCACTGGTATGCTACAAGAGTGCAGATGACGTCTCCAAGCCAGCATTCGTGTCCTGAACCACTCAGGTTAAATTATGAGTGCCAGCGAAGATTGTCCTGTTGCAGTCAGTCACCAGCCCCATGTCTGCTGTCTTCCCACTGCCTGACTCATGAGGCTGATGGACCCTGTGGTGTTTAGTTGATTGTTTACCCCCACAGGTTGGACTAGTGTTTGTTTCTTCTTCAATAAAGTTTTGAAGGAATCTGGGGCCATATTATCAAGGAACGGCGATAACATTATCGCTGCTTTAGCGGCAGGAAACTGCCGCTAAAGCGGCGATAATGGGCTTGATAATATGCCCTTGTGAATTCCCATAGAAGCCCAGGTTCACACCACAACCTGGGCTTCTATGGGAATTCACAAGGGCATATTATCAAGCCCATTATTGCTGCTTTAGCGGCAGTTTCCTGCTGCTAAAGTGGCAATAATGTTATCGCCGTTCCTTGATAATATGGCCCATAGTGTCCTGCTGGACCTGTTCTAGTGTTTCAGCAGGCACGGGTATTTCCAGCCACTCCCTCGGTGGCTGAACACACATACACCCCACACAGATCCATCACAGGCGTCATGAGTGACATGACCCTGCCTATAAAAGGGCCGGGGTGTATGAGCTCGTGGCCAGTTAACCAGTATAACCCCTGTATCCGTGTCACTCATTTTAGTATCATGAGGGCCTAGGGCGCACAACACTACAGTGCCACACATCAAAACAACAAAATGCCAAAAATATCCCAAGGGTTTAAAAACAGCACTATTTATTAATTAAAAAGGAGCATAAAATAAGAACTGGTAGCAACAGGCAGAGCCCATACTGTTTGCATCAATAGGGAAAGTAACAGCTCCTGCACTGCCTAATTTGCATAAACAACAGCAACAATAGCATTACTGTGCAGTAGCTTGAACAAAAACAGCAGTCATAACAGCCTCTAACTTTCTCCACCACAGATCAGCCCTTGCAACTGCTGCCCTCAAAAGGTGCCACAGATATGCCTTTGTGGAAGCCAAAAGGCTGGTGCATGGGGTTTGGAATCACAGATAACGGGAGTGGAGAAGTGATACATTCACCTGGCCAATACAATAACACCACCAAGTCTTATTTTGGGAGTAAACTCTGTCAGAGTGACAGAGTAAATTACTCCATCACGCTGAGGTGTCCCCGCCAACCAAATTATGAAATGTTGGTTGGCCCAGCGGCCATCACAGCGGTTTCTGCCAATGCTTTGAAGTTTTACTGTTTGGATTCATGAAAATGATGGAGCTGCACATCAAAATGTACAAAGTTCTTTTTATCTTCAAAATGAAAATAAAACAAACAAACCCCCCTCCCATCGCCATGGGAGTTCACAATCGTCCCATTGCACCCAAAGACTGGGGTGTCACTGATCTACTACTTCTTCCCTACCATCTGGAGTAACTCTCCTTTGATTAGTGTTCATTTTTTAATGTCTGCATCATTTTTCTTGTATACATGCCTTCAGCTGCATGATAAATGGTTTAGCGCCATGGTTATTCACTAGCCTCTTAAAGGAGATAATTGTATAATACTGGGCTTATAGTGGCTTCCTGCATTTAACAAATACGCATCTATTGCTTGATGTGTTAATATGGTGAATTGGTTGTCAAGATTTGCTTTTAATGGTTACTATGGTGCCATCATGAACAATATTACATTATGTAAGTGTGCTGTTTAGCAGTTTTCAGCGATATCTAAGATTTCTACAGTATTGATGTGTCTTTCTTTAGAAACCTTTTAATTTTAGAAATGTCTGCTTGAGAAGTGATATTTCTTCTATAAGGCGTCAAACAACAAATTCTAGAGTAGACAGAGGGCCTCACTTAGATGTTGGCAGTCCTGGGACCACCTTAATGGTGGATGGCAGTCCCACCACTGCCATTGTATCGGGCCTCCCGCCCGATCACAATCGTAGTGGTCCCACCTCAAAGACATCAATGCCGCCAGGTTCCAGGATCCCTGGGCGGTACCGAAAGCAGGCGGGAATCGCAACACTGCCAATACCGGCACCGCCGAGCAGATATCAACCTGCCTTTCCTACAAGAATTTTATGGCGAGTACCCCATCATGAAATGCTTGATGAAAATACATGTAAAGGAACCCCCAACAGTGCCCCCGGACACATCTGCCCATGGGGGTGCATGCAGGGGACACATGATGTGCCTCCCCAAAAGTGAGAGCACTATGTGGCATGCATGACACGGTGCATACCACACCATGTACAGTCATGCTGGAGGTGGGCTGCTCTTAAGGCTCTCCTATGACCCAAACATTCCAACCACCGTGACACCGCCGCCGCACCGCCCTCCCTGAATTACTGTTGTAATCTGTCAGACGGGACTGCAGACTCTTTGCTGTCTTCCTCAGACCGCAACGGAGGCGGTCTAGCGGGAAGACTGCCAACATCTAAATCAGGCCCAGAGTCTAGACATGTACATTTTAGCCAATTTGATTCTTTTTGTTCGCTAACAGAGGTGTAGCAAGTACATTTATACTACTAACTTATATATATCTTATATACTTATATATGTAGGCCCACTGCCACTTGGTCATTTGACAAGACGGTGAAATAAATCATGGAATCATGTTGAGAAGTTGGTAACATTTAAATATTCTGTCTCTTATATATGCACACAATAAAGCAGTGCAAACAGTTTCTCGCTCTATTTACAACATTTCAATATGGTGCAAATGAAGAGCTAAAACAGCCATCCCAACCATCAATTCAACCGAGCAATTAGAAGCTTCTGGCACATTTTCTGTTATCTGGTCCAATATCAAATATATAGGAGTACTTATTTGTCACTAGAATCTAATATTTATCAGTTGAATGATTAGAAAATTAAATTCGATGTTCATAGGACATCTTTGTTGTGTACGCACCTAACATCTGTCATAGAACTACATTATCAGAGACAAACATAAGAGCAAACTATCTAAGAAGTGTAGTGTCATGTGATCATGTGCTGTAGGACCCTTACAGTCCTAGATGCAGTCCTAACAAGATCACGCAATCGGTTGGGGTGTGTCTGGGTGTGGTCAATAATGTACATGACGCAAAGTGTTCAGTTAATGGTTTCATGCTGAAGAATTAAGATGTTTGTTACCAAACTCCATGTGTGGCATAGTCATTTATGTGCTCCAGAGCTGGGATGGATGTGACAAGGAGATACGTGCCAGAAGAAATAAGACTGCTGTCCCTGTGGATTTGCCGTGGTCCAGTAAATTGCTTGTACATGCCACGTGCGCCCCAAGAAGCACTTTAAGGTTGGAGTATGATGAGTCAATGTTCTGCTCTAGCTCTTGTAAGGCCCTTGAAGAAGGTGAAGGCCCTCTGGATAACGACAGTCAGAAAGTCCATCAGAAGCCTACTGGTAAGGCACAAGGACCCAGATGTAAGCACACATCTTATGCTTACAGAAGGTGCAGATCTAAGGAGCAGCAACCGTCATCAGGACAACTTATATTCTTGACATCAATGAGTCCCAACATGAGCTATGGTGCTGCTGCATTTTCGGAACCTCCACCACCATTCCATACCACCAAAAGGATGAATATTGAAGCAAGGTGGATTGCATGGATCGAAACTTTGATGACTTCATTGATGCTCTATAAGAAGTAAATGACAAAAACATCATCAAGTACATGAAAAACCTTACAGGTGATGAAGTGAAAGAAGATATAAAGAAAATGTCACAAGCTAATGACGTTTTGTACCATCAAAAAAAGAAACATTGGAGGCCACGTTCAATCCAATGCCGAATGTCAACTATGAAAGGTATATTTTCAACCAGGCAAGACAGCAAGTTGATGAAACAATGGATGAGTTTGTCAAAAGACTTGATACCCTCATCAAGTACTTCAAGTTCAGTAAATTCAATGATGAAGAAGTCATGCATCTCTTAGTCATATTTGCCTCTCCCATTCGTTCAGAGACGCATGCTGAGAGAGAGACTCAGTCTAAAATAGCTGCTAGAGCTGAGGAGTGTGCAGATTGACAGGCTGCTGATATGGAAGCTGAAACAACCCAGAATGAATCAACACTGATCATGAAAAGAAGGAGAAACACAAAGAGGAGGTCCAGAAAATGATGTCTCCAAAGAAAATGAAACTATGTGTCTGATGCGGATTCTCGTTTCCACACGACGGTAGATGTCCCACCATTGGACAGACATGCAAGAACTGTGGAAAAGAAAGTGTTCTACAAAGCGAAAGAAAAACCAATTGTGTCACAACAAGAAGAGAGAATGGGCACCAGGAAGTTCCAGAAACATTTTAGCCACGACCACAAGGCCAAATGGCAACATCAATTGAGGTAAGTAGAGACTAAACAAAGCTGATCATCATCAAATTCATCTCCCAAGGGCTCTTCAACATCATCATTGAGTGACAATGAAGTAAATGGATGTGCAATGGTGATGTCAACCTCAGAAAGACAATGTTCATGTGGGATTGATGCTAGCAAAGAAGAACACAAGTAAAGAGGGATTACCACATGAACTGACCAAACTTATTTGGACAATGCCCTAAGATCAGGCTAAAGGTGAGTTGCTGCCCACTAACTTGTATTATGGGAATTGGTGCAATGATCAATATCATGCCGGCAGAACAATATAACAAAATGTCTCTGGTACCACGTCTGTAAGCTATCAAGAACAAAAGTGTACACCTGAGCTGCTTCTATGCCATTGCAAAGTCAAGGGTCATTCATAGCAACCATGATGCATAAGAAAATGACAGTTCCAACTCAATTCAGGTCCCACCAGTTAATTCAGAAAGTGCATGTCTCCTCACTTTCAGCACTGTTGCAGACAAGGGACTGATATCCATCAACTACACCCTTAATGCACATTCTGAAACAGTAAGTCAGTTCCCATTGTTGTTTCACGCACTGGTGAAACTCAACAATGAAGGTGCAACTTCACATTAATGAGGACATTAGTCCTGTTGCTCTATGATACCGAAGGAATGCTTTTTATTTTACAAGAGGCCATTGAGAAAGAACAGAGACATTATTAAAGTATGACATCATGAAGCGCTCTACTGGTCCAACACAATGGGTTTCACCCATAGTGGTAGTTTCAAAAAAGGACAGTGAGGGTGCGGTGCACATTTCTGTTGATATGAGCCAGGCCAACAAAGCAATTAAGAGAGAAAGACATCCAAGTCCACACATAGAGGACATGATTACACAGCTGAATAGTGTCAAAGTCTTCTCCCGCCTTGATGTGAACAAAGGATATTTCCAACTCAAGCTGAAAGAGAACTATAGATACATTATTACTTTTTCAACACATGTTGGTTTGTTCATATAGAAAAGACTAGTTTTGGCGTGTCGTTGGCTGCAGAAATCTTTCTGGATGGCGTTTGTCGAGTAATTCAACCTGTCACACATGCTTTTATCTACAGCGATGGTATATTAGTGTTTGGGGCCACATGAAAGGAACATGACAAAGCTCTTGCAGAAGTATGCCATTTTCCTGCTCAAGCAGGTCTCATGTTAAATGCAGAAAAGTGTGAGTTCCACAAAACCAAACTCACATTTTTTGGACATATTTTTTCTGAAAGGGGAATGACTTCTGACCCTAAAAAAGTATAACATCGCCATACACCTTTCCCCCACAAGATGTAACAGTGCTGAAATCCTTCTTAGGAATGGCAAGCTCTTGCTCCAGATTCATTCTTGATTTTGCCACATTGAGTGCCCCATTAAGAGAGCTGACAAAGAAGAATGTTCACTTCCAATGGTCCTCTGAATGTGGTCTAAGTTTCAAAAATATCAAACGTAATTGAAAATGCATCAAAATGGCTTACAATGATCCAAAGTTACATACTGAGAATGTCGTGGAAGCAAGTCTGGCAGGGTTGGAGGCGATCCATGCTCAACACAATGGACATCAAAATACTCAGAGATACACGGGGCTGCAGTCCACTGACCTTCTACTGGCCTATCCCCTTCACTGCAAAGCTCCGCCTGGTATCTGCTGCTACCCATGTTGTTGCTGTTGACCCTCTGGTCAGGAGTTCAAGGCCCTCCTCCACCCGCAGGCTCCTGCCTGCCCCTCATTCATGGTGGTCTAGTGGTAGAGCATCGCTACTTTGCTGCTAGACTGCCCTTCTGTCTCTCTTTTTCTGCTTTTCTGCCCTTTTGCCTTGTTTCTGTTGCTGCCTTTTTTTCTGCTCCTAGCCTTTTTCGCTGTCCCTTTATGCACTTTTCTTGTGCTTTGCCGTCCTTGCCTGTACAATCCCCCCCAGTCCACCCACTTCTAATGAACCTTTCCCGCATTTCCCACCTCCCAGCTGTCCTGCCTCCCGCACACTACTTAATGGCGGCCACTGCATAGTGAAGATGCAGTCCACTGATCTTCTACCGGACTGCTCCCTTCACTGGATAGGCTTAGCCTGGTACATGCTGCTGCCTCAATTGTTGCTGTTGGACTCTTTGGTCAGGAGTTCGAGGCCCTCCTCCACCCGCAGGCTCCCACCTGCACCTCATCCCTGGTGGTCTAGTGGTAGAGCATCACTGCTCTGCTGCTAGATTGCCCTTCTATTTCTGTTTTTTTTGTAAACTATTTTTGCCCTTTTTCCTTTTTTTGCTCTGCTGCCTTTTTTGTGCTCGTAGCCTTTTTCCCTGTCCTTTCTTGCACTTGTGCTTCACCACCCTTGCAGCTGCAATCCACCGTGACCCCTGTGCCCCGGCCCCCTACCTTGACCCTTTTCTGCTCTCCATGTTTCCTGCCTCCCAGCAGTCCAGCCCCGCACACACTACCCAATGGCGGCCGATGCGCGATGAAGGTGCAGTCCACTGACCTTCTAGTGGACTGATCCCTTCTCTGTACAGCTCTGCCTGGTAGCTGCTGCTGCCCCTGTTGTTGCTGCTGACCCTTTGGTCACTAGCTCAAGGCCCTCCTTCACCCACAGGCTCCCGCCTGCACCTCATTCCCAGTAGTCCAGTGGTACAGCGTCACTGCTCTGCTGCTAGACTGCCCTTCTTTCTCTTTTTCTGCATTTTCCACTTTTCCTGTCCTTTTGCCTTTTTTCTGCTGCTGCCTTTATTTTGCTCTTGGCCTTTTTCCCTGTCATTTTTTGCACTTTTCGTTGTGCTTTGCTGAGCTTGTCACAGCGATCCCTCACAGCCCAACCCAGTCGGTGACCCTTTCCCGCTCTCCCGCTCTCTGTGTTTCCCGCTTCCCAGCACTCCAGCTCTCGGCACATTACTTAATAGTGGGTGCTGCTCGGGCATGCCAAAGGCAAACCTGTCAGTGCCTGTCTGCGACTGGACTGCACCAAGCGCCATGGAACTTGGTCCATAGGCCCTGCACAGATACAATGCCAGTATTGTCCTCGCCCTCAACACAGGATGCCACACCGCCTGCCACCTCCCCTCACCGAAGGACACCCAAGGACCCTTCTCCAGAAATGCAGCTACACCCTCACCCACCCCAACATGCCAGCTCCTATCGCCGCACAGCTAACCAACAGCACACCTGACTGGCTAAATTGCATCCTCCTCAACATACACTCCCTCCACAAACACGCCACATAAATCTGAGACCTCCTTTACACCCCTCTCCTGACATCGCCTTCTTCAGGGAAACCTGGATCAACCCCTGCTCTGCTCCAGACATCGTCACCACCATCCCTGACGGCTACAAAATCACCTGCAAGGATAGCACCGACCAACCAGGAGGAGGGAGGCATCACCATTGTCCACAAGAACACACTTCACCTTTACCACTCCCACTGTACGCCACAGCCCTTACTGCCCCCCATCATGGCTGGAGCAAAGCCACTGAAGAAAATCTCACCACCTTCCTCAGCACTACCACACCACTGACATCAACCAACACCATCCCTAAGGACACAACCTTCACCGATGAATCTCCACCTGCGCCAAAACTCTAATGCCTGTTAAAACCGGCTGTCTCTAGTTGGCAGAGGTATACACTTCTGACAAATAGGGACCTACCAACTCTAGTCAGGGCAAGGGGATTACACACTCAGATAACCCCTGCTACCCCCTTGGTAGCTTGGCAGAGCAGACAGGCTTATCTCAGAGGCAGTGTGTTAAGCATTTATGACCACATACAGTAATAAAGTGAATACACTACAGATGGACACGACACAGAAGTTATTATAAAAATAGTATTTTTATATAAGGCTTAGCACAAGACCAAATAACGACAAAAATATACCACAGTCTTAATAAATACTCTTTGGAAGGAAAAATAATAGTTCAAGTAAGGTTTCTTCTTGGCAAATTGTTCTTTAGCAACAAAATTAAGTATTCTTCTGAGCACAGTTCTTTGGCAACAATGTAACCCCCACAGGAGTCACACGACGTCGAGTCTACACGATTCCCAAGGTTCGGCGTCGACCGCGAGGAGCGCTACGTCGAGCCTGGAGTTGCAACAGACCCCACAAGTACAGTACCTTGAGAAATGAAGAAAACGATGATCCACGGCGTCGAGATGTCGGCGTCGAGGTCGGCGTCGATCGTGCCTCGGAGTCGGGTCGATCTGCAGCGGCGTCGAGGGATGTCGGGCCGGAGCAGCGCTCACGGCGTCGAAGGGCGTCGAGTCGATGCGATCAGCAGCGGCGTCGGGACGGGGTCGCTTGGAGGTGGAGCCGATACTCACTCCTCACTGGCGTCGATACCGGCGTCGAGACGGGGTCACTTGGAGCCGGGGCCGATACCCACTGCTCACTGGCGTTGCTGCTGGCGTCGATCGGGCCCGGCGGCCGGCATCGAAGGCTCGGGACACTGGAGCCGTTACTCACGATGTCGAGCTGGATTCGGCGGCGTCGAGACTGCAGATTTTCCCTGGTGTACTGGAAACAACACTTTCCAGCAATTCAGCAGATGGTGAAGTCCTTTGGCCCTGTGACTTCAACAGGAGACTGGCACTCTTCCAGCCCTTGGAGATTTCCTAGCAAGTGTTCAGAGAGTACACACCAAGTTCCTCTCTCCTTGTTCCTTGGCAAAAATAAAGAAGCAGCTTTCAGGTTCCTCCACAGCAAAACAGCACTCTGGTAGAAAGGGGAGGCAAGTCCTTAGATCAGCAGGCTTCTTGTCCTTGGTACAGGTTTCCTTGTCAGAAGTGATCTGAGTTCTTGGTTCAGGGGTCCTTCTCTTATACCCCATTTCTCCTTTGTTCCCTTTGTCCAAGCAGGGAAATTCCCACCATCTCAGGTTTGTTGTGGGTGTTGCCAGGCAGAGGCACCTGGCCTATTCACTGAGCAGGGCAGAGTCCTCAGCCGCCCAGCAGGAGGCGGAGCCAGTATTGTCACTGGCAGGAGCAGGGCTATCAGTCGCCCAGCAGGAGGTGGAGCCAGTATTGTGTCAGGCAGGGCAGGCTACTCTTCCCTCACTCTATGTGTAAATGCCTCATTCACCCCACACTGACTCATTCAGATCTCTGGAGCCACCCAGCCCCTGACACACACACCAAACCAGCAGAGACCGGTGGATAGTTGGACAAGAAAATAGCCACTTTCTAAAAGGGCTATTTTCAAACACAGAATTTAAAAACCATCCATCCTAAAGGGTGTGTTATTAAATTCTGAGTTCAGGGATACTAAACTCGACCTGCTACCATGCTCCCTGAGTCAGTTAGATTATAATGGAGTTAATAATCAGTCTGCCCAGTCTGGCCTATTGGAGGCAGGTAGCCCTTCAATAGTGAAAAACGAAAATGGCTGTAATTCACTATTAGGTCATGCCACACACATCAGGGCATGACCTACCTTTTACCAACAATGCACCCTGCCCTAGGGCCTACCATAGAGGTGTCTGAAATGTGGCAAAGTGAAGGTTTAGAGACTGGCAAGTAGGTTTCCTTGCCAAATCGACATGGCAGTCAGGGACTGCACGCAGGCGCTGCGGTGGCAGGCCTGAGACACATTTTACACGCTGCTTCTGTGGGTGGCACAACCAGTGCTGCAAGCCCACCAGCAGCAGTTAACTTACACACCCTTGGCACACGCAGTGCACTAGACTAGGGTCCGACAGTAAGTCAACCAAGCCAATCATGGTAACACCAATCAATGTAACAATTTAACATAGGGAGCACTTGCACTGTGGCACTGATCAGCAGTGGCACAGTGCCCAAAGCAATAATCCAGCAAAAACATCGTAAACAGAGGAGGCAAACAGAAAAAAATGGAGGAGAGACTCATGCCAATGATGCCAGGTCTAACAGTGCCCCTCAAGAAGGCATCAGGCAAGAAACACTCCAGGAAAGGCAGCTGGTTCACTCCTGCCTTCCATGAGTCCAGACGCACCTGCAGACAACTCGAGAAGAGATGGAGGAACAACAAAACCCCAGAAACCACGCAACCTCCAAAACAGCTGTCAATGCACACCCCCTCCTCCTCACAACTACAAAGAAAACAGCCTTCCAAGACAGAATCAACATCAATGCACAAAACAGCAGAGAACTCTTTGCCATCGTCAAGGATTTCCCCAGGCTCAACAGAAAAACCACAGACATGCCCACCTCCCAAGATCTCTGCAACAAACTTAGCACCTTCTTCCACCACAAGATCAGGCAAATCTACAACAGCTTAAACTCCCAAGACCCTTCCACAATGCCTGTCACAATTGCATGCAACCACGCTGCACCCCAGCAGATCCTGCTCAACTGGACTCCACTCAATACAGACAACACACGCAAGACCATGAAGAAAATCCACTCCGGAGCCCCATAGGACCCCTGCCTTTATCACATTTTCCATAGAGCAGCCTCCTCCATCGCCCCAGAGCTTCGTCGCACCATCAACTGCTCGATTGAAACCACCACCATCCCCGATGACTGGAAACATGCCAAGATCAATCCCATGCTGAAGAAGCCATCTGCTGACCCGACAAACCTCATGAACTTCAGACCCATTTCCTTCCCCTCCTTCCCAGTCAAGGTCATCGAGAAAGCCATCACCACCCAACTCTCCAAGTTTATCAAAGAGAACCACATCCTGGACATCTCTTAGTCTGGCTTCCAAAGTAACCAGAGCACCGAGACCGCACTCCTCGCTGCCACCGTCTACATCTGCTCCTTTCTTGACAGATGGCAGCCCTCATCCTACTGGACCTCTCAGCCGCCTTCCATTCTGTCTCCCCTCCACACCCTAAATATTGAGGCTCCTCTATGCTGCCATACACAACAAGGCCCATGACTGGATCCACTCCTTCCTTACTAGTTGAACACAGTGAGTCAGACTACCTCCATTTCTCTCGGAACCTACAGAGATCATCTGCGGAGTGCCCCAGGGCTCCTCCCTGAGCCCCAACCTCTTCAACCTGTACATGGCTCCCCTCAGAGCCATCATCAGAAACCACAAATTTAACATTGTCTCCTACACCAACGGCACCCAACTAATACTCTCCCTCACCAGCCGAACCCAGAGTCACCAGAATCAACTTTCACAGCAGAATGAAGGTCGTTGCCACCTGGATGAAAGACAGCAGCCTCAAGCTCAACTTGGACATGACCGAAAAACTCATCCTGGGACCTGCCCCCTCGGCCTGGGATGACTCCTGGGAACCCCTCCCACAGACCACGCACGTAACCATAGCATCATACTGGACTCCTCACACACAATGAACTTCCAGATCAACGCCGTATCCTCATCCTGCTTCCACATGCTCTGCCTGCTTTGAAAGGCATTCAGATGCATCCCTACAGAATCCAGAAAGACGGTCACTCATGCTCTCATCACCAGCAGACTCAACTATGGCAATGCACTCTACGCCAGCATTACCCAGAAACAGCACAGGAAACTACAGAACGTTCAAATGCCACAGCCAGACTGGTCCTGGACATCCCACTGTAGCCACAACACAGAACACCTCTGACAACTCCACTGGCTCCCAGAAAAACAATAGAATCACCTTCAAGCTCCTCACACCTGCCTATAAAGCTCTCAACAACAGAGGGCCAGCATGTCTGAACCACCTCCTCTCATTCAATGTACGTCACAGACAACTTTGTTCTACCCAACCTGCCCTGGCCACCATCCCACAGATTCACAAGACCAGAAACAGAGGAAGATCCTTCTCCTACCTCACCGCCAAGACCTGGAACTCCCTATCCCTCCACCTCAGACAATCCCCTTTGCTGACCCAATTCAGGAAGGATCTCAAAACCTGGCTTTTTGACTGAACCTCCATGACCAGACTGATCAGCAGCCCTCCCCCCTCAGCCCCATAAGACCCTCACGGGTGAGTAGCCGCACTATACAAACTCCTGATTGATATGCTAGTAGAAGTCTATCTCAGACTGAACGTGCCAATTCTCAATGACAAAAAGAGAGCCTGGCTGTAGTGTGGGTTTGTGAACCTTTTAATGTATTTCAGTAATTAAAGCATTTCACCCTTGTCACTGAGACATGCTTACACTCAAGGATATCATTACAACGCAATCATGAAGAAGACATGCTCGGACTCTCACAGATGATGATGAAAAGTGTTCAGGAAGAATTTTCTCTCATTCAAGAAGGTATTGTTATAAGGGGTTCAAGTACTGTCAGACCTGAGCACTTGAGGCAACAAGTCATTGAACTGGCATATGCAGGACATCGTGGCATTGTAGCCATCGAGAGAGCTCTCAGAGACCAAGTGTGGTTTCCTCGATGAAAGACTTGAAATGGAAGTGAAGCGTGTCACCCATGTTATTTCTTATCTCCCAAGATAACACAGCATCCGCTAAACATTTCAGACCTTCCTAAACAAGCATGGGAGAAAGTCATACTTGATTTATGGTAGATATTGAGGAGTACTCGACTTTTCCCTTAGTGGATGATTTGACATCGACCATGATGGAGCGGATAGTACAAAATGTTGTATACCCCCCATTCTGCATGTTTATATTAATCTGAATAATCAACTAATAGTAATCTTATTAACTTGTTTGCAGTGAAAGACTTATCAACTATATTAACAAAGAATTACACGTTAACAAAGAATTATACTAATAGTAGAAAATTACAATATTGCATTATATATGTTGCTTTTGTGATGTAATTGTGAGTTGTGCTTCATTGAGTGAGTATAAATGCTTTGAATGTTGCTATTCTTCTAGATAATTACTTACACATAAGGGAATTAGTGAGGGTTTAACATTTTATTAGCCATTTCCATGTTTTAATTATGTTTTTGTGTTTGTTTTGCTTAAGTTGACCATTTCGGCCTAAACCAAGATGGCTGAACGAGACGCTTAACGTGACTGCTCCTGACAACAGGAGGTTCTGGGTGAAGTGTGCATGCGTTACCGCCAGCAACAATGGCCTGGTTCTGACCCCAGGAGATGGTATCCTAGTCAAGGACACTCTGGGAGCTTCACCAATGACAATACAAAGAACTGTCTTAAAACCGGAACCAGCAAGTGCGATGACTTCATTTTGCGGACTATGTGAGAACTTTACCGGACGACCCCAAGTCCTCCAATCAGAACTTTCCAAAACCCCAATCTTGATACATTTTGACATTAATTTCATTATAAAAGTAGGTAGGGAATTGAACTAAAAAAACTCTTCTTCCTTGACGAACTCGATTTCCTGACGTTATGCTGACAGAGAGGACGGTGACACTGCTGGACAGCTGTTATCCTGAATCTTTGAGAGACTGAATTGCGGCCTGACTTTGATGAATTTTAAGGTTTTTCCCCCACTTGACTGACTTAGAGGACGACTCTTAGCCAGATTAGGTAAATATAATGTTCTATGGATTGGATGGTGATTTCTAACAATTTGCAATTTTCTTAGATAAATGATATTTGATTAATTGATAAATATGTTGTGTCAATTATATGAAATAATTTAGGATAAAGAGTAGAGTATAGATAGCTGAATGGTACCACTAAACTACAAAACAACTAAATGATTCATCTCCTAATGAGGGGAATATCACAAGATTGGAGTTAATAGTATTAAATGCATTTAGGGTTTTAGGTAAAGATATTCCCTTCATGTCAGCGTTTGGAAGCCAATTCCTCTAGGGAAGCAGATCAGTGAAGTTTGAGTGTTGGTGTTATGGGCCCCACCAATGAATGTAATTGAGTGAATTTGCTACTGTGGTATTTGGTCTGTGACGAAGGGGGAATTTGATGTTCACGCTGCAGCAGTTTTCTGGTGGCAGAATTATGGTTTTATTTTTTTGGTTTGGTAATTATTGCTTGTAAATTGCTTATTGATCATTGGTTATTGATATTGGTTTAGGTACTAATACTCTATGTTGAGTTGCGTCGAGTTCTATGTTGTTTGCACGGCTTCTGGGATGTAGGAAGTCGGAAGTTTGTAACGGTTCCGTAGTAGGTACACAGGGAGAAACGTGTAACGATTGAAGTTAAGCGACGCATTGTCTGGGTTCGATTCGGTGACATCTTTGTGTGTTGCCATTAGAGATATTTTTCTGGGTGAGAGAAGTGTGTATGATAGCGAAGGTCACCTGTGAAATTTTGGTCTTAGGTACCAGGAGTCCAAATGGCATTCCGATAACGCTTATCACTGAAAAGGTAACAGCTGTTCTCTGAGCTTGCTAAAAGGACAAAGTAGAGGGAAGTGCTGCTTCGTTAACATATGTTATAATTCTGTAGTAGGACAGACTGTTCACTGTTCTCGGGAAAGACAGAATTCTGTATGAATGTACTACATTTTTCTCGTGTGAAAGTGCGTGAATGTAATGGCATTCGGGTTAATAGTGAAACTCTAGTTTTATTTCTCAGGAGCATTGGGTCTCCAACTATGTGTCTTAATTCTGGAGAAACGGCTAGCTAATGCTTGTTAAAAGGGTAAGGTAGAGGGATGTGCTACTTTATCAACGGAAGTAACGATTCCGTAGTAGGGCAGAGGTAAGCACTGTTCTCGGGAAAGACGGAATTCTCGTGAGAAAGGTCTATTGCTATTCCTCGGTTAGCGAAGCGGACAATGGTGGTGTTTTTATGTTGTCACTAACAGGATTGTAAATTTCGAAACAAAACTTACCAAGTGGATTTTGTGAAGGAGGGGTACACAGGAGCAGAGGCTGCGTCAGCGGCTGCTGACGTCAGAACGACCGCGCTGGGATTGGACAGTCGGTCAGAAACGTAAAACGCTCCGGATTGATGCGTTGGTGTGCGCCATGCTAGGACTGGAGAAGTACAGGGTGACGTAGACGCTCTGTATTGGTGCGAAAGTGTGAGTCGCGCTGGGATTGGAGAATTGTAAAAGTGACATAGATGCACCGTATTGGTGCGTTAGTGTGAGTCGCGCTGCGATTGGACAGAATAGCGATACGGTTGTAAGGAGAAACTAGTGATACACGGAATGAAAGGAAAATGTATTACGATCCACCAGAGAAGGAGAAAAAGTCTTGGTTTGGTAGAATTAAAAAGTGGTTTAAGAAGGACAAACCGATCGTAACTAGGGAAGGACAGTTACTTCCTCCACCGAAAACCCCTGCATCCTTTATGGTTGCGAAATATGGATATCACACCTGTATTTGGTTAGATAATTGGGTCAAGTATACTGAAAAGGACGGAGTGTTGGCTTTTCCAGAACATTTAATTTGGCAGTTTTGAGAAATTTGAGAGAAAAAATGATGAATCTAGAACCAAGACCCAGACCGACACAATTTGAAGCATTGACGGAGTGGGAAGACGAGATGAATGACCAAGAAAGACAGAGAAATGGTAGAGGATATAGATATATGTTTGGCAGGTCATACGGACATGAGACGCATGATGATCGAATGAGAAGGTGGCGGAATGCGAGTATGACTGAGGGTTTGTTTCCCGTAAGAACTGCAGGAGAGAATGAAGGAAGAAAGTGTGTAGAAAAAAGGCATAATGTGGAAATGAGAGGGTATGGAGTGAATGAATCAGAGGATGATGTTCTTGATGACATGTTCTATAAGAATCCACCCCCATATCGACCAGAACCAGAAATATTAACCCAAAGTGCCCCAATGAAAGAAACTGTACAAATCATAAAATCGGAACCAGAGTTCCAAGATTTGGGAAAAAACAATTCCATTAGAGAGGTAGAGAAGAAGTCTGGAGGTAAATCAAACGATGAAAATTCAGCAGAACTAACAAAAACGACCCTAGAATTGATAGAGAAAATAAGAGAGTTGACTAAAAATCTGGAAGCGGTAACAGTTCCAGTAACGATAGGTCCAGTAAGGCCTATTTTTGATAAAAGAAAAGATAGCGAACATTGTTTGACGGTCCCTTATAAAAGTAATAAACCGGTTGAACAACCAAGAATAAGTCAGAATGAGAATCCATGGAGACAGACTATGAGTATTATTGAACCAAATTTTTCAAATAACCCGTTTGTAGGCCAAAACTGTGCAGAAAAGCGTATGACAATAGTCAATATCAGAAACACAAAAAGATTTTGGACAAGGAAATGTAGAGAAGCCAGTAGGACCATCTACAGAGGAATTGAGTGAATGGTTGAGGAGCTTGCAGAAGAAAGACAAAGATCTCAGTCAATAGATGTGGCTAAGCTACGAATGGTACTGGAAGAATTAATAGTAGGAACTATCCCTACGGAAAAATTAAAACTTATCAAGATGAGGAGTTGTTATTTCTGTGCAAAAGCGTAACATGGAGAGCAAAAAGTCTCCATGAAAGATTAGAAGAAGTGGCAAATGAAATGGGTATTGATATTGAAAAGGTAAAAGCACTACAGAAACCCTATCGAGTAGATTTCACTGAAAAAGACATTGAAAACATGAATACCACAGGACGAATAGGTCAGATTAAAGAGATAATTATTTTGTTGAGGAAATGGGGAGATGTAGACAAATGGAAAAGTAGATGGTATCGAAAACGAGATGAAGTTTCAGTCAAAACCTTTTCGGCTTTCCCTGTTAGAGAAAAAGAGAAGGTTGTGACAGAATGCCCTATGAGAGAGATTCCAGGAGGAGGATATGTACATGTCCCATGGACTAGACAGGATATTTTGTCATTCACGAATGACTTCCCTCGACTACGTGAAAAACCCGTCCAGTGGTACAGACAGGTGGACAGATTTGTAAAATTGTCCAAAGTATTGTGGATTGATCTAAATAGCCTGTTTGACATAATAGTACCAGCAGATCTATGGACAGAGTGCAAAATCATGATAGATTGGCCGACGCAGGAATACCCAAGAGATCCAAAAACAGGAGCTCCAGACCCCGAGGTAATGAAGAAATATGAACAGGTTATGGCATTTTTGAAAAACAAAGTACCTCCTAAAGAGACAGACTGGGTAAAAATTGACAGAACACATCAGGAAAGCAAAGAGTCCGTACATGCCTATTATGAGAGGTTAATTTTAGCCTTTAAACAATTTAGTGGAGATGAAAATCTAAGTGAAAAGGATTGGAGTCATTTTGTATACAGATTTGTATATGGTCTTCGCCCAGAAATTAGTGAAATGATAAAACAGCATACTGTAGACTGGCAAAATAAGAAAATAGAGGAAGTATTGAGACATGCTAAATATTTCAGTGATGAAATTGAAGCAAAACAGTGAAAATTGAAAGAAAAGGCTATGTGGGCACAAGTAAAGGTAGCAGAGAGACAGGAAGCTCAATTAGCAGAACAAGCAGGGTCAAGACAAAAATTTAATCCTGGGAAAGGTAAAGGGAATATCGAGAAAGCTAAAAAGAAATTTCCGTGTCATAATTGCGGTAGGATAGGGCATTGGAAATCCGAGTGTAAATCTCCTCCAAGTATTAACGATGAAATGCATCATTGAATCCACAGGTGCAGACTGAGGTGAGTGGTCAACAGCAACGACAACAGCAGGTTGTAACACAGCAGAATCAGGTGCCAAAACCACCTTTTCCACAGAATAAAAATTGCCAGAAGTATAGTAAAGAGAACGGATTCTACAACGAAGAACAGGTAAATAAGCCGCCACGCGCTAGCGCTGCTTCGCAGTATTGGCTGCAACGCGATGAAAGTGATTCAGAAGAGGGTTATTGACGTTGCCAAAGGGAGGAAGAAGAGTGCGTGCTTGGCGCAACTCTAGAATTAGACCAGACAGGCCCATTTGTAGATGGAAAAGTTAATAATGAAAATATTACTTTCCTAGTTGATACTGGTGCTACTCGATCAACTGTTAGATTAGCTGATGTCAAGAATCTTCCTCTCTCGGATGAAACGATCCAAGTAGTTGGTGTATCCAACAGACAGATTAAAACTTACCTTACAGAACCAGTGAAAGTTTGTATAGGGAAATTCTCTGAAATGCACCGGTTTGTCGTGTGCGACACCAGTCCTGTGAACTTGTTAGGTAGAGATTTATTGTGCAAGATGAACTGCACTATATTTTGCACTCCCGATGGAATAGCCTTTGAAACACCAGATGATGATGTGCTGTTTAAAATGACAATGGCAAACAGGGAAAAAGAGTTTACAGGAACCTATGCTGTATTTAACCCTGATGAATTACCAAAAGAATTAAAACAATCTGTAAAGGCAGACGTTCGGGATTTCAGTGGAGAAGACGTAGGATTGATGAGAAATGTAGACCCAGTAAAAATAACTGTAAAAGAAGGAGTAAGTTACCCAAATGTCCCACAATATAAGTTGACACCTGAAATAATTGAAGGAGTTACTCCTGTGATTGAGAAAATGATAAAACAAGGAATTTTGAGAGAAAGAATGAGTAGCCCATGTAATTCACCAATAATGGGACTGAAAAAGCCTAGTGGGAAGTTCAGGATAGTGCAAGATCTGAGAAAGATAAATAAAATTGTTGTACCATGTTGTCCTATTGTACCGAATCCATCTGTGATTTTATATCAGATCCCTTATGACGCAGAATGGTATACAGTGATTGATGTATGCCATGCTTTCTTTTCCATCCCTTTGCATCATGACAGTCAGCAAATGCCTGCATTTCGTTTCGGTGAGCGTATTTTGGCATGGTGCTGAATTCCACAGGGGTATACAGAAAGCCCCTCAATATTTAATCAGCTATTGAAGAAGTCTTTGGAAAGTCTAGAAATGCCCTAAAATTCTGTATTGGTTCAATATATCGATGACCTGCTTGTGGCATCGAAAACCCGTGAAGCTTGTGAGGTAGACACGGCAGCATTGCTGAATCATGTAGCAGATGGAGGACTAAAAGTGTCACCATCAAAATTACAATTTTGTAAGAAGGAAGTACAATATTTAGGACATAGCATTGAAAAAGGACAGAGAAGAATAACCATAGACAGAATCAGAATCATAAAGAGAATGAGTCCACCAATGACCCAAGGAGAAGTGAGAATGTTTCTGGGAATGGTTGGATATTGTCGTCAGTGGATTAGCAATTTCTCATTGATTGCAAAACCTTTGGTACGATTGACAAGAAGTGGTGTGAGAGATCCAATTGATTTGAACAAAGAGGAATGGACAGCATTCAAAAGATTGAGAGAAGGATTGTGTGAAGCACCTGCATTAGGAATGCCTGATTATGAGAAGGAGTTTGAGTTGTATTGCAGTGAGAGAAATGGATGTGCACTCTCTGTTCTAGTACAGAAGCATGGAAAACTGAGGAAACCAATTGCATATTTTTCATCCATGTTGGACCCAGTAGCTGTAGCCCTTCCTGGGTGTTTGAAATCAGTAGCTGCTACATGTCGAAGTTTGGAACAGAGTGAGGGAATTGTGATGGGATATTCTGTGAAGGTGTTTGTACCTCATGATGTGGCGATCCTTTTAACAAGGAGTCGTACTCAGTATATGACGCAAAGTCGGCTGACTAAGTATGAAAAGGTCATATTGGGTGCAACGAATGTGAGTCTTGTGAGATGTGTGAATGTGAATCCTTCAACACTGCTGCCAGATGTAGATAATGTGGAAGTAAGAGATGAAGCAGAACATGACTGTTTGGATGTACTTGATTTCTGTACAAAACCACGACCTGACATAAAAGATGAACCCTTACCAGAAAGTGATTTTGTCATGTTCATTGACGGATCTTGTTTGAGGACAGATGATGGAGTGCTGAGTGCAGCATATGCGGTATGTACAGTTGCAGCAGTGATGGAAGCATCCTATTTAAAAGGGGTAAGGTCAGCCCAAGTAGCTGAACTTGTGGCCTTGACAAGAGCATGCAAGATTGGGAAAAGTGTGAGAGTGACTGTGATAACTGATAGCCAGTATGGCTATGCGGTAGTCCATGACTTCGGCCAAATATGGCTGCAGAGAGGTTTCCTAACCTCGAGTGGAACTCTCATTAAGAATGCTGAAGTGGTTAGAAAGTTGCTTAAGGCGATACAGCTGCCTAGGCAATTGGCTGTGGTAAAATGTGCTGCCCATAGTTGCAGTGGTTATTACATTGTCACTGGTAACAAATTTGCAAATGACATGGCGCAATACTGTGCATGAAATCAGAATTCGATCAATCGGGTAAAGGAAAAGGAGTTGATTTCTTGTTTCCCAATGTTTACTAACACGGTGGGAACATGGGAAGAAGTAAGGCAGTTGCAGGAAGAAGCAGGAGAGGAAGAAATAAAACAGTGGGTAAAAGCAGGATGTGCACCAAGAGAGAAGGATCACATGTGGGTCTATTGAGATGGAAGACCAGTTATGCCTGATAGCATGATGTCTGCCATGGCACGGATGTATCATGGACAGGGACATATAGGGAGAGACGCTATGATTAGGTCCTTTAAACAGACTTGGTATAATGCAAAATTCAGACTTTTTGCAGAAAGTCTTTGTCAGAGATGTTTAATTTGTCAGCAATACAATCCAGGAAGAAAAACAGTAGTGAGTCTAGGAACAATAAGTCAGGAAGGAGGGCCTTTTACCAGAATGCAAGTGGATTTCATTGAAATGCCTCCCTGTAACAGGTTGAGGTATCTTCTGGTTATGGTATGTTTATTTTCCAGGTGGGTAGAGGCGTTCCCAACAAGAAGAAATGATGGGATGACAGTGGCATAATTACTTTTGAGGGAATTTATCCCTAGATTTGGGTTCCCAGTGACAATTGAATCAGACCGAGGAGGACATTTTCATAATGAGATCATAAAACTGATTTGTGAAGCATTGAATGTACAACAAAAACTGCATTGTGCCTATCGACCAGAGGCTTCTGGTGTAGTAGAACAAATGAATGGTACTATAAAAAACAGAATAGGGAAAATGTGTTTAGCCACAGGTATGAAATGGCCTGATGTCTTGCCTCTAGTAATCATGACAATTAGATCGATTCCAGACAGAACTACGGGGTTGAGTCCACATGAGATCATCATGGGACGAGCCATGCGTCATGTTTTTATACCAGTCAACAAGCTGATGAGTATAACTGATGACATGGTGTTGGAATACTGTAAAAGCCTGGCTGACGCAGTTCATTCTGTGTTTCATCAGGTTGGAGCGGATGCCACCACCCTTGAAAAGAAGCCAGCCCATGATCTAAGCCCAGGGGACTGGTTAAGGATAAAAGTCCACAGAAGAAGAAACTGTTTGGTTCCCAGGTGGGGAAAACCAAGACAAGTCATCTTGACCACAACGACAGCTGGGAAGTGTGCTGGATTGAAGAACTGGATCCATGCAAGCCATACGTTGAGAATTCCAAATCCAGTCGACAGCAAAGAATTTTGACGAATCAGAATCCAGTACTGAGTCGGATGCAAGAGGGCCAAAAGACAAAGAAAACCCTGAAAGGGGGGAAACAGAGCCGAGTTTAACTTTGGTCCTCAGAAGTAATTCCCTGAGGAGAAGGTTACAGATTTCTGATACCAGTTCAGACTCAGAGACAGAGCAAAGAGCACACTCTTCCAGGAAAGAACAAGGGAAGAACAAAGAAAAGGACAGTGGAGAGACAATAAAAGAGATTCATGAAAAATAAGTGCCAGGTGAAAGATTGAAAGAAATTCCACCTGAAATAACACACTTAGATGAACAGGTGCCAGATACAGAGAGAGAGGGTAAGATTATTGCGGAAGACCCCCAAGGAGGTGTAGGAAACTCCAACATCCAGTTAGAAGCAGGGACAAGTAGTCAGTAGGAAGATTGCGTGCCGGAGATTCGAGGAGGGACAGAAGTAGGGAAAACAAAAGAAGTGGTGGAAAAAGAATCTGTTGAGAATAAAAAGCAAGTTGAAACAGAGTCAGAGGAAAGCGAAGATGAAGTACCAGAAGGCCGAGTTCTGAGAAAGAGAGCTTGGAGGACTGAAAAGAACGATAAAGGGATAAAACTGAAAAGAGCGGCAAAGGACAACGTTTGGCTGAATAAAATAAAAAGATTGAGATATCGACTGACACGAGTAAATTCGCCAAGGGCTGAACAGGTGAATGAAGTGACGAGTCAGGAGAAATCGAAAGAAGAAGAAACAATTGTGGTTAAAGAAAGCAAAAGAACAAGGAAACCTAACCAGAAGTATAAATCACCGGAATGGACATATGTGGCCCTGCCTGAAGTAAAAGAAGAGGCGGATAGCCAAGGAAATCCAGAGGTGGTTGTACCGGAAGTGGTTGAGGAAGACGAAGAATCGGAAATCCTGAGAGTTATCTTGTCCGATATTGGATGTTCAGGACATTCTGTATACCGAAAACGAAGGAAAAGTGGAAGATGGTGAGATGCCAAACTGAATGAGACAAGAAAACTACTGATGGAAAGACAATAAAATACTGAAAGACAAAAACTGGTAGAACCACGTAGGTGCTTAGAGCCTTGGGTTAGAAAACTAGTTGTGAAGTAGAAGAGGCTAAGTCAAAAGACACGGTCCATTTTAGCGAAGATGGCAAACATAGATAGTAGCAAAGGTAGATGTACATTATTTAAAAGATGGTGTAGAATGTGTTGTTGTTGTGCAGGATTATTAATGCTTCTTTGGAGTATACTTGCTCTACTAATTTCATTTAAAGTTACTATAGATACCTTAAAAGGACATAGTGGTAACATAACTAATATAGGGAAGATTCAAAAGGTTGTTCCGACTAGAATAGATAAAAATTATTTGCATAAAGATAGGTCTATAACAGATTTTTCTAATAATGTGTTTTCAAAACTGTTGTATAAATATGTAAAAACAAGGGATGTAAGGGATTGCTACGTATGTATGCAGTTACCAGCATCTGTATCTGAAGGAGTGACTTATCATCACCTTCCAGTAACATATGGAATAACATGTAGTGTAATAGCTAGTTTATTTTATCAAACAGGTCAATTAGAATATTATTTTTCAGATGTAGATACTATATTTTCACAAGTACCGGCAAGTAACAAATTAAACAAGGTAAAACCCGCAAAGATATTAGGTGAATTTTTCTTAGAGGCTAAAGAACTAACATTAGAATACATATTTAGAAATCACTTGACCTGTAGTTTAAAGAAAGAGGAGAAGACATTTTTAGATATGGTTGAAGAAAGGCGATTGAAAATGCAAAGAAAGGCTTCAGAAGGGCAAGTGGAGAAAACAGTTTGGGATGTAGAAATGGAGAAACACTTGAAAGGGAAAACGAGTCCAACTATGGCTTTAGATTGGCCTCAGAAAGGGACATTGTGTATAAGAAGGAATCAAACAGCGTATGATAATTATTTCGTAGGGAATAGTGAGTGCCATGATACATACCGAATCATGGGAGGATGGGGATTTAAAGGCGGAGGAGATCCAGTCTTTCTAGGACTGTGTTTTATTTGTGGGAACAGGGCATATTATCGTTTGCCAGATCATTGGTATGGCACATGTTATGTTGGCCTGGTTTATCCCCAAAATTTTCATATGGATAGAGGAGAAGATGGTGTACATAGTTTAGGTAGTTATTTAGCACGTAGTAAGAGAGAATCTTGGACTGTCATTGTGGGTGACATTTTTGGAGCACTGATACCCGCAGTGGGAATATCTCTGAATGAAAACAAAATTAGAAGACTTTCAACAGTAGTGGATCGCTTGTCAACAAGCACCGCTGGAGGATTCTTATTGGTAAATACTGAAATGGTTGCCATGCGTGCTATGGTAATGCAAAATCGACTTGCCCTTGATATTTTATTCTCAAATGAGGGTGGAGTCTGTAGAATGCTGAAAGTTCAACATTGTTGTACTTACATTCCTGACGAAATTAGAGATTTGAAAATTTATACTCAGAATATTACAGAATTGCATGACAAAATTGCACCACTGGAGGTTGAAGGTGTTTGGGGAAAGATTGGAAAGAAAATATCAGCTATTGAAGATTTTGTAGTCAAACTAGGTAGTACATTTTTAGGTAAGATATTATTTCCATTAACATGTGTGATTTTCTTCGTATTAATAATTAGACTAGGATGTATTTGTCGTAGAAAAGATAAAAATCAGAAAAGATTAAAAAGAGAAAACTTAAGGACAAGAGATAAGAAACAAGAAAGAGAATTTGAAGAAATAGAATTCGAAGAAATCAAGGAGAGTATATATAAAACAGCAAAAAGAGAAGAAACAGGGGAAACTGAAATATGAACGAAACAAGAAATCACTTTGAAATTCTGTAAAAGGGGATACCAAAATTTTGTTGGTGTGGTGATATAATCACAAAAGGGGGGATTGATGGAGCGGGTAGTACAACATTTTGTATACCCCCCCATTCTGCATGTTTATATTAATCTGAATAATCAACTAATAGTAATCTTATTAACTTGTTTGCAGTGAAAGACTTATCAACTATATTAACATAGAATTACACGTGGGAATTGCACTCTGCATGGCTAAACTAATTGTAAACTAACATATGTACGCATACTAATAGTAGAAAATTAGAATATTGCATGATATATGTTGCTTTTGTGATGTAATTGTGAGTTGTGCTTCATTGAGTGAGTATAAATGCTTTGAATGTTGCTATTCTGCTAGATAATTACTTACACATAAGGGAATTAGTGAGAGTTTAACATTGTATTAGCCATTTCCATGTTTCAATTACGTTTTTGTATTTGTTTTGCTTAAGTTGACCATTTCGGCCTAAACCACGATGGCTGAACGAGACGCTTAACGTGACTGCTCCTGACAACACGAGGTTCTGGGTGAAGTGCGCATGCGTTACCGCCAGCAACAATGGCCTGGTTCTGACCCCAGGAGATGGTGTTCTAGTCAAAGACACTCTGGGAGCTTCACCAACGACAATACAAAGAACTGTCTTAAAACCGGAACCAGCAAGTGCGATGACTTCATTTTGCGGACTATGTGAGAACTTTACCGGACGACCCCAAGTCCTCCAATCAGAACTTTCCAAAACACCAATCTTGATACATTTTGACATTAATTTCATTATAAAAGTAGGTAGGGAATTGAACTAAGAAAACTCTTCTTCCTTGACGAACTCGATTTCCTGACGTTATGCTGACAGAGAGGACGGCGACACTGCTGGACAGCTGTTATCCTGAATCTTTGAGAGACTGAATTGCGGCCTGACTTTGATGAATTTAAAGGTTTTTCCCCCACTTGACTGACTTAGAGGACGACTCTTAGACAGATTAGGTAAATATAATGTTCTATGGATTGGATGGTGATTTCTAACAATTTGCAATTTTCTTAGATAAATGATATTTGATTAATTGATAAATGTGTTGTGTCAATTATTTGAAAGAAACTCGGATAAAGAGTAGAGTATAGATAGATAAATGGTTCCACTAAACTACAAAACAACTAAATGATTCATCTCCTAATGAGGGGAATATCACAAGATTGGAGTTAATAGTATTAAATGCATTTAGGGTTTTAGGTAAAGATATTCCCTTCATGTCAGCGTTTGGAAGCCTATTCCTCTAGGGAAGCAGATCAGTGAAGTATGAGTGTTGGTGTTAGGGGCCCCACCAATGAATGTAATTGAGTGAATTTGCTATTGTGGTATTTGGTCTGTGACGAAGGGGGAATTTGATGTTCCACCCTGCAGCAATCACACATAACAAAGTCATCAAACGGGTGGATTACATTTTTGCAGTGTGTGGTGTTCCCTCAATTCATAAGTCTGACAATGGTCCAGCCTTCAATAGCAGAGTTTAAGGACTTTCAATAATTGCTTCAACCATCAAAAATGCACATCTCTCTGGCCACAGGCAAATGGAGTTCTGGACGATTTATGGGCACCCTGAAGAAAGGGGTTCAGTGCGCAGTGCTAGAAGGAATCAATCTCAAGACAGCACTACATCAAGCCCTTTGTGCCTATCAGCCAACTCCCCATTCTACAACAGATGAAAGCCCTGCCACTTTCCTGTTTGGGAGAGCCAATGGGACCAAATTACTGTTAAGTACCACCAGCCGAGTAATAGACACTGATGAGTTCCTATCACGGACACTTCTTACAAAAGCTAGGTGAACGCCAATGCAAATAAGCACAGATGCTCTCGGGACGCGGTGTTCGAAGGAGACCAGGTTCTGGTCAAACAAAAATGGGAACACAGGACTAATGCACCATTTGATGCTGAACCATTGAGAGTCGTGACAAGTAATGGACATATGGTGACCACTTAACATCTCTTAAAGTCTATTACAGGAGATGTGCCACATTTCAAGCATGTGCCTTGATTTTCTAAGGCTCCAGACCTTATAAGTGAGATAAATCCACCTGAGTGCTAAAATCAAGCATCTGAGTCTACATCTGTGATGCCAGATGACAGTTCAACTTCTTCACCTTGTATGAAGTGATCTGGAAGACTGGTGTGAGAACCTCAATGACCCATTACAAGATTATGTACTCAGCTAGGGTGTGTCTGGGTGTGGTCAATAAAGTTCATGATGTAATGCATTCAGTTAAAGGTTGCGGGCTGAAGAATAAAGATGTGTGCTACAGAGCTCAGTGTGTGGCATAGTCAAACTCAGATTTGCAAAGTGCTTCAGCAGATGACAGAATTATAGTGCATACGTGTATAAAAGGAAGAAGTGACCTGAAAGAGGAAGAATGGCTAAATCTTTGCCAAAAAGTTGATGGCATTGAGCCTTTTGCACTAGATGCTTTTTTTAAATCAACCCAAAAGTCATGTGAACATTTGTTGAACACAGTGGGCCCATGAATTTTAATGAGGTAGGTCTCTGTTCGACCCATTGGGAATCGCTAAAATCACAGGGAAGTTGGCATTCTGGGGTCAGCAGACCACCTTGTGTGTGGCTGCTTTTAAATAAAGAAATTGTTTTTATTGAAATGCAGCCCATTTTTCTAAAAGAAAAACGGGATGCTCTTCAAAAAAAATAGGAAATGTCTTCATTTAATTTTTTAAGAAGGTGGTAAAATGTGAATGTTTTGCGACTGCATTTCGGTTGCAAAACAGTCACACATACCACTGAGATTTGGTATGAGAAGGGATGCGCTAAACACACCCCTTCCTAATACTGAATCACAAACCCAATTTGAGATTCTGTTTATACATGTTAAAAGCCTTTTGGCATTCACAAACTGGCACATTCAGCAAATCGGCCCGTTTGCGACCACAAAGATGCCTATGAAACGGAAATCAGAAAAAGGGTTTTACGAATGGATTTCAGGCTTCTATGTTTTATAAAACTTTTAACACAGAGCACATCAAGTCTAATGTTGACTTAAAAGACATCTGCCGCTAAAAAAAATCAAAACAATTGAGAAAGCGAAGTTATGGTAGCCATTGGGCAGTTACGTTTGTCTCAGCACTGGCATTTCAATCTTGCCAGGTGCAAAGGTGTTGCATTACCACTACTTCAAAATCCGTACATGACTTCAGATGGTAGGCACTCATTGCCACGCTATGTATATGCCCTATCCTCTTCCTAGTTCACTGTAACACAGTAAGGTGACATGCGGCTTTTGTGAGGGAGGACGTGGTGTCCTTTGAGTGGGTCGTTGTTGCAGTCGGGGGCAGTTTAATACTCTATCAAGGAGGACTTTGAGAACACACTGTAGAAGTTGAGCTCAGCTTCAGTTTTTTTTCTGGAACATCCTATCACCTCAACAGGCTTCATTGTTGTTTTTGGAAGGAATGTTCAAAATCTGCACTTTGCACGCAGGTTGAGGTTGGCCCAGATCCTGTTTTAGAAATTTGCAATTCGCTACTGAAACCAACGATCCCATTAATATTTGTTTAGGGATTGTCACTGAATAAACAAGCATTTGCAATGCAATAGGTCTCGCAATAGCGAGATATTGAGCTATTGGCATTGCAAATAACAATACCTTTTGTGTTTAAAAAACCTGCAATAATAAAAGGCATTGTCATTTACAATACCAATAGGGCAAACTTTCTAAAATGTGAGGCCTATTGGATTGCAAATGCTTGCTGTTTACAAGCGCCCCATGCTGCGCTTTCAAGTTAATAGAGGCCAAGTCCCTTTCTTTAGAAGAGCCGAATCTAAAGAAAGGTCAATGATGAGTATTAAGTTGAAAGCGCAGTATGGGGTGCTTTTACCCAAAACAAAATGTTTGTCAAGTTGAATAACAAATGCTTTTTTTTTGTAAAAGCACCCAGTGAAAGCAAGCATGGCATGCTGAAGGTTGCAGGAAAGCATGTAGTGCCTGCAGTAGGAGAAACAATTAAAAAAAAATAGTGCTTACAGAGTAAATAAGACTACTATGTAACAACCGAAGTAAAAGGGCCAGTCCTCATGGGAGGTTGCAAATGAAGACAAGGCATACTAAAGAGGGACTGACAAGCCTATTAACGAATCAGAAGCCAGCACTTATGAAGGACAATGATAAGCCAATGAAAAATATGGGCGGAGAGTGGCTGGGGCTTATAGTCCATACTCCAATACAGTATGGCCTGCAGAGCAGCGCTTGCGCTGCCCAGGCTTGACCTAAAAATAATTCAAAACCTTTCTGATAAGGCCTAGATCAAACTGTTTTTCTACTGGTACATCAGTCTGTCTTGCAGATAGTGGCAAGACACTTCTTATGAAGCAGCTGTGTGCTGTATAAATGCTATCTGATTAATTGATTGAAGCGCCGGATACTTAGATAGTTGTAGATGAACTGGCAAACCTAAGCAGGCTGTGGAAGGTCACCTAAGGGGTCTCTTCCTTGGTGCTCCGCAACAGCTAGAGTTGAGGTAATCACAAGGAGAACATCCTCACATGTACAGCCCAGACATTGCTCCTCTCAGAGGCGTGGCTGGAAGCTGCAGGCATCGAGGGTCCCTTGCAGCAGTAAGCTGGAAAAAGGATGTAAAAAGGGATACTAGTGGGACCTACAGGAACCATAACCATTTAGTCTTCGAAGATCTCTTGCATAGGGGGTGCCCACAATTTGTCCACAAGGGCAAAGTCATGCCAAATATTCAGGTTATTCAAACAAGATACATGTATGCACAGTTAATTTAAACGTGACATATTTATGCACCACCAGGGTGTCGTGAAAAGATGGCAGGTCTGCAGCCTTGTGCACCAAGACTAGAGACCCTAAGTCTGCAGCATAGGAGTCTGTGGAACATCTAGCGCCAGGAGCATTTGGGTCAAGTACCACAGAGAAGCTCTATTGTAAGATGACGTTACACATAGTGCACGGGCTGTGAGGGAGCGTCCTGAGGGTTTACGCATACACAGAGATCTGGCGCTGATAGTGCACAGTGATAGCGCTTCCTTCTTGTTGACACATTCACCAGGCACACAAAGAGACATGAGGAGGAGGAAGGAAGGAATCTGCAGGCCTCAAGACCGGTTTCACATCGCGGGGAAGTTACATAGCTGATAATAGATGGCGTTTTCGAGGAGCCATGTTTAAGTAACTGACATCAGGCACAGACACACACACTATATGAGGGAATCGTAAAACACCGACATCACACCCAGAAGGATTAAGAGACATTGACAATGAACAAGAGCGCACACAAGCATTTGGAGATGCTGGATGCATGAACCCCCCCATGCACGCACACACATACAAGACTAGACTGGCAAATGCAGATTCATGGCGAGACAGGTTAGCACTCCACATTAGGAGGAATGTAATAATCACTCAAGACAAGGCTGGACCCCAAGTTAGACAGATCCATGGGGTAGCGGGAGGAAGGGGGGGAACGGGGGGAGTGCAGGTTGTCATTTCCTAACTGCACTTTGCTCGCAGGTCTGGCTCTGCCTCCTACCGGAGGCTTGCTTACCCAGCAAGCATGCACCCCTAAAAAGGAGCGCGGATCCCGCGCCACCCCTCTTCTCCTTCCATTCTGGTTTCCAGCCTTATCGCTGCTGGCTCATTACTTTAAAAATACACCCACTGACACTGCGGTCCCAGAGTCCATCTTAGCTTTGTAAACTTAGTAGGAAGCGAGTGGTTCTAAAGTCACGGGGCGCCACTGTGCTTATGGTCTCTGATATTACACGTCTTAGAAAAAAAAAAAGCAGAATATACAGACACTAAATATTTTATTACACGCGCAAGGTTTCAGGGACTACATGTCCCAGAATGCACTTTCCTCGCTTGCTTCAAACATCCAGGTAAATAAAAGCATCAGAAAGCAAAGAACAACACAGTTGGTATTTCGTACTCATGCTAGATCTGTGACTCTGAGGTCTCTGGCACTGTACGGGTGTCATGTCAGCACACTTACAAGAGTTTCCCAACTGAACTTCAAGAACCTGAAGGCAGAGTTAAAACCGAGACTCCACGCCCCACGTGGGACAGACAGCTCGAGATATCCACGATGGTCACACAAGCATCCCCGTGCTTCGCCCATTCCCCTCAAAAACGCTCGCTTGGCGCTTTTTCTCACCTCTCGAAGAAGTATCGGACGGCCATGAAGAGAAACGCACCAGGCATGGTGATATAAAAGTGCGAGGCCTTGGGCAGCACCAGTTCGTCGTCGTCTTTCAAGTTGGCCCCAGGTATAGTTAGCGGGCAGCCAGAGCCTGCCCCACCAGAACCGGTCCTGGACCGTTTGCAGCATGTTAATGGAGGGACTTGCGAACACCCAGACCCCGACAGGCAGCTCAAAATAACAACTACAGGATGTGAGAGCCCTGTGAATCTGGAGCCGACGGGGGGGAGGGAGGGAGGGAAAGTGAAAGCGCAAGTGCGCCATGCGCGCGTTATGCTGAACGAGCGAGCCGGAGGTGTGATGACGTGCCGCGAGCCATATGCGTGCACATCTCCTGTCCTCCGAGTTGTGCTAACACCGCCGTACTCGTGCACAACTCCTGTCCTTTGTAGGCGTGCACATGTCCTGTCCCCCTTCGGCAACGAAGTTGACAACAATAGATCTCGCCATGGCAAGCGGCGCATGCGCTGCGTCGCTAGGTGACACCTAAAAACAGGCCCATACATTGGTGAAGAAACTTCACCACTGCATTAAGCATTAATTAAAGGAAGGTGCAAAAAATTGTGCCAATAGGCAACATTGCTAAAATGTGTGCCACCTTTGTATACACGACATTTAATTAATAGGTCAAGTATGCCAAATGTATTATTTATACCTTTTAAAATTCCTTCAATCTTTTAGAAGCACTTTCATAAAAATTATAGTTTCGTACTGCACAATTGGTACAGACAAAATAACAAACTTCCTCCTGACACTGGTATGAATTCCCCCCCCCCCCCCTAGCCAGCGTTTCAGTTTATTTATCTTTAAGAGGTATACATTCTCAGAGTCCAAATAAGTAGCACCACCAAGCCAACGTTAATGAATTAACCAAATGATGCAACTGGTAGACATATTTTGGTTAATGGCTTGTGTTTTCATGGCGTTTAGATAAATCAAAGAATTTACAACCTTGCTCCTTTAAATTGATTTTACATTTGCTGACCTGGACCTCCGAGTAGGTGTCGCTTCCAAATGTGAATCTTTAACACCGATAATCACAGTAAATAATCCCCCAACCATCTTTTGTCATGTTTCCGTTCCTGAAACAACTTCAAGGTAATTATGTTTGCTGCACCCTGACACAGTGGCCGTTACCAGCCTCGTTGACATGATTGCCATATGCAGCTAATTGTCATCACGACAACATTAATAGAAAGCAAAGGGCTCATGAAACAAATTGTGATTACACTGAAAAAAGGTGAGCTTTCATTTCCAAAATGCGAAACTGGCAAGGAATATTGGACAGTGGTCACAGTTTTTTGTTTAAGATGTAGGAGAACCGACACAATTTATTTAAAACATAGTGCTGTGCTGCTTCAATTATCCGCACTTCCAATGAATGTGCAGATACATATTTTTCTCTAAATTAATTGTCCATGTTCAGAAATGTTATCTTGCGGTTACCTCTGATTCATGTTGGCATGGCAACAAATGTCTTCATGTGGCCCCGACTCAGAGCCTCGGTGCATAAGAAAATTGAAATCATAATATATCTAAATATTACGTGGCACACACAAGCACAGCTGCATAATAATGAGCACGACTGTTTAAAACAGCCGTTAACATTTGCTAAATAGGATCATATTTAGTACGTTTTCTGCATCGTTTTGTTTATAAAGTAATGTGTGAACTGTTTGTCCGTCTGAAAAATCAGCAGTCAAAACCCATTTCAACAATGGAACGCCACCAAACATTGTGCCATTCACATTTCATTACAAACAGCATCAGTAACTGATCAGCGCAATGCAGGCGACACAATAAATCTAAGCACAAATCAGACTAAATTAAGTAAATTATCATAACAGGCAAACAATAGCAATTTAAAACAGCTCATGAGCGGCCTTTTCAAGTGAACAGAACGGGGCTTATAGAAACATCTTGAAGTTCCTGCTAGATTGAGAACTACCTCGAAATGAAAGACGTCTATGGCATTTAGTTATCGGAAGTGTTTGGTTTGGTAATGGCTGGGCAACTTTGTGTGTGTAGTCTGCAGGTGATTTTGAAAGAAAGTCCCATCATGAAGCAACATCTTTGGCTACAACAATATGTAGCTAGGAGAAGGGTATTAAGATAAGTTATGCACTCATAGAGCATATTTATGAAAACGAGTAAGAAAAAGTTTGAGGGGCTGATTTACAATTCCTGGCGCATCCCTGCAAATCAGCAGGATGCGCTAGGAAACTTGCGACACGCATTGCAATTCTTGCGCCACCACGGATGCGCCGCATTTACAATGTGGCGTGCCATGGCGCAAGGAAACGCAGATGCGTGTCGCATCTGCCGGCGTAAGGTTGGCGCAGTGCTGGAGTCATGTCGCGGGCGCAACGCAACTCCAGCACTGTTCCGAGCCAGCCAATCTGCAAGATGGTGACTCAAGCCTTACGCCTGCTTCAAGCAGGAGTAAGGTTTTGATGAAGCGGCGTCGGAAAAGTGACTGAGTGAAATCTTGTAGATTTCACTTTTCTGAGGTGTTCCAGCCACGGAACGCTCACCCTGCACCGGAACGCCCACATGAAACCTGACGCAGGTTTCATGTGGCGCAGGGCTTTACAACGTGACGCATCTCCCTAGATGCGTCACGTTGTAATTCCATCACAGCATGGCGCTAGCTTTACGCCGCCGCTGCGTCACAGAAGTGATGCAACGGCGGTGCAAAAGTGGCACGCGGGGCTTGTAAATCTGCCCCCGAATCTTTGGGGATGGGATGTACCCCGAATGATGTACGGGTGAGTTCCGGCTGGCCGACTGCAAGTGAATCTAGTATCCTGACTCCTATTTTGGCCCTCACATCATGCTATGCTGGGGTTTGGGCAAAGACATAGGGCTGTCCCTGACAATTCAAGTTCCAGGACGTCGTCTGTGACCTACTGGGGTGCAGCAAGCATACTCTTTTACTAAACAGAGGTCTTCTGTGCATATACTTTTCATGGCACATGAAGATGCTCTGGCATCACATAATTTCTTTATTTATATTGTGACCATGTCCACATTTGACCAAACTCAGAATTATAGACACGGTTGCCTCCCCGCAGCTCGAAGAGGCATCCCCACACAGACTTTCCACTTTACTAGCAGAGTTCTGTTCCCTGGTTGACAGAGAAGCTGCATATCTGGGCACATATGTCACAGCCCACAGCCCACAGATACGGGAAAGGAGAATGCCTGGGCCATATATCTATGAGCTACACTTGGAGGGAGTGGAAAGGGTTTCCTCTAATTGCAATGGTATGGATTACCCAAGCACAGTGTCAATTCTTGAGTAAACCCATCTCTGGTGAGGAGATAATCCAGGCTATTGACTCCCTCAACAGCTCCAAAGCCCCAGGCCTTGACGCCTCACAGGTGCCTGTTACAAGGCCAATAAACACCTGCTGGCCCCACGTTTGTTAGACATATGCTCCCAGGGACTTGACACAGGACACTGGTAGCCCTCACTGCGTGAGTCAGAGATTACCCTCCTGCTTAAGCCTGTCAAGGACCCTTACCTTTGTACCTCCTACCGGCTCCTCTCTTTACTCAATTTTGAGAACGAGATCCTAGCCAAGGTAGTAACTAAAAGGCTGTCCCTATTGATAGTTCAGATCATTTATTTATTTATTTAGTCAATTTGTAGGGCGCAACAGCTACCCAGAAAGGGTTTCCCGGCGCCTGGTCACTGCAGCAGTAAAGATGACAGTGAAGCACTGCACACGGACACCGGTCAGAAGCCAAGACAGCAGCCCAAAGCAGTAAGTATCTAAAGAGACTGAAGGGCGCAGTCAGAAGCGCGCCGAAGCAATGCGACTGCAGAGAGAGGACTGAGAAGTGGTTGCGCAGACCACCAGAAGCACGAAGAACCGCAAGGAGGAAGAAGCCGACCTGCCAAATGGTCGCAAGGAGAAAGAAGCCGACCTGTCAGATGGTCGCAAGGAGGAAGAAGCTGTCCTGTCAGATGGTCTCAAGGAGGAAGAAGCCGACCTGTCAGATGGTCGCAAGGAGGAAGAAGCCGACCGGTCAGTTGGTCGCAAGGAGGAAGAAGCTGACCTGCCAGATGGTCGCAAGGAGGAAGAAGCCGACCTGTCAGTTGGTCGCATGGAGGAAGAAGCCGACCTGCCAGTTGGTCTCAAGGAGGAAGAAGCCGACCCGCCAGATGGTCACAAGGATGATACCGACCTACAAGAGGTCAGAGAGCGAAGTGACCTGCAAAGAGGTCAGAGAGAGAGAGAAGAGATCTGACAAAGAGGTCCGACAAGAAGAACGGAGAAGACATCCGTGAAGAGAACGACCGAGGAGATGTCCATGAAGAGGACCCCAGGAAAGGTCCGCGAAGAGGACCAGGAAGTGACAGAAGAGAAGTCTAACGATATTAACTGGAAGTCAGAAGTAATAGAACCAAAGAAGGTCGTGACGATCGGTCCAGTCATAGATTGAGGTGAAGGCAGTGTCCTAGGGGAGGACGACCAGGGATAAACGTGTGGAGTGCACGCTACACGGAGAGGCCTGGTTAGGGCAGACCAGCAGGAGAGAAGACCAGACTGCGTCGCGAAGGAAAGAAAGAGAAGACAGAACTTGAGTGACAGGATTCCATGGTGAAGGAAGGAAGCAAAGCAGAGGAGAAGAGTAAAGAGGTGTATGTGACAGGTCAACTCACACACCAGAAGGGAAACACCCAAAGGGAAAAGTGCAAAGGTGCATGAACATCGGATCACAGTGCCAGGAGAACATCAGTATCACTGGGAGTACACATCCACATGCGAATCCTTAGATCACCTGGCAGAGGCAAGCAGGCCGGTCCATTGGTAACAACTACCTCTGGGATGGAACGGACATAGGAAATCCTAGGGGCAGTGGCCTCTGGGACACCGGTGGCAGCGGGCCCCGACATGAGATATGGACTGTTGAAGCTCGCTCTGGAAATCCTGGGAGGACAAAGGTAGCATGCAAAGGAGCAAGTGCCGACGATACCCTTTCAGGCGGAGCTTGAGACATGTAGCAGTGACCCATAGCGATTAATCCAATGTGGTTAGAGCGACAAGGTGGAAGTCCACCGGTCCAGTGGAAGCCTGGCAGAAAAGGGCCTTAGGGTCGTCCGGTGAGAGGGAAAACCCACGAGAGAGGGGCATCCGTGAGAGGGATGTCCTGCAACTGCAAATCCCGTTGGCGATAATCACCAGATGGAGAAAATACTTCAACCAGGACTGTACAGTGGAAAATAACACATACCTGATCCACCAGCATTCCATCTTGCACTTTCACTGTATGTGGAACAGAGAGAGAGAGACTGTAGAGCATACTTTCACGCTGTTAGTCCAAGAAAAGACTACATACACAGGGCATCCTGACATCGTGCCTAAGAGAACTAGTGGTGCCGGCTGCAAGGATACCCTCGTCGGCGGTTGGCCAGCAGCAAAACAGCCTCCGTCGAAGTTGTTATTATTGTGTTGTGTTTGTTTCCAAATTATGTTCTCACCCACAGGTTCGGACGTCATTGTTTTGACCTTTATTAAAGTTTGGGAGGGATGTATTGATTGTCCGATCACCATTCTAGTGTTTTGCCTGTTGAGTCACACAGTGAACACCCACCCACCACAGGCGTCACCAGTCAGGTGACTCTGATAATGAAAGGGGCAGAGCGCACGTGCTCAGGGCCAGTTATCCACCCATACTATCTGTGTCTGCGTGTTCCTTAGATGAGTATGTGGGCCTAGCGCCCGCCAACTCTACAACATTTTCGTTTGCAAACAATACAGTGCTCATGTCTAAAACCCCGTCTGACTTGCAGGCTTTAGTGTAATGCTTTTTGTTATTCGGTACCGAAGGGGGTATGGACCTGTACATCAAAAAAGCAAAACTTTTACAGCTAAGAACCCTACTGCAATAGAAATTACATTCATGAGGGCTTTGCTGAACCTTCCACAAAGCACCGCTACCCCGACTACTGCAGTTCTCAGATGTGGGTATTTTTTCCAACAGTTTTAGTAAGTAAACTTGGAACTGTCCTTTTTTGGCACAGATTGTGGTCCAATGATGAAGTGGCAGCATACAGGCTCTTTCTTGCTGAATAAATGTGTTGGAATATTTGTTGGGAAATTCCTTGGCTAAGGTTTGTTAAGAATGCGATTTTCAAGCTTGATTTAGCTGCCCTTTGGAACTCTCCTGCTGATGTCGACTCTATTCCTAGATCTGTGGTAAAATACAGATTAAGGTCTTTTTTGTGGGAAGAGGATTTGAGGAAATGTAATCTGAGCAGCAGATTTTAAAGTGGTTCCATTTTTCGAGCCTTTTTTTTATCAGAATACTTGTCCCCAACCTAGCCAAGCAGTTGTTTATTCGAATTTCGTGGGGGAACGTTACCCATCAATAGTTTCTGCATCCGCTGGGGACCCAATTATTGCACCAGCACTTACTGCCCTACTTGTTATCTGGAGGAGGCAACTCTACACTGGATCTGGAGGAGGAAACCCTACACCATTTCTTTTTCTTCTGTAAAGCCTATGTTATCCCGCCCAAGCAGCGAATTACAACCAAAGTGTCTATCAATAGGTATTAGGAGAATAGAACATGCACTGAGATAATGTTAATAACAGTCTGCTTATTTGCCTTTTCATTCACACTTTCATATTTTTTAATGTTGTTAATGATATGACTCATGTTTTTAACTTGGACACATACTATGTATTGCTTTGAGCTATTTTACTATCACTGATTTTATATCGCTTATGACGATATTAGTTGACTGTTTTGATTATGATGTGTGCTGTTTTTAAGGATTTATAATCCAAAATAAACTGCTTTGATGATTAGCAAACCAGTATGTGATGTGCCAAGTTTTGTTGTCCTGTTTAGAATAAATACACATATATTTTTTTTTTAAACAACTGATACCTTTTCTAGTACAAATTTCTATTTATGATGGTACAACTGTGCAGGCCCCTGTGCAGCAGTGGTTTTTGCTGCACTTGAAGTTGGGCACAAGGCCTGGCTGTAAGTCACGTGCAGCTGGTTCAGTGTAATGGGGGCTGCCACAGCGTCTATCCCAGAGCCCCCTGCTCGCCCAAAATAATGAATTAAAAAAAACAAAAAACACTTGAGCACCCACTGAGGACCCATGGCTGCATAGTAGCTATTGCCAGCAGGATTTGGTCCATGGCGGATTGGCTGCAAGCGAGTTTGAGGATGGCTGCACACAACAAAGGCTGTGTGTAACATCGGTTGCCTGCAGACTGTTCTGTAATGAATATTTGGATATAGAAAATCATTCAATTTATAAATATGAATCCGCAAAGTCTTCAAAAAACAAACCTTAAGTTCGCCAATTATAATTATCTGTGCAAACCAGAACTTTTATCCCCCATGTGCGGCTCATGGTCTCTCACATGACTTCACTGATGACCTCTCCAAATACTTCATTGATGACATCAGTAATCCGATTACATGACATCACCAACGATAGCATCTTCACTGACATTACTTTTGTGGAGAAAAGATTTTGGAGACTTTTTCCAGGGTGATATCAATAATTGCAACAAAACTATCTGTTTTGAAGACACAGTTTGAGCTTTTGCTCTCTCACACCATCAGCTAGCACTACAATATTTGTAGACTTTGTTGCTGACATATGCATATTTTGATCTATTTTGATGGCATACATTTACCCATTCCCTTCCTTCAACCTGCACAATTAGCTTTCACGACCATCTTCTACTGACAATATTCAGCTGTAGTTGATAACATATTCTCCTTCACCTCTATATTGCACTAAGTGCAGACTTTCCTAACTCTCGGACAATAGTCTCAATTTGTGGTGGTGGGTGTGGGAGGGGTGTTGGTGAAAGTTTGCCTAGTTTACCTTTACCATGAAACTGTGTTCATGGCTTAGCAGGTGTACCATCCAAGACCAGTGTAGGCAGCTGGCTCTAGTTAGTGGAAAAAAAGGTACACAGTGTAAAGAGTCCAGGCAAACCCCAAACGAAAACAGTGACACAAATGACACCCCAAATGCTCTCTTTTTTGGTAGTGTGGGTGAGCATTTAGCTCCAGTGTTGCATGAAGCCGTTCCTCTAGTCTATCAAGCTATCACACAAAATTGTGTAGGGAAAAGAGGATGTGCTCTAGCTGTTGTGTTCAAGCAAACATTAAATATTATTAAAGCTGAATACATCTCCAAACAAGGATGTGAGGACCTCTTCACCGGATGTAACCCTACACCATCTTCCACCTGTAATGTCCTGCTCTTTTACAGACTTCCACCTAGCAAAGCAACATTCCCAGACACACTTCTAGACACAGATTCAAACCTTGTAACACTACACTCCAACCTATGCATTCTTTGTGACCTAAACATTTGGTTTGACAAATCCAATATGCCACATCCATAAAGAATCATCACTGGCCTAGGCACACTGCACCTACGTCAGATCATCCACTAACCTACACACATCACTGGACACATCCTAGATGCCATGTTTGCAAAGCCAGAACTAGTTACCTTTAAATCAATAAATCCAGTCACTTTGTCAGACCACCATTTGCTGGCTTTCATACTCTAAACAACATACAGCATCACACCTTAAAACACCTTATATGCACCCTCCTATCAACTGTGGAACAACATTCAGTTTTGAACATTTAGAAAACAAACTAGCTTTCAGTGCAGATCTAGGCACAACAAATGCAGTTCAAAACAATTTGATTGGCTGCTGGAAGCTTATGCTTTCCTAAAACCCCTAAGAACAAACACAACAGAACAAAAGAAAACGGGCACCTTGGAGAAACAGAGCTAAAAGTGATAACAACAGAAATTTAAAGAGCTGGAATGCATCTCGCATAAAACAAACACCAATCAAGACAAACTTTACACACAAAAACATAACAAATTATACAAGTCAGCAATAAAAAAGCTAAAATAATATACTATTCAGACAGTATTTAAAATGCTAAATGTGTAAATAAAGATGTCTTTTTTTTTCAAACTTAGAATTGTGTTTATTTGTATTTGAAGAAGATTTCAGCACTTTTATAAATATAGACATTTACCAAATGAGTGACGTTAGTCACTGAAGTCTGTACATAGAACCCAACATACAAAAAAGCTCCATTGGAGGCTACTTCATGTTAAAATGACTATGGTTTCATTAAAACTGCAGTGAGACAAATAAAGTGCATTTTGGTTACCCTCTGAAGAGAAGTAGTTAACAACTTGACAAATGAAAGTCGAGTTACTGACAACAGTTTAATACTAGTCACGTTCAGGTTTCAGTAGTCAAATCTTGGTAGTCAGATCAGTTTGTAACATAACTGAGAAACAATGAATAGATAGATAAAGGGGTGAATGTGTCAAACAGTTCATACAAGTGTATGGGTGGCTGCCATTTGTTAACACTATCTATAATAATTTCACAGTGCATATATAAGTTCACAAAGCTATTCACCACACAGGCCAAACCATTTCTCCTTCCCAAAACATGACATCTGTCTTTCCAAAAGTACACACTCTTCGAAAACTTTGTAAACACTAGTTTAAAGTGTACCCTGTGATTGCGTGTACTCCACTGCAACTGTTGCAACTCTTTAGAGTCTCTGAGGACTGTCTCCACTAACAAGTTTGATGATCGATTATTCAGGTTAGTGTGAACTGCCGCTCTGACATGTCCCTGCTCTGCCAACCTTTGATTGTTATATGCACTTAACCAAACCGGTTAGGAACGTGGTAACTTACGCAGCGCCTTTCTTTAGAAGGCCTTAATTACAGGCAATTCCAACGTTCCTGCTGGCAGTTGATAAATACCCATTTTTTTTTTAACTCAAGCTGAACGACCCGGCTCCCTTCAGAACAAAAGTTTCGATACGTGTGTGCCTTACGGCGCTGTGGTCGCATGCAGCGTGACCAAAGCAGGTCAAACGCTAGAGTGTGAGGTGTGTGGGTTTCGATGTAATTTCATAACCACATGTGAGCCTTGCAATATCAGAAATATGAATCCATTGTGTATTGCATATTATACAGCCTTAAACTACCTTACATTAACAGCTACCACCCGTGAAAGTTCACCCATACAGGTCACCCACAATAGGGAATTGCCTGCAACACTTTAAAATGGTTTAATGACCGAGTATCTATGGGAATCCACATTTCACACCCGTCTATTCAACCAGAAACTATAATTTACATTTACAAAGCATTGCGAAAAAAATCCTGGGCCCAATTCACAGAACTAACTTAAGACAAAATCCTAAACTTACTACCATTTCGGTATTCACAGAAGGCACTTACTCATTTTGGTATTCACAGAAGGCACTTACTCATTTCGGTATTCACAGAAGTTAGGAGTCCTAACTTTAGGACTCCTAAATGCCTTTAGAGAATACCGAAAGTCTTAAAATTAGGATATTTCTCAGTTTAGTAGTAGTATAGTTAGGACTCCTAACTTTAGGACTCCTAAATGCCTTCTGTGAATACCGAAAGTCTTAAAATTAGGATTTTTCTCAATTTAATAGTAGTAAAGTTAGGACTCCTAACTTTAGGACTCCTAAAAGCCTTCTGTGAATACCGAAAGCCTTAAAATTAGGATTTTTCACAATTTAGTAGTAGTATAGTTAGGACTCCTAACTTTAGGACTCCTAAATGCCTTCTGTGAATACCGAAAGTCTTAAAATTAGGATTTTTCTCAATTTAGTAATAGTAAAGTTAGGACTCCTAACATTAGGACTCCTAAAAGCTTTCTGTGAATACCGAAAGCCTTAAAATTAGGATTTTTCTCAGTTTAGTAGTAGTAAAGTTAGGAGTCCTAACTTTAGGACTCCTAAACTGAGAAAAATCCTAATTTTAAGACTTTCGGTATTCACAGAAGTCATTCAGGAGTCCTAAAGTTAGGACTCCTAACTTCTGTGAATACCGAAGTGAGTAAGTGTCTTCTGTGAATACCAAAATGAGTAAGTGCCTTCTGTGAATACGAAAATGGTAGTAAGTTTAGGATTTTGTCTTAAGTTAGTTCTGTGAATCGGGCCCACTCTGTTTATCTTTAGCAATGAATCAGTGTCTATCTCAAATACTGTTTTTATTTGAGACTTAATTCAATAAATTATGTCCACTATAAGCCACCCATTTTTCCTTTCCTAAGTCATCTTCATAGAGCCCTCAAGATCACATGGGGTCCTGGAAGCTCAGAAGAACTTGAATTATTGCATCAACACTTCTACCACAATTGGAGCAGATGCACTGATAGATGAACAATGAACTAAACTCGAACAGCGTCACAACAGGCAGACCATGCCTGTGACACCGATCGTTTTTTGTCAAGTGGGACGATGGAACTGCTTTACGGAAAACAAGGGTCAATATTTCAATTTCATCTCTTTTTCTTCTGTTGTCTCAGCGTTTTCTGCCGTTTAATTATCATATCATGGAGTTTTTCCAAGCCCTCTGTGAGTCCTTCACCTATGATTGTGCATGTTGGCTGGAGATGCCAAGGAGTGGACGAACTCAGTTCATGCAACACCACCAGCTTCTCCATTTCTAAAAGTGAAGGACAGTCCCTCAAATCTTGCTTGTTCGCCACTACGAGGACTGGCACCCCCTAGTTTTTAGAGATATTTGTGATTTTATACAGTTCTGTCTTCGCTTCTTCCATCCTTTCTATTTGGACAGAGTCCACCACAAACACAATCCCATCTGTACAACGTGTGTAGGATTTCCACAGTGGCCTCAGCTTCTCTTGTCCACCGACATCCCAAAAGTGGAAAGTTACACTCTTGGAGTTTCCAATCAGTACTTTGATTTTCTCTGAGTTAAACCCCTTGGTGGGGACTGTGTTAACAAACTCATTGAACTGCAGTCTGTACAAAACCGTTGTCTTCCCTGCACAGTCCAAACCAAGGATAACGATATGGAACGAATGAAACAGCGGCAGGCTCGACAAAAGAGAGCTCTGGTCATACAGGCCGTTCCCCATTTTAATTAATTTGATGGGTCCGAAGCAGGCCGATGCTTCCTCTCTGTATGCGTTTGTCACCTTCTCTAGGCTGTGCTGCTCCTCTCCTCTAAGCTTCCTTTGCGCCGGGATCCCCAGTTCGGCGGAACCACCTCTAGCTACAGACGGGGATATGAGCTGCTGTATGCCAGAGACTGGCAACCGCTGGAGGGGCGTCCTCTATGACCGGCTGCAGCGAAGGAGGCGCAGCGCTCTGCCCCACCACAGGCAGCGCCTGACATGGGCCCCGTAAATAAAGATTTCTATCAAATTCTCACCAAATTTTATAAACCAAATTGTCTAGGAGATCATCCCATTGCTCAAGAATTCACAGGCAACTTGAAAATCATTACACGACCAAAGCAGGTACGTTGGACTTCTATTTAATACAAAAAAATACAACCAGCACCAAACCTTTTAAAAAAAAAAACCTCCAAGAGTAGGCTAACCCGGCCTCTGCATTCCTTTCAACAAATATCACACAACAAACTTATGGACCTGGTCAAGGCACGTAGGCCTGCCGGTAGCCTTTTTGAACCATGTCCACCACAAACCTCCAAGAAAATTCTTCTAGCTGACTCTGATGCCACAACAGTAAGAAGAATCATGAAAAATTCCTTAACCATGGAAGTATTTCCAGAAGATGTAAAAAAAAGTCATACATACACCCATTTATAAAGAAAACAAACCTGGATCCACTTAACCCTGATAACTACAGACCAATTACAAAGAGACCTTTCCTGGACAAATTGATAGAAGAGCAGCATTAACCCAGATGTCACCATTCATTGAGGATGATTCCATACTTTTACACTTCCAAACAGGATTCCATTCAGGAGGAGGCACAGAATCTGCCCTTATTGCCATCTGGGGTGTGCTTAAGAACACAGTTGACCAGAACAGGGTTGCTGCACTACATCTCCTGGACCTCTCAGCTGCCTTTCACATGGTTGACATGACACTATGATGCAAAGATTCTATGAAGCCAGCTTAGAGGGGACTGCTTTTGACTGGATCACATCCGACCTGCTAAACAGAACAAATGTCATCCATAGCCCCCCCTTTCTCATCCAAACCATAATTCACAAAACCAGGGATCCTTCAAGGATCTTTCATCTCTCTATCATCTCACCTATGCCTTTCAACACCTACATGAGTTCATTACAGCCATCCGTTTAGACAAAATCGAACATTTCTCCAATAGGATCTCCTTGGCAGCCGATAAATCTAAGGAGGTGTTCAGAGTTCTGAACGAACTAACTATTGATGACAGAACAAGGATGTGAGGACCTCTTCACCGGATGTAACCCTACACCATCTTCCACCTGTAATGTCCTGCTCTTTTACAGACTTCCACCTAGCAAAGCAACATTCCCAGACACACTTCTAGACACAGATTCAAACCTTGTAACACTACACTCCAACCTATGCATTCTTTGTGACCTAAACATTTGGTTTGACAAATCCAATATGCCACATCCATAAAGAATCATCACTGGCCTAGGCACACTGCACCTACGTCAGATCATCCACTAACCTACACACATCACTGGACACATCCTAGATGCCATGTTTGCAAAGCCAGAACTAGTTACCTTTAAATCAATAAATCCAGTCACTTTGTCAGACCACCATTTGCTGGCTTTCATACTCTAAACAACATACAGCATCACACCTTAAAACACCTTATATGCACCCTCCTATCAACTGTGGAACAACATTCAGTTTTGAACATTTAGAAAACAAACTAGCTTTCAGTGCAGATCTAGGCACAACAAATGCAGTTCAAAACAATTTGATTGGCTGCTGGAAGCTTATGCTTTCCTAAAACCCCTAAGAACAAACACAACAGAACAAAAGAAAACGGGCACCTTGGAGAAACAGAGCTAAAAGTGATAACAACAGAAATTTAAAGAGCTGGAATGCATCTCGCATAAAACAAACACCAATCAAGACAAACTTTACACACAAAAACATAACAAATTATACAAGTCAGCAATAAAAAAGCTAAAATAATATACTATTCAGACAGTATTTAAAATGCTAAATGTGTAAATAAAGATGTCTTTTTTTTTCAAACTTAGAATTGTGTTTATTTGTATTTGAAGAAGATTTCAGCACTTTTATAAATATAGACATTTACCAAATGAGTGACGTTAGTCACTGAAGTCTGTACATAGAACCCAACATACAAAAAAGCTCCATTGGAGGCTACTTCATGTTAAAATGACTATGGTTTCATTAAAACTGCAGTGAGACAAATAAAGTGCATTTTGGTTACCCTCTGAAGAGAAGTAGTTAACAACTTGACAAATGAAAGTCGAGTTACTGACAACAGTTTAATACTAGTCACGTTCAGGTTTCAGTAGTCAAATCTTGGTAGTCAGATCAGTTTGTAACATAACTGAGAAACAATGAATAGATAGATAAAGGGGTGAATGTGTCAAACAGTTCATACAAGTGTATGGGTGGCTGCCATTTGTTAACACTATCTATAATAATTTCACAGTGCATATATAAGTTCACAAAGCTATTCACCACACAGGCCAAACCATTTCTCCTTCCCAAAACATGACATCTGTCTTTCCAAAAGTACACACTCTTCGAAAACTTTGTAAACACTAGTTTAAAGTGTACCCTGTGATTGCGTGTACTCCACTGCAACTGTTGCAACTCTTTAGAGTCTCTGAGGACTGTCTCCACTAACAAGTTTGATGATCGATTATTCAGGTTAGTGTGAACTGCCGCTCTGACATGTCCCTGCTCTGCCAACCTTTGATTGTTATATGCACTTAACCAAACCGGTTAGGAACGTGGTAACTTACGCAGCGCCTTTCTTTAGAAGGCCTTAATTACAGGCAATTCCAACGTTCCTGCTGGCAGTTGATAAATACCCATTTTTTTTTTAACTCAAGCTGAACGACCCGGCTCCCTTCAGAACAAAAGTTTCGATACGTGTGTGCCTTACGGCGCTGTGGTCGCATGCAGCGTGACCAAAGCAGGTCAAACGCTAGAGTGTGAGGTGTGTGGGTTTCGATGTAATTTCATAACCACATGTGAGCCTTGCAATATCAGAAATATGAATCCATTGTGTATTGCATATTATACAGCCTTAAACTACCTTACATTAACAGCTACCACCCGTGAAAGTTCACCCATACAGGTCACCCACAATAGGGAATTGCCTGCAACACTTTAAAATGGTTTAATGACCGAGTATCTATGGGAATCCACATTTCACACCCGTCTATTCAACCAGAAACTATAATTTACATTTACAAAGCATTGCGAAAAAAATCCTGGGCCCAATTCACAGAACTAACTTAAGACAAAATCCTAAACTTACTACCATTTCGGTATTCACAGAAGGCACTTACTCATTTTGGTATTCACAGAAGGCACTTACTCATTTCGGTATTCACAGAAGTTAGGAGTCCTAACTTTAGGACTCCTAAATGCCTTTAGTGAATACCGAAAGTCTTAAAATTAGGATATTTCTCAGTTTAGTAGTAGTATAGTTAGGACTCCTAACTTTAGGACTCCTAAATGCCTTCTGTGAATACCGAAAGTCTTAAAATTAGGATTTTTCTCAATTTAATAGTAGTAAAGTTAGGACTCCTAACTTTAGGACTCCTAAAAGCCTTCTGTGAATACCGAAAGCCTTAAAATTAGGATTTTTCTCAATTTAGTAGTAGTATAGTTAGGACTCCTAACTTTAGGACTCCTAAATGCCTTCTGTGAATACCGAAAGTCTTAAAATTAGGATTTTTCTCAATTTAGTAATAGTAAAGTTAGGACTCCTAACATTAGGACTCCTAAAAGCTTTCTGTGAATACCGAAAGCCTTAAAATTAGGATTTTTCTCAGTTTAGTAGTAGTAAAGTTAGGAGTCCTAACTTTAGGACTCCTAAACTGAGAAAAATCCTAATTTTAAGACTTTCGGTATTCACAGAAGTCATTCAGGAGTCCTAAAGTTAGGACTCCTAACTTCTGTGAATACCGAAGTGAGTAAGTGTCTTCTGTGAATACCAAAATGAGTAAGTGCCTTCTGTGAATACGAAAATGGTAGTAAGTTTAGGATTTTGTCTTAAGTTAGTTCTGTGAATCGGGCCCACTCTGTTTATCTTTAGCAATGAATCAGTGTCTATCTCAAATACTGTTTTTATTTGAGACTTAATTCAATAAATTATGTCCACTATAAGCCACCCATTTTTCCTTTCCTAAGTCATCTTCATAGAGCCCTCAAGATCACATGGGGTCCTGGAAGCTCAGAAGAACTTGAATTATTGCATCAACACTTCTACCACAATTGGAGCAGATGCACTGATAGATGAACAATGAACTAAACTCGAACAGCGTCACAACAGGCAGACCATGCCTGTGACACCGATCGTTTTTTGTCAAGTGGGACGATGGAACTGCTTTACGGAAAACAAGGGTCAATATTTCAATTTCATCTCTTTTTCTTCTGTTGTCTCAGCGTTTTCTGCCGTTTAATTATCATATCATGGAGTTTTTCCAAGCCCTCTGTGAGTCCTTCACCTATGATTGTGCATGTTGGCTGGAGATGCCAAGGAGTGGACGAACTCAGTTCATGCAACACCACCAGCTTCTCCATTTCTAAAAGTGAAGGACAGTCCCTCAAATCTTGCTTGTTCGCCACTACGAGGACTGGCACCCCCTAGTTTTTAGAGATATTTGTGATTTTATACAGTTCTGTCTTCGCTTCTTCCATCCTTTCTATTTGGACAGAGTCCACCACAAACACAATCCCATCTGTACAACGTGTGTAGGATTTCCACAGTGGCCTCAGCTTCTCTTGTCCACCGACATCCCAAAAGTGGAAAGTTACACTCTTGGAGTTTCCAATCAGTACTTTGATTTTCTCTGAGTTAAACCCCTTGGTGGGGACTGTGTTAACAAACTCATTGAACTGCAGTCTGTACAAAACCGTTGTCTTCCCTGCACAGTCCAAACCAAGGATAACGATATGGAACGAATGAAACAGCGGCAGGCTCGACAAAAGAGAGCTCTGGTCATACAGGCCGTTCCCCATTTTAATTAATTTGATGGGTCCGAAGCAGGCCGATGCTTCCTCTCTGTATGCGTTTGTCACCTTCTCTAGGCTGTGCTGCTCCTCTCCTCTAAGCTTCCTTTGCGCCGGGATCCCCAGTTCGGCGGAACCACCTCTAGCTACAGACGGGGATATGAGCTGCTGTATGCCAGAGACTGGCAACCGCTGGAGGGGCGTCCTCTATGACCGGCTGCAGCGAAGGAGGCGCAGCGCTCTGCCCCACCACAGGCAGCGCCTGACATGGGCCCCGTAAATAAAGATTTCTATCAAATTCTCACCAAATTTTATAAACCAAATTGTCTAGGAGATCATCCCATTGCTCAAGAATTCACAGGCAACTTGAAAATCATTACACGACCAAAGCAGGTACGTTGGACTTCTATTTAATACAAAAAAATACAACCAGCACCAAACCTTTTAAAAAAAAAACCTCCAAGAGTAGGCTAACCCGGCCTCTGCATTCCTTTCAACAAATATCACACAACAAACTTATGGACCTGGTCAAGGCACGTAGGCCTGCCGGTAGCCTTTTTGAACCATGTCCACCACAAACCTCCAAGAAAATTCTTCTAGCTGACTCCGATGCCACAACAGTAAGAAGAATCATGAAAAATTCCTTAACCATGGAAGTATTTCCAGAAGATGTAAAAAAAAGTCATACATACACCCATTTATAAAGAAAACAAACCTGGATCCACTTAACCCTGATAACTACAGACCAATTACAAAGAGACCTTTCCTGGACAAATTGATAGAAGAGCAGCATTAACCCAGATGTCACCATTCATTGAGGATGATTCCATACTTTTACACTTCCAAACAGGATTCCATTCAGGAGGAGGCACAGAATCTGCCCTTATTGCCATCTGGGGTGTGCTTAAGAACACAGTTGACCAGAACAGGGTTGCTGCACTACATCTCCTGGACCTCTCAGCTGCCTTTCACATGGTTGACATGACACTATGATGCAAAGATTCTATGAAGCCAGCTTAGAGGGGACTGCTTTTGACTGGATCACATCCGACCTGCTAAACAGAACAAATGTCATCCATAGCCCCCCCTTTCTCATCCAAACCTTAATTCACAAAACCAGGGATCCTTCAAGGATCTTTCATCTCTCTATCATCTCACCTATGCCTTTCAACACCTACATGAGTTCATTACAGCCATCCGTTTAGACAAAATCGAACATTTCTCCAATAGGATCTCCTTGGCAGCCGATAAATCTAAGGAGGTGTTCAGAGTTCTGAACGAACTAACTATTGATGACAGAACCCTCCCAGCCCAGACCCCCACCCAGGAAGCCTGCGACACCCTGAACACTTTCTTCTTAGAAAAAATCTCTACAATCAAAAAATCCATTCCTCCACTCCCTCAATCGTCACCTCTGGACAATTCTTTCAACAATCCCCTGACCTTCACCTCCTTTCCAATTCTAGATTCCATCTCCCTGGCGGAACTAGTCACTCGTGTAAAATCTGGCTCCCCGAAAGACTGCTGCCCGCCGTTCATCTTGCGGAACATATGTCTTAAATTACCCGATAGCATCCTACACTTACTCAATAGCTCTCTCAGTAGCGGCATCTGCCCCACCTCCTTTAAGGAGGCCATCCTGGTACCCCTCTTAAAAAAACTTGGTGCTGATGTGGCGGAGCCGTCGAACTATCGCCCCATTTCCCTCCTTCCTTATTTCTCTAAACTCATGGAGGCCCATGTCACCCGCTGCCTGTCAAGCTTTATAGAATCTCCTGCTATCTCGAGCCGACCCAGGCCGGTTTCAGACCTGCCCACTCCACTGAAGCCGTTATCTTGGCAGTTCTTGACACACTCAGGAGTAACACAGACGCGGGTATCCCCCAAGCCCTTGTCTTACTGGATTTGTCTGCCGCGTTCGACACGGTGGACCATAACATCCTTCTCCACCGTGTCGAGCAGGCGGGCATCCAGGGCGTTGCTCTTGAGTGGGTCAAATCCTTTCTCACGGGAAGAACACAGGCGGTTCGCCTAGGTCCTTACACTGCAAATAAGTCCTACACCTCTTGTGGTGTCCCCCAAGGCTCTTCTCTCTCTCCGCTCCTCTTCAATCTTTATCTTCGGCCCCTTATCAACTCACTTTCGAAATGGGATATCGTCACCTATAACTATGCTGACGACCTACAAATTATCTTCTCTCTCAACTCACCACACGCTATTAAAACCTTTCACGGAGCCATGACTCACATCCAACTCTGGATGAACCAGAACCAACTGAAGTTGAACCCCGGCAAAACTGAGCTCCTTCTCCCCGGACTCAGTCACATCTACTGGGGTCCTCAGTTCTGGCCTCCTGAGTTTGGCTCCCCCCCTACCCCAGCAAAAACAGTAAAGAGTCTGGGTGTCATCATTGACACCGAGCTCTCTCTTAGGGCTCAAGTTGGAGCGGTGGTTTCCTCCTGCATGTATCAACTCCGAAGGATCCGTAAAGTCCGTCACTTTCTGCCTCCAGCGGCACTCACCCAAACTATTACTTCGCTGGTACTCTCCCGTCTGGATTTTTCCAATGCCATCTACCACGGTTTGCCACAATTCCTGATTCAACGCCTCCAGGTTGTCCAGAATCAGGCTGCCCGCCTGATTCATGGAACTCCCAGATGGCAATCAGCCAAGCCTCTGCTCACGAACCTCCACTGGCTCCCCATCGATCGAAGGGCCGCCTTTAAGGTGGCATGCCTCACTTTCAAAGCACTTCATTGTCTTAGCCCTGTCTTTTTAAAATCTCTCATTCGCCCTCACTGTCCCACACGCAATCTCCGATCTGCTCACCGCGATCTACTGACTACCCCAAGGAGTAAAACCAAGAGATTCGGCGCTCGTCGTTTCTCCTATCTAGCTCCTGTGCTCTGGAACCTTCTCCCTCTCTCAATCAAATCCTGTTCCTCCCTCCTGAATTTCAGGAAAATGCTAAAAACCCATCTCTTCCCCATTCTCACTTAGAATCTGTCACTTACGTTCCCCCCTCATCTGTTCTGTTTATCAGCGCCAGGAAGCTTCGGTGTCAGTGCGCTTTATAAGTTACATTTAACATAACATAACATAACATTACCAGCACTGGTCAATGAATGCCACCTAGCATGCTTTAACTATGCGGATGGCACACAAATACTCCTTCAACTGCAAAGCCCCTAAAGACATTGGAAAACCACAAATTTTCAGATGCCTCAGAGCCGTTGATCAGTGGATGACATGGAACCATTTTAAATTGAATAATTCCAAAAATGGATTTAAATGTGGCAATTGGATTAATTATGACCCATTTGCCGTCTGGCCTGATGATCGGGGAACACCACCTAAAGTATCTAAGGTAAGAAACCTCAGAATTACCATTGACCCCAAGGTATCGATGAATGCCCAAGAGGACATACTAGCAAAATAAAGCTTTGTTACCATTAAAACTCTGTGACGCTTGTTCCCCCACTTGGGATTTACACACAAGGTCCAGGCTACTACCTCTCTTGTTCTGTCTAAACGTGATTATGCCAATAGCCTCTACCATGGATGATGGTCCGGAGTTCTGAATCCATTGCAGTCTTTTCATAGTTGTTAAAAATGTTTAACAACTAAGAAAAGACTACAATGGATTCAGAACTCTGCACCCAGACTGCTCCTACCCATAAAGCCACAAGCCCACAACTCGACTGTTTTTAAGGCCTTACATTGGTTCAACAAACACAAAAGAAATAGGTTGCCTACACAATAAACTGAGCAAAAAGATCGCGGTAGGATCTGAAAATTATAGTACTGTAGTTCACGTCTGGTCTAAGGGAAGGCCATCCTTAATGGAAGAGGATGCCTCCCATACAGTATTGTGTCATGCTCCATCATAGGCATCCTCTCCCCACCCTGGTAAGATGGTGCTACCAAGGCAGACTCAACCTCCGCGAAGACTTGGCGAAAGGAGGGAGTTCTTATATAAAACTTCAAGGACAAAATCAGGATCCAGTTCTATTAAAAATACCTTGAGGTACCTCGGTTCTCACCTGTATTCGTGAGGGCCTCAGGTACGTTAAAAACCAGTACATTGATAGAGACTAAAGAGCATAATGTCTCTTAGTCCATCTACTAATAAGTCAACATGTTTCTGCCCATGCACAGAGCCTGGGAGGTCTGGGGCATTCATCAGGGCTGTTGGATCCCTATGAAATTGCAATCAGTGAGTTTCCTACATCTATTGCATGCTAAAGTGGAGGAGTACACATAAGGTATGTCCAAGTAAATCCTACTTGGGATATTCTTATACTCAAATCGTCAAATGCCTGCAGAAAGGAAAGAGCAATGTAGGAAGACAGGTCCATAAAAATGTAACAGTGTGGAACACATGCTTATTTAAATGCACACTGCTGTGAACTACACAAATACATCAGTTAAGTATCCTTACATGCTGAATATACCTCCCAACACGTGAGGTCAATCAACATAGGGAAACAGAAATGTTTTACTAACTAACTCCAAACGTTATTTATGTGATTAAATGCCCTTGTGGACTACTGTACATTGGGATGACGACATATAAAGTGCGGGTCCGCATCTCAGAGCATCACAGCACCATCAGATGTAGAGGGACTCCACTAAGTTGACTTCTCACTACACTGAGAAAACCCACAGTGCCGAGGAGCTAGAGTGTTCCATTGTGGAAAATGATCGAAGAAATATGCAATCATGACAAAAAGCACTACTCTTTATTGAGCAGAGATGGGTTTATAGGCTCCGCACTGACCAAATTGGACTAAATGATGAGATTCCTTGGGGTAGTTTGTCGGCTGACTAACTTCCTTACGTTTATGGACGTTGGTAGGAGCACCCAGTAATACACTTTACGCACTACCATGAATAAAAGAATATTTGTTGATCATGATGACCCTTCCGTGCTGCTGACTACTTACTCTCCTTTTGTCCATTGTGATAACCATGATGTATCTATAGGGGATTAGGACCCTTTTCATTCACCCTCTCTCTTCCTCTCCCTATCAAACTACAGGGGACTACATCTACCTGTAGATCCTTTATTTACCCAGCAGATCTTAGTTTTAGAATGCGGGCTGTGCCAATACATTCAAAGAAGGATTTGCGCAGTTAGTCATGATGCCACTGATGAAAGAAGCATTATTCCTGTGAGTATGCCGTACATTCCATTTGATCACCGTTTATCTGTAAAAACAGTTTACAGACATCAGATTGAAGGAATAAATAATAAATAATAATCGGTATATACAGTATATTGCAAGAACTATCTCTTGTTAATTTTCGTAATTTTACCTCACATGGGACTGGGGCAGTCACTTACACTTTTTATAGCCCAGGTGAGTCTCGATCCCCTGTCCGGTCTTTGAGCTCTGGGAACTACATTTCCCTTGCACCCATGGGCCTAGGACACCAGCTGCAGCAGGCCGTCAACATTATAGCCATGCCCCCTCGTACCATTGGTAATTGATCAACGACGTGCACGCCGATGAGTATTTGAACTGTCCTCCGCCAGAACGTCAGTGTACCAACCAGCTGGGAGTGGACGGACATAGGTGCTCTGGTGTGGCGCACTTTCTGATGAAGTAAGGAGTGGGGGAAGGTTTTAGGGACCTGAGGTAAGTCATAGAATATCCTCAACTCTTCCCCACGCAATTATGAATATGTATAGAGTTTCTAAGTTTGGGTGTTTGTTTTTTCTACATTATCCCTCATACAGGGGGGTTTTTGTATGTCTCGTTTTTTCACCAATCGGTCTTTTCACCCTAAGATATGAATGATGGTGACATGGACCTGGGCCACCACGGTGAGTTTGGCTAACTACACTGCAAATTGGGCCACTTTCTAACTAAGGGCATATGTGAATATTGACCATACTAATTGTACTTTCTATAGCATGAGTACAGGTATGCGGGCATTGCATGCATAAAGGTGCGAATCACCAAAACAAATGTTGATTGAATATATACATACCAGATTTTTTAAACTGTTTGGGAACGATGTAGTTATTCTCATTACATTTAACATTGACTCACTCTTCTGTACCAGGAGAGGGCTGTGTATGCAGCATGTGCTCAGTGTTCATTTGCAGCGGGTAAAGAGAACTTTTTTAAAACAGCCTATCTGGGCAATTGTGTAAAAAAAAGAAAAAAATCTAGTTAACTATGAATAACTATAAACAATGAGGGAATTAGGTGCTGTACTATGGCATTTACTGTTCATTGTATTTCTGACACCGCTACACCAACATGCGGCTTGATATCATACAATCTAGTGGTTTCCTTTGGAGCTCACAGCTCGAGAACACACCACGCATGTATTGGAGACAGATACTACCATTATCCATGTGACTATCTGCAACATATGTCTAGAACAAGTCTTTATTTTTTACCTAAACTTAACAGTCTTAAGCAAACCTTATACGGGTAACAGATATTCCTGTTCATAGGCACCTAGGTCTACCTATTCTGGCTTGCTTTGGTCTAGCTTAATTCATTTTATGTTGTCCTGCCTTTTTTTATGTTTTTTCCTCATGCTAGTGTGTGACTATGAAGGCCACCACCCCTCCTTTGGCCGAGTCTCTGGTATCCCCTAAAATCTACGGTAAGGAGTTTGTGCTTTATGTATTTTTGATCACTAGTATTTCTAGTGGACTTAGTTTATTATGCAGGATATAGAATCCTACTATCCACAGAAAATAGTCCTATATTTAAATAGTCACTATATGGACGGACTTGTGGTGTTTTTCTTAAAAACATAGTTGATAACACTATAATGTCACAACCCCCCTCTGGTGTGCCATGGGTGTTGTGTTTTATTACCCATTCACTCTCACTAGGTATGCTGATCGACCGCATGTGTTGGGTGGTATATTCAGCATGCAAGGATACTTAACTGGTATAGTCATGTAGCTCACAGTGGTGTGCGCTTAAATAACTGTGTGTTGCACACTGATGCATTTTTATGAGCCTGTCTTCCTGCATACTCTTTCCTTTCTGCAGGTATTTGACGATTTGAGTATAAGAATATCCCAGGTAGGATTCACTTGGGCATACTTTAAGTGTATTCCCCCACTTTAGCATGAATAGATGTGGGGAACACCCGATTGCGATTTCATAGGGATCCAACAGCCTTGACAAATGCCCCGGACCTCTCAGGCTATATGTGTGGGCAGAAACATGTTGGCTTATTAGAAGATGGGCTAAAAGACATTATGCTCTTTAGTCTCCTTCAATGTATTTGTTTTTAACATACCTGAAGTCCTCACTATTAAATGTGATAACTGAGGAACCTCAAGTTTTTTTTTAATAAACTAAATCCCGATTTTGTCCTGGAAGTTTTATGTAAGAACTCTCCTCTTTTGCCAAGCCTCTTCCCTGGTAGCACCATCTTACCAGGGTGGGGAGAGTATACCTAGGATGAAGCATGACACTAGGCCTGGGCCAAAATTCCGTTCCGTTCGAGGAAATTGCGATATTTTGGCATTTTCGCGTTCCGCGGAAAGCGCGAAAATGTCAAAATTTCCGCATTCCGCAGCTTAGCGATAATTTGTTTCTTGCTCGCGCTGTAAAATAATACATTCTCGCTCGTGCGCGATCGCCTTACCTGAATCCCTGCGTTCTCTGACAAGTTTTCTTGACCCGGTCGCGTTCTCCACGAGATGTTGGATTTTGGTAGCCATTTTGCGCTGTCTCGCGAGAGTTCGCGGCCGCATTAACGTCATTTGTCACGCGATCACGTCATTTGTCGCGCGATCACGTCTTTCTTCTCGCGATCATGCACCGCGCGAGTATGAGAAGATTGAGATCTCGAACATGTCATTCTACATCGCGAGCCAGAGGATGAGGACGCGGGCACGTGTAATCGAACGCGAACAGGAGAAAGAGACCGCGAACACGTCATATCCAACGCGACAGGGACAAAGAAGAGAACGCGATCATATCGTTTTCGACACGCCGGCGGAAGTAATGTGAAGCTCGAGAACTCAACAACGTAAAATTTACAATTTGGAGAGGAATATCGGCTCTAGCAGCATGAAACCATCTGCAAATGCTGATTTTGGATGAAAAGAACTCCTTACATTGACATTTGGCTTTCCTTTTTTGTGCAAGGAGTCATTTTTTTAAAAGGTGGAGAGAGGGAGGAAGTGACACAGAATCTCCAACTTCCTGTTCCTGTCCAGCAGGCTCCTCCCAGTGCTTTGTCCATCTCCTGCTCATTCTGCCTTTGGATTTGGAGCTGGAAAGATCACTCTTTTTGGCTGCTGCATCATTGCAATTGGATTTCAGGATTTTTGGAATAGGATATTTTACAAGTAAGTGGTTGTTGTGTTTGATTGTGGGCATTGCAGTTGTTGTAACTACAATTTATTTTTGATAATTAATTAATTATCATCATTCTTTTTTTATTTTTTTTTATTTTGTGGGTTGTAGTAGTAGGCCCGAGCTAGCCATGGGCATGGCCTCATGGGTGTGTGTGCATGATGAAGCAACTGTTCCTTTTGTTTTTTGAATGTATTTCATTTTCAAGCACATTTAGGGCAGGGATGGCATTGGATTGAGTTGGGGAAGTGTGTTTTTTGGGGTGGCCTTTGTGATGTTGTTGGGCCTGGCCATGTGGCTGGTGGCCATTTTGAGGCCTAGGCCTGCACGCTTGCCTGGCCTTGTCTGCCAACAGGCCTGCTTTCATCCAGTAGGACCAGAGCAGGTAGCCACAGCTTTATTGATCAAGTGTTTTCAATGTGATCTGTTGAATTTAGACATCATTTAGGGCATGGATGGCATTGGATTGAGTTGAGGAAGTGTGTTTTGGGGGTGGCCTTGCTGATGTTGTTGGGCCTGGCCATGTGGCTGGTGGCCATTTTGAGGCCTAGGCCTGCAAGCTTGCCTGGCCTTGTCTGCCAACAGGCCTGCTTTCATCCACTAGGACCAGAGCAGGTAGCCACAGCTTTATTAATCTACTGTTTTCTATGTGATCTGTTGAATTTAGACACCATTTAGGGCATGGATGGCATTGGATTGAGTTTAGGAAGTGTGTTTTTGGGGGTGGCCTTGCTGATGTTGTTGGGCCTGGCCATGTGGCTGGTGGCCATTTTGAGGCCTAGGCCTGCAAGCTTGCCTGGCCTTGTCTGCCAACAGGCCTGCTTTCATCCACTGGGACCAGAGCAGGTAGCCACAGCTTTATTAATCTACTGTTTTCTATGTGATCTGTTGAATTTAGACACCATTTAGGGCATGGATGGCATTGGATTGAGTTTAGGAAGTGTGTTTTTGGGGGTGGCCTTGCTGACGTTGTTGGGCCTGGCCATGTGGCTGGTGGCCATTTTGAGGCCTAGGCCTGCAAGCTTGCCTGGCCTTGTCTGCCAACAGGCCTGCTTTCATCCACTAGGACCAGAGCAGGTAGCCACAGCATTATTAATCTACTGTTTTCTATGTGATCTGTTGAATTTAGACACCATTTAGGGCATGGATGGCATTGGATTGAGTTTAGGAAGTGTATTTTTGGGGGTGGCCTTGCTGATGTTGTTGGGCCTGGCCATGTGGCTGGTGGCCATTTTGAGGCCTAGGCCTGCAAGCTTGCCTGGCCTTGTCTGCCAACAGGCCTGCTTTCATCCACTGGGACCAGAGCAGGTAGCCACAGCTTTATTAATCTACTGTTTTCTATGTGATCTGTTGAATTTAGACACCATTTAGGGCATGGATGGCATTGGATTGAGTTTAGGAAGTGTGTTTTTGGGGGTGGCCTTGCTGATGTTGTTGGGCCTGGCCATGTGGCTGGTGGCCATTTTGAGGCCTAGGCCTGCAAGCTTGCCTGGCCTTGTCTGCCAATAGGCCTGCTTTCATCCACTAGGACCAGAGCAGGTAGCCACAGCTTTATTGATCAAGTGTTTTCTATGTGATCTGTTGAATTTAGACATCATTTAGGGCATGGATGGCATTGGATTGAGTTGAGGAAGTGTGTTTTTGGGGGTGGCCTTGCTGATGTTGTTGGGCCTGGCCATGTGGCTGGTGGCCTTTTTGAGGCCTAGGCCTGCAAGCTTGCCTGGCCTTGTCTGCCAACATGCCTGCTTTCATCCACTAGGACCAGAGCAGGTAGCCACAGCTTTATTGATCAAGTGTTTTCTATGTGATCTGTTGAATTTAGACATCATTTAGGGCATGGATGGCATTGGATTGAGTTGGGGTAGTGTGTTTTTGGAGGTGGCCTTGCTGATGTTGTTGGGCCTGGCCATGTGGCTGGTGGCCATTTTGAGGCCTAGGCCTGCAAGCTTGCCTGGCCTTGTCTGCCAACAGGCCTGCTTTCATCCACTAGGACCAGAGCAGGTAGCCACAGCTTTATCAATCTACTGTTTTCTATGTGATCTGTTGAATTTAGACATCATTTAGGGCATGGATGGCATTGGATTGAGTTTAGGAAGTGTGTTTTTGGGGGTGGCCTTGCTGATGTTGTTGGGCCTGGCCATGTGGCTGGTGGCCATTTTGAGGCCTAGGCCTGCAAGCTTGCCTGGCCTTCTCTGCCAACAGGCCTGCTTTCATCCACTGGGACCAGAGCAGGTTGCCACAGCTTTATTAATCTACTGTTTTCTATGTGATCTGTTGAATTTAGACACCGTTTAGGGCATGGATGGCATTGGATTGAGTTTAGGAAGTGTGTTTTTGGGGGTGGCCTTGCTGATGTTGTTGGGCCTGGCCATGTGGCTGGTGGCCATTTTGAGGCCTAGGCCTGCAAGCTTGCCTGGCCTTGTCTTTCAACAGGCCTGCTTTCATCCACTAGGACCAGAGCAGGTAGCCACAGCTTTATTAATCTACTGTTTTCTATGTGATCTGTTGAATTTAGACACCATTTAGGGCATGGATGGCATTAGATTGAGTTTAGGAAGTGTGTTTTTGGGGGTGGCCTTGCTGATGTTGTTGGGCCTGGCCATGTGGCTGGTGGCCATTTTGAGGCCTAGGCCTGCAAGCTTGCCTGGCCTTGTCTGCCAACAGGCCTGCTTTCATCCACTAGGACCAGAGCAGGTAGCCACAGCTTTATTAATCTACTGTTTTCTATGTGATCTGTTGAATTTAGACATCATTTAGGGCATGGATGGCATTGGATTGAGTTTAGAAAGTGTGTTTTTGGGGGTGGCCTTGCTGATGTTGTTGGGCCTGGCCATGTGGCTGGTGGCCATTTTGAGGCCTAGGCCTGCAAGCTTGCCTGGCCTTGTCTGCCAACAGGCCTGCTTTCATCCACTGGGACCAGAGCAGGTAGCCACAGCTTTATTAATCTACTGTATTCTTTATGATCTGTTGAATTTAGACACCATTTAGGGCATGGATGGCATTGGATTGAGTTTAGGAAGTGTGTTTTTGGGGGTGGCCTTTCTGATGTTGTTGGGCCTGGCCATGTGGCTGGTGGCCATTTTGAGGCCTAGGCCTGCAAGCTTGCCTGGCCTTGTCTGCCAACAGGCCTGCTTTCATCCACTGGGACCAGAGCAGGTAGCCACAGCTTTATTAATCTACTGTTTTCTATGTGATCTGTTGAATTTAGACACCTTTTAGGGCATGGATGGCATTGTATTGAGTTTAGGAAGTGTGTTTTTGGGGGTGGCCTTGCTGATGTTGTTGGGCCTGGCCATGTGGCTGGTGGCCATTTTGAGGCCTAGGCCTGCAAGCTTGCCTGGCCTTGTCTGCCAACAGGCCTGCTTTCATCCACTGGGACCAGAGCAGGTAGCCACAGCTTTATTAATCTACTGTTTTCTATGTGATCTGTTGAATTTAGACACCATTTAGGGCATGGATGGCATTGGATTGAGTTTAGGAAGTGTGTTTTTGGGGGTGGCCTTGCTGATGTTGTTGGGCCTGGCCATGTGGCTGGTGGCCATTTTGAGGCCTAGGCCTGCAAGCTTGCCTGGCCTTGTCTGCCAACAGGCCTGCTTTCATCCACTGGGACCAGAGCAGGTAGCCACAGCTTTATTAATCTACTGTTTTCTATGTGATCTGTTGAATTTAGACACCATTTAGGGCATGGATGGCATTGGATTGAGTTTAGGAAGTGTGTTTTTGGGGGTGGCCTTGCTGACGTTGTTGGGCCTGGCCATGTGGCTGGTGGCCATTTTGAGGCCTAGGCCTGCAAGCTTGCCTGGCCTTGTCTGCCAACAGGCCTGCTTTCATCCACTAGGACCAGAGCAGGTAGCCACAGCATTATTAATCTACTGTTTTCTATGTGATCTGTTGAATTTAGACACCATTTAGGGCATGGATGGCATTGGATTGAGTTTAGGAAGTGTATTTTTGGGGGTGGCCTTGCTGATGTTGTTGGGCCTGGCCATGTGGCTGGTGGCCATTTTGAGGCCTAGGCCTGCAAGCTTGCCTGGCCTTGTCTGCCAACAGGCCTGCTTTCATCCACTGGGACCAGAGCAGGTAGCCACAGCTTTATTAATCTACTGTTTTCTATGTGATCTGTTGAATTTAGACACCATTTAGGGCATGGATGGCATTGGATTGAGTTTAGGAAGTGTGTTTTTGGGGGTGGCCTTGCTGATGTTGTTGGGCCTGGCTATGTGGCTGGTGGCCATTTTGAGGCCTAGGCCTGCAAGCTTGCCTGGCCTTGTCTGCCAATAGGCCTGCTTTCATCCACTAGGACCAGAGCAGGTAGCCACAGCTTTATTGATCAAGTGTTTTCTATGTGATATGTTGAATTTAGACATCATTTAGGGCATGGATGGCATTGGATTGAGTTGAGGAAGTGTGTTTTTGGGGGTGGCCTTGCTGATGTTGTTGGGCCTGGCCATGTGGCTGGTGGCCTTTTTGAGGCCTAGGCCTGCAAGCTTGCCTGGCCTTGTCTGCCAACAGGCCTGCTTTCATCCACTAGGACCAGAGCAGGTAGCCACAGCTTTATTGATCAAGTGTTTTCTATGTGATCTGTTGAATTTAGACATCATTTAGGGCATGGATGGCATTGGATTGAGTTGGGGTAGTGTGTTTTTGGGGGTGGCCTTGCTGATGTTGTTGGGCCTGGCCATGTGGCTGGTGGCCATTTTGAGGCCTAGGCCTGCAAGCTTGCCTGGCCTTGTCTGCCAACAGGCCTGCTTTCATCCACTAGGACCAGAGCAGGTAGCCACAGCTTTATCAATCTACTGTTTTCTATGTGATCTGTTGAATTTAGACATCATTTAGGGCATGGATGGCATTGGATTGAGTTTAGGAAGTGTGTTTTTGGGGGTGGCCTTGCTGATGTTGTTGGGCCTGGCCATGTGGCTGGTGGCCATTTTGAGGCCTAGGCCTGCAAGCTTGCCTGGCCTTCTCTGCCAACAGGCCTGCTTTCATCCACTGGGACCAGAGCAGGTTGCCACAGCTTTATTAATCTACTGTTTTCTATGTGATCTGTTGAATTTAGACACCATTTAGGGCATGGATGGCATTGGATTGAGTTTAGGAAGTGTGTTTTTGGGGGTGGCCTTGCTGATGTTGTTGGGCCTGGCCATGTGGCTGGTGGCCATTTTGAGGCCTAGGCCTGCAAGCTTGCCTGGCCTTGTCTGTCAACAGGCCTGCTTTCATCCACTAGGACCAGAGCAGGTAGCCACAGCTTTATTAATCTACTGTTTTCTATGTGATCTGTTGAATTTAGACACCATTTAGGGCATGGATGGCATTGGATTGAGTTTAGGAAGTGTGTTTTTGGGGGTGGCCTTGCTGATGTTGTTGGGCCTGGCCATGTGGCTGGTGGCCATTTTGAGGCCTAGGCCTGCAAGCTTGCCTGGCCTTGTCTGCCAACAGGCCTGCTTTCATCCACTAGGACCAGAGCAGGTAGCCACAGCTTTATTAATCTACTGTTTTCTATGTGGTCTGTTGAATTTAGACATCATTTAGGGCATGGATGGCATTGGATTGAGTTTAGAAAGTGTGTTTTTGGGGGTGGCCTTGCTGATGTTGTTGGGCCTGGCCATGTGGCTGGTGGCCATTTTGAGGCCTAGGCCTGCAAGCTTGCCTGGCCTTGTCTGCCAACAGGCCTGCTTTCATCCACTGGGACCAGAGCAGGTAGCCACAGCTTTATTAATCTACTGTATTCTTTATGATCTGTTGAATTTAGACACCATTTAGGGCATGGATGGCATTGGATTGAGTTTAGGAAGTGTGTTTTTGGGGGTGGCCTTGCTGATGTTGTTGGGCCTGGCCATGTGGCTGGTGGCCATTTTGAGGCCTAGGCCTGCAAGCTTGCCTGGCCTTGTCTGCCAACAGGCCTGCTTTCATCCACTGGGACCAGAGCAGGTAGCCACAGCTTTATTAATCTACTGTTTTCTATGTGATCTGTTGAATTTAGACACCTTTTAGGGCATGGATGGCATTGTATTGAGTTTAGGAAGTGTGTTTTTGGGGGTGGCCTTGCTGATGTTGTTGGGCCTGGCCATGTGGCTGGTGGCCATTTTGAGGCCTAGGCCTGCAAGCTTGCCTGGCCTTGTCTGCCAACAGGCCTGCTTTCATCCACTGGGACCAGAGCAGGTACCCACAGCTTTATTAATCTACTGTTTTCTATGTGATCTGTTGAATTTAGACACCATTTAGGGCATGGATGGCATTGGATTGAGTTTAGGAAGTGTGTTTTTGGGGGTGGCCTTGCTGATGTTGTTGGGCCTGGCCATGTGGCTGGTGGTCATTTTGAGGCCTAGGCCTGCAAGCTTGCCTGGCCTTGTCTGCCAACAGGCCTGCTTTCATCCACTAGGACCAGAGCAGGTAGCCACAGCTTTATTAATCTACTGTTTTCTATGTGATCTGTTGAATTTAGACATCATTTAGGGCATGGATGGCATTGGATTGCGTTTAGGAAGTGTGTTTTTGGGGGTGGCCTTGCTGATGTTGTTGGGCCTGGCCATGTGGCTGGTGGCCATTTTGAGTCCTAGGCCTGCAAGCTTGCCTGGCCTTGTCTGCCAACAGGCCTGCTTTTTCATCCACTAGGATCAGAGCAGGTAGCCACAGCTTTATTGATCAAGTGTTTTCTATGCGATCTGTTGAATTTAGACTTCATTTAGGGCATGGATGGCATTGGATTGAGTTGGGGAAGTGTGCTTTTTGGGGGGTGGCCCTGCTGATGTTGGTTGTCTTAAAGACAATCCATGCTTTTTTTTTATGTGTCTGGTCACTGGTGTGTTGGTGTGCAATGCATGCACCCTGCAGAGCTTTTTGGGGCCTGTGAATGTTCCTACATTTTGTTGCATTAAAAAGTCAGAGCAGTTTGCTTTAGCAGGCATCCTTTACCTGGCTTTTATAGGCCTTTTGTCAGCTCCTGGTGTTTCCCAGGCCCCCGGCTTCTTTATGATTTATGTGTGTCCATGTGGGTGGTGGCCTTTTTGGGTGTTTGGACTGTGAGTATTAGTGTCCTGCTGTTGCCATAGGCCTCCATGGTTTTCCTATTGGCTCTTTGGCTTACTGCTTCCATCCATCCACCCCCTTTGCCAGCAGCAGCTCCATGGATGCTGAGATGCTCAAATAATGCAATGGTCCACCCCACTTCCATTAGATTTTTATTTTGTTGTTTATTATTAACTTTCCTATCCTTCCTGAGAGTGTACTGTGTGGCTGTACACAGTACTAGTAGTATAACATAGCTCTAGTTAAAAAAAATAGTCATAAATGGCTAGACTATCTTTTGTTTGCACTAGTACAGTACTAAGTTTACTGAACCACAACAACAAATGCAACATTTCACTGATGTTCTTCTCCTGTCTTCTTTGCTTTTAGGTGCACAAAAGACAGAGTAGGAGGTGTCATCGGCATCACCTGGCTACCCGTTGTACTGCCAGCCAGACAGAAGTCCTGCTGCGCATCACGCCCACGTGTGACCAGAACTTGTTGTGCATCTGCCTCCTGCCTGACATCTGAGGAAGATGGCCCCAAAGAAAGGTACCAGGTCCAGTACCAAGAAAGTTGCCGGTGAGAAGAAGGAACAGAAAAAGGAAGTGCCATTAACCACGACTGGTGGTGTGCCGGCCAATGTTTTTTTTGGCACCAAAGCATTGTCCGGGAACCAAGCTGGGAGCAGAACAGCGGTCAAAACCCACCAACCTAGGCCCAAGGGCTTTAGTGTCGCAGAGGTAGCCAGTCTACTAACGAGCAGCGATGTTCAAGAAATGTCCTTACCGCAAAGTAGTACACAATCAAGTTCAACGCACGCGCAAACTCAGCAGATCAGTGTCAAGCCGCCGCAACCAGAACAGCCGCAGCCGCTGCAACCAGAACAGCCGCAGCCGCTGCAACCAGAACAGCAGCAGCCGCCGCAACCAGAACAGCAGCAGCCGCCGCAACCAGAACAGCAGCAGCCGCCGCAACCAGAACAGCAGCAGCCGCCGCAACCAGAACAGCAGCAGCCGCCGCAACCAGAACAGCAGCAGCCGCCGCAACCAGAACAGCAGCAGCCGCCGCAACCAGAACAGCAGCAGCCGCCGCAACAGCCCACCATAGTAGTTGTTGCTCCTGACGTAGGGGCATTTCAGGAAATCGAGCTTCCTGCAGACAAAGTGGAGCGAAGTCAAACCACTGTTTCAGAAGATCAATTGTCTTCCAGACCACCAGCAAGGAAAAGGAGGCTTAGTCCATCATCTTCTTCTTCAAGCCCCGCTTCTGATGATCGTGATGACACTTGGGTCCCACCAGCTCGGTCTGAGAGTGATGTACGCCACAAGACATTGCTTCTGAAAAGGAAGGTCCCAGAAAAACTTAGAGTTATGGAGGTAGATGTAGAAGAGGGGGGTGATGATGTTGATGAAGACGAGCCAGTCATCACGCACATTACTCCCGCCCCAAAGGGATTGGAGACCGACATTCTCACCATATCCAGAAAGGCTGCTACTGAGCGGGATGTAGCACGGATCTCACCAACACAGGTTACACCACCACTACCTCCAGCTGCCATATTTTCCAAGGCCCGGCAGGGACCTACATCCAGCTCAACCATCTCAGTAGGTAGTGGTAGTAAAAGTCACAGTGTAGGTGGACAGGGTCACATATTTTCAAGCACCCCCTCAAGTTCATCTGGTGTTGAAAGTGGCACATCCAGCAGTGCCAGAAAGTTCTCCTCCCCAGTTTGGGACTTCTTTTCTGTTAGCGCCAAGGAGGAGAACGTTGCTATATGCTCAATTTGTCGCCAAGGTGTTCGGCGTGGTAAGCTTGGTACAAACTATGGTACCGGAGGACAAGCAAGTCATCTCAGAATACACCACAATATCGTGTGGGAGGCTCACCTACTTAAGTTAAAAGAAAGTAGAAAAACTCAACCCATTGAAGTTGGTCAAGGTGAATCAGGGAGCGATATTATTGTGGTGGAAGGTGAAGAAGAGGGAGGCATTTCTAGGCCTGTCCCCAGTACTGCAGTGGTAATGCCCACATCCTCCTCAGTAACATCAGAGTGGCACCGCAGTAAGAGCCATACTCAGAGTCAGGCTGAGACACCAAGGCGACTACCTCAATGAGACAATCTGTGTCGTTGAGTCTTAGTGGGTTAATGAAAACAGCACCACTAAGGAAAGTAAGCCAGCCTACCATTGAGAGCATGTTTAGGTTGGAGGGGCAGTTCCAACGCAACCACCCAACGGCACGATTGTACAATGCGAAGCTGGCTAAAATGTTAGCGCTGGACCTTCTTCCTTTTTCATTTGTGGAAGGGGTGGGTTTCCTTGAATTTGTGTCTGCCATCTGCCCTAAATGGAAGGTTCCCAGCCGGTCCTATTTTGCACGAATTGCTGTTCCAGCACTACATCATGATGTGCTGGAATTGGTTGGTCAAGGTTTGCAGCAGAGTGCTGTGCACAATATCCACCTGACAACAGACATGTGGAGCAGTTGCCAAGCCACAGATTACATGTGCATCACTGCACACTGGATCTCTTTTGTGGGGGTTAGAGATCAGCTATCTGCACAAGGTGTTGTTGACACAGCTGCGATTTTTGAAGGTACTTGGAAACATGCAACTGTAGCCATGTTTGCCATGGAGAAATCTCATACGGCTGAAAACATTTTAGAAGAGTTTCGCACCAAGGTTTTGGAATGGCTGCAGCCCAGAGGGCTTGGTATTGGTTTTGTTGCCACAGACAATGGCAGTAATGTACTTAAGGCCATGGAACTTGGTTCCTGTTTCAGGGTTCCATGTTTGGCACACTGCATAAACATTATAGTGCAAGACTTTCTTAAAAAAGAACCCATAGTCAGCAATTTACTGGCCATCTGCCGAAGAATATGCACTCATTTCAGCCATTCTTTTAAAGCCGGGAAGCAGCTGAGGATCATCCAACGTGAATTTAGGATGCCAGTCAAGGCACTCATCCAGGAGGTGGCAACACGTTGGAACTCAACGTATTACATGCTTGATCGTCTGTACGAACAGCACAGGTCACTCCATGAATATGTCTGGTACAGAAGCAGTGATGCTAGTGTTAAAGGCATGACCCTTCAGAGGGAGCAATGGACCCTAATTAAATGCCTGACTGAGATGCTGTCTCCTTTTGAGGTCTTCACACGTGAAGTCAGCAAGGAGGACTGTACAATGGGCCAAGCTATCCCATTGTTGCAAATGCTAGAGCATGAGCTGAATAATGTGTCTGAATCCTACAAAGGTGTAGAGGACAGAAGGCAAGCCCATGACTTGGTGGAGAGCTTATCCAGGCGCTTAACTGAAAATGTAAGGATACAAAATAAAATTTTGTCACAAGAACATTACATTTGTGCAACAATTCTGGATCCACGTGCAAAATTAGGACTAGTGAAGACATTCCTTGCTTTTTCCGACAATGAAGTTGCCCGCTACAAAAGTTGTATAGCTGAAGCAGCCATTAAGTTTGAAAACGAAGTGCTGCTAATTAAAAGCCCGCCACATCAACCCACAACAAGTACTGATACTGAAGCAGGCCATGCAGAATCAAGTGCAACTTCGTCGGCTGAGGGCAGTGCGGTTGGTTCACAATCACAACACTCACCATCACCATCGACTACAGAAACAATAACTGGATCATTAGGCCGAGTACAATCATTATCAGATTGGTATGTAAAGATGGGCTATTGTAAGCACAGTGCTGATGCACAGAAAAAACAGCACAAAAGCTTACCAGCAGCAACCCTGAATATTGAGTGGATGGTCCAGGCCTATCTGGACGACCCAACAGAGGTGTACGTTGATCAAAACCCAGTGCAGTATTGGTATAGGAAAAGGTCTGAATGGCCACAGCTCAGCATGCTGGCGATAAGCTATCTGGCTTGCCCTGTCGCAAGTGTCTCTTCCGAACGTGTTTTCAGTGCTGCTGGTTCCATTGTAACCTTGAGAAGGACCAGTCTATCTCCAAAAAACGTGGAGAGGTTAACAATGATCAAAATGAATCAGCACTTCATACCACCGAATTACACAATGCATGAATCAACAGAGGAAGATGAGGACAGCGGCTCAGGTGACGGAAGTATTGTGTCAGATGATCACCTACTACTGGAAGAACCCCCAGAGTTTGAGGACGAGCTATACTTCCCTGACAATTAGGCTCGCACTTACTGTCTTCCTCCCTTTTTTCCCCCTTTGTTTATGTGTCTGTCGTTCCGGTTATAAACTTGTGAATCGCAACAAATCCATTCTCACCGTCTTCTACTCTTCTAATTTAAGATACAAGTTTCAAGTGTCTGCCATTTGACACTACAGTCCTCAGAATCCAGCTCCTCCGCTCGATCATACTGAATCTCCTGCTCAATTCCACTTCCCTCGTGAATGATGATTGGATGATGGTAACAACAAATTCAAACTTTCCTCGTCCTTCCAAAACAAGTGGACCATGAATTAGATGACTACTATAGCTATCCTCCTTTCAGAGGCGAGAGAGACTGGCCATTAACTGAAAATAAGATGGAACAGGTAATGATTGTTGCCATGCATTGGCCGCAGAATCGCAGACTGAATGATGTAGATTTTGTTGTGTGTGTTGCGCATGAATTGATGTAATTGTGCACTGCCACTAATCAACTTTCTACAGAAAACACTAATTTTCCCCTTCTTGCAAACAAGAAATGTGTACTTCTCCTGCATCTTGGTGATACATTGCTTTTAATTCAATACAGGAAGGGGACTCACTCAATCTGCGCAATGCAAATGACTGTGACTTACAGCACCGTCCATCATGATGATGGCGAAAGAGACGACCTGCAGCGTTAACAAGATGAGATGGAACAGGTAATGATTGATGCCATGCATTGGCCGCAGAATCGCAGACTGAATGATGTAGATTTTGTTGTGTGTGTTGCGCATGAATTGATGTAATTGTGCACTGCCACTAATCAACTTTCTACAGAAAACACTAATTTTCCCCTTCTTGCAAACAAGAAATGTGTACTTCTCCTGCATCTTGGTGATACATTGCTTTTAATTCAATACAGGAAGGGGACTCACTCAATCTGCGCAATGCAAATGACTGTGACTTAACAGCACCGTCCATCATGATGATGGCGAAAGAGACGGCCTGCAGCGTTAACAAGATGAGATGGAACAGGTAATGATTGATGCCATGCATTGGCCGCAGAATCGCAGACTGAATGATGTAGATTTTGTTGTGTGTGTTGCGCATGAATTGATGTAATTGTGCACTGCCACTAATCAACTTTCTACAGAAAACACTAATTTTTCCCTTCTTGCAAACAAGAAATGTGTACTTCTCCTGCATCTTGGTGATACATTGCTTTTAATTCAATACAGGAAGGGGACTCACTCAATCTGCGCAATGCAAATGACTGTGACTTACAGCACCGTCCATCATGATGATGGCGAAAGAGACGGCCTGCAGCGTTAACAAGATGAGATGGAACAGGTAATGATTGATGCCATGCATTGGCCGCAGAATCGCAGACTGAATTATGTAGATTTTGTTGTGTGTGTTGCGCATGAATTGATGTAATTGTGCACTGCCACTAATCAACTTTCTACAGAAAACACTAATTTTTCCCTTCTTGCAAACAAGAAATGTGTACTTCTCCTGCATCTTGGTGATACATTGCTTTTAATTCAATACAGGAAGGGGACTCACTCAATCTGCGCAATGCAAATGACTGTGACTTACAGCACCGTCCATCATGATGATGGCGAAAGAGACGGCCCGTTAACTTAAGATGAGAAGGAACAGGTAATGAATGATGACAATTAATGGCATGCATTGGACACCTGACTCTGAGCTATTGGTCTTTGTGTTTGCGTTGTTTGTTTGTTGTGTACAAAGTGATGTCAAAGTGTACTAGTAGTAATCTATCTTTCTGTGCACAATAAAGAATGACTCAAGTCAGTAATATTTATATTTCTACTCTTGTTGTGTCATAAAAATTATACTTATACTGCAGGCCGATCTTCAGTCAGTAAAAGTATCAGAGATGATGATGAAGTCAGGAGGAGGATGTTTCAGGAGTGGCATAAAACGGAAAAGCCTAAAGGTAAACACGTCAACAACAACCACAGCAGACCCAAATGTCTGTGTAGAAGTTGAATAGAGTGTAGCGGTGGGATGACTGCAGTGCATTGATTTTACTAACTTAAACTGTAAAATGCTATGTTTGGAATGGATAATGTGCTTTGCGTTTGTCCAACTCTTTGAGAGAAAAAAAAAGGACTCTAAAGTGTTAACGTAGGATGTGCTAATGGTAAGCACTGTGGGCCTGATCTCTCCTGTTACTGTTGAAGGTCAATGCTGGAAACAGACTAGAGTAGAGATGATCCATATGCATACATGCCACCTCGGAAAGTGTTCTTGTTGCACTACACCATCACTTGTGCATTTGTTTTCACTTGATTTCTCAATATCCCCTTTGTTTTTCAATCTAAAATTACAGTCCGGGCCTTGGCCAAAACCTTGTAAAACATTACAATGCATATTAATTACCTTACCAATCAATCACCTTTTTTTCCAACCGGGCAGTGGCGAGGGGCGAGGCGACACACCCAAGATTGATGGACGAGAGGAGCAAGAGGAATGCCGAGATGCAAAAATCCAGTCCACATTTTTGACCAGGATAACACAGTAATAGTATCCACTTTTAACTTCTTTTAAATAATTTGATTAATATCTTGTATACAATCTTTACAACAGTGTGTTATTGGAGTTGTTATTATCAATCATCATTAGGTTTGCTCTGTGTTTACGATTCTTCACTACCAATATTTAAAATTTCTATTTGCTATCTGTTAAAGTATTAAGGCCGGAACAGAACAAGAAATAGAAGTGTATGTAATCCGGGTCTCTCATCATCATGCATGCATTGCCTTTTTCTCCCTTAACATATGGATATGGTAGTCTTCAATGATTGTCATTTGTTTGTCTATGTATGCATACTGTTTTTCTATGTCAAACCTTTCCCAAAATCCCCCTTCCCATCCATTCAACAAACCCTAACCCTCTTCCCCCGGGCTGTGTGACTTATTGTCGAGGTGTAACTAAATTAAATTTACTCCAATACTTAATCACACACTTGCTGGGGCGGATGTGGTGAAAGCAACACTACTTCAATGTCAATGCAGAGCGGTGATCTTCTTCTGCTTGCCCACCCATGAGTAGGATATTTCAGAGGTTATTTTATTTAACAAAGGAACATATACCTCAGCATGAATTGCCGGCATTGATTGGATTTGTTTGTTGTCATTCCTCATATACAGCACTAACTGTTAGACTGTAGGCATAGTCAAGTGACTCGAGTCGACACAACTATAGTTTGTAACTCTGACTAGTAGGCTATCCTCATAACCACCATTCAGTTTTTTTGTTAAATTATATTTGAGCATATAATTGTTGCTCGGTAAGTTCTGTAATGTACTTCATTCAACTACTCCTCTAACAGTCTCTCAAAGGCGATTGACTGTCTCCTTTTCTTTTTTTGGAAATGCTGCCACCCTGCCAGTGTCTACTACTACTACTATACTACCACCACCACCACCCCAATCATGGCATGTATGAAAAAGGAAACCATCTTCACCATGCAGCCAGTGCTGTGCCACAGTTGAACATAAACATCAAGCACCGGTAAGAGAGAAGTTTGGGGGAGGCAGAATTTATAATGGACATGTTGTCAATGATTTCATTTTCACACACCACTCCAAAGAATGCATAGACTAGAGGACAGACTGAAAGCACTAGAAGGACCAGTCAATGAGTGAGGTGTGTCGCATCTATCTGTTTGTGTCTTATACAGTCAGCAAATTATTGAAATCAAACACAGGCTATGGGCGGCCATGCACCAGCAAGGAAACAGTGTGATGTAAAACAGTTACCCCACCTACAAAACATTAACAACATTGCATGTAACATAGAAAAATATATTTAATTAACCCTAACAAAAATAAACTAAACCCACAAAAGCTGACCCACCCCCCTCCCTAACCCCAACCACTGTCCACAGTAGAAAAAAGTCTTAACGGCCAAACGAGTAAAGAACAAGAACAGGAATTAAAAAAGGGGCAGTGACAGGGACTAACTGGTGGGGCGGGACTGGAGGAGGACACGCATCTGACGCATCTCGTCCTCTAAATGGGCGACGCGGCGTCTAAGGCCGCGGCAGTTGCAGCCACAGTGGGGGGGCACCGGAGATGGCACGGTGGCGGCGGGCAGCCGCCAGACGGTGGCGCCGTACCGCTGGAGGGCGGTGGCTGGGGCTCGGGGCACTGGAGGAGGCTTGAATTGCTGCTGCAGTCTCCTCCTCCTCCTCGGCTAGGACCACCAGCCGCCGGTATTCCTGCTGGATTGCCTCCAGCTTCCGGCGCCATGCCTTGGCGGCCAACTCCTTCCGGTTGATTTTCGGAGTAGCTGTGTATCAAAAAGAAAAAAACAAGACAATTGTAAAATATAGTCTTAATAAAACAGTAGGACAAGGTAATTATTTATACACATAGTGGCATGGTAGAGTAGCACTATAAAATAAAGCACAGTAGTACATAACATTTTAAATGTCGCCCGTCCTTCTTCCTTCCACCAGTCTTACACTTTTTAGTTGAACAGTGCACCAGGTGCTCTTCTCCATAAAACTTTCAAAGCGGAGTTGAAATCAGATAGATGAGGCCATTGGTTACTCAATACTCCGGCTCCTAGTCCTATACCAATTAAAGGGAATTCTAGTCTTCTAGTTCACTCTTTAAACGTCCCCAACAACTCCTACTTACTTACGACATCGGATAGCGGGCGGACTTTGTCCGCCCGCCATCCGACTGCTAAAAAGGGTGGGGATCCCATGGGGACAATTAATTAGGATGATGCGCCCGGCACAGTGGCGGGCGCACCCTGTTTTTTTAAATTTAAATTCTGGTTGGCTTTGCTGAAAGCAATGCTAAAATGTTGTGCTGCTTTTCCAAGCACAACATGACGGGCCCCGCACGGAGCCTGTCACGTTTTGCTTTGAAAGTCGGGGGGGGTACCATAGCATAGGTAGGTACCCTCCATGGGGGCCCCCAAGCATACTCTGCAATGTGTGCATGCCTTTCCGTGGCGGACGGCAATGCCGCCACGCAAAGGCATTCCAAAATGCAGATTATATGGCTGGCGGTGTGGTGAGAGAGACACCACCGCCATATTGAACCCTTTTCCGCCTGGACATGTCTGAATATTTTCTACAGGGATGGCGGGAGGTTTGCCCCTGCGGTGACGGCAGTGAATTCCAGCCGGCCCGGCGGGGGCAATACGCCCACCATCCTAATGGGGCCCTAAGTCACAACTGTACAGTATACATATACATACAGTACACCCTTGCAGTGAGGGGGCTGTCAAGCTCAACAATAGTTACGAATTATGAATCTAACTTACCACCGCCTGCCACTGGTGCTGCCACTCCCCCTACCGCTTCGTTGCTATCTGCAACTGCCGCATCCTCGCCCTCCGCGTCGCCTTCGCTGGCCCCGGCAATGGTGGTCGGTAGTGCGCCTAGAAAACATTACACATTTATTAGGCGTCATATACACCTCCCCCCTATTGATCAGTAGCAAGGTTGAAAAATGAGTTAATACTAACATACATCACTAGTACAAATCAGGTAGTAGTAGAGTAGACACTAATAGTTATATGATCATTGTAGCCTTTGCTTGATTAGCCCTAGCCATGCACATGTAACGTTACCTTTACCTTGCAGCTTCTTAAGACACCTTTGAGCCCACATGACCTGCCTCACACTGCTACTGTCTAGTCTACGCGCTGCGTACAAGCGGTCAACAAACATTAACAAGCCACTTTTTTAGGAAGAACTGGTGTACTACTGTTACTGTTAGTCCATATTGCTTATCCATAGATGCTACACTTTTTGGCACGGCTGAGAAATGCTTGCAAGTTGCAATATACTAACGCACACCATTTCTTTTTTCGCATTACAGACGCAAGATTCCCTTCTACGAACCAGAGCTTCTGAACGATGCACCAACTACCAGTACTAGGTTCTTCTGAGGTGAGGGGTCCCTTCACTCACATCTTCATTTATAAATTTATATAAACTAAATTGCTATGGGATGGTGGTGCTGCCTTCCACCACTGTTCAGTTATGATTTAATTCCCAACTGTATAAGTGTAACAATGTATATTGTTTTAATGTTATTGATTTGCCGGTTGGTGCTGCTAAGAAAACAGTGTACAGACCCTCTCAAATTGAAATAAACATTTTAAACTTACATAGACTTGGTGGTATTTGGTGTGGACAAACTTACACGAGTGAGCAAATTAAAGTAAGGGTGTGCATGTGAATTGCTTCCACGACAGAGGTTGGGTGTGTTATGTTCTGGGTTGTGTACTTGTTGGGTATCTTGGGGGGAGGGTTCCGAGACCTAATAGGTATGACAAGACAGTACTATAGTCAAGCATGGTGGGTGCGGAATTTCTGATTGAGGTGTGCAAGGAAGGTCCAACCTACCATCACCAACATCCTATTTTCTGGTGCAAATGTATGTGCAAGATCCCTACAACAGTGGTATGTCCTATAGGGTATTATATCAAAATATTAGGAAATCTGGTAGGGCTGTTGTTGCTGTGAATTTTCAAAGCCTCAACATCAATAAGAGTAAAAGTAGTACAAGACAACGACCCAACGGATTGTACGAGCTACTGGTGAATATGAGTTTTATATTACAACCTTTCACAAATAGTGGCACTGGCCAACTGGGCAAGACTAGCTACTACAGTACAGACAGACTGATAGTATGTAGTAGTAGTAGTAGTACTCAGAGTCATCATAGCGGAGGCAGGGATAAGATTTTTGAAACCGTACAGATCGAAGGATAATTGGTGGTAAAAAAATAGCATTTGGAAACACACTATAGTTCGGGAAAAATGGGGCAGTAAAAGTTATGGAATAAGAAATATTATTAAAAACAAGATGACTTACTGGGGCCAGCAGAGGAGCCCTCAGCGGTGTCCTCCTGGTGGTGTTCCTGTCCCGCCAACTGCCCAGTCGCTGTCGGTCTGCCCCTGGGTGCTGATGAACAGGAAAGATATAAGAAAGAGACAAACATTGATGGATGGTGTCAAACAAATACAATATTTTTCAACAACGGTCAAAAAACACTTATGCAAAAACAATTGCAATAACTACATTGACCGATCTCATCTGGTCAACATGTAATATCGGGGGATTCGCAGTTCGACTACTTAAGTTACTATTTATCAACAGTAATCCAGTCTTCCATTCTGATTCCAGAAAACTAAGTTACAACTAAGCCTAAGTAGTAGTACAACGTACCACCCAACCCAGCCCACCTATTCCAGGCATGCCAATTGTACATTAAGTATGCATTTCCACTGTATTCCTCAACAATGCGTATGGTCCAATCATGGAGGACACATGAACATGACTACATTTTTTGTATACACCAAATTTTGGTTTGATTGATGCTGATCTGCTACTGCTAAGTAACTGCTAAGCCTACCTCCACTCATTGAACAAACTAGAAAAGGTTCTAAAGACTGCCGTACTAGCAGCACATCACGTAACTGAGTGAGGGGGGGCATCACGCATACCACTAACCAATTAGAAGCTCATACAAAGTACCTAAACCTAAGTATCAATCCGCCCCTATCTATTAGTGACAGGACAAAGTAAGGAGTGGACGTGAGTCACTTTAGCATTACGTAACTTAATTTCTCTAAAATAAACTCGTAAAGAATCACGCTAAGCAAGCGCATACGCAAAGCTGCAAACAAGTAAGATTAGTAGTAGCGCAGAAGAGCACCTGTGTCATAATCACAGAAGACTTTTAAACGTTATTAACCTGGAATGTATTGTAAGCAGCAACATTCTAGCTGGTTGGAAGGAAAAAAAGATATTCGCAGTATATAACATAGAGCAGAAGAACAGACACAAAGTTGTAATAATTAAATAGGTACTCACCAAGCCCCGGGACCTCCACTCCTAGCAGGTCCAGCAGGTCCTGCTCACGGTCCAGGATGTCGGACCACCGGTGCGTCAGCTGTGCCTGGGTGCGCCGGACCCCAGAGATGCGCGACACTGCCCGGCGCACCTTCCCCCACCGCTGCTGACGCTCCCGGAGGCCGTACCCGGACCCAGGCCTGCCACCTGCTGCCAGGGTTGAGGGTAGGTGGCGCTGCACAAAGAAAATTAGTGCAGCCAACTCCACCTCCCCAAATAAGGCCCGTGCCTGCACCCCTTGTGGGCGCCGCCTTCCGCAAGGAAGGCGGTCGCGGCTCTGGCTGCGCCGGCGAACAGCCCTACCCTTGGACATGGTTCTGGGGACGGGGCAGGAAAGAAAAGGTAAAATAAATAAAGGAGTATAGGAAATAAATAGCAGGCAATAGAAAGAGAAAAAGTAGCTAAAAAACAAAAAAAAAGTAGACAAAAACCAAAAATATAGAAGCAGGAAAATAGTTAGATAAATAATAAGTAATAAAGATCCAAAAAAAGTGGCTATACACAAAGGATTGAAAAGATTTAGGGAGGATTGAAAATCAGGCCCCAGAACCATGCAGTAGAGTGAAAAACAAGATGGCTGCGCCCATTGCGACCACGTGCGCAAGTTCGCGCAATATTTTCTCCCCGAGCAAGCAAAAAGCAACGCGATCAAGTAAAAGCGGTCGCGAACAGGAAATATCGACCGCGAACAGGCGCGAACATGCATTGCGTGACCCGGAACAGGAAGTAAGCATCGCGAGGGGGCGGGACAAGTGAAAACAAGATGGCCGCGCCAGTGAGCAACCGCATGGGTAAGTTGGCGACCCGCGATCATGCAAAAAATACCGCGAACAGGCGGCAAAAAAACTTCCGCGTCTTCACGATATTTCCGGCGTGTTTGCGGAGATTATCTGCATTTTCGCGATAATTTGCGAAAGTTAATTTCGCAAATTCAGCCCACCCCTACATGACACAATACTGTGTGTGAGGCATCCTCTTCCATTAAGCATGGCCTTCCCTTAGACTATACGTGAACTACTGTATTATAATTTTCAGATCCTACCATGATCTTTTTGCTCAGATCATTTGTATAGGCAACCTATTTCTTTTGTGTTTGTTGTATTATATTTGGGGACAGTAGGTTTGCCTTGTATTCACCCGACTCTCTCTTTAGTGGAATAAAAGGCAGTACATTGGTTACCTGTTGCCAGACGATCCACTTTCAAGTGGCTTTGTATCACCCACAAAGCGATATATGAAAAACAGGACTGCTCTTCATCAGGAATAAAATCACCAAATTTGTTAAAGAAAGGAACCTCCAACCCAGATTGCCACCTCAAAATCACACTGTACAAGAAAAAACTGTAGGAGATGGATCTTCTCTTAAATAGAATAAAATCGGCCTCTCCTTTGGATCCCTGTCCTTTGAAAGTGCTGAAAGCATGTAAGGAGACCTTAGCACCCCCTTTGATGGAGGTGATGAATAGTGCGTTAATGCAGGGAGTCTTTCCGGCGGTCTGGAAAAAGGCAATTGTAAAGCCCTTGCTTAAAAAGCCCACCCTGGACCCGGAAACGCTTAAGAACTTTCGTCCGATATCTTTGCTTCCAGCACCGGCGAAAATGCTAGAACTCCATCTTAATATGCATTTGTCGGCCTTCCTAGATCTTTCTGGATATCTGGATGACTCCCAGCATGGTTTTAGGAAGTGTCACAGCACTGAGTCAGCACTCACTATGGTGACGGACTATATTCGAGGAAAGGTGGATCAGGGCCAGACCACTCTCTTGGTCCTCTTAGACCTCACTGCAGCATTTGATACTCTTTCTCCCTGAGGGAGTTAGGAGTGACGGGTACTGCCTTGAGTCTTTTGTCCTCCTTTTTAGAGCAAAGAGAACAAAGGGTTAAGCTCGGCGAATTTCTCTCCCCTGCTAAAGCCTTGCAATGCGGGGTTCCACAGGGTTCGGCTCTCAGCCCGACCCTGTTTAATATCTATATAGCCCCTCTAGCAAGGCTTGTGAAATCGCAGGGGATGGAGGTCGTGTCATACGCCGATGACACCCAAATTATGGTGTCCCTAACCCACTCGAAGGATATCTCAGCGTTCAACTTTAGGAGCTGCATGCAGGCAGTCTCCGAATGGATGATTTTAAAATCTCTGAAGTTGAACGGTGATAAGACCGAAGTCCTGATTTTTGGGAACAATCAAGATTGTTGGTCTGATGAGTGGTGGCCCCCTTCTTTGGGTTCTTGTCCTATTCCATCTAAATCCGCCAGGAACCTGGGCGTCATATTTGACACTTCATTATCAATGACCCTCCAGGTTAACAGAACGGTCTCTACTTGCTGGGGGATCATTAAGATTTTGAGGAGAATTGCCCACTATCTCTCTCCTCAATCACGTATGCAGATTGTGGTGGAATTGGTTGGATCAAGACTAGATTACTGTCATTCCTTATATGCTGAAATTAATAAGGGCTTGATCCATCGCCTTCAGGTGATACAAAATGCGGCAGCGCGTTTTGTTCTATCTTCCCCTGCTGCATCTTCGGCCACCTTAGCCAGGAAAAGCCTCCACTGGCTCCCCATCCAATACAGGATTTCTTTTAAACTTCTGATTCTGGTCTTTGGAGCCTTAAGGGCAGATCCTTCTAATGCTCTGGGATCTCTCTTGACTTCCTATGCTCCCAGCAGGGCTCTTCGTTCTGCAAATATGCACTTGTTGGTAGTTCCTCGTTTTAGGAAAGTCAGATGGGGAAGTAGGGCTGTTTCTGTTGTGGCCCCACGGCTGTGGAATGCTCTCCCCTTTGATATCAAGGTTCAACCCTCTATGACCATGTTCAAAAAAGCACTCAAAACCTGGTATTTCTCTAAGGCCTACCAGTAAGCAACTGTGATTGAAGATCCTATATTTGGTTAGGCGCCTTGACGCCCATTGGGCTAAGTTGCGCGTTATAAATTAATTTTCATTTCATTCCATTTCATAGGTGGCACATCCTTCTGTAATTCAAGCAGCCAAGCTATGGAACTCTTTACCCCAAAACATAGGTCCACGGATAGCTACCTTATCTTCAGAAGACTACTCAAGAGTTGACTTTTCCCCACATAACCACCATACACAAACATAACTATACAGCATATCCTTATATATAAGCATTTATTTGGGCTATATATGGGTACCTAGATATTTGTATTCCTCTGTATAAACTTGTATATTAATTTTTGTTTAGAAATAAATGGATATTCGTTAGTTCTGCTTAATAAATGTACACAACACTTATGGTGATATTATTCTGTCTTTAACATGTATATAGGTCACTGCATAAATAAGTACATTTTTATCGTAACCATTTTAGCTACAATTGCTTTAAAATTGAATAAAAAAATATATAAATTATAAAATCAAATAAAATTATCTTAAAGTACAGCAGCACTTGCAAGTGTGAGTTTATTAAATACAACTTAAATCTACATATATTACCTTCCATATACATATATACCTTCCACGTACGTGTGTATCTTTATATTTATTGCTTTACTTCTAATTCAGCATCTCCAATGCACTGACCTATTTCTCGCCTTATACCTCTCTCAACATATCCTCTATCTCCACTCTCTGACTCACCCCATACCCCATTCTACTACGGTGATCCCCAAAGTAACCCTTTCTGGACTCTTACCTCATTTACCCCTCGTTGCATCACCTCAAACCTCATTTACTATTCAGATCTTCAATTCTACTACTATGAACCCAAAATAACCCTTCCTAGATTCTTCCCTCCTTTACCCCTTCTTGACCATCTCTAATCTTCTTTTACTACTTGGATATCCAATTCTACTACTATAATCCCCCAAATAACCCTCTGTTGCCTCTTCCCTCCTGTACCCCTCCATGCATCATCTCAAACATCTTTTACTATTCACATCTCCCAAACAAGCCTTTCTAAAACCTTCCCTCTGGCTCTTTCCCCCTCACCTCCCTATTAATCATCACAAACCTCCTCCTTCTATTATCTCTGAAAAAAGACCCTTCCCTCTTCTATCCCTCCACTATCCTTTTCAATCCAAAAAGACTCACATGTCCGCCGCTCAAATTAATTCAATATTTACCTATACTAATTCCCCATTAATATTGTTTGGGTTCCAGGGTAGTGTGCTACTCTCCAAAAAGCACTTCAACACCTCGTTAAGGTAAACTCTTCCCTCTTTTATCCCTTCACTACCTCTTTTCAATCCAAATACCAAACTCACATGTCCACCACTCAAATTAATGTAATATCTCCCTATACTAACTCACCACTAATCTTTTTTGAGGTCCAGAGTATTGTGCCACTCGCCAAAACGTGATTTGATGCATTGTCAGGGGTAGTGAGCCCTATTATAAATGGAATTACAATTTTTGCACCATAGTGCAAGTTTGTTTGTATAAGTCTAGCATAGGATTTGTGCTGGAAGGGTACCATTCCGGTAAAAAATACTATGCATAGACAAAATTTAAAATGTTTCCCACATTGGACGTGTGTTGCTCATTACAGCCTACATGCAAAGTGGGAAGCTTTAGGAGAAATAAAAGCATTTCCTATTTTTAACACCTGCTTCAAAGCGGTATTATTTTTTGGCAAAAAAACCCTGTCTGCTAAAGATAGTAGAAAGGGTTTTACATCAAAAAGCATGGGCTGTTGCATGAGAACATCATGTACCACCAATTTTCCCCTTGATGCCAAGTAACTCAAAGCACCACTTTGCGCTGCTTTGACAAACTTTTAAGCAACTTTACTGTGCAAAGCAAGATATGCTCTGGAAATTAAATAATTAAAAAAACATTTTGTGCTGGGTTGCCCCACTTTTGTGACATACACATTATACAGCATGTTTATAAATCTGGGCCATGGATTGCTGTACTGCATTTATCCAGTGGTGAATTAACCAGTGACCTGCTGCTACGAACCGGGAAGCAGGCATTGCATGGCTACCCACTCATTGAAGTGCACAGACTGAGTGGAGTGGTATTGAAGGCACTTTATACCTGAAGTTAACCAAGGATACGATCAAGTTACTCAGTTCAACTTCTGAGCTCCACAGGGTACCTGTGATAATCTACACTTTCTCCTACTTTGTGCTTCTGCCACCAGATACTTGGTACTCTAGATCCTAGTATTACCCGGGGGAAAGAGGACATTTGAGCAACGAGGGTGTAGCTCCATCTAAAGAGCGAAACCAGGAACTCAACAGTATATCACTCATCATAATTGGATTGTGTAGTATTTAGTTTTTTATGTAATTGAATTATTTTCCAACACTAAGCAGCAAGCTCTGGGCTGAACATTAAAGTTATTGTTTCTGCTGGTTGGTTTTTGAGTCCTGAGCTTTTCTCTCCCACACTACCTTCCAGAGAAACCTTAGGTTGTTTCCACTCGCTCACTGTCCTTAGATCCAATTGCAGAATGGTTTTACACTTGGTCAAGTTTGCAGAGCCATATAAGGCTAGACTCCAGGACACCAGTAGGAAAGGATCCACAACACCACAGGTAGGGCTTAATAGTGCCTGTCTGCCCCTGAATGGCATCATTGTGATTCATTAAATTAAAGGGGAAGCACATGAAAATATTATTTTCATTACATCCTTAAGAAAGAATATATGCACCCACATATTTACTTTGTGAACAATAAAGGCTGTAAATCAACAAAATATGATTATGATTTATAACTTGTAATGCGCACAGCTACCCCATGGGGTTTCCCGGCACAGGACATTTACAGTTAACTGTTCTAACCAAATAGACTCAGAATACCCACTTTTTTAGCATATTATGGAAGGTGAGCAATTAATCAGTTTCTTAAGTCAACTGGTAATGAGTTCCAAACCTTGGGGCCCAGGTAGGCAAAGGAGTGACCCTTCATACGGGTCAAACAAAACCTTGGGACACCGAACAAGGCCTGGGTCGAGGATCTTAGGGGCATATTTACAAGGGTTTTATCTCCACTTTTTTGGCTTACAAAGCCAAAAAAGCTGAGATAAAACCAGCGACCTATTTACAAGAGAGTGCTAACATGCATAATCGCCATGAAAACCAGCCATGTTCCCTGCAAAAGGGCGATAACCTCGCTATCTCTGGAATTTTTATCGCCCTGGAGTAACGCGTTGTTAATAACGCGCTACCAGGGCGATAAATACCAGAGATAGCCTGCGATAATATAATTATGTTAATATGCCCCTTAGTGACCGAGGCAGCTGGTAGGGGGATGCAAGTCCTTGAATGTTCGTGGTCCTAGGCCAAGTTTGGCATTGAACCTATAGCACAGTGCTTTGAACTCAATGCACTTAGCCACCCTAAGCCAATGAAGTTCTTTTAGTAAATGGGCCACGGAAGCAGATCTAGGTAAGTGATAAAGCACTCAAGCAGCAGCATTTTGGACAGTTTACAGGCACTCAAGGATGACTTGACTGCGCCTAAGTACAGCACATTGCCATGTCCAGGCAAGAAATACCCAACACCTGAATAACGGTCCTCTGTGCCGGTAGAGGAATAAGCCACAGAATCCCTTTCTGCCACTTAAGTACCACAAAACAGGAGGCCATCACCTTGGCTACCTGTGGTTTCATGGACACCTTGTCATCCATAAGAAAGCCCAGGTTGTTAACATTAGATACTGGAATGGCGGGTCCCAAGTAGTTCTGGACACGTTTTTAGCACCCTAAAGAGAGGTGTTGTTACCTAGAACTAGGACTTTGATGTAATTGCTGTTGAGTTTAAGTGAGTTTTGGTTTAACCAAGCTATAATTTTAGTCATCCCATATGAAGTAGAGATGGATAATTTTTCTGAGCCGACGACAAGGATAAAATGAACTGGATATCATGTACGTGAGAAAAGAGGGTGAGTTAACAGCTCTCTATCATGTTAGCCAAGGGGCGTACATAGATGTTGAAGCACAAGGGACTTAAAATTGACCCATGGGGAACTCTGGAGGTCAAAGTCAATGTTTGGGATTTTACGTTAGATAGAAAAACCTGGAACATGTGGTCCTTTAAGAAGGAGATAAGGCACTCAAAGTCTGAATCTGAGAAACCTATTGATTTCAGTCTCTGAACATGTGGGACACCGTGTCAAATGCCAGACTTAAATCCATAAGTATGAGTGCGGCAGTGCGGCAGTGCGGCCTTGCCTCCTTCATCCAAGTATTGTCTGACGTGGTCTGTCACACCTAGGAGGGTGGATTTAGTGCTGTACCCAGCTCTGAAGCCTGTCTGAGATGGGGGAGAGGATAGTGAGCTTTCACAAATGATGAAAGTTGGACGTTGACACGTTTTCGAAAAAAATAGGTAGCAAGGAAATGGAAAGACAGTCAGGGTTCAAGTTGGGCTTTAATTGGAGGGGAGGGACTTGAGCATACGTCCAACTCCGGGGAACCAACTCCTCTTTAACAGATGTATTTAAAACCGCCATAATGGTCAAGAGGTTAGGTGGGTCCACAGGCAGATCTTATCTGAGGGAAGAGAATCTAGAAGGGAGCCTGATTTATTCAACTGCAGGATGCAAACAAAGAATGAAAGGTCCAGGGGAGACCATTCGCTCAGGTTAGCATATCATGGCAGCAAAGTGAAATAAATGAATGCACATGGGTGATTAATGAATTGCACTTTTAATTAATGGCTGGCTATGGCATCCAAATGGAGCAAGCTCTTGTTAAAGAAAATAATATAAATCAGAAAATACATAAAAGAACACAGAGATGGGCCCATATTTATGAAGTCTTTACATTGCCCTTGCATCACACAAGGTGACGCAAGGACAACACAAAGGCTTCAGTAATTTTTACAAAGTCATGCAAGGCCTGATTTGTGTGGGATTGCGTGGCTTTGTAAAGAAATGTAACACAAGGCAGCTGCTTGCACGGCATTACGTTATATTTGAACTTGGGAGGTGTTCCATAGGTGGAGCATGGGTTTCCCTATGCATACACCCATTGGTTTATGGGCATTCCCTGATTTGCATAGTCTTGCAAACCTGGGAAGGCGTTAAAATGCTACGCCTTCCCAAGTAAGGCGTAACATGGAAAAATCTCTTTATTTCTCCTTGTTATTTCCTTTTTCGTCACTCTGCATTCTGCAGAACACATAAAAGAGGAAAATGCCTCTGAAATAGTTTTTGTGCAAGAAGGTGCATGTTTCTGCGCAAAAACAATCCTGACTGTAATGCAGGGACCCTTGCAGGTTGGTACAAGGGTACCTGAGTTAGGTTTAGGGGATTTATAAAGCACATGACTACCCTTGGGCATCTCAGCGCTGAGGTGTTGCAGGATGGAAGCTGTTAGCACTTGAGTTTAGGGGAAGAGCCATGTCTTGAGTTCTTTTTTAAGGACACTTCGTTTTCAGTAAGTCGGAGCTCTGTGTCCAGACTGTTCCAGAGTGTTGGTACCCGATGGGTGAAGGACCTTCCACCCCATCGGGGAGAGTAGTGAGAGACCAACTTTTGGATCAGGGCGGGGCCTCTCCCATACATGGCTCAGTGAGCCAGACTTAAGGACTTGAATTTGATTCTGGCTTGAACCGGAAGTTAGCGCTAGGCTGCACAGTGTACCAGCACAAGGAGAGAGCAGAAATGCTCCATAACTTTGTAAATATGGAGCATTTTATTTCTCTCCATTTCACGTAACTCAGCCAAGCAACTTTGTTCGCTGCCCTACAGTGTGTGAAAGAATAGTAAATCTTTCCCTGAGTCTCTAGCCAAATGTTGTATTTGCTGACTAGCAAACTGACCATTCTCTCTTAATTCATTAACACTGATTGGGGCACCAAATGGGACCAAGTAACCATCCTCGAAATGCCTTAGACATGAGGCACAGATCATCCAAGTATTGTAAATCATAAACAACAAACAAATGCCACTGGCTGGAGTGGATGACTCAAAGCCCAGTCTCTCTTTGTACTTCTTACAGTCCTTTTTAGGTCGAGCCTAACGGCAGCGCACATGCACTGCTCGCTCTGCGAGACTGCCTGTAGTACAGTATGGGAGAGAAGCTGTGCCCACTCTCCTACCATATTTTTCCTTGGATTGTGTCACTGTATTTCGTAAATGCTGCCTTCCGATTCGTTAATATGCTTGTTAGTCACTCCTTATAACGGCCTTCTCTTTATTTGTACCCTCCCATGGCGACTGGCCCTTTTACTTCCGTTGTTACACAGGACCAGTTATTTAGTCTGTAAGCACTATTTACTTTATTGAGTTTCTCTTACTGCAGGCCACCACCAATACCACCACCAATACAATCACCACCAATACCACCACCACCAATACCACCATCACCAATACCACCACCAATACCACCACCACCACCAATACCACCACCACCAATATCACCACCACCACTACCACCACCAATACCACCACCACCAATACCACCACAACCACAAATACCACCACCAATACCACCACCATGACCAATACCACCACCACCAATAACACCACCACCAATACTACCAACACCACCAATACCACCACCACCAATACCACCACCAACAATACCACCACTACCAATACCAACACCAACAGGAAGGTTTAAATCTTTATCTAAATTTCAAGCACATGTGAACCAACTCAAATACACAGTGCAATCACCATCATTCAGTGGAGAAAAAATCAATTATTCATCCAACAAATATAACACGGACTTACTCAATGAACAGGGTTCCGGACAGGATAGTAGACCTCTCTAGAATACCGACGATTGTGCGGCACCCCTCTCTGACACTCTCTTCCTCCTCGAGATTCTTCCGCGATCTTCTGATCTAACCCAATTAAATTAGGATAGAAAGATCTGCTTCAAGTTCTGCACTAGGCTCTTCATCAGCATCTCACAGCATCTCTTCCAACATCAGCATCTCCCGCTACACGGACAGCATTCCGAGCTCTGCTTCTCTAACTAACTAATTAAATCTATCTAATTATACCTTTCGTTCTTCATGTTCCACCCACTAAAGTTTCAATATTGTAAAAATACAAAATCCAATTGGTCAGGCAAGGGGGAAGATAATCACAGCATCCTTACATGTCGTTTAAATCAGTTCAACTATTGTTCACAAACCCGTGACCCTATTTTTTTCATAAGTTTTAGTTCACACACACATTCACAATTTATTTGTAACATTTTTATAACATTCTGTATGCAAGTCCACATCATTGAACTTTTCACCATCCGTTCCCAGGGTATAACACTTGCGACCTTGGCTTCCGTTCAACATCTAAGTCATCGATCCGGGTTAGCTTTCAGTGGACATGCGCAGTCTTCCCTTTACTCAGCTCACTTCAGTTATACATGAGAGGCCCAAATGCGCACTAGTAATAAAGTCAGAAAGACAAATATTAATTTCATAGATAAAGTGGTTTCAGTGTATCCCACCCACTTCTACTCTATCCCATTTTATTTATAAATACTTTTCCCGCATAAGCATTAACAAAATAGCTTGTTTTCGTTTCACTTAAGCAGATGCCATGCACGCGAGTCTTCAAGACTCCATTTTAGTGTTTTTGCTCATGCGCAAGAATTTCCCTCCAAGCGGTAGCTCGTCATCCTGCGTAGATGCAGTTGACGCATGCGCAGTAAAGATTTCCTGTTTAAAGCAGTTTTAGTCCTTAGTTCATGTTATCCAAGTTAGTAAACACATAAGCAAGCTTCACTAACCCGCGTACTCATGTCTTGCGCATTAGTTTTACACGAAACCCTTTTAATAACTTGTTAGTGAGTTAAAGGAGCGGATTGCTTACTAGCAAATCTCTTTTCTACGAGTCCTTGCTCCATCACCACCACCAATACCACCACCACCAATACCACCACCATGAATACCACCACCTCCACCACCTGCACCACCAAACCACCACCAATGTCACCACCACCAATACCACCACCACCAATACCACCACCACCACCAATACGACCATCACCACCAATACCACCACCAATACCACCAGCACCAATACCACCACCACCACCAATATCACCTCTACAAATCTAATACCACCACCACCAATAACACCACTAATACCACCAATACCACCACCAATAACAGCACCACCACCAATACCACCACCACTAATACCACCACCACCAATACCACCACCACAATACTACCACCACAAATACCACCACCAAAATACCACCAATACCCCACCACAAATACCACCACACCACCAATACCACCACAACCAATACCAGTACCGCCACCACCACCACCAATACCAGTACCACCACCACCAATACCAATACCACCACCAATACCAATGCCACCACCACCAATACCAATGCCACCACCACCACCAATACTAATACTGCTACCACCAATCCCACGACTTCCAGCAATACTACACCAATACCACCACCACTACCAATACCACCAATACCAGCACCACCAATACCACAGCACCAATACCTTCTCAACCAATACCACCACTTCCACCACCACCAAGTCCACCTCCAATACAACCATCACCACCAATACCCCCACCAATACCACCACCGCCACCAATACCACCACCAATACCACCACCACCAATACCACCACCTCCACGAATACCACTACCACCAATACCACAACCACCATTACCACCAATACCACCAATACCACCACCACAAATACCACCACCAATACCCCACCACCACCACCACCAATACCACCAATACCACCACAAATAACACCACCAACAATACCACTACCAATACCTCCACCAATATCAGTACCACCCCCACCAGTACCACCACCCCCAATAGCAGTGCCGCCACCCCAATGCCAATACCACCACCACCAATACCAATACATCCACCCCCACCACCAATACCGCTACCACCAATACCACCACCTCCACCAATACTACCACCACCAATGCCACCACCACCAATACCAGCACCACCAATACCACCACCACCACCATTAACATCAATACCACCACCACCATTACCAATACCACCACCACCAATACCATCACCTCAGTGCCTCTCGCTCACTATTAATAGCAGGGGCACTGTATGAGGCCAGAGCTCCAGCCGAGACCATCCCTGCCTCCCTCCATGCCTGCCACAAAACACAGCCCGCCTCACACCAGGAGGTGAAGCCAGGGCCCTACTACAGCTGGAGTGTTTTTTAATAGGCCAAAGATAGCAATGACATTGCGCAATGCCACACTGCACACTCAAATTACAGAGAGGGCAGGAACTAGCCCCCCTCCCGCTCTTCCTCCTGAGCCGCGACAGTGTAATCACAGAGAGAAAGGTGCTGGAGCACTTTGTTAGTGTTTATAGCTCGGATCATATGTAACTCTCACTTCACACTTTGTGTCTGCGTAATTTTCAGCACTTACACATCTTCTTCACTGCACTATTTATCACTACTTTGAAGACTTCGTAGGCCGCTCTCTTCCTTGGATATTTACCATCTAACAAGTGGTCGAGAACACCCTTTATTGCAATGCAATAGGTCTCGCATTTGCAAGAATTTAAGATAATAGTATTGTAAATGACAATGCCTTTTATTTATGTTTTAAAATGCAAAACATGAATGAAAGGCATTGTCATTTACAATGCCAATAGCTCAAAGTTGCGTGAATAAGAGGCCTATTGCATTGCAAATGCTTGTTGCTGTTTGAGGCCAGACCTAAACAGGCCCATGTATTCGATGATAGGGAATGTAATTTGAAAATTATTTTCTTGCCAATATCATGTATTTCATGTACAACCGATACAAAAATACAGAGGTTACAAAGGGAAGCCCAGTTTGGGTTTTAGAGTATTTTAGAACTTCGGAAAGTGTTTTATAGGCAAGTGAAATTTGTGTTGAGTAAGTGAACCAAAGTTAAAGAATGCAGTTGCATACAGAATGGTCACGCATTACCGGTGCACTAGGGATTCCAAGGACTCATGTTGAAAGTACAATTTATGTAGTCCCATCAAAGTTGGACGGGAACAAAGTAAAAGTGGGTCCCAAGGTGTGAATTACCCGTGTTTTCAAATTGGGGAAGATCTGAAATTGTAGATATGTGCTATAAAAGTAATTCGCAAAATATGTTTGACTGCATAGTTTTGGTCTTATTGCAGGCAACGTTTGTTTGAATATCATGGAAATTAACAGAAAAACCAGCCCAGTAAACTATGAAACAGGCCTGTAATACCTCCAAGGTACTCAAATAACCTAGCGGGGACCTTTAGACAATCCCTTGGACATGTGGCCGGGGCTTCAACCGACTTCTAGGGGTGGTGGGCAGGGGAGGCCTAACTCCTGACAGCGGTGTTCAATAAAGGACGTCTACTCAGTTGCTCAGTTCGTGCCGTCAGCCATGTGCGCTGACGTTAACTTTTATTATATACTTCCTGGTCCACGCCCGGCCCAGGGAGTTGACTGCGCTAACATGTATTGCAGTGGCCCATAAACAGCCGATAACAAGGCCCACACACTGACCTTTCAGTGCAGCCAGTCGGGCGCTGCCTGATTTCCCTGCAGACCAGTCCGACACATAGGTGCTGGAAGTACGGCTGCAGCGGGTGCTGCTGGCACCCCCATAAATAACAGTGCTGTGAGTAAATGGTGAAAGAGCAAGAAAGATACCTTTACATTTTGGTTTTATCTTGTCACATTTGGTGTGCATTCAAAGAAAAAGGAAAAAGCTATTTATTTGGAAACTGCTGTTTTGTGTTTATTTCTCTGACTGTAATATGAGATGATTTTGAAAAGTTGACCTATGTGACAATCTTGCTGCGGGACAGGACAAAAAGGAATGGCTGTAGGATGTCAGTGTTTTATGTAACACAACAACACCTGTAATTGAGCTGTACAAATATATCTGTGATTAGGAAAGAACAAATGAGGCACATTTAATTGTGTATTTCTGAAGCGTGATAGTGTGAGAAATTGGGTTGTTGGCTTATTAGGGTGTGGGGCCTGGTCAAGCAACAGTCATAATTCCTGGCAGAGTGAACCATATAAGCTCACTAAATTAACCCCAGCTTATCCCTGGGTAGCTCAGCAGAAAAACATAGAGACAAATATTTATCAGCACACAAACAGTAATAAAGTGAAAACATATCACAAGAAAATTAGCACATCAATTTAGAAAAATAGAGCACATTTTAATGTTATTTGAAAACAAAACAACAAAAATCCAATCAGTGGAACGGGAGTGATTAATTTTTGAAGTTTCCAGTAAAAACATGCACCGAAACGATCAAGACAGTACCCGTGGTACCCAAGATACGGAAGCCGGGTGCATAGGTGTGAAGTGGTGTCGGAAACCGCTGTCAAACCCAATGGAGGACTTCAGGATAGTGCTGCTGCTGGAAGAGGAGAAAGTGTCCGGAGGAATCCAAATGTGTATTCTTGACAAGGAGTACCTGAAAGCAAAGGGGGCAGAGTCTATGTCACTCAGGGGTGACCAGGCAACTTGGATGACAAATCCACTCCGATGTCTGGTGCTTTGGGAAAGATGAAGCTGGCCTTGACTCTGCAGCTCAGAGCGCCAGGCGATGCTGAGGACATCCAGGTCCTGGATGCGAGCTTTCCCACGAAGGATGTTGAGTGCTGAGGGAGTCAGTGTCTGGTGGGAGCACCAACAAGCCTTGGCAAATGCAACCCACTCAAGATATAGAGAAGGTGCACAGTTGGGACCAGCAAGATGCAGGAGAGTAACCACAAGCAGGGGAGCCCTGGTAGGCCCCAGAATTCAAGGAAGCTCAAGGAAAACAAAGATGACCCTGTATTGGACCCCCAGGCCAGAGGCACTGATGTTGTGAGAGGACCGTGAGCAGCTCACCAAAAGGAACAGGCCACGGTGCCCACAAGGCGATGTAGCTGAAGATCTTGGTGGAAGAAGTTGCCGGAGGTTGGGGCTACTTGGAGTCCAATGCACTTGTTGCAGAGTTGCCAACAAGCATATGCACTTGCAAAAGTACACAGTGCACAGGGGTCCAGTTAATGCATTCCCCACAAGGGATTCTGACCTCAGACTTGGTGAGAGGGCAGCTCAGGCCTCGGGAGATATAGATTATCACCACCTGTGTTGTTGAACCCTTCAGAGTCTGCAGGAGCTCGGGATCAGCAGATCGGTCAGCAGTGTTGAGGTGCCTGTAAATGCAGAGAAGTGGCTCCTTCACTTCAATGCAGATTATCTTCAAGTGTCTTTGATGCTCCACAGGTCCTGTATGGTGCACATGCACAGACGATGCACCAGACTGAAAGGGAGACAAAGTCACACCCAAACGAAGTCCAGCAAAGTTCAGAGGGCCCAGATGGTAGATGTGCAGGGATTTCAGTTCTGAATCTTGTCCACGACAAATCTAGGGACCTACACCCAGGTAAGCCCTTAAGTACCTTAAGGAAAAGGTAGGGTAGATTCAGGGGACCCTCCCAAGGGATGGTCTGGACAGGGGGAGGTTACTCCTATGTCCTTTGTCCAGTTTCGCACCAGAGCGGGAGCCAACAGCTCGCAGGACTGGTTTGAACTGGACTATGCATAGGGACACCAAATGTGCCCCTTATGCAAACTTTCAAGCACTGGCAAACGCACCCACCCAGCCCTAATACACTTAATCCTGTCTGGGAGGTGGTCACACATCCCTGTGACAGGATGCCTATTGTTCTGCCTACCCCTGCTCGATCTTGGCTCAGCAGCAGGATGGCAGAAATGTGTCTCTGGTCGGCAGCAATGATTTTGTGCTGTCCGGGACTAAAAGGCTGGTACCGGTAACACCGAGAGCCTAACGGAGGGCTCTTCCAGTGCTTGGAATCATACCTCCCACACCGTTTATGATGTGGGGGTATGATTCTAGCATGTTTGTTACCAAACATGATAGGATTAATTGCAGCCATTTTTGAGATAGTCATTTTGCGGTCACGCCCCTCTATATATTATGTGGCTGCTTCTTTGAGAACCTGGGAGAATGAACTCCGTAGGCTGCAGGGGTGTCCTGCTCATTCAGGGGAACCCTCTCACTTAGAACCAAGCACCCTGCCCTCAGGATTGTAAATACCTGCTAGAGGGGTGGCTTATAGTTTTTAAGTGCAGTGACCCTTAGATATAGTAAACCTATATCATTTTAAGTGGTGCATGTATCAGCTTACACAGGCTACAGTGGCAGGCCTGTAGGTCCATTGTGTATGGTTTCTCATGGGTGGTATAAGGCATGCTGCAGCCCATGGGAGACCTGTGGAGTACCTCTGCCCTGGGTACATGTATACCATATATTAGGGACTGACAAGGGTACCCCAGTATCCAATCTGGGGTGTACCTAAGTACATAACACAACAGTTTAAGGAGAACGCAGATCGACTGTGGTCCTGATTAGCAGGATCCCAGTCAGACTAAAGGAAGCTTTTAATTACTGCACAAACGTACTGTATAGCGTTCTTTGCTCTGGCAATTGCCTGTTACCACAGTGTGTTGTGTGGCCTCAGCACCACCCCGGTCCACCGCAGCCATTAGCGGGCTGATTGCTGTGGAGGGAGTACTGCTTAGGTCCAAGCGGCGTTTCCCCACTTCTGGTTGCCATCCCACAGCCGCCATCTTGCTAGGGATAGTCTTTTTCCTCTCCCTGCACCTGGACACACTATTTAGGAGGCCCATGGCGCGGGAGTGCCAAAGGCAAGCCCGTCTGCGCCAGGATGCTGCCAGACATGCTGGCAATTTGAAATTTGGGGTGCTTATTTACACCAGGGAGCAGTTGATGTCTATTGGCCAGCAGGTCAGCCCTTGTGGACAGTATCAGGGGGACACAATGACTGGACCTTTTTGCTGGTCTAAGTGTGGCTATACATCCTGCCCCTTACTGCCCCCGACTCCCTCCAGACCCACTATGAAAATCATCCATCTCAACGTCCGGTCCTTGATTAAACACTATATGGAGATCCATGACCTCATTGAGGATGAATCACCGGATGTGTTCTTCATAACTGAATCCTGGCTGACTGATGCCACGGTGGCTGAACCTGGCCTCGTCCTTCCTCCAGGGTTCAGTATCCTGACACTCAATAGAGAAACTAGAGGCGGGGGCATAGCTGTTATTTTTAAAAGCTGTTACCACTGCTCACTTGTTAAGGAGAATATAACAGGGTGTGTATGCGCTCGTTTTACGGTCTCTTTCAATGCCCATTCCTCCTTTTCTGGTCTACTAGACTATCGCCCCCCCGGACCTACCTTGGAGTTGAAGTCAGCCATCATTGAGGCCGTAAGCTCCTTGGAACTGACAGCTTCAAATTTCAACCTTGTGGGTGATCTCAATCTGCACTTCGACTCCCTTAATGACCATGAACTCAGCAGCTTGCTTGCTGACTTGAATGCCTGTCAGTTGAGCCAGTTGGTAGTGGGCCCCACCTACTCTTCAGGGCATTTACTTGACCCGGTCTTCTCTAATATCCCTTCTCTCCTGGTCATGACACCCAGCCCAGTATGTTGGTCCGAACACTTTTTAGTTACTATCTTATTTCCGCTCTCTGAGCCTATTCCTAGACCCTACCCCAAAGCCACTCTTAGACGCTGCTGGCACAAACTTAAATTAGAGGATTTGCTCTCCACCCTGGCTTCTTCTTCCCCGAGGTTAGCCGCAGATCCTGAGCAAGCGTATGAATCATTCTGTGACTGGATATTACAGGCCTTGGACATTTTGATCCCTGCCAAATGGTCTAAAGGTCGCTGCTCAAACTCCAAACCCTTGTATAATGACTCTTCGGCAGCCCTGCGTAGCACTTGTAAGAAGCTAGAACGGATCTGGAGAAGGGCATATGACCTTCAGGCCAAAAAGTCGTACCGGGATGCGATTAAACGCTACAACAAGGCCATACATCGGGCCCGATCAGCTTATCTCACTAATGAGATTACGACTAGTGAAAATCCGTTAAAAAGCATTTTCAAAATCCTCAACGATTTTAAAACTAGGAAGGACCCCTCCACTCCGTGGATCACGTCTGAGCAGCAATGCAATGATCTGCCCACTTTCTTTGTCCAGAAAGTTGAAGCTATTCATAAATCCTTCTCTACCTGCCCTCTGGACCCAATGGTCCCTTCAGATCCCCAGTTCACCAATACCCTGGTAGCAATTCCCCCCATCTCCCAGGATGAGTTCCTCACTCTAAGCAAAAAAATCAAATCAGGCTCCCCTATAGATCCCATGAGGCCGACCCAATTCAGGGATACACTACCTGCTCTTATGACGCCTCTACATCAGATTATCAACGCCTCCTTTTCCACATCGGTGGTACCCCCATCATGGAAACAAACTAGGGTGGTCCCCCTGCTTAAAGAACCTACACTTGATCCCACTAAACCAGAACATTTTCGCCCCATATCCCTCCTGCCCTGGGTCGCTAGAATTGCAGAGGCCCACACCAATACTATTCTTTCAGGCTATCTGAACAACACTGGCGCCCTGGATTGCTCCCAGAATGGCTTCCGCCCAGGTCATAGTACTGAGACCGCGCTTCTAGCAGTAAGTGAACATCTACGTACCATCATGGATGAGGGACAAACTGCGGCGCTCATATTGCTCGATCTTAGCGCCGCGTTTGACACGGTATCCCATCAGATCCTCCTGCGTCGGCTTGAAGAGGCAGGGGTGGTGGGTCTGGCCTTGGAGTGGTTCCGCTCCTTTCTTTCGGACAGATCATTCCAGGTGTCAGCCCCCCCTTCCTCTCACACGCCCATGCCATCAAACAGGGGGTTCCCCAGGGGTCGGCGTTAAGCCCCGTGCTGTTCAATCTTTACGTCCAACCTCTGGCAGTGGTGGCAAGAGTTCATGGCTTGACCATGGTCTCATACGTTGATGATACACAGCTAGTCGTAGCCCTCTCCGATGAGCACTCTCATGGCGCTGTGCGATTTCGGAGTGGCCTAGCGGCAGTCGCTCACTGGATGACCGCTAACTGCCTTCAACTTAATGCCAGCAAATCAGAAGTGCTGCTGGTGGGGAGGGACAAGGGGCTCTGGAGTAAACACTGGTGGCCGGAGTCCCTGGGCCCTGCACCTACTCCTAAATCGGCAGTAAAGAACGTAGGGATCTGGTTTGACTCCACCCTTGGGTTCCGGGAACATACCAAAAAGACCGCTGGTACTTGCTTTGGTCTCCTTCGGGGCTTGAGGCCCATGCTGGGCTTCTTTGATCCCCCAACCCGACAGTTGATAGTCCAGGCAACTATCCTATCTAGATTAGACTATGCTAACTCTCTCATGCTAGGCGCCAACAAGGCAGAAGTCACTCGCCTCCTGCGAGTACAGAACACTGCCGCCCGAGTTTTATTGAGGCTCCCCAGAACCAGCTCAGCTTCAGGAGCCTTGCGACGCCTATACTGGCTATCCATTCCTCAAAGGATCCAATTCAAAGCACTATGCCTGACCTTTAAAACCTTAAAACTGTCCTCCCCCGAGATTCTATCTAATCTGCTAGTCCCATATGTACCTACACACCAGCTACGCTCTGCTGAGCAATTCCTTCCATCCAGCGCCTCAGAGCAGGGGGCTGGTAATTCCGGCTTCTTGCTGCTAAACTTTGGAACTCCCTCCCTGTCCAGATCCGGTGGCCTGACTGCCTGCTGTCATTCCTTAAGGCCATTAAAAACTACCTTTTTCCTACGGTCTAGCCCTAGCTTCCTACTGACACTGCCGCATGCGCCGGGACGCCTCTTCACTGAAGCAGCTGTGCGCTATATAAAACTATCTAACATAACATAACTAGTAGAAAACAGCATCACATCAGCAAAAAGTGGATGTAGCCATAAGAAGCAGATCGTACTTTCCTACACAACCCCTCCCAAATGTAAGTCGGTGAGTCTTCATTTTCTAAGTGGAAATATCTGGTGAGTCCATCTGCATTGGCATGGTTACTCCCAGGTCACTGTTCCACTGTATAGTCCATCCCCTGTAGGGAAATGGACCACCTCAAAAGTTTCGGGTTTTCACCCTTCATCTGTTTTAGCCATGAGAGGGGCTTATGCTCTGTTTGAACAATGAAGTAAGTGCCAAAAAAATTTGGCCTCGGCTTCTTCAGGGCCCAGACCACAGCAAAGGGTTTGTTCTCTATAGCTGACCAACGTTTCTCTTTGGGGGTCAACCTTCTGCTAATAAAAGCTACTGGTTGATCCGGACCCTTTGCAATAAGTTGTGACAACACAACTCCTACCCCCAACTCAGATGCATCTGTTTGGACAATTAATTGCTTAGAGTAGTCAGGACAGAATGGGAGCAGGGCACAAGGCCTGCTTGAGATCTTCAAATGCCTTCTGACAGCTAACTGTCCACTGAACTTTCTTAGGCATTTTCCCTGGAGATGAGATCATTCAAGGGAGTCACTATGGACCCATATCTTTTTACAAATCTCCTGTAATACCAAGTCAGGCCTAAAAAAGCGCCGACCTGAGTCTGTGTAGTTGGAGCAACCTAGTCAATTATGGTCTGGATGTTGCTCTGAAGTGCCTCGACCCATAAGGTGGCCCAGGTACACAATCTTACTCTGCCCTAATTGGCACTTAGTAGCCTTGATAGTGAGGCCTGCTTTCTGCAGATCCTCTAAAACATTCTTCAGGTGGACCAGGCGATCCTCCCAGGTGGAGCTAAAGACAGCTATATCATCAAGATATGATGCACTATAGGCCTCCAGACCTGTGAGAACTTTGTTCACCAGCCTTTGGAATGTGGCAAGCGCATTCTTCAAGCCAAAGGGCATCACAATAAATTGAAAATGCCCACTAAGGGTTAAAAATGCTGTCTTTGGTTTGGCATCCTCAGCTTGTCTGATTTGCCAATAGCCAGCAGTTAGACCAAATGTTCTTAAGAACATGGCTGAGGCCAAAGTGTCAATAAGCTCATCTGCCCTAGGAATTGGGTGAGCATCAGTCCTAGTGACTGCATTGAGTCCTCTGTAGTCAACAAAACCTCACCTCTCTCTTACGACCCTGGGTGTGAGGTTTGGGTACCAAGACTACTGGACTAGCCCAAGGGATATCTGAGGGCTCAATTACTCCCAATTCTATCATATTTTAGACCTCTGTCCTGATGCAATCTCTGACATGGTCAAGCTGCCTGTGGATTTTATTCTTTAAAGGTAGACTCTCACCTGTGTCCACTTCATGGTTACACCAGGTGATTTGACTGGGTGTCAAAGAATACATTTGTCTGTATTGATTGAAGACCTTCCTGTTATCAATCTACTGTTGGTCTGTGAGGCTGCCTGCCAAGACTACACCATCCACTGATCCCATCAGCAGAGTTTTGTGAGAAGAGATCAGGGAGAGGGTCACTCTCTTCCTCCTGTCCCTCATCAGTTGCCATGAGCAAACCCATGTCAGCCCTGTCCACAAAAGTTTAGAGCCTGTTCACATGGAGCATCCTGTGGGGGCACCTGGGAGTGCCAAGGTCCACCATATAGGTGACCTCACCCTTTTGCTCAATGATAGTGTGGGGTCTATTCCATTTATCTTGGAGAGCTACTTGGGCCACAGGCTCCAACACCCATACCTTCTGGCCTGGCTGGTAAACAGTCAGGACATCCTTTTGGTCAAGCCAAACTTTTTGCAGTTCTTGACTGACCTCTAGGTTCTTACTTGCCTTCTTCAAGTACCAAGTACATAGTCCATTATGTCTTGTTTGTGAGATTTGAGAGGTAACTCCAATCACTCCTTCATCAAACACAAGGGACCCCTAACTGGATGCCCAAACAAACGTTCAAAAGGGCTGTAGCCAACCCCCTTCTGAGGGACCTCTCTGTAGGCAACGAGAAGGCAGGGGAGAAGAACATCCCATTTTCGCCTAAGCTTGTCTGGGAGGCCTATGATCATACCCTTCAGGGTTTTTGTTGAATCTCTCAACTAACCCATTGCATTGAGGATGACAGGGTGTGGTGAATTTGTAAATCACACCACATTTCTTCCACATTGCAGTAATGTACCTTGACATAAAGTTTGTACCTCTGTCAGGTAAAACCTCCTTATGGAAACCCATTCTGCAAAGGATTCCCAAGAGGGCCCTGGCCACCACAGGAGCTGTGGTGGTTCTAAGGGGAATGGCTTCTGGGTACCTTGTGGCATGGTCCACCACCACTAGAATGTAACTGTGTACAGATACTGTAGGAGGGTTCAAGGGACCAATTATATCAATCCCAACCCCTTCAAAGGGAATCCCCACCACTGGGAGTTGTATCAGGGGGGCCTTCGTAGTGCCACCTGCCTTACCACTGGCCGTGCAAGTGGCACATGAGTGTCAAAACTCCTTTGTGTCCTCAGACATGAGTCCAGTGAAAGGGAGGGACAAGCCTGTCCCAAGTCATACTTTATCCTAGGTGTCCTGCTAGGGGAATGTCATGTGCAAGGGTGAGTAGGAAGACCCTAAACTACAGAGGTATAACCAACCTACTGTTAGCACCAGGCTTGGGGTCTCTACCCTCTGAATAAAGGAGTCCCTCATCCCAGTAGTTCCTTTTGGACCCACTGACATTCCCAGCAGCCTCAGAAGCAGCTTGCTATCTGAGGGGTTCAAGAGAGGGGCAGGTCTGCTGCTCCAAACTCAAGCCTGCCCTGGAAGGCCCCCCTGTCCCCACTTGATCAGGCTCAAGTTCATCTGGGACAGTTCCTTCACAGGGACTGAGATTATCTCCCTCAAGAGACTGATTCTTACTCTGAGTCTGGGAGAAGACACAGCCTTACCCCTCCTGCTCCTTCTCTTGGAAGTCACCTGGTCCATTGTTCCAGAATCCAGGGCCTGTTCAGTGGATGTCAGTTTGGCTTGTGCCCTAGTCACAGCAAGCACATCTGCAGAGATGCCCAACATTGCTGCATCAGTCCTACATTCAACTTTAGCCCAGGCTGAAGTTTCTAAATCATTGCCCAACAAACAATCAACTGGTAGGTCTGAACTTACCACTACTTCTTAGGGCCAGTTACCCCTCCCCAGCTGAAATTAACAGCTGACAAGGAATGGTCAGTCATGACATTGTTTGCATTGGTCACTTGGTACATTTCACCAAGTATGATCTGTCCAGGAGACACAAGTTCTTGTGTCACCATGGCGACACTGGCCCCTGTGTCCCTTTAGACCATTGCCTCTGTTCCATTGATCAAAGGCTGTTGCCTGTACTTGCCTATGTTACTGGGACTGACAAGTAGGGTGGCAATGTCCATGCCACCATCACAGACTAAAACAGCCTGAGCTGCAGTTCAGCCTAACCAAGAACTCACCTCAGATCCCAAGGTTAACCCTACTAATCCATTGTTCCCTGTACCACCACCAGCACTTGTGCTACATGGAGCAGTTTCATTAGGGCTAGTGGTGCTCAGAGTAGTTTCCTTGGCTTTTGGACAATCAGCATCTTTTGTCCAAAGGGTTTTTATCTTACACAAGTAACACCAAGGTTTCTTTTTGCCTTTTCCCTTGTTGGATTGTGACTCCCCCCACAGATGCAGGTTTTTGGGCCCTGATGAAGACTCTTTGTCTTTACCCTTGTACCCACCCTTATCTTGAGCTGCTGAAGAATTTTCTTCTTCTGGACACCACCATGGTTCTGCTTCACCCTGCTTCTAACCCACTTATCTGCCTTCTTTCCCGATTCCTGATCTGAGTCCACCAGGTTCTGATGCAATAGTTGATTTTGGCAATTATTAAGGATCTGCTTCCTCATAATCAAATTGCACAATCCATCAAAATCGAGCACCTTGTTGCCAAGTAACCAACCTTCCAGGAGCCTTAATAGAACTATCCACAAAGTCTACCCAATCCTGATTCTGTGTCTTCTGGGTGTCTCTGAACTTAACCCTGTATTGTAAATAGCGCACGTTGCTCTTTGTTTTACCACAGGTTCCAACTGTGAAAATACTTAACGTCAGGATCACTGGTTCAGTATAACACACCGCTGATACTGCATATTTTCTTTTACATGTACACGTATTTCACTTTGTTGCAGTAGCTGTATGCTCGACCCTGATGAAGGCCATGATACTTTGATAGGTCACCAGGCCAAAACATGTTGCTCATACACTAAAACAGAAGCCTCTAATGACTGCACCTGTGTTTTCAGCTATCTGTTTTTAATCCTGTCACAAGGTAGCTGAATAAAGTCGCTACATAGCTAACCTTGTAGTCAGTTTCACCCATGTTCACTTTAGCACTGCCCGACATATCAAACACACCACGCTCACATAGGGTTTTAGTCTAACCCACCTCATCTAATCCTAAAACATCCCTGTGCTCCTCCCTCGCACCGAGGGGGTTGCAGCCCGCGTATAGACTAGTTCTTCTACACGAGGAGGTACCCTTATAATGAAGCATGATACCTTTGGTGTGTCAAGGGAACCGTCCTTTAAAGGGATCCCCCTCTAGTATATGGTTGAGTATACTTTGTTACACCTAATATCGCCCCTGTGGACCCGTGGCCTTTCTTGTGTTTGACCTGCAGAAATGAGGCATCAGAAGAGAAAAGAGGCTGAAGCAGGAAGATCGTCAGTGCCCACTTCTGCACTAACTGCAACACCTTTCACTTTTTCAGGACTGCCACCCCCGCCCGCTCTATTCGTCCCTCCAGAAGCACCTTCTACTCCTTCTGCTGAATCACCACCTCCACCAATGGCGGGTGCATTGATCCCTCCATCTGTACCTGCTACTGTTACTGCGGTGCCAACACATCATTTGAGGCAAAATCGTCAAATAGTAGAGTAATATGGCAGTACAGCTACATACTGTCTCCTCTGCCATAGTGTCATGGTTGAGAGAGATACGACCATCCATCTTGAGTTTGTCATTGTCCTCCACAACACCATTAGGTTTTTTACTTTTTTACTTTGTTGTCCACCTGTTTCCTGTTGATACTTTTTTATTAGTTGGTCACAATTTTAAAGTATCCCCCATGAAAAGGCAGCATGTGTGGAAGCAATGAGAGAGGGTCCGTAGAGAGAAGCTGTTTTGTGCTAAAACTGTCTGCCCTTGCCACCAGGGACTTAAAAGGCCCAAAAGCCAACCAAGATTTAGGGGCAGTGTTTTGTGGATTGGGTGACCGTCCTGATTTTCTAGATTATTAAGGGCCCTTGTATATTCTACAGGCAAAACTGACCCACAAACACTTGTTCATCAGCCTGGATTTGAGCATGACACCCTAAAGCAATCCCTGATGTATCTAACCTCGGAACGCATGACTTTTACATAGCAGGATGCATTGAAGTGGCTAGTATTGAGATATTTGGTGCTACAAATCTGCTTAAATGCAAACATCAATAAACCTATCAGTAAAAAAGTGTTTATTTAATCTTTGACCAAGCTACCAAGTTACTATTCTGCTCTTTCAAATGTTTTCTCTAATCTTAATCTACTCTGCTCAACTAAATTATTTTCCAATAAAATAATACTGGAACTGTGTTCCTCCAGATGTTTTTATTAATTTCTTGTAACTCGCTGTCCGTCTACCAAAAATGTAAAAGAAATACAATGTTTTTTGGGTTTCGACAACTTTTACAGACGCTTTATTAAAGGCTTCTCAAACCTAGCCTCTCCCATAACTGGACTATTAAAAAAAAGGGGTTGTGTTTGAATGGACCACAGCAGCTGAGGAGGCTTTCCGTAAAATGAAAAAAACTTTCACTCAAGCTCCTATACTAAAACACCTGAATCCTTGTAGACCCTTTATTGTAGAAGTAGATGCCTCACAAGTAGCGGTAGAAGGTATCCTATCACAAACAGACCTGAATACAGGATATCTTCACCCAGCAGCATATCACTCACACCAGCTGACGCCTGCTGAACAGAATTATGCTATTGGACACAAAGAGTTGCTTGCCATTAAGACAAAGAATGGTGTCAAATCCTGTTATGAGCACTACATAGTGTTACAATACTCACAGAAATCTGCAGCTTTTAAAATGTGCTAGAGCCCTATCAATAAGGCAGTTGCGTTGGATGCAATATTTTAGTGCTTTTGACTTCACCATACAATTTCAGGCTGGGAAGAAGAATGGGCAGGCAGATGCTTTATCTCGTTTAGGCTGCAAACCTGAGGAACACTTGAGTGACCATCTCCCTATAATAGCTATGGAGTGTATTATAGGTACCATCTGTTTTGAAGAGGAATTCATGAAGACAGTGGTTGAAGCACAAAATTCCACAAAACTAGAAGTACTAGTGCAAAATACAACGCAACAAAAAGCTTAATTTATTATATGTTCAGGGGGGACTGGTCCTACCTACGTAACCCTTGCAACAACAAGTATTAGAGTGATGTCACACCCATCCACTCTCTTGACATCCTGAGTATTAGAAAACATTAGAATTACTACAAAGTCATTTTTGGTAGCCCAATATGACAACCGATACTAAGCAATATTTTTTTCAGACGTGCCACATATGTGCCCAAGGGAAAAGCATCTTATCAGACCCTTATAGGATTGTTGCACCCTTTATCTGTACCTCCTAGTCCATGGCATACGGTTTCTATGGATTTTATTGTAGACTTGCCTAAAACCACGCAAGGGAACACAGCTCTTCTTGTAGTTGTAGATCTATTAATCAAAATGTCCCATTTTGTCTCTCTGAGAGCAGGCCCTACATCCCAATAATTGGCTTCCCTGTTTGTGCAGCACATAGTCCGGTTACGTGGTCTCCCTTCTGTTATGGTGTCAGATAGATACTCCCAATTCATTTCTAACTTTTGGAAGTTTTTGGGTGCTTTGTTGCATATTGATGTTAGATATTCATCAGGTCAATATCCTCAAACAGATGGCTAGACTGAAAGAGCGAATCAATATTTAGAACACTACCTGAGATATCAGCTTTTGCATTCTACATGAGATTGGGACACACTCATTTGGATAGCAGAATTTTCCTATAACAACAGCTATCATTCTGCCACCAACTACACTTTTTCTTCTGCAATTATGGGTTTTATCCCAAGTTTCTTCTATTACCCCCTTCTCTTTCGAACCCTGTCCCTGCTGTTGCTGATTTTGTTGCAACCATACATGACACACAATGATTAGCTACAAGGAATTTAGAAAGGGCTAAAACAGTATACAAGGAACAGGCTGATCTCAATAGATGCCTGGAATCTGCATATACTGTAGGAGACGAGGTATGGCCGTCTACCAGGGATATTGTCATGAAAGGTTCCTCGAAGCTAAAGTCCAGTTTTATTGGTCCTTACAAGATAAGTAAGGTTATCAATCCTGTTGAAATGAAGCTTGATCTTCCAGCTACATTGAATATACACCCTGTTTTCCATGTCTCCATGTTAAAATCAGTAATTGAGGGTACTAAACTCCCTGCCCGTCCAGCTCCTGTGATAGTAAACACTGAACCTGAATATGAGGTAGAAGCTATCATTGACTCAAGAAGGGTGAGGCGAAAGTTACAATACCTCATTCATTGGAAAGGCTATGGTGTGGAGTATCGCTCTTAGGAACCAGCAGGTCATGTACATGCCCCGCAATTGTTGCGACTCTTTCATAGACGTTACCCTGAGAAACCCAAATCTGTGGGGGGCTACATAGGGGTGGTTAACTGTCGCACCTGCCGCAGACCGTAATGAGCTGCGGCGGGGGAATATAAAACTCCCTCAATACTGCACTAGAAAGCTTCATGTTCTAGTGTTTCGGCATGTTGACAGCACTTCCAGGTCATGTACCTCCTGCTTCCAGTCAGGGTTGCATCGCCTCTGCCTCCGGCTTCATTTCAGAATCTGCAGGCTCTTGGCTCCCTGGATTTGGGTATATCTCAGCAATGCTGTGGCGTTCCTGCCCTCGTGTCCTGCCCTCCTTCTCTCGGGTCCTCCAGGATCCAGGGACATCTTAAGGATTTTGGGGGCCCTGGGCCAAATATATTTTGGGGGCCCCTGTTCGAACCAACTTTTAATTTATGATCTAGTTTCAGGCCTTTCAAGTCCTCTTTGCCCACTGCACAGCCGCACTGGTCCAAATCATAAATCTGTTTACATCTAATATTCAGGGATAGTGACATGTTTTTCAGTATTATAATGCAGCAACAGCTCGCTAATAATATTGCAAATAATCTTTGTGGCCCCCATTAATTTCTCATAGTTTTGAAAAACAAACTTTCCTCTGCAAAATGTCAGTAATAGACTATCATACAACACTCACACTAAAAATAAATTGAAGGGGACTTGCTATTTAAAACAATCTATTTAAGAATTATTCAAGGTCATCAGGACAAGACTCTGCAGAACTGAGCAGGCTTTACCAGGGGGCCACTTTGCCAATGCCTTAAAACGTCTCTGCCTGGATCGCTGGGAATCCTGCTGTACTCTTGTCTGCGGCGGCATCCTCGACTTTGCCTCCTGCTGGAGGGGCCTGAATTGCGGGAGCACAGTGGTTCTTGAAGCCTCTGGACTTAGTAAGCAAAAAAAGAACAGTTACGGTAAAAGGAATTTCATGTGCATTATGCCATAAATAGTTATTACGTATCTCTGCAAGTTCCCCCGTCCTTGGAGACCTGATTTGTTCTGTTTTTAGTTCTGATGTTCCTGGGGATAACAAGAATATTTATGTTTTTTTTGCTTTATACTCTTACTTTCCTTTTACTGCATTTAGAGTTGTTATGGGCATTAAAATCAATGATATCTTTCTAGCTGTGTAGATAAATGCCAACATACAGTATTTGGGCTATTATCCAATCAATGGAAGAGGTGAAACATTTAGGTATATGCATTACAGTCTCTTTCCCCTCTGTATAACCTTTCAGTCTTTATTGCCAGAACTCATTTTCTTTCTTTTTGCATCATGTAGGAACTCTCCTGATTGCCTGGAAGGACATCCAACCTTGGAACATCGTGGGAAATTGTTTCTCTCTTTACTTTTCCCTTCCCCATTTCCCCTGATGTACCATTGTGCTTTGACATTATTGGGCACTATCGGTGGATAGGGGACGGTGGGATTTTTCCATCTTGCATGTTGTTCCTGAGGAAATCCTGGTAAGATCTTGACAGTGAACCATGCCTAAATTGTACATGGAGCTTCCTTGCTAATGCTGGCTTTATCTCGTCTAGGAAAGACTCCAAATTATAGCAGTCTTTGATTCACCTAAAAGTTACTGTTAGGAAGCCTAATGATGAGCTCGCCTGTAAGTGAGCATGTTTTTCTTCTCTATAGCTCCTAGCCAGTTCCTTCCTTATTATTGCTGGACACCATATTTCTAGATCACTCCACATACTCGTTCTTCCTATACTACAGAGTGCATTCCTAATGTAAGTGACCCACGCTATTTTCCTTGTCCCTGGAAGACCCATTACCTCTTAAGCTCAGATCTGTAAGCTACCAATTCCGGGGTCACCCATATGCGTTGCCAGAAGGTTAGCAGTCTAAGACCTCTTTCCTCTGAGATCGGTCTCATACCAAGATCCAAACACAGAGAAAAGAATGGGGTGCTAATATGAAGTCCAAATAGCTGCCTGATTAAATGATTCTTAATCTTAGTAATATTTTTGTAGGGCAATGCCCCCAGAGTTAAGCTCCATACCTAGTGGCACCCCTTAGTTGCACCTTATAGACCTCAGTGATTGGGCTAACGGGTTCGTAAAAATAATTCCTAAATACCTTGGCCAGCCCCCTGTTGTCTGTGATAGCTTAAGGCTTGTATTATCAATTTGTGATGCCCATTCCATTTTTTATGTTAGGGTAAACCCTAAATACCCTCCGAAGTGGGGTACCATTCAGACAAGGATTATGGCGTGTCGTACATGCTGGATTGAAGACCATATATTTGTTCTTTTGAGTGTTTATCTCCAACCCTATTAGGTAGTCTAGACTTTCCTAATAATCCTTTTCCACTTGGTTGAAAGTTCTCTACCAAAACTTGCCATCAACAGTGTTTTTTTTTTTTTTTTATTTCCTCATGCCTAGTTCTTACAGAAACTTTCCAGAGCTAGTTTGTCATCATACAGTCATAGAATAGACCAGGCCAAATTTGAGAGATGGTCCATCTCATTTTGCCAATAGTTGTCTTATCATTTACGTGACTGCGGCAACATGTTTATGGGTCCTCATATTATTTTAGGATATTGCTGTGGGTTCTCTTCAAATACCATCTTTCAAGTGAGCATTTTAGATTGCTAATTTATAACCTGTGTTTTCCCAAGCAGAGTAAGTAGTTTGGCTTCCTATAGGACCTCATGAAATTTCTTATTTGAAAAGCAGAAGCTCAGTATATTAACCAAGACTTGCTCTTTTCAAAGTACAAAATGATCTTTATTCAGTTGCTCAGTTGTTGTAAAAGCTACCACAAACCAAGCTATAGAAAAAGGGGGTGATAGAGCGAATCATAAACATTCATTTTCGAAAATGAAATATTTTTCTTCTTTTGAATAAGAAAGTAAGCAATAGTAATCAACTCTTGTCCATACACTTGTGTCTGTTTCCTACAATGCTGGGGGTAAGTGCAATGTTCCAATAAAAAATTATTGAACTATTTATAAATCTAGTTCACGTGCCTTGTTTTCCCAGTTTTCTCAATATCAGGTGTGAAGAAAAGAAGGATCTTTTAGACTTTCCAAACAGTTTTACAAGAAAAATACTATTTGAAGTTCATCCCACGGAAATAAAGGGAAATTTTAGGTCACTTTATGGTTGCACAGTTGCAATGAATCCGCTTATTTAAGCAAGTCAACAAAACCATGAGGCAAACAAGGTCTTGGTCACATGGTTAACAATCCACATAGACAGTCATCCATAAATTTAAAACAGTGAAAAAACACCTTACTATCACCTGTGCCATTCAAACCAAAATGCCTCAATAACATTAAAAGGGTTACAATGTATTAACCAATTGGTACCATAATACAAATTCATTTTAATGTACATTAAGTTTACTCATGGCTAGTGTAGCACCGTGCAAACATTAGGGTGATTGAAATATTCAGTTCTGCTGGCGGAATTGACGGAAGTTTGTCAACTCCGTATTACTCTTGTAATGCAGAGTGTCGTAAAGATTTTCCCTAGTCCCAACCCTCAGCCCTAAAACCAGCCCCTGGTGCAACCCCCTCTGTCCCCCAGCCCCAAAGAAAAACCCAGCCCTGGCCCTGAGCCCTAAAACTGGATCCAGGTGCAACCCCCCTGGGCTCCCGGTCCTTTAAAAAAATAACTGGCCTCAGCACAGAGCCCTAAACCTGATCTTGGCGCAACCCCCCTCTGGCCCCCAGTCCTCAAAAAAAACAGGCCCCAACCCTGACCCCTAAAACCGGACCTCTAGCGCAACCCCCGCCCTGCTCCTTGGCCTTACAAAAATACCCATCCCCAGCCCTAAGCCATAAAACTTGACCAAGGAACAACCCCCCCTGTCCCCAAGTCCTTAATAAAAGCCAGACCCCAACCCTGAGCCCTGAAACCGCCTGCTGGCATTACCCCCCTTGGTGCCCTGTCCTGAAAAAAAAACACTTCCAGTCCAGAGGCCTAAACCCAGACTTGCAGATGCACCATCCCTGAAACTTCCCTCACCCCAAGTCTTCTTGTGCAATCCCCCTTACCAACATAAACCATTGTAAAGGCATGCGTGGTAAAGGCATATGCATTGTAAAATCTCATGTGGTAAAGGCTATACGTGGTAACAGTCAATGAATTATAACAACTGCATGGTAAAGGCTATGTGTGGTAACAGCCGTTTTGTAATGGCTGTTTCCCCTTTTAAGAGTTCTTTTGAAGTCACCCCTTGAGCAAAGACAATTTTGAGTAAAAGGACAGGGGGACCTGACCCCTTGATTTTAGATACTGCATGGGACTTGCAACCAGATGCTACAGGCTGCACAAGATGCACATTACCAGAGGACTGCTGGGCTGCCAGGAGGAACCACTATTTGGACTAGTTGCTTTGTTGTGCTGGCCTGCTGCCTGTTGGGCAGCTGGAGAGACTGCCACGCTGCATTTGGACTCATGTGCTAGCCTGTTTGCCTGTGCCCTGCTTTGTGTCTCCGTGTTTTCAAGGGACTGGTGGGTGCCCCCCTCCCTGTTCTTGTGGATCTGAAAGGATTTCATTGGCAGTCCAGGACTGTCCGTGGTACTCTAAGGACAGCCACCCAAACCTTGACTATGGCATGTGGTGAACTCAGCACTTGTTGAGCGCTTTTTAAAGAAGAGCGTGTGGAGGCCCTTTTTACCGTCACTTTGCTGCATTCGGGGCTTTCATCAAAGCTGCGTTCTTTGAAGCTAGAGAGCCACTGCAGTGCAGACGAAGCCTTTGCCTTAGGGCATATTGAGACAGATTCCCCAGTGGTGCAAAGGACATCCGTTCATCTCCACACTTCCTGGCTTGAGTCAGTGGCGTAACGAAAGTTTAAGGGGTCCCCCTGCAATGTACCTGGAGGGGCCCCTGCTCTGGATTTAAAATGGAGCGCTCAGGTTTAAGTACTGTGCTGAGGGGCCCCCTGAAGCTCGGGGGCCCCCCCCGCACCGCGGGGTATGCGGGGGCCTGTGTTACGCTCCTGGCTTTAGTGCCACAGGGCTCCGAAATTAGATTGCAAGAGTTCCATCCCTGGGGGCAGTTGGCCTCTTTGACAACACCTCCTCCCGCTTGGTCTCGAAGTACTAGAGCCGGCAGCAACTCAGTATGCTGGGCTGACTCACGGCGAGACCGGGAGAGGTCTCCAACATAATCCCCGGAGCAAGGGGGCTGAGGGAGCTGCACTGCGTGCCTGCAGTTAACTGCGTTTGGCACAGTGAGAATGAGGAGCCAGGAGGGCTTCCAACCAATCTCCTATCGAAATGCTGTATCCCTGATAGTACATGTGCAGTTGCTGCTGTGCCCGCCGGATTGGGAGCTAGATTACCATATCAAGTCTAATATATGTGCAAATACTCTTGCACCCTCTGCTAATGCATACATTTCCGACTGTTCAAAGTGGTTCCGTATCCCTGATAATCAGAGGGCAGGTGGTCCTGTATCTGTGCTTGCCTACGGGGATGTAAATGTTTTTCAGCTGCATTTTATGTCTTGAATATTTTCTGATGTAGGTCGGTTTGTTTCTCTGAGTTTCCAGGATAAATAGTACTACTTTAGTATTTCCATAATATGTACACAATGATGTACGTAATTTTGATTCTTGCATTGTCAGGGTAACAAGTACTATTGTAAGTTTTGCATAATATGCACACTATTTATGATACATGTTGTATTTGTCTATGCAATGTAAAATATGTACCACATATTTTTATATAATCCTGTGTGGAGTTGCTTTTGTGGTGTATTCAGTGTGTTTCAGTATGAGTGTGTTGTGCAAAAGCTTTACACATTGCCTCTGATAATAAGCCTTCCTGCTCTGCTCCAAGCTACCAGAGGGTGAGCACAGGTTATATTTGGTGTGTAACTGACTTGCCCAGACTAGAGTGGTGGGTTCTGCCTGGATTAGGTGCATAACCTAGCCAACCAGAAACCCCAAACTAACATATCCCTTGGCAGAAACTTTGACAGGGTGATAATCAATTTTGAGAAATCAGGGTTTGCATTTGACAATGCACCAGTCTATCCTTAACGGATGGACATTTGCGGTATGTAATCTGGGGTTTAGCTCCTAGTACATCCTGTAGTGTTGGTTCAAGTTAAAGGACTCCCCAGTGTTTTTAGGCACCTTGACTACTTGAAACAAATTTGTACTCTAAATAGTAATGAAACGTACAGTAGTACTCAGTTTGGGGACATTGGGGTTCTTATCCACTAATAATTTGGATTTGTCTTTTGGTCAATTTTGCTGATTACTGCAGTCAAGACCTTATTTGAATATCCATTTCTTCGGAATTATTTCCCCCTGAGTCTCAGGGAAAGATGTGGTACTGCAATTTCTCTTGGTCCTCTCAAACTCACCATGTGGAATAGATGACCTTAGGGCCAGGTGGAGGGAGCTGGATGCATGTAGACTAGAATTACCTTCAGTGTCTTGACTGAAAAGAGAGGTTTTAATTTTATATTAAAATATGTAGCTCAAGATTGAGGAAAGCTAAGGAAGAATGGCTATAATTCACAGTGAATGTTAAATTCAAATCATTATAATTAGTATTTTAAGAAAAGATCTCAATGTTGGTATGACATGCACACATCAGGCAGGGATCCATACCAACATTAAGATCTTTTCTAAGAGAAAGAACCTTAACAATGTGGTGATCATCCTAACGACACAAGGCAGATACATTATGTTTCATGAAGAACCACCCTCAAGTGCCTAACCAACAGCCAAAAAGGAACATAAAAGGAGATAATGGGGAGCAGGTGGACACTACAGAGGGATGAAGATAGACATCTTTGGTAACAGTAAGAGCAACCAGATGTTCCCAGATAGTTGGATGCCTTCAGGAGCTTTCAAGATATACTAGTGTGAGGTCGAGCCAGCCACTCAGAAGTAGTAGACTATCCAACTGTTGCACACAGTAAACACTTAGACCTCAAATTAGCCTTTTCATACTAGATGCCTTTATGTGACAAAGAAAAGTTGGTTTCAGGAGGAACAGATACCATGAGGGTAATGAAAGTCAAATCTTTAATCAGGGTTTACGGAGATCAGAGAGAAAGAATTAGATTAGCAGAAGGGCAGTGATTGAAAAGGATAATATCAAATATATGTGTTTGCTGTCTTGGAGTGCATACTCGTACAGCAGAACTCTAAACCAAATGAGATTGGGACTAGGATTGCATTTCCTGTCTATCCTGCTGCAACAGAGTAGAACCTGCAATCGCCACAACTCACTCTTTACCTCACTGTGACTGCTCCAGTTTGTCTAAAACCTTTTTTGGTTCTGTTCCTGACCTATACAACCACTCCTTATGCAAGGCCTTTATTACATTACCTCTGAAAATTTGCACAAGTAGTTCCGTTTCATGGTACCTTCACTACTCAAGAGTATTCTGCAGGAAAACACTCATGATGCCATCAGTAAAGACTTATGTTAAAACTCCACAACAGTGGCAGCTGGTATCCAAACTACTCCTAGTGCATGTTAGACTTGGCATCTTTTGGCGTGTTTCCCCTGAGTTTTTGCTTTCTGACCTCCCGGTTTTGACTCTGTTTGTGCTGGCTTAGTGTTTCTGTGCACTTTTCTCACTGCTGATCAGTGGTAAAGTTCAAGTGCTCCTGTGGTAAAATATGTTATGAATTGGTGTTTCCTTGATTGGTCTATTTGATTTATGTGTCAGCCCCTAGTCAAAGTGCACTGCGTGTGCCAGGGCCTGTAAATCAAATGTTGTTAGTGGGCTGCAGCATTGGATTGTCCCACCCGCACAAACATCCTATAAATGTAGCCCTGGCCTGCCATTGCAGAGCCTGTGTGCAGTCTGGGCCAGGCCCTAACCTTCCCTTTTCCTAAATGTCAGTCACCCCTAAGGTAGGCCCAAGGTACCCCTGTGGGCAGGGTGCAGTGTATTTGTAAGCTAGGACATGCCTTGGTGTGTGTGGCATGTCATGATAGGGAATTACTGCCAATTTTGTTTTTCACAATTGCAAGGTTATCTGTTCCCCATAGGACGGAATGGGAAGTTTGTTTATAACATCTTATAAACATAACTGGCCCTGGGAACTAGGTAAGAAAATAAAGTTTAGTATGCCTGAACTTAGAATTTAAAGATGCATCTTTTAGTGAAGGTGATTTTTACATTCTGTGTTTGAAAATACCACTTTTAGAAAGTTGGTATTTTCTTGCTCAGCCATCCAGCAGGCCTCTGCTGGGTTTGTGCATTGACTGTCTGGGTTTTGGATGACAGGGACTGTGGAGCAGCAGAGGTTCCTGATAGTCTAGGTGGGCCAGGAAATGGATGAATAGACCTGGGCTGCATTTAGAGTAGGGGGTGGAGATTTCCTTGCACCTGAATGGGCCTGGTCTGACAATGCCGTCCCCACCTCCTGCCAGGAAGCCACACCAGGGAGGGCAGAACTGGTTCTAGCTGGGCACAGACACTCTCTGCCTGAAAGGACTAAGAATGTTATGGTATAAATATTGGGGCCCAAACCCCTGAACTTTAGAACTCTTTTGGACCAAGAAGACTACCAAGAAGAAGAGCTGGAGAAGCTGTGAGGAGGAATTACCACTTTGCTGAGTGCGTTGCTGTGATGGGCTGCAGTGGCTGCTTCTGTCTTGGGCAGTGAAAGGACTGGACCAAACTTTCTGCAATCTATTTTTCTGAGTTTCTCCAAGGGCTTGAGGTAGAGCTTGCCCCCTGTTCAGGAAGTGTCAGGAACAGCAAAGACTTCAAGTTCTTCGGCTCTCAGCACTGAAGACTGTGTGTTTTGTGCTGCAACAGAAGAAAAAGCAACCTGACGCTATCTACGATGCTGCTGCAGACTCCGTGTCCTGAAGGCACTGCAGAGGGCACCACCGCAATGCCAGCTGCGATCCTGGTCTCACTGATGCCGCCGGCTGACGGCGCAACCGAGCCGCTGCTCACACCGCGATCTGTGGGCACCGCACTCCGCACGGCCTTGCTTCATGACGACACCTTGGTATCCTCGATGACGCCGCTCCACGCCAAAATGTATGCCGCTGCTCGCACTGTGGTGTGAGGGCACCACTTGTAAAGTTACATGACGCACCGCCCGCATCCCGCACCTCAGCATTGGCCTACCGGCGCCATCGAATTCAGTTTGTCAACCAAGGATATCACTTCAGCAATGACGACGCCGCTGCTTGCACCACAACGTGCCAGCACTGCGCCGAGCACTGCATTCACTTCGCACCGCGACCCTGGTCTCACCGACAATGCCATCTGACGCCACCACTGAGCCGCTGCCCGCACCGCGACCTTAGGGCAGCGCACGCCGCACCGGTGCACTTCGCACCACAGCACCCTACACCTGCCGACGTCAGTGCTCCTGACTTCAACAGAGATGAGTTTGATCTGCAACACGTGTGGCTTTGAGGGCCCCGACGACTCCTGCACCGACCTCCAGAACCAACGCCTGTGGACGCCGTGCTTTTGGAAGTTCAACAAACATTCGCCGACGCCCTCCATTTCTAAAAGGTACTGTTTGCGGGTCTTCCCGACACCGTAGCTGGCCCGCGACGCCATGGTCAGCCAGAACTGTCTGGATTTGTTTGCTCACAACGCCATTATAGCCCCGGATGGAGCTATCAACATCAAGGATCTGTTTTTCCAGCCTATTTTGATAACTGAAGATTTTTAAGTACTGTATTGTGGATTTTTATCGATTTTGGTCTTGTCTTAAGTATATAAAAATATTGGATATTTTTCTAAACTGGTGTGGTGTCCTTTTGTAGTGCTTACACTGTATCACTGTTGGTTATGTGCAAATGCTTTACACACTGCCTCTAAGATAAGCCTGACTGCTCGTGCCAAGCTACCAAGGGGGTGAGCAAGGGTTATTTTAGGAGTGTAACTCCCTTATCCTGACTAGGAAGAAGGGTCCCTATTTGGACAAAGGTGCAAACCCTTGGCAACTAGAGACCCCCATTTCTAACAGTGCTCTACTTTTACTTATTGTTATAAAGAATATTGCTAGTTAAGATTATATATTTAACTGTGTTCGTGAATATGATATAAGTTTGGGTAATGGGTCTGTGATGGAGGAGCACAATGCATGCTCATAATTTGTGCCTGGTTGTGCTGTTCACATGTGTGTATCTGAAGCTGACACCTTTTCAAATGTGGGTAATATTTCAGGCTGGAGGGAAAAATCATATCAAAAAAGCATTTGATGGAAGCTGGAACTCAGGGTTAGCATGAAGTGCACATTACATATTTTATCTGTTCTAGTGTATGCACATGAGGCATGCTCTCCTGTGACAGCAAGAGAGTTTCTCTTGTACTTGCATCCCATCCTGAAGATAATTGTTGGTATAATATCCTAGTAAATGCAGTATGAAATGAATAAGTAAAACATTTGCTTAAATTGTTCCTTTGCCACATCTTGCAAAACTTCTTATAGGGAAGAATTTTCAAAAATTCGGTAAGCATTTTAAGGGTCCTATTAAGCTTAGACCAATGCAAATGGCCTAGTATGGTTTAATATACACCAATTTCCACTAACAATGCAGACACTAGAAACAGAAATGTTATATCCTGTCAAGTCTACAGGCCCAATGTATATTAAAATGGCATTCCTATTTCCTTTCATTTTGCTAAATTCCAATAAAGGCGAGCTCAACGTACCCCCTAAATGTGATCAAATCCTGTAACACAGAGATCATTCTTACTGGACCAGTGTTTTAAAATACACAGTCCATCACATACTGTCTGGATAAATTATCCCTCTTTCAACACATTGGCCCAGAACAGTGAAAAGAGGACCTGCAAGTATTTTTGGAAGACGCTCTCAAGATGGCCCCACTCCCAATATTCAATATCTTAGCACCCTAAAGTTGATCTCTTGTTGCACCCCTGACTTTTATAGAGGATAGGTATTTAGCTTAAGGGTATTCTCAAGTCAGTCCCAATGACTAAGCTGTGCTTATTTTGCTAAAACACAGGTTTTCTTTGCACTTTCATCGCTTGTATAATTTAAATTTTTGCTCTGAGGGGAGCCCTTGGTTTAAGAAGAAATTGTCTCACAGGAACTACAGCCACACATGCTGCTCTGGCAGTGTCCCAGAGTAACATTTGAAACTGTAGGGACAATCCTTTTAGCTGAAATTATGGAAAAATATTTTGCCATTAGAAAAATAACGCTTAATATGAGTTTTGTTTAGTGTGCATTTTCAGGCCGCACTAAGCCGCGTTTATGAAATTGCATGTTTTAAATGCTGCGCATTAGCATTTCTTTTCAGTTGCTTTTCAGAAAATCTTTGAAATTCAGCTGCAGTCGTGGTCTGGCTCTGTGTGTGCGAAAAATAATTTCTCTAGCTTCCTTAGATGAGGGGCTGCATTGGAAACAGTTTGAAAGTGAATACACTAAACCTCCATTGCTATGTTCATGGTTATGCTTGTGCAGAGCACTCCTTGTATTAAGTTCCATTTTTCATGTTTCTACCCAATAACAATTGTGTGCCAGTAGGTGGGTAAAAAAGTAACAGCTGGTTTGGTTTACTGATTAAAATCACCTTTACGAGTAATGTCATGCCATGAATTGGTGTGTGTTTTTATATCTACAGCCTATTTAAAGGATTTTCAAACATTCTGTCACAATTGACTTTTGATTTTTGCTTTGGGGAGTTTTGCTCTAGACATATTAGACATCTTGCATTGCATCATTGAACATTTAAATGTACCGCTTGTTATTTTACAGAAGCATTGGTCATTTTAACTCATGGTTTGACGTTAGGCATTTTGTTTGATTTCTCTCACACGCGTGGTTCTTTTTTTATTTATCGATTATTATAAATATTTGATTATTTGCTAAGTGCGGTGGCTAATTAATTTGTTAATGGCACTTGGCATTTTGCACATTTTATTAATTGGCTGATACTAACTAAATTTTGCTTTCTACAATGATAACATTGATATTTAATATAAATAGAAGACTGAGAACTAGAGATGCCTAGCCCTGTATATGTTTCTTAAATCATTTTGGTAAAGTAATTGCTCATAATTGGAGACAGTTGTTTGTGGATTCTCCCTCTTCCGCAAATTTACCCTCCTTAATGGTAATTGCATTGGAGCATCAACAATATTTCAGAACTGTGCATCTCAAACATAAAAAACACAAAGTTTCACACAGACCAAATAAGGATCTCTTTAGGAGGCCTTACGTTTTTGAGAACTTTGAGTTATTTATTTTTTTACATTGGTAACAGGACTAGTTAGGGAAAGTTAACAGATTGAGAACAAACTAAAAATTGAAGATTTCTGATATCAACCAGACAGTGACCTCAAAGTGGTGTGCTGAAAGACACCAAGGGCCTTATTTACTAGCCCCCTGTTCTGCCACGGTGTCAGTTTTTGTAACGCTCCGACGGTGCAGATTACAGAATCATATCTATGAGGCCATGCAAAGTCACACTATGGGTGAATTTGGATGGCCTCCGACATGGAGGAAGACAAGGCAGCACAATTTATTATTTTTCTTTATTTTACAGTTTTATATAGCGCGAACCAGACCCGTGAGGGTATCAGAGCGCTTTACAGGATTGAGGGGGGAGTAAGACGTAGGGACGGGAGGGATCACACTGGGAGAGAAAGGGATACAGGGGGAGATTCAATTTCAAGTTCAAGCTACCTGAGGGAGAAAAATTAAAGTATGCAGAGTAACAATACAAAACAAAGTTTCCAATCCACGAGGTGCATCCTAGCTGCAGTTGACGCTACAAATGGGATAAAAAGTTTGAGCAGGCAGTTATAGGGCACACGCGGCAAGTCTGAATGTAAGGGGTTCGCTAGATGAGGTATTTTCCCATTAAGAAAGTTTTGGTCTCCCTCTTAAAGTGTGCCAAGGACGGGAGTCTTCTAACGGCGGGTGGGATAGAGTTCCAGATTCTTGGAGCGGCTCCAGAGAAGGCTCGATTGTAGGTTTTTTTCTTCCGGAATTTTGCTGGCTGCAACAGCAGGTTTTTGGCAGATCGGGAATTTCTGGCCTGTCCGGATATCACCAGTTTTTGTGCAAGAAATGTCGGTGAGTTCGCGTATAGAGCTTTTTGAGTTATGCAGGCCAGTTTAAATTGTATTCTGGCCTCCAGGGGCAGCCAGTTCAGAGCTTTGAGGTGGGGAGAGATGTGGTCAAATTTTTTTGAGCCCGTTATGAATCTGGCAGCGGAGTTGAGGCAGGCTTTCAGTGGGGCCAGAGAGTTCTTGGGTAGCCCTGCGAGAGTAGAGCATCCATATTCAAGCCTGGAGATGACAAGGGCCTGGGTAGCCATTTTAAGGTCGAACCTCTCGAGGAAGGGTTTTAGGTTTCTTAGGTAGCTCAGGTGGAATCTAGCCGTTTTGGCCATCGCGTTTATATGGCTGTGCATATTCAAGCTGCCGTCAACGGTTATTCCCAGGGATTTTGCCGAGTCAACAATGGTAGGCGGGCAGTTTAGTGCCGTGATTGTCTTGATCCATTCCTGGATGTCTGGGTTAGGTTTGGGTGGGGAGATCAGAAGGAATTCGGTTTTGTTGGAGTTGAGTTTAAGTTGGTTGGCAGTGAGCCAATGGACTGTTAGCTTCAGAGCCATGTTTAGGGAGAGAATGTCCTGGGGGGAAGAGATTTTAATGTAGACCTGTGTATCGTCGGCGTACATAAGGTATGAGATGTTGGCGGCACGCAGAACCTCGGTGAGAGGTTCGAGATAAAGGTTGAAGAGGGTAGGGGATAGGGTTGATCCTTGGGGGACTCCCACGGAAACTGGAGATGGGGCGGATAGATCGCCATTGATAAGGACTCTTTGTGATCGGTTTTGGAGGAAGGATCTAAACCATTCAAGGACGGTGCCCTCCAGCCCCATCCTGGATTTGAGGCGTTCAAGGAGAATTTCGTGGTTCACCATATCAAAGGCGGAAGAGAGGTCTAGAAGGATTAGGAGACAGGTTTTGCCTAGATCTGGGGCTTGGAGAGCGTCATCAACAATGTGGAGGAGGGTGGTTTCTGTGCTGTGTCCCGGTCTGAAGCCTGATTGAAAGTCATCGAGCAGGTGAAAGTTGTTGATGTGATGGCTTAGCTGCTGTTGCACACATTTTTCCAGAACTTTGGCAAGGAGTGGGATGTTGGAAATGGGTCTATAGTTCTCGGCGGAGGCAGGGTCCAGCGTAGGTTTTTTTAGGATGGGGACAACTTGACCCGCCTTGAGCGAGTCAGGAATTGAGCCCTGTAGGAGGGAGGCGTTGATTATTGAGGTCCAGGAAGGGATGATGGCCTTGGAGGCGGCAGCTAGGCAGTTAGAGGGGAGAGGATCGTTAAAATGATTGTTCGGTTTAAGGGAGGCAAGAATTTTAGAGACAGATTGAACGTCATATAGATTAAAATTGGACCAGTGTGCTAGGTTTTTGGGTGATGTTTGGGTGGACAACACAGAAGAAGAAGATGGAGCTGGCTGATTTTGATTTTGGTGGAGGGTTGCAGATTTAAGCTCATTTCTTAGGGCCGAGATTTTTTCACAGAAGAAGGAAGAGAATTCCTCACTTGATATTAAGGGTTTCGGTATTTCTTTGGCAGTTTTCACTAGTTTGTTGGATTGGTGTTTGGCCAGGTTGAACAGCTTGCGGGGCCTATTTTTCGCATTTTCCAGTTCAGTTCTGAAGAATTCTTTTTTTGTGTTGAGTATTTTCTTGTTGTAGGCATTTCTGGCCTGGCGAAGGAGATTTAGATGTGCCGCAGATGGGTGTTTTTTCCAGATTCGTTCAGACTGTTGCAGGGATCTCCTCTCCTTGTTGAGGGATCCACTGAACCAGGGGTTTCTGTCTTTGATCTGTGTTCTTTTTAGTTTTAGCGGTGCCAGGTCATCAAGAATGTCGGATATGGTGGAGGAGTAGTGGTCCGCCAGATTTGAGACCGTTGTGCACTGTGGAGGGGGGGGAGGTCAGATTCAAAACGGGCTGCCAGTTTCTCATGGTCAAGGTTCTTGGTGTCTCTGACCCATCGTTTGGGAATCGCAGGTTGGGGGGCCCATGGTTTGCGAGTGTTGGGCAGGAGGAAGGTGATGGCGTGGTGGTCAGACCAATCACAAGGATCAATGGAGATAAGTTTGACAGCTGATTTCTTAGCAATGATCCAGTCGAGGGTGGCACCTTTCGCGTGAGTGGGGAGGGTGCAAGCTTGGGTAAGGGCTAGATCGGCTAAGAGGTCTCTGATTGCATTGACCTGAGGATTTTTAGGGTCGTTCCAATGCAAGTTAAAGTCACCAAGAAAAATGTCATTAGAGCTTGGGGACACCTTAGTAGTGAGTATTTCTATGAGGAGGTCCGTAAAGCAGTCATTTTTGCCAGGGGGGTGGTAAAAAATGTGCAATTTGCACAGCTGCGAGGTGTTGTTGGAGATGGCGAGTGCGAGGTATTCACAAGAGTCCGTGGGGTCCACCGGCAGTTCTGTCACAAGGAGGCTGGAGCGGTAGATACAGGCAATGCTGCCCCCATTTTTCTTTGAGTGTCTGTCCAACCTTACAATGCTATAGTTGGGTGGGACCAAGAGGTCAAGGTAGGGTGATGAGGAATCCTTGAGCCAAGATTCAGTCAGGATTGCAAGATCCGATTTGTGTTTCATGATGAGGTCGGCGACATCGGATGCATGCTTTACAGCTGATCGGCATTTTATTAGGAGGCCGGCTAGGTAGGGGTAGGAGTGGGTGTCGACCGTAGCGGCAGAGGTAGGAACTATGGCTAGGTTGCTATTTACCACCCCTCGGACGCGGCGGGTAGCAACTCTGTTAGGGTTGGTTACAACCGTGCAGATAGGGTGTTCTCCCTCTGGGTCTAATGGGCATGGGGCTATGAAGGCAGAGTCGTAGCTACGTAGGAGGTCAGCTACTTCTTCCTCCGTGAGTTCTGAGGGATTGATCATGCCAGGGGAGGGTTTATAGGTGTAGAGGAGAGCAAGAATTTCCTCTTCAGAGAGGAGGCAGGGTTGCTTGTGAGGGCGTAGGTGTCTTTGGGATAGAGGTAGAGGGTGAAGGAGGGGCTTCGTGACGGGGATGTGAGTTTCAGTCTGAGAGAGCCATAGTTTGGAGAAGGTGAGTTCAGTGATGTGAAGGAGGTGCTTTAGGTCCAGAATCAATTTGTGGATGCTCAGTGTTAATTCTGAGGATCTGCGGTGGAGAATGTCAATGTCATAAAGAGAGGTGAGTTCTGGAAGGCCAGCGGCCTGTTGCCGGGGCGCAGTTTTGATGGTATGTTCAGGTGACCTAGCGGTGAGATCAGGCGGGTTGAGGACTGGTGGTAGGTGAGCTATAGGGAGACACTGGACCGTTCTGACGGTATGCTCCGGTAGACTCGAGGCGGGTTTAGGTGGGCTGAGGGCTGGAAGCTGGTGTGCTATTGTGATAGAGTGAAGGGGGTTAGGATGGTCCGTGTCCCTATGTGAAGAGGGGTCTTGTGGGCAAGGGACCAGGTGGGTGGGAGCGATTTCGCCAGAGCGAGAAAGCAGCCTGGCGGAGGGGTTAAATCGACCAGGGTTCTGGGCCCAATGAGGTGTTTCCAGCTCGGTATTGCAATACCTAGCAGGGGTTACAGGGGGCCGGTGGCCGGAGGTTAAGGGTTTGGGGACGCTTCTGGTGAATGCTGGAGGTGAGATGGAGTGGCTGGGTAGCCGAGAAGGGGAGATCCTAGGGGGAGCTTCGGTGGTCGATGGCGAGGGGTTTCCTGGGAGTAACAAATCACTATGTTGCCTTACTCTGCACTCTGGAGGTGTTCCATAAGCATTGGAGTGGGTTTTCCCACACAACAACTATGTATTTTGACACCGCCCCAGTTTTACAAGGCCATGTAGACCTGGGAAGAGCCAAATCCTTGGGACTCCCAAAGTGAGGAGTAACAAGGAGAAATATATGTTTTCCTCTTTCTATGTGTGATGCATTCTGCAGCACACATAGAAAGCAGAAAACATCTCTCAGGATAGTTTTTCTGCAGGAAGGTGCTCCTTCCTGCACAAAAACAATCCTGCTGACAACACATGCACCCTTGCACCATGTTGTGCCTGCACTGGCGCTAGGCAGTCAAAACAGCTCCAGCGCAGGGTGAAAGGACAGGAATGCACAGTATTGCATAAATACAGTGCATTCCTACGCCAAATCCCCATAAGTAAGAGCCCCATAGTCTTGCAGTAGGCCTCTCCTGCCTCTCATGAGCCAGAAGGGGAGCTTTTACCGCCTGACGTGGCCATCGTATCATTTCCGCCCTACTCCAAAATAGAATCGCATTTAATGAAGATTGTATTGGCAGTTATACTGGCATTATTTAAAGATGTAACCTTACAGGGTTGCCATGTATTCTTCCATGAAATTGTGTTTTTACTTTAGTCTTCTACGTTTCGCGCGAAGGAAATCCGCAGAACCACTTTTATGGAAACAACGTCCGTGTCTCCTGATCACATTAACTCGCCTGGCTGCCATATCATCTCCATTAGTTATTCATGTTAGGTTTGCGCATTTATTTTTGTAAAATTAAGTTAACACTCCTAATTGCCATCCGAGGACGCATTATGCACTTGCTATGCGTCAGGTACTTAAGATCATATAACTGTTGACTGTTCTGAAAATATGAAACCGTACACTTCCTAGAAGCTAGACTTAATTTTCTCTCTACGGTGGGTAATGACCGACTGCCATGACCATAAATCACTCTGACTTTGAAGTGTCTCTGAAAAATAGTCATCTTTTTAATGAATGACTTCAAAAGTCACATCGAAGTCATACTGTCCAGGTTGTGCACGGTGATGTGCAGTGGCAAGCTTGATTCTCCGAGACCTTGACTTGTGCCCTGAGGCTGAAGGATGGAAAAACAGTCACAGTTTGTCATCGTTTCTTTCCATTAGAGAAATCTTTCATGACCCTGCCGGTTCTTTCGAGCCAGACAAGTACTTTTGACACATCTCTAAAGCGGAAGAAAATGCAACGTTGTGGTCTGCCCATGGACAGCACATATTTACAGTTTCTCCTGCCACTAAGTTAATGGTGACGTGATGGGGAGCTAATTCCTTTAGAATTTCTGGAATATGGTTTAGGAAACGTGAAATCATTCGAGTGAACTCCCCAGAAACACTGCTATGAAATGTGTGTGCTGCTGTTCATAATTTGCAGTCTCTCTTTACTTTTTTTCTGGAGCACCTGAGAGGATCGCCCAGGACCTTTTACAGAGTGTAAAGTAAAAACACAACCGAATGATGATGAGAAACTCTGTCTTGCTCATTTATGAAGTGATTGTCCAAGGCCCGATGCAGTTTCCATATTCTAATTAATTTTTTCAGTTTCAAGGAACTTTACTGTACTTATCATTGTCATTGATGTGAATACAATTACATTAATAACAATTTGAAATAAATGCATTATAAATCCACAAGGTTTATATTTCATGCAACTAATATTTAATTATTGTGCTTTTATGGTATATATATGTTATGGAAAGTGCATTCCACCTTTCTTTGTCATGGAGGCGCACGGACACGTCCAAGGTGCAGCACGAGATTGTGCTGGCCTCCTTGATTCAATTACTATGCAAAGGTGATGGTGAAAGAAAGTGACATTAATTAATCATTTTAGGGAGGATGGTAGTCCACCAAAAGTTAAAAAAAATCACAACCCTGTCAGGTTTAGTCAAAGGTTTCAATAATTTAAACCTGAGTTCACCCCCGGTAGGTATGGCACAGAGCAGGCAGGATTAAGGGGCATATGTATCAAGCGATTTTTTACTTGCAAACGCTGTGATTCGCAAAAAACAGCGTTTGCGAATAAAAAATCGCTAAACGGTATGTATGAGCCATTTTTCAGCGCAAATTTAAGGAATCGCTAATTTTGCTATTTCCTAACTTTTCGTAAGCATTTAAGAAATCGCAAATTGCGATTTCTTAAATGGAATGTAACAGGCAACAAAGTTTTGCGAAAAATCCTTAAGAAATAGCAAATTTCCACCAACTTCTAGTTGGTGGTAATTTGCGAATTCTTTTAACAATGCACTATTTTAAATTTTAATAAGTGCCACGTGGCGCACATACATGCCCTTAGGGCATGTATGTGCGCCATATGTCCACACATGCTGATTTCAGGGGTGCATCAGGGTGTCATCTTGACACCCTTGCACCTTTGAAATTATTCTCAAATAGCGATTAGCAAATTACGAATCGCAATTTGAGAATTACTTCCCATTCATTCCTATGGGTCTCCTGGCCCATAGGAATGAATGGGAAGGTATTCCTTAATTGCGATTTCGCAATTTGCTAATCGCAATTAAGGAATTTTAAGAAATCGCTAAATATTAGAGATATTTTAAATACATCCCATTTTGCGATTCTCAAATAGCGATTCTCAAAAAATTGCTATTTGAGATTCGCAAATTCGGGTTTTGATACATATGCCCCCTAAGTTAAAAAATGTGCATAGAATCTTAGTGACAAAATAATAAAGTCAAAAACACGGCACACTGTCATAGTGCTTTATTGGAAAGCGGTGTTGCGTATTCTTTCCCAGGTAACCAAAGTCCTCACGCTGCCGGAACCTCGGCTTTGTCTCCTCAATATCTGGGAGCAGACGGACCATAATAGAGTGGCCCAGCTGTGGGTGACATTAGGGCTCATGCTCGCAAAACGTAATATAGCCCAGCGATGGGGATCGGGGCAGGCACCTACCCTGGTGCAGTGGATTCGAGACATGGACCTTGTAATGGTGACTGAGAAAACTGTATATGTACATAGAGGATGCCCCAAGAAATGGTCCCTGGTGTGGGGTGGCTGGAATGTGTACAGAGGGAACATCTGTGAGCCCCCACCCGATACATCAGAATCGGACCTCAGTGATCAGGACTAGTTACTCTATCGCTACCAGGGGTTGGGGATGGGAACGACTGTATTGTGCCTTTGTCCTGCCTCTTTGTCTCTGTGATACCTGTACTGCATTGTTGAGATACATTTGGAGCCTTTGCATGCTAAGCCGTGCACTAAATGAGTGGTGTTTACTTTCTCTTTTGTTTGTAAACTTAATAAAAATATTTCAAAAAAAAAAAAAAAACACGGCACACTAAATCCCACTCTAATTTATAAAACTAGAGGAAAATGTAATAAACAAAATGATACCAGAATCCAATATAGGGAACCAGACATTCGAATTTTTGAATATGTTAGGAAAAAGGTGCCAAGAAACAGAAAAGCACCAATCAGTAGTCACTGTTCGCACTCGGCCAAATCTTAATCATGATTTCAGGCCAATTGTGATGGAGCATGGGTTAGATACATGGAACAAACTCATCCCGGTCCAAGATTTTACCTTGAGTCACTGACATGGAAATCAAAATCCTTTAACAGGGCAGCACAGCAGGCTATATCTCCCAAAGTCCTCTCGAGTCCAGATAGCCACTGGATGAAGTGCCGCTGAAACCACTGGTTTTGGCTGGTAGAACTCAGAGTGGAAGAAATTTAAATTTCACTGCCAACAACGTCCTGGCATTGAGCAGATACTTGCACTTTCACCCTATCAAGATTTCTACTTTCTGACTAAGGCCCTAATTATGAGTTACGCATAGTTGTGGTCACTGAATGCCAGGGTAAATAGGGCATGACTTTAACGGATCATCTGATCACGAGTTAAAAACCACATGTTATATTTAGCACATGTGCTAAATTCCGCAAGTCTGTGGTCCACATGCACTATTAATACATGTGCTATTTACTATATGTCATATTTTACACATGAAAAAAGCATATGGTAAATAACACTCATATACAACCATGAAAAGTAATTAAGAATTAATAGAAAAGACCACCTCAAATAACCTTCAGTCAAAAGCAGGTGGTACAAATTCATGAAAGTGTAATCAGTCTCCACACAGGTCTCAAACAAAAGGCCCAGCCCTCTTCTGTAGGTCCGGAGAGTGTTTTGAGAATCTGGTTGTCAGGTCTACTTTTGTATGGTCCAGGAGCCAGAGGGTGACTGTGACTCCAGGATACTCCCTAACCAATGGGAAAAAGGTATTTTGCGCAACCCTACCCATATTTACTGCACATCCTGTTTGTTTTGCTGCAAACAACCCCAGAGTGTATTATTCTAAGGCACATCCAAGATGTCAGACACTTTTCCTTAGGGCAGGTGAGAAAGAGTCCACCCAGGATTTGTCTAGAGAAATGAGCAGTCCCCATCTCCAAAGTTACCTAAACCGGTTTTGGGACCAGCTCTCTCTCCCACTGAGATGGTTCCAGGCTGACTGCAATAAAGGCCTTTGATTCCTCAGGTCTTCCACATACTTAACTTTGATTGTGCAGGCCTTACTTTGAAATAATTTGCACTCCTGAACCCTCTCATATGGTCTTGCTGGGCTAAGAAGTGTTACAAACATTAACAGCCCATTCTGCTCAACAGGTCTAAAACGTGGTCCTGCTTCAGTATGGGGTTTCACGCCTCATAAGCACTGGCAAGGGAAACTGCTAACAGGCTAAGGCATATTAGCCTCCAAGAGCTTCAGGCAGAGGCAAGATAACTTCCTAAAAGTTATTTTTTCTTAATATGTATATAAGATATTCACCACTGAATTGGATTTTAATATATATAAAATAGTGTTTGAACCATTTTTCTAGCTTGTCACAAACCCAAGATAGAAAAAATAATATAGTAATTTACACTCTAGTTTCCCTCATAGGACTGGCAGAGACATCAACACTGAAAATAACTTTATGAGGTTGTTACTGTAGGGACATGTCACAATTAATTTTGTACAAGTACCACTTTTAAATACTGGGCCCCTAACTTCTGGTCTGCAAGGCAGACTATGGTGTGCCTTATTAGTGTTTAAAAGGAAGGTTTTTTCTACTATCAAAAGGGTTATGCCAGACCTACAATCAAGCTTTTTGCCACATTAGTGAATGACACAGTAAGTGTTTCAGTCCACAGGTGAAATGTAACTTTCCATACCACGGGTATAGTTTATTCACCATATTCAGAGGAGTTAAATATGGCAATCGGGGATTAGCAAATGTTTACATGTTTTAGGATTCAGAAAACACACATTGGACACTAATTGGAAGTACCCCAGTGCACTGAGTCTAAAAAAAAGCAAATAAATTCACCCCCACAAAAGGGCAGTTCTATTTTTTTCCCGTAGAAAGGATGTCAAAGTCCTCTGCGTTGACTGGGTCAGTTCCAGCCTCACACCCTACTGCCAAGTCCACTCCCTGTCAGGAATTAGACCACCTCAGAGTTTTTGATTTACAATCAGTGCTGCCAACCTGTCAAGGTCACTGAGAGCATGTCAGGCATCAAAGACGGTTGCCGCAGCAGCGTGGAGATACTATCAGGCACAGTGGAAGTTTGTTGCTAGACCTTCGTGTCAGTGGGTACAGCGGGATTTCACTGCTAAAGTGCAACATGCATATCTTGAGTTGCTGGTTGATACCTGAAGTCCCCATAGTGTAAAGATTCTGGTTCACCAGAGCTTTACATTTTCAGTAGGTAAGGGCAAGACTATCTTGGCATAAACTGACCTGTTTGCGGTCAAGAAGAGCCTAAAACCTCAGGTTTCTCCCTTGTGGTTAAAAGGGTGCACTTTTATGCAACACTGACCAAGGACCTGGGAAGGCGCTTCTTGGGGATCAAAGACTCACTCTTACAGAGGTCAGCAGGACGTATTCAGGTTGAGTTGCAGCAGCAGGTCAGCTGGGTAGTTGCAGGGAGGCCTTTGGAGCTTGTTATGTCCCTGTAGCTCTAAACAGATGGTCAGTCAGCTGAAACTTGGGGTCACTTCAAGTAGACGGAAATAAAGGGAGAAGATCCAGTCTTCCTTCTTGGGCAGCAGGGCAGGGATCCAGCAGCAGAGCAGTCCTCTAACAACAGGTAAGTCCTTATTCTGTAGTATCCACAGGTTTAGACATGTCCTGAAGAGTCCTTCTGAGGTTCCAATATTTATACCTGGTGCCACCTTTGAAGTAAGAGACACCTTTAGCTGCCCCCCACATCTTGTTCTGAAATTCCCTTCCTTCCCAGGGTCACAGCATGTCTAAGTTCACAAATGGCTTGTGTGAAGTTCTTTGTGTGTGTGCTGAGACAACTTCTTTAAAATAGGGTTGGCACAGATTTTACAGAATTCTGGTCTCTGCGTGTTAGTTTTAGCATGGTGTTCTTGCTAAATTCCGCTAAGCACTTTGTAGCGGAATTATTCTCCTGCGAGGCTCCAGACAATGCGAGATTACAAATGTGAGTGAGATTTGGCGTCCCCAGGGTGATTTTCCAATGTGGGCAATCATTAGCATTTGCAAGCGGCTACGGTCAGAGGGCTTCTGCTAGTGTAGATTTTCTGCTGCGCAAATAGATTTTCTCCCCGAACAGCTGCAAAACCAACCGAAATGGCGGTGCGCCCTTGTGCAATGCATCGTGCCATTTGCGCTGATTTTGCAACGCTGCTCATGCTACCAGCACTAAATTGCAGAATGAGCAGCATAATCATCACAACCAGTATATATTCCGCCCATTAGCGGAACTCCATAGATTCTCACAGAGTTTTTTTTGTAACTCTGTGGAATTCCATGGAGTGAAATTCTGCAAGTGTCGCCCATCACTACTTTGAAGGACAAGTGTGGTGGGTGACAGCTCCACCTCTCCAATCAGGTCATGATGGTCCAGCCTTTCAAAATGCACTCCCGCTTTTGTGATACTGTTTGGGAGGAATACTCAAAGGCCAACTACACTCAGTCATGTGATCCGGATACAGTCTGTAGGCAACAAATGGTAAGATAAAAAAATGCCAATTTTCTAAAAGCAGCATTTTCAGAATTGTGATTTAAAATCTGACTTCAACATTAAAGAGGGATTTAAATTTCATTTCCATAGACATCAAACATGATATTTCTACCTATTCTCAAATAAAAGTTATCATTTATTAAATGTAGTAAGGTAACCCAATGTTGTTGTATGGGAGAGGTGGGTCTTGCAGTAGTGAAAAATGTGTTAAGGGTTTTTCACTAGCAGGATATGTAAAAGTTACAAGTACATGGACAGCTTTTTAAATACAGTGTGCCCTCTCATGTGGGCTGTTTAGGGCCCACCTAAGTGTAACTTATGTGTATTGGAAAGGAATGTTTAGGCCTGGCAAAAAGTTGTGTTTTGCCAGGTCAAAATGAGAGTTTACAACTGCACACAGGCTACAATGTCAGACATGGGCCATGTTTAAAATGCTACTTAAGTCAGTGGCACAATAAGTGCTGCAGGCACCATAGCAGCATTTAATGTACAGGCCCTGGGTACAGGTAGTACCAATTTGCTTTGGACTTGTAAGTAAATTGAATGTGATAACTGGTTTTAATCCAATTTAACTATGTTTACAGGAGTGAGCACAAGCACTTTAGCACTGTTTAGCAGTGATAAACTGCACAGAGTCCTAGGGCCAACTAAAATGAATTCAGCATAGCTGGAGGAGTGAAGACACAAGTGTTGGGGAAAACCATCCCAAGGATGTCAGGTATAATACCTCTGTAACACAGACCTGTCTTGTTGGTTTAGATGTCATCTTTTTAAATTGTGTAAACTCTGACAATGGAAAAAGCCTCTTAAGGGATGCAGAATGGAATATCAGCATGTTGTTACTGTTTGTTTTCTTTCGGACAACTAAAGTATTGATTGCCTTTTTGTTGGACCTGCTCCTCTGCAAGGTCACTCCAAACATTTTTGCATTTGCCCTCCACTTTTTTTGCTGAATTCAATTTTGTTGGCCTTAGCAGCCTGTGAACTTTACCACAACTAACTAGTGCTAAAGTGCTGGTGCTCACTTCCCTATACATGATTAAATTAGTTTACATCTCATTGACATATTCATTTTAATTATCAGTCCCTTGTAGAGTGGTATACCATATACACAGGGCCTGTACATGAAATGCCACAAGTGGGCCTGCAGCACATAGTGTGCCAACCACTTAAGTAGCACTTTAAACATGTCCCAGGTCTGCCATTGCAGCCTGAATGCAGTTTTAAACTGCCACTTTGACTTGGCAATACATCCACCTTGCTAAGCCTTAAGATCCTCGTTGCATATATGTCACCCCTAAGGTAGACCCGAGGCAGGCCATGGGTTAGGGAGCATTGTAATCAAAAGGATGAAAATGTACTTTTTAGTTTGATATTTCCTGGTTGTGAAACACTCCTAAATTCGTTTTTCACTACTGTGAGTCCTACCTCGCCATAGTATTTAATTAGGCTGCCTTTGTGCATTTAATAACTATCTATGAAATTGTAAATTAAAAATCCTCTTTACTAGTAATGTCTTATTTAAAATCACAATTTTGAAAATGCCTCTTTTAGAAAGTTGTCATTTTCCCACCCAGAGCCATTTAGTGCCTTGAGAATCCCTTGCGTCATAAGACTAGGTGTAACTGACAGTTAGACTTTGTGAACTCTTTCCAGACAGTCACACAATCGAGGGATTAGCTGTGCCTAAATAAATCATCTGCTGGCAGGAAAGGGCTGGAGCTGGGCATAGTCCCACTTGCAACTGATTAGACTGTGCTCTGTTCTCAGACAAAGGGCTTCTCACCTCCACATTGTCTCTGTAGTTAGCTGGGAGTCAAGGCAGGGAAGTCAGGAAATGTTAAGCACTTCAAAGAAAAACCTCTAGAAATATCTTTCAACTTCAAAGAAGGCACCAGGTATAAACATAGGAGCCTTAGGCCCACTCTTCAGTTCACTTTCTGGGCCTGCAGAAAGACTCGTAGAGCATTGTCTGCTGCTGTGGGCTGCAGTGCTGCACCTGGAAGCAATGCTTTGCTGCTTGGAGCCTGCCTTGAACCCTCAGAGGCCAGCCCTGCTGTTGAAGCTTGCTTCTTCACCTGAACCCAGGACTGCCAGAGTGACTCCAAGGGCTAGTTGGCTGGCCTCCAATTCAGAGCCACAGTGACATAATAGGCTTCCACCAATTTGAACCTGCACCTGGACCCAGCCTGAGTGAGCTCTGAACTCCGAGGTTGTGTCCCACTAGTTCTAGATCCTTGCTTGTGGTGCTAAAGGTGCCCAGATAGACAAAATTCAAAACTTGGTAGTAAAAAGTGCGCTGAGAACCAAGTGAAGACTGGCACCAACCTGCTAGTCAATCTGTCTAAGGTGAATCACTGGTTGGCCTGACTTCGTGGATGCTCCCATTGCATTCTTCTTCACAGCAGCAAATCCTGTTCAGTAGTCCTTCGCCAAGGGTGTCTCCCACCTCTTGAAATTGTTTGCAGCTACAGTCTCCTGCCTTACCCTGATGGAGATTTTGAACTTCTGAAATAGAGATTAAGTCTGAGCATAATTTTCCTCACCGCAACTTCACCAGAAGCTCTTTGATGAAGACAGTCCCTTCTCAGACACCACCTGTAGCCTTGCCCCGCTAAACTTTACTTTCTCCAAACATTTTCTTAAACATTTCTTTTAAGCCCGAAGGTGAACACCGACCTGGCCTCATCCACTTTTTGCATTCGACCTGTGCTCCATCGCGTTCTGACATATTTTTCAAATTTGACTTGGTCTCACAAGATAAGATGTCCGCAGTTGGAACTTTGATGTTTTAGGATCTAGTTTCTACTAAAAACTATAAAAATTCATAACTCCAATTCTACTGATTGGATTTTTGTCCTTATGGTGTCAAGTACCTTATTAACATTTACTTTATTTCTGTTTTATTAGTTGGGAATTAACTTGTGTTGTGTTTCCACTTCAATACTGTTTATAATGCTGAAGAAATACTTTACACAGTGCTTCTAAATTAAGCCTGCCTGCTTTTTGTATCAAGCGCCCTATGGTTAAACATAGATTTATTTAGTGCCTTTTGGTAGTTCACCTTGGCAGGGATTGTGGCTGTTGCTTGACCAGGGCTCACACCCTAGTCAACCAACCACCCAATTTCGCACACCCTTGGTTTAAATGCACCGCTTTATCAAGAGAACCACTGACTGTTTCTCAGCCACAGTGTAACTTAACTGCTTGTACTTTATAACCATGGAAGGGAGCAGGCCATGCTCTCCAGTTACACAATGACATCCAACTCATATTTCCTAATGACAACACACTTTGGGTTGTCTGTCATTCTATCACCTTGCATGATAAATAACTTTCCAATAGAAACATTTTACCATGGTTAAAAATTAGGGGTCAGATTTTGCACCAGGTTTGCATTACTTTTGTAACGCATACCCAGCGCAAAGACTTCGCAAATTGGTATTTGCATTGATTTGTAAGAAAAAGTAACCCAAATCAGCCCAAAGCACTGCTTGAATTACTTTGTGTCAATGTGTTTCACATTTTTTCCGATTTTGCAAGCCTCGCAAGAGTTACATTTGGTGAACCCATTTTGTTGTTCAGTTAACCAGCTGGTTTTTTCTTCCTGGACGAAGTTGACCTTACGATTAAGCAGCAATTCAATAAAGCAGAAAGATTGTATAGAAGGGAGATAAATAAGAGCTGGGAGATACTTGCCCTTGAGAACTACTTAGAAGTCAAGAGAGTACCAAGAGGGCTACGCATTTTCACAATGCCTACACATCCGGACACTAAAATTGATCTTCTTGAGGAATGGGCAGAGAACAACGCCCAGTGTTCTGCGAACATGATGCGAATTTTAATTAAGCACGCTAAAATCGATTTAACGGAAATCACCAATCAGCTGGAAGAATTGGAGACACTGATACAAGCACATACCAATGTGGAGGAAATTACAAAATTGCGTAAAGAAATGGAATCAAGATTAGAAAATTATGAAAATGAAATCCAGGAGCGGAAAAAACGCAAATTTATTAGAGATGAGCAGGATTACCGGTATGGCAGAATCCTAACATTTGCCAAACGATTTGAAACATTAAAGAAAAATTACCCAGTGAACACGTTGGGAGCTACAGGCAGCACAACGGCAAGCGAATCAGACCTCAGTGAAGGAGAACTAAACACTGGGGCTACACCTGGACCAAAAACCAATTTTTTAGAGGAAATGCGCCTGATGCATGTAGACCAAACCCTAACACGAGGAAGAGGCCGCGGAAGGTACCAGAGGCGCGGACGAGGAGAGAATGCCTCGCAAGCACTAGAAAAACCAGACGCGCAAAACGCAAAAAGGCAATATCCACTACGAAGTCGAAAATGAATGATGTCAATCTAATTATCAATCTTTCAAAGCATATATTGACACCTGAAGAAACATCTGCTTTAAACAAAGGATTATCTTTTTGCCCAGAGAGCCACTTTGATCACACACAAGTGAGAATAGACCTATATAAATACATCCGCAAGCTTAAACTAGCCAAAGTTCATGCCAATAAAACCTCCAAAGACTCACCAATTGATCCTGCATACAATAATGACCAGACATCCAATTCAGATCCAATGCTTAACATCGATCAAGCTACCGACTTAAAAACTATTTTTGACCTCCTATATAATCTAGAAGATGACGACTTGACAGAAGAACACGTTTTGGACCATCTGTCAATTGAAACGGATAAGAGAACAAACAGTGGGCTAAAAAGAAAGTCTAAGTATTGCCCTGTTTTACCACCAGGGAACCGCTTTGACCAGTTCAGTGAAGCCGTAATTGAAGAACTAAACAAAATCAAAAACACCAGAAATAATACCAACAGAGAAAACTTAAGTAAAAAAGAACGGGAAGCAATCAAACACCTGATGCAAGATAAAACTTTAACTATCAAACCTGCTGATAAAGGTGGCAACACCGTACTGCTAAACACCACGGACTACCTAGATGAAGCATATAGGCAATAAAATGATTCCACAAACTACAACAGGATTACCATCAACCCGATGAACAAAATGTTACATGAACTAGAGACCAAACTAACAGGATGGCACAAGGACAACCTAATCAATGACGAAGAACTTAAATTCTTAACGAATTAATTTCCGGTCATACCGACCATTTACTTTTTACCCAAAATTCATAAAACCCTGAATCGCCCACCGGGCAGACCGATCGTCTCTTCATGTCAATCACTATATGAAAATTTCTCAGAATATGTGGATCATTTTCTTGCCCCCATTGCTCAGAGCATGAGCTCTTACATCAGGGATACTGGTGACTTCCTACGGATCCTGGATGGAACTTCCTGGAATAATCAATACCTTTTAGTCACCATAGACGTTGTGTCACTTTATACGTCAATACGTCATGAAGTGGGGATGCAAGCATGTACCTATTTTTTAAAACAAAGGAAAATAACTGAAATGAAGCACACACAAATGTTACTCAGTATGATCGAGATATGCCTTACTAACAACATCTTCTGTTTCAACAAAGAACTCTTTAACCCCTTCCATGCTGCGTGAATTCCGCCGCTGTGCTGACGGTTTCTTGCGCGGGCGTGGTCATGACGGAACGGTTCCGTCATGAGCACAGCTCAACCGACGCTCATGACGGAACCGTTCCGTCATGAGCACCGAAGGGGTTAAACAAATGTGTGGAACGGCAATGGGCATTTCCTTCTCTGTAAACTACGCCAACATCACTATGGGATGGTGGGAAAAGACAGTAGCCTGGAACTCAGACAATCAAGAAGAGATGGACAAAATCATTTTATGGGTTCGTTACATCGACGACCTGTTCCTCATCTGGAATGGCACAGATGGGGACTTCCGAAATTACTTTGACAAATTGAATAACAACAACATTGGCCTATCTTTTACATATGAGATGAGCAGATCGAAGATTCCATTTCTCGACACCCTGATCTACATTGAAAACAATCAGATCCATTCAACACTTTACAGGAAGAAAACGGCTACTAATAGCATTTTACATGGAACCAGCTTTCACCCCAAACCATTGTTGAACAGTATTCCCTTTGGAGAATTCATAAGACTCAAACGTAACTGCTCTAAACCAGAAGATGCAGAGAACCAAATATATGAATCCATGGAAAGGCTCAAACAAAGAGGTTATACTGAGTCCATCTTAAAGCGGAATAAAAATAGAATTGATGCCAAAACAAGAGCGGATACTCTTATGCCTAAAATCAAACCAACCTCTGAAGATGAAAAACAAGTTCCTAGGTTTATCACCACGTACAGCAAAGAGAGTGCGCTCATTATGAGCAAAATTAAGAAACATTGGCACTTGATCACAAAAGATCCTGACATTGGGAAACTAGTTGGAGTAAGACCGACAGTAACGTACAGAAAAACGACATCATTGAAGGATATGCTTGTTAAGAGCCACTTCGTCCAGGAAGAAAAAACCAGCTGGTTAACTGAACAACAAAATGGGTTCACCAAATGTAACTCTTGCAAGGCTTGCAAAATCGGAAAAAATGTGAAACACATTGCTGAGCCAAAAGGAAACACTATAAACATAAGTAAAAGAATAACCTGCAACACCAAATTCGCCATTGATATCATTGAGTGCACCTGCGGTCACAAGTACGTAGGTAGTACTATCTGCCCACTTAAAAAGCGCATTCTGGAGCACATCCGAGCAGTTAAAAATAAGGACACCGCATATGCAACTGCCAAACATATGATATCATGCCAAAAGGGAGACTGGCGAGCGATGTGCTACTATGGAATTGACACTATCATGCCAAACGAACGCGGTGGCGATAGAACTAAAAAGCTATAACAGTTGGAATCCCGCTATATTATCAGATTACAAACTAAGACCCCGAAAGGGATGAACAATGATGAAGAACTTTACGTGCACTTGGCATAACAAATTCAGTTTTCCTTAGCCATCAATGACATTTTGAGACAGTAGTATTCATCCCGTCTCCTTTATCCCCTTTTTCCTCTTTCTCTTTCTCACCCTTTTTCCTTCTTTCATACATTTTAAGCACTGATTCTTTCTTCTCTTTTGACACTACATAGTACTTTCTCTTACTTATTTTTTAATTTCTTATTTTTTACCTTCTGAGTTCAGATATCCCGCCGTTTGTCAATACTTTGTACTATACAGAGACACCAGGCTGAATAAGCTCTTTGACCTATAAGTTGTTTGTATACCTTTGCGTTTTAGGTACTATACCATGACCCGTTGATGCCAATTCATTTACCTGTTAAATACAATATAAGATCGATTTTCTTTTGGTTAAATTGCACAACATTGTATTGATTGCACTACATTTCCCACAATGCCATACTCAGGATAGCTGGGTGTATATATAGTGCCATAGAAGAAGGACTCACTAACCATGAGCAAGGCCATGTAGGCTGAAACGCGTTGGTTGAGCTGTGCGAACAATAAAGAATTGTTTGAAATCACCTCCTTCCTGAGTGCCGCATCTTTGGATTATTATTGTGGTTTCCGTGGCCAGGATCCGGCCCGTTATGCTGAGCACCCGCTGACAGTGTGCCCCGGAATTTGGATCCCTTTGTTTGGATATCTATATATATATATATATATATATATATAAATATATATCTATATATATATTACCTTCTGGCGGCCGCCAGTAGGTAGATATAGTTAGGACCTATTTTCCATAGGAAATCCGCAACATTCTATTTGGAATAACGTTGGCGCCGATTGACGAATCTTCGCAAAATTTTCCAAACTTTTGGCCAGCTCCGGTCCGCTCCTATCCTGAAAATTTCACGGTGATTCGTCAAGCGGGGTCCAAGAAAAAAGGGGGTCCCAAAACACATTTTCCCCATCCATTTTCGCATAGGACCTGTTGACGCAGCTACAGCCCGAACTGCTGAACGGAATTACACCAAATTTGGCAAAGAGGTAGTCCTCCGTTCAGACTCGTGCCTTTTGCTTAAATGGTGTAAATCCGTTGAGTAGTTGCTGAGAGAATCAAAAGTAAAATCATAGATATATCTATGGCCTCGGAGGATCCGCGCACACAGCGCGCACCCTGCCGTGCACGAGCTGTATTCTAATTGGCTGTCAACACTCCAGATCAGGAAGTGTTGGCAGCCATCTGCAAGGTCCTACAAGGACCCCCAGGGACAAAAATAGCATTTAAAAAAAAAAAAAATCGGCGAGATTCGCGCACCCAGCCCGAATTTCAGCCGAAATTTTTTAAAAAAAGCGCGGGGCACCCGCGCTTCTTTGGTAATTGCCCCCCCCCCGGGGGGGGCAAATCCCTGGGGCAGAATAAAAAAAAAGTGTTGGGGGTCCCAATCCCCCCCACACTGCCCTGGGGACTGCCACCCCCCGGTGCTCAAAGATAATATATGTGGGAGGGCTCATGGCTCCCCCGTAGCCCCGGGGACCACCACCCCCGGGTCTTATTGAAAATGGGTGGGGGGGCTCGCAGCCCACCCAGCCCCGGGGACCGCCACCCCCTGGGGCTTGAAATTATTTGGGATGGGAGCTCTCAGGTCCCCCCAGCCCCGGGGACCGCCACCCCCCTGGGGCAACTTGTCAGTGTGGGAGGAGGGCCACACGGCCCCCCTCCTGGAGCCTTGAATAGGCCCTGGGGACCACCACCCCCCGAGGGCTGGCTCCTGCAGTGTCCTGGGGTGCCACCCCAGGACACTGTAGTTTGCAATGACAGGGCGTTAGCCTCGCGGCCCCCGCCTTGTCATTGCAAACTGCTTTGCTTCATTGAAGCGAGAGCAGGGAAACCTGCTCTTGCTTCAATGAAGCAAAGCTGATTGCTTTTCCAGATGGGGAGCAGCATGTTAGCTGCTCCCCATGTGGAAAAGCAATGCCGACTCCCGCAGGACGCGGAGAGCCGGCAAGGACTGTGGGTGTATGGGGGACCCCCACACGGCCCCCAACAGAGGCCAGGCACCTCCATTAAAAAAAAAAGGGCCATGCCCTGGGGGATGGGGTCCCCGGGGCAAATTATGGCGTCGGGAGGGGGGCCATGCGGTCCCCTTCCCGATTTTTTTTTTTTTTTAATAAACAAAAATTGGGGGCAGGCCCTGGGGGCCAAAATAATGGAAAAAGAAGGGGGGCTACACAGCCCACCTTCTAAAAAAAAAAGAATAAAAAAAAAGACCGGGATAGGGCCGGAGGCCACGCCTCCTCCTTACACCACTCAGCAAACGCGCCCCCTGGCGCGTTTACAGAGGGGGAACTAATTCCCCTTGAATACTGGGGGTCCCTAGGGGCCAATTAGCCCAACAAGAATCTCCAGTATGTGCCAGGGGGCTGCATTGCAGAGAGGTGTAATGAGGCCACGCCCCTTTATACACCTCTCTGCAACGCAGCTCCGTGGCGCTTACTGGACGTACCTGGTGGCCTAGTTGGCTGCTAGGGGACCTCAGGATTCAAGGGGACTTAATCCCCCAACTTAAAACGCGCCACGGGGCGTGTTTGCACAGTGGTGAAGGTAGGGCATGGGGCCTGAGGTGATACTGTGCAATCACGCCCTGTGGAGAGCTTTAAGTTGGGGAATTCATTCCTCTTCAATTGAGAGGTCCCCTAGGGGCCAACTAACCCACCAGGTACCTCCAGTAAGCGCCACAGAGTTGCGTTGCAGAGTGTTGTAAAAAGGGACGTGGCCTCTGAACACCTCTCTGCATACTGGAGGTACCTGGTGGGCTAGTTGGCCCCCAGGGGACCTCAGGATTGAAGAGGAATTAATTCCCCAACTTAAAACGCGCCACAGGGCGTGTTTGCACACGTCACCTCAGGCCCCGCCCCCTTCCTTTACGAATGTACAAATATTCTTCTAAAATCAGCCGAACTACGAATTCCAATTTACTCACCAGTTATCAGGAGAGAACCCAGGGCTGCATCTTTTAGCCCAGCAATGACCCTGAAAAATAATTCTAAGCGTACTTACCAGTAACTTGTATTTCCTTCCATAGGAATCCATTGTGTGGTTTTCAGCAGAAAAGTTTCTGTCTATTTTCACAAACTAAAAATATTCCTAAAAAATCAACTGTTTACAGGAGATTCACCTGTGCTGGATCCAGGATCCACCATTGAGTAAGAAAAAGTAACGATAACACTACTTACCTGCTAAGTGAATTTTCTGCCATAGGAGAACATTGGTGATTCTATGTGAAAAATGTCAACTTTTGAAATACAATAATAATCCTTAAAACTCACTACTGTAACCAAAACGCTTTTACTCAACTGTTTACAGGAGATGTCCAAGGACTGAATCTAGCATCCAGTCCTGTGGTTAGAAAAGTAATCCATAAAGTAACTAATTGCATTTGACTAGAAATTCACATTGAGCTCAATGTTGCTTTGTGTTTGAAATTGTGTTGCCCATTGCAACAACTGTAACTACTGTACTTAAAAGTCTATTGCCTATTTGCAAAGTATTTAAACTAAAGTAATTCATTCTGAGAAAGTATATTTTGTATTGTAATGTATAATGTAATGAAAAAAATAAAATATATAAAAATAAACAGTTTAAACAATGTAGTAAATCAGTATAAAAACAATCAGTATAACAATTAATACATTAAAAATTGTCATTTACAAAACCTTTGAAATTCACTGAAAAAACAATACGTTTCAGGCCTGATATAGTTAGGAATTAGCATTTAAAAAACTTTTGAAATTCACTGAAAAAACCATAGGTTTCAGTCCTGATATAGTTAGGAATTAGCATTTAAAAAACCTTTGAAATTCACTGAAAAAACCATAGGTTTCAGGCCTGATATAGTTAGGAATTAGCATTTAAAAAACCTTAGAAATTCACTGAAAAAACAATAGGTTTTAGGGGTGTTATAGTTAGCTGGACATTTCACTCGAACAAAACCATTGAAATTCCGCCGATATAGTTAGTTGTACTAACTACATCTCACGCGCCCGCAATTTACTGCTGATGATGTCACATATCACATCATTCATGACATGGTCAGTGACATCACTGACATCTCAAATGACATCACTGATGACATCATCCACGTGACAATCAGATACACCTCATCATACACTAGTATAACCTTTCAGCACTCACTGTAAAATAGAGAGTGCCAGATTTAAAACCATTGACACACCAATACAAGTTTCTAAACACCCACTCAGTGATTCCTAGATCTATACACACATCTAATCACTTAACTATAGATTCACTCATACATGCTGTCAATGATCAATAGAACACTATCAAATATACTTATACACCTATATCGACATTACACACCAGCACACATCCTAATCACTTATGAAGTCATCCTACTCACTTATGCAAACAATGGATCATACTTACTTTTACTTAGATATACACTTATAAAAACACCACTTCATCTATTAATATAGATAATAGCTCATACTTAGTGTGTTTTTAAAATCACTATTACAACTATACAGTTATCCATACAGTCACTCATACAATCACTGAGTCTTATGTATACTTATTTATATACAACAACTGACACATACACTGGTTTTTATTTTTCTAGTTTGTTGGACATGTACCATTGAGACATATATTTGCTCATCGCCACTACCATAAAGATATTCACTCACCCAAACAACTGTTATAACATGTAGTTTTAACTTTATATACCTACTGAATCAACTATTCACACATCTTTGGGCAGTCGCACACCCCCCACTGAACCACACACACACATTCACTCTCCCATACAAATACTCAGTTAACTAATCAATACAAAATATAGACTTTCACGTAGCTAGTAACCAACTAGTGCAGCAGTTTACACAACAACTGACAAAGTGATACAGATATTCACACAGTTTAATCACTATCCAATATATTTAGTGAGACACTATAAATTAGTCAAGTAAACAGTCAATCACACTGCTACTAAATCTTCCATCCAGATATTTATATTTATATATCCACTCATTCTTCAATGCAAATTGCTATATATATAATACATATTTAAATAACGAACCAAACCACATTCTCTGGATGATGTAATCAGTGATGTCATTTGAGATGTCATCAGTGATTTCACTGACCATGTCATGAATGATGTAATATGTGACATCATCAGCAGTGGATTGCGGGCGCGCGAGATGTAGTTAGTACAACTAACTATATCGGCGGAATTTCCTATGTTGTTTTTCAGTGAATATATATATGTATATATATATATATATGTATATATATATATGTGTATATTATCTACTGGCGGTCGTCAGTAGATAGTTATAGTTAGGACCGTGTTTCCATAGGAAATCCGTAACATTCTATTTTGAATAACTTTGGCGCCGATTGACGAATCCTCTCGAAATTTTCAAAATAGGTGGGGCGCTCTGCTCCGCTCCGCTCCGCTCCTTCCCTGAAAGTCTCGGGGGGATTCGTCAAGCGGGGGCTGAGAAAAAGGGGGGGTCCCAAAACGCGTTTTCCCCATGCATTTTTCCATAGGACCTTTAGTCCAAGCTGCAGCCCGAACGGCTGAACAGAATTACTTGAAATTTGGCAGAGAGGTAGTCCTCAGGTCAGGGATGTGCCTTTTGCAGGTCTGGTGTAAATCTGTTCAGTATTTCCTGAGAAAATAGCATTTAAATCAATATATATATCTATAGGCGCACTCCGAGCGCGTACCGTAAGCTTACCGTACGCGCACGCTGCCGTGCGCGAGCGCGATTCTGATTGGTTGTTAGATCTTAGTAAACATTCGAATCGGTCGAAACCAGGAAGTGTCGGCCGCCATTTTGTCTCTCGCAGTCTGAGGGGGTGAAAAACAAAGGTGGATAACGTGAAAAGGGGGTAGGCTGGACAGTTCCTGACCCCCTAGCCTTGTATTTTACTTTTTTTACGAGAAATCGCGGAGTGCGCGTAGCGTACGTGCACTGTAGAAACGGAAAAATTCCGCGAACTACGTAACGTGGGCGCACGGTGCGCGCACGGTACGCGTACGGTGAAAAGACTTTAAAAAAATAAATAAATACATAAATTAGCATTTAAAAAAACGTACAAATTCACTGAAAAAACCATAGGTTTCACACACGTTATAGTTAGGAATTAGCATTTAAAAAACCTTGCAAATCCACTTAAAAAACCATAGGTTTCACACATGTTATAGTTAGCTGGGCATTTCACTCGTGAAAAACCAATGAAATTCCCCCGTTATAGTTAGGTCAGATAACTATAACTCGCGCGCCCGCAATCCAGTGCTCATGACGTCACATATTACAACACTCATGACATGGTCAGTGGCATTACTCATGACATCACCGATGACATCATCCTTGTGATAGCGTGGCGGTCGCGCGAGTTATAATTATCTGATCTAACTATAACGGGGGAATTTCATTGGTTTTTCACGAGTGAAATGCCCAGCTAACTATAACATGTGTGAAACCTATGGTTTTTTAAGTGAATTTGCAAGGTTTTTTAAATGCTAATTCCTAACTATAACGTGTGTGAAACCTATGGTTTTTTCAGTGAATATATATATATATATGTATATATTATCTACTGGCGGTCGCCAGTAGATAGTTATCGTTACAACCTAGTTTCCATAGGAAATCTCAAAATTCTATTTTGAATAACTTTGGCGCCGGTTGACGAATCCTCGCGAAATTTTCAAAACTAATGGGGCACTCCGTTCAGCTCCTACCCTGAAAGTCTCGGGGGGTGATTCGTCAAGCAGGGGCCGAGAAAAAAGGGGGGTCCCAAAACGCGTTTTCCCCATGCATTTTTCCATAGGACCTTTAGACACAGCTACAGCCCGAACGGCTGAACAGAATTACTTGAAATATGGCAGAGAGGTAGCCATAAGGTCAAGGAAGTGCCTTTTGCAGGTCTGGTGTAAATCTGTTCAGTATTTCCTGAGAAAATAGCATTTAAAAGCATATATATATGTGGGCGGAGCCTAACCACACATCTCATCCTGAGATCTGATTGGCTGTCAGCACTTCATCCAAGAAGTGTTGGCAGCCATCTTGGGACCAATATACATGATAGCACCTCATTAAAAAGCATTGCAGTTAATAGAAGGTTTTAAGACTTTAGTTACATTATAAATCATTTGTTGATGGTACCATACTCATTTTAGGAATTGTGGTATGTTCTAAGGTGATTTCACCATGTGAAAAAGCCTTCTGCTGGGATATCATGATTGAGAGAAAAATATTTTCTCATGCTTTTACCACAGAGGTTTGGAAGGTGATCTATAAGCTAAACTGAGAGCTTATTTTCTGTAAATTCACATTATCTTTCTCAGTCATGTGAGAATGAAGTCTGACATTCTCAGTAAAACATGTACATCCAACAAGGGCAGAGACTGTCAGTTGATTCCTTTTTGTTCTACTGCAGCTTCCCAGAGTGTTCCAAAGAACTACTAGAGCGCTAACAGTCCTACTTATGATAAACGTATGGCACACCTGAAGCCATCTTGCTTGGATTAAAGTGGGTAACTCTTAAAACATTTAATTTAAAAAGGAACAAAATGAGGGGGTTCATTTTTCCATAAAAAGTATGATTAGTGCTGCAGAAAGAAAAATTAGGGCACATTTTGAGTGACTTCTCAAATCCTCTTCTATTTCATTAAAAAATTCTGACATGCAGACTGAAACATGCACTTTCAATACCAGCAGCAGTTTTCCCTGGTGAGCAGTAGCTTTACTACAGTGATCTAATGAGCAAAAAGAGTGCTAACATTCTGAATTTATGGCAAATGTGTGACACATCTGAATGCCTTCTTGGTGGAATCAAAGTAAAAAACTGAAAGTATTTCCTACTGAGGAGACTGCAGTAAATGAGGAAATTAGGAAACTTCATAACAAATAAGTCTCCCAAGATGGCCACCAGAGACAAAAGAGCCCAAATGTAGCCCAAATATCACCCAGATGTAGCCCAAGTATAGCCCAATGACAGAATGTCCCAGAATGTTCTTAAAAACAACGAGAGCGCTTACTGTCTTCATTATGACAAAAGTATGGCACACCTGAAGCCATCTTGATTGGAATAAACTGGTAACACTTAAAACATTTAATTTAAAAAGGAACACAATGAGGGGGTTCATTTTGCCATGGAAATTATGATTAATGCTGAAGAAAGAAAATGAGGGCACATTTTGAGTGACTTCTCAAATCCTCTTCTATTTCATTAAAATATTCTGACATGCAGACTGAAACATGCACTTTTAATACCAGGAGCAGACTTCCATGGTGAACAGTAGTTTTACTACAGTGATCTAATGATCAACTAGAGTGCTAACATTCAGAATTTATGGCAAATGTGTGACATATCTGAATACCTTCATGATGGAATCAAAATAAATAACTGAAAGCATTTCCTACTGAGGAGACTGCAGTACATGAGGAAATTAGGAAACTTCATAACAAATAAATCTTCCAAGATGGCCACCGGAGACAAAAGAGCCCAAATGTAGCCCAAAATCACCCAGATGTAGCCCAAATATAGCCCAATGACAGAAGTGTGCAAAACACTTATTATTTTGTGTTTTTGCAGTGTTATATAGTGCAGACATGTCAGGTATTGGAGTGCTTTACATGAGCATTGGTTACATCACACAAGAACAAATTCATTTTGGTTGTAGACATGGGGAGACTAAGTGATTTGACCAGAATCACAGAATGTCGAGCTGAAGCAGAAACTTCAACCTGGTTCCCCAGTTGCAAAGTCTGCAGTTCTGGAAGTAACACCACATCCTCTCCCCTAAGTGCAACATTTAATCAAGTGGTCAACTGGATAAAAAAACATAAAGATAACAAATAATTTAAAAGTGCTTTGTCGCTATTTGAAAACTCAGAAAATATGTCCTTATTTTAGTCTTTTAGAGCACTAACCATACTTTTGATGCCAATAAGACCCTCTCATATATATAATTTCTAAAGGAAATGCTCTAGGTGTTACAGTTTTGATTACATCAAGATGATGTCAGGCGTTCCACACTTTTGGAATAAATATAGAATGTTAGCAATCTAGTTGTTCATTAGGATACTGTTGAGAGGCAGAGGCCAGGGGCACGGACTCTGAAAATTGAAGGCAGGTAGGAGGGTGCAAAGGCAACAATTTAACCACACTGAGCAGGCAGGAAGGGCCGTGGAAGCACAACAGACTATGGAGGGCAGTGGAAAGGGGGGCAGGGGCAACAAACCAACAATACAGGACTTGCAAGAGTGGCTGTGGCAATGTAATAGACCATTGTGGGCAGAAGGAAGAGGCAATGGTAGTACAACCATACATGCCAACAGACCCGATTCAGCCAGGAAACGTCCAATGTTTTTAAGCTCAAATGGGCTTTATTTGATCTGTCTCCTGTCTACAATCTCCTCTTTTTCAATGTAACTCAAAGGGGAAAATCAATACCCCAGTTTTTTTTCAAAATCTCCCTCTTACCAAGTTCAAAATGTTCGCAAGTATGGTACATTGGATCATGGAAGGAAATGGGATAGGGACATGGACTTGGATAACAGAGGACAGGAGGGACATGGAGAGGTGCACCAAACTGACCCTGCAGGGCAGGCATCAGGGTTTGCAGCAGCACAATACACCACACAGGGCATGCAGGAGGGGAGTGCAGCACAACAATCCATAGAAAGCAAGAGGGAGGGGACAGGACCATGCACATGGACAACAGAGAACAGAGGGGCAAGAGGCAATGGTAGCTAGCTGACCATAATGGACAGACAGGAGAGAAAGCTGCAGCATAACAGACCATAAAGGGCAGGAGGGACGGATCAGGGGCATTACAATGGAACAGACAAGCCAGGAGGGAGGGAGTAGGGGTCTGCACATGTAAACAGAGGGCTGGGGGCAAGGGGGCAGGGCAGGAGCAGCAAGATAGCCATGGAGTTCAGGCAGGATGGGCACTAGAAGCAAGACACACCATGAAGAGCAACAGTGAGACTGTGATGGCATACACACAGACCATGGAGGGAAGGTGGGAGGGAGTCAGGGGCAGCTAACTGACCACACAGGGAAGGTGGGAGGGGCCATGGCAGCACAGAAGACCATGCATGGCAAGTGGGAGGGTTAGTGGCAGCACAACGGCTATGATGGGCAAGAAGGAGGGTGCAGGGGCATGCACAAAGGACGATGGAGGATAGAAGGGAGGGTCAGGACCTGTGCACAGACAAAGTTCAGGGGAAGGGGCCTCACAACAGACCACACGGGGCAGGCAGGAGAAGCAGTTGCAGCACAACAGAAAAGGGAGGGCAGAAGGGTGTGGCAGTACAATGGACCATATAGGACAGGAGGAAGAGGATAGGGGCATGGCATGTGGACAGGCAGGGTGGAGGTGGCAGGGACAGGTTACAGCCATCTGACAATGCTAGGCAGGTGGGAGGAGAGTGGCAGCTCAACAGAACACTCGGAGTAGATAGGAGTGGCAGGTCCATGGGACATGGTGGGCAAAAAGGATGGAGCAGGGGCATGCACAAACACATCGGAGGGCAGGGGGAAGGAGAATAGGGGCAGCAAGCTAAGCACAGAGTTTAAGCAGGAGGTCAATGATGGGGCATAGAATTGGGCAATGGAGGGCAGGAGGAGTGGACTGGTACATTATACTAAATTGAGGGCAGTGGCAGCACATCAGACCATGCATGGCAGGAGGGAGGAGGCTAGTCCATGGATTCACACTGTGGAAATATGGATTTTTCTGGTCAGTTATGTCCCCTATCTTGGACCCCAACGGTTCTATGTGCATGTTACAAGTACATGTATGCTCCCTCCAGTTCCAGTTATGAAGACGCAAATACATGTGCGTCCACCGTTAACATGTCCTCTTTCAGATCCGCCATGAATGGGCCGGATATTCCATTCCTAAGTACGAAAGGCCACCGGCTTTATATGGTTCACTTATGCTATTTTACAGTCCAGGCAAGTAGGCCCTGATTCTGTCATCAAGCTTTTCTTGCTTTCTGCCTCTGAAGCTCCAGTCTGAGCCTGCATCTGTGACCATGAACTTTGTCTCATTCCCTGCGCGGCTCACGAAGCCTGACATCAGCCTGTTGCCTGCCAAAAACTGTATTTCACCTTCGAAATTATCTGCTCCGCTCCCTGCCCAATGCATTCCTGTCTAGTAGTTTAAGTATACATTCTCCCAGCTACCGAGCAGAGGCCCGGCTTCTCTGTCTTTGTGCAAGTAATTCATAGCCCTGTTACTATGGAAGATTCCTGCCCTCGCATCTAGTGTAGACACTTAGACGCTTGTACACGCACTAACAGTCAGTATAGTCAGTATAGAATAAGATTCTACTCTAAGAGACCTCTCTTTTGGATAACATAGTTCTTTAAACATAGGATGTTAGATATGATTTGGGATTAGGTTGACTTGACCCTCCAGACATCTGTCGCCACATGTAGAGCTAAATGTCAAATCCCCTTCACCCCCTAGTTGCACGTCAATCATACGTCATGCTGCTGTGCGCGCATTTCTGCCAAGTATTTCTGCTGACATTGCGAAATTATTTCATAGGTCCACCCATATGTGACATCACAAACAATGACGTTTCCTTGTTACTCCCAATTACGCCTCCTTCAGCTACGCATGTGAAATGTTATCTTTGCTATCAATTGTTACGCCTCTTGCATTTGCCTCACTGTAATGCCTATTGTATAAAAGTGATTAATTATCAATAATGTATGTACTTCACTTCCTGAACCTCCGTGGTGATGGAACTTGGAGGCCACGATTTCGAATCGTCCATTGGAATAAAGCCCATTCCGAACCTCTAATACCACGGATTCTGCCTCTTATTTACTGAGCTATTTCTATTATGTTTCTGTATCAAATTAAGTCCCGGTAATTAAATTATTTACCACATGAATGGTGCCCGAACAGGGACACTTTCTCATCTCACGCGCCGGCGGTGCGTTGCAGGCCCGGTCTCCTGCCACAGCTGGACGGACAACAACGCGTACCAGCAGGATTTCCTGCATCTCCCTCCGGTCAAGCGGGGGCGACTGAGGCTGCGATCAACACCCAGACGAGGCGGTGAGAAGTGCGAAGTATCTCGACCAGAGCCTAGCTGAGAGAGCAAGATCCGAGGTATACAGAGGCCCACCAGGTTTCCGAAGCTCAGAAGTGTTCGAAGTTGTCGAGTCGAGTCCAGTCCGGTCCAGTTCAGTTCAGTTCCGTTCCGAGGCCTTCCGTTCCGAGCTACCCGGTGAGTACCATTACTGGGGAGGCGTTCTGGCGTGCACATAAGTCGTGCCGGTCCAGACGGGTTTGGGTACACAAATCCGGTCTGCACTGTTTTAGCAGTGTATCTGTACTGTTTAGCAGTATATCTAGTATATCAAGTATATAAATTCAGAATAATCCAGTTAAGGCCGAGTATTATGTTTAGTGATTAAGTTTCCTTAGATCGTCATCATCATCGTTGCTCAGTTAAATGTTAAATGTTAAATGTTTTTAATACGTTCTGCATATTGTGGTGTGAATGACTGTTCATTTTCGTGTTTTATTGTATTAAGTTTGTTCAAGACCAAGTATCAGATCAGTTCTCAATATGCCGCTCTTTTCGAAACTAAGACAGATCACAACTAGAAAAGGGGTACTCGAAGAAGCTGTTCCCATTCCTCCTAGGGACACTCCAGGGTACTTCATGTATCATAAACATGGCCTAGACGCCATATTATTTCTTGATCTATGGGTAGACTACACTAAGGAATTACCAGAAAGTCAGAGGTGGCCCGCAGCTGGAACCTGGGATGCAGAATGCATCGTGAAAGTAGAGGAAGAATTATGGAAAAAGAAAGCTAGACAAGCACAGAAAGACGCCATTGAATTATGGCGTAAAGAATCGTATAGACGTACAGAAAAAGCACGTAGACAGGAAGAGAAGAGTAAAGAGAATTCAAATAAAGTCCGAGAAAATCTATTAATTGAAGAAGGTACACGAGTAAAATCAGAACAAGTAGACAGACAAAGAAATGCCCTTATGAAGGGTATGTATCCCCTTCTGGCCGAGGGATTATCTAAGGCTACTCCAGAGATACCAAAAGACTTGCCACCCCCATTATTTCCAATAAAAGTACATCCTAAGGGGCATCCTAGAACAGCAGAAGATGTTTTTCTTTCCTCATATTTAGATGACGCAGCTCCCGAGTATGCTAACCCCGCCCCACATAGACCATCGGCCGGGGAGGTTCAACGCCAAGACCCTGTATCTGTACCCTTACAGCATCAAATCCTGACACAAGTTCCGGCAAGCACATCTGTTTCCACGTCTGTTCCTACAGCTGCTTCCACAGCTGTGCCCACACCTATAGTTGCTGTATCACGTTCTACGAATCCGTTCACGCCCGATACCCCAGACGGGGCTACCGGAGGTGCTACCAATATTTTTTCTACGCCACCCAGAGTAAATAAACTTACCTTTCAGGAATCAGCACATCCACGTACCCCCAAACTCATAAATGCCCGCACGCTTAAGGAACTTCTTGTAGATTGTAGATATGACCCTGTGCCCGGCAAAGAGGACGAAATGATCATGGCATCATTACGTATCAGACGAGCCGCGGTGTATTTGGGGAAGTTACCAGGAATGGCTGTGCATCTAGATAATATATATCATTTTGTCCAAACAGGGCGAGATTCTGAATGTATTAACAGAGCTATGGAATACCAGAAAGTGGAGATACAGGGGGAACTGTTACGTTTCCTCATAAATTGTGTGATCAGAAATCAAGACCGACCGGGGGTAGACCCGGAAGTAATGCAAATTCTTACTAGATGGAGCCAGAATATATCAGAAGGGAGACATGATAAGCAAAAATGTATAATAGCCATGTGCAGAAAGATCCGTAAAGAAATAGAACGCCTACACGAAGAGAGATTAGCGGTAGACCAGTTTGAACAAAACGAGGAGGAGGAAGGATCAGGACTGCCCACAGGACAGTCAGAAACCATAGCCTATGTAGGTAGAGGAAGATCTTGTAATAGTACTAGATGTTTTACTGACCCGATACGTCCGATATGTCTATATAATAACAGGAATTTCCAAACCCCTATAATAAATATAAGGTCCCCCGAGCATTCGTTCCAAGCCGCTGACAAATTACTCCGAGAACGAAGGGGTTATCATTTACTCGATTCTATGGATGAACAAGAATTAGCCAGGTCAGCCGTTCATTGGATTGACAGTCCCGGAAAGTATGATGATGATACAGTAGCACACACATTTTTGAATCTCACCCCAGATGAACAGCGTTTAGCTGGGATTTATATGATTCAACAACTTCTTATACTATATAAAAGCCAACATTCAGATCCTGGTCCCTTACCTGATATATTGACTGAATTACTCACGAATAGATGGAGAGGTTCAGGTACTAAGCTAATTAAAGAAATACTAGAATCAAGAAAGCAGTACATTCTTTTTGTATGTCCAGAACATGTCTCACTGCCCATCAAGGAAAGACCGATGTATTACATGGACAGACAGAATCCCTTACGAGAAGTACACCCAATAAAGGGCGAGGACAATCAGTTTAAACGTGTATTTGTATATACGCCCATATCGAAAATAGAATTGTTAGAAATGAAGAAAGTGGTACCCAGTCATGACAAAGATCCAGCGGGTTTCCACCGAGAAATTAAAGACATGTTACTCATGGGAGAGTATACCTATCCCGACATTATGACAATATTAAAGGTACTGATGCCTGCTGGCATTTATGAAAAACTCAAGGAAAAAGAGTGGGAGGTGGGAGACCAAAAGATAGATTGGACAGCATTAGAAAATGAAGAAAAGGCCCGAGGTCCAGGTTCGGGACTTGGGGACAAAACTAAAGCACTACCAGGTTTACTAGTACAGGTACTGCCACGTTTATTAACTACGAAAAAGGAAGACTGGGGTGCAATTTCAGCCTGTAAACAAAAGCAAGATGAAGACACTAGTGATTTCTATGCACGATTTGAAAAATGTTTTGGTATAAATAGTGGTATAAAAGCAAGTAGCGAGTCATACCCACATCTGTTTGTGACAAAATTAGTTGAAAATTCCTTGCCCCAAGTGAAGAATAGAGTATTAAAATTCGAGAGTACCTGGCAAGGTAACACCCCATCACAAATGTTACAAATGTTACAGTATCATCACAATAGAATTAGAGAGGAACAAGATCATGAACAAAGACGCATGAAAGACACGAAAATGAAAATGCTAGTCTCCCAGACAGTTCCAGCTGTAGGACATAAAAAGGGCACGACACATTCCGGTGATTCAGCAGGACCTGTAAAAGGGACATGCAACTACTGTAAACAACCAGGTCATTATATACACGATTGCCCAGTCCTGAAGCGTAATATCGCCACAGGTATTACAAAAGAAAGACCACGGCCACTTAGACAGGATCAGAATGAACAAGGAGCCCCGCAGCATGCACAGTCCATGCCAGCTCCGCAACAGTCTATACAGTTTGTGCCAGCTGCAACAGCGCTGCCGGTTGCTGCCACACAAACTACGACACGACAGCTGTACCAGACCGCACAGTATGACTATCCTGATTATCAACGATACGCATGAACCAGCCTAGAGAGGGAAGTTGACTTACCCCTTATCGAGGTTCCAGTAGACCAAGAAGGACCTTATGTACATAGTGAATTATTAGGCCAAGATAGAAAATTTTTACTCGATACAGGGGCAAGTCGAACAACCATAAAACGTAGTGAAGTTCCAGGGGCACCCCTCTCAGGCTCACAGAATATTTCCCTTGGTTTTTCAGGAAAACCTATTGTGAATGAAGTATCACAGCCTCTTCCACTTACGATAGGACCCTTGACCAGAACTACAGATTTATTGCTTACTAAATCATGTCCAGAAAACTTGTTAGGTATAAAAACACTGAAAGCTCTAGGAGCTATAATATGTTGTTCTCCGGAAGGAGTGAGATTGTTTTTACGTGATTTCAAAGGTCACTATGTGTCTAGAGACATGGATTCCCGACTGCAGACTTTACCTACACATCTATGGGCACAAGGCCCTACTGATGTTGGTTGCATGAATATTACACCATATCGGGTTACACTAAAGGCAGGAGTGGTACTACCACGAATGCGACAATACAAGTTACCACCAGATGCTGTAGTGGCTTTACTACAAATCATTGACGAGCTCATTGCCCAAGGAGTGGTTGTGGAAACAGACTCCAATGTATGTAATTCCCCGATAATTCCGATTCTTAAACGAACAGATCCAAAGGCCCCGCCAGTATATCGATTGGTTATTGATCTGCGCGAATTGAACAAATGCATTGTGCCACAATTCCCTGTGGTCCCAGATATCTCGTCATTACTGACAGCCATTGATTCTGAAGCAACATTCTTTACTGTAATTGATCTCAAGAATGCCTTTTTCAGCGTCCCTATAGATCCGGAAAGCCAATACTTGTTCGGATTTAGTTTAAATGGACGTAGCTTTAAATTCTCACGCGCACCTCAAGGATTTACAGAAAGCCCCAGCATCTATAGCCAAGCACTGAAACGAGAACTCGACAGTATCCACATGCCCGTAAACACTGCCCTGCTTCAATATGTCGATGATCTGCTGATCACCGCTAGAAGCGAACCTGAATGTGAGAAAGCATCACTGACAGTTTTACAATTTCTAGCCGAAAAAGGGCACAAGGTGTCCCCTTCTAAGCTGCAATTCTGTGTCCAGCGAGTTGTTTATCTTGGACACTCGCTGTCCAAGGAGGGAAGGCAGCTTACACCCGACCGCATTCAGTTAATAGCTAACATGCCAATACCCAAGACACAAAAGGAGGTGCGGGCTTTTATAGGCCTCACTTCATATTGTAGGCAGTGGATCCCTCAGTATGCATTTTTAGCAAAACCACTCATTCAATTGACAACACAGGAGGCAGCCACATCGACTGTTCTCCCTTGGACTCAGGAACATACACAAGCTTTTGAAAGTTTAAAGAAAGCTTTATGTCAAGCACCTGTTCTAGCAACACCATGTTATAGCAAACATTTTACACTCTTTGTTACAGAACGCGAAGGTACTGCCTTGTCAGTACTCACACAGGAACAAGCAGGATCACACAAACCGTGTGCTTATTTTTCTAGTACATTAGATCCCGTAGCTCAGGCTCTGCCTGCGTGCCTGAAATCAGTGGCAGCGACAGCTTTAGCAATCAGACAAAGCGATGCCATAGTATTAGGACATCCATTGACAGTACAAGTACCACATGCAGTAGAGGTTCTCGTGAATCGAACGCAAACACAACACTTAACTATAGCGCGACTTACAGGGTATGAATTAACATTGTTCCAGCCACATATAGAAATCAGACGTTGTAACACATTGAATCCTGCCACACTTTTACCCGTAATTGGAACAGACCCACTAGCTCATGACTGTATTGACGTTATTACAATCACGACGAAACCCAGACAAGACTTGACAGATGTTCCATTGTCAGACCCAGACCTGACGTTGTATGTAGATGGTTCATGTATGAGAACAAGTACAGGAGAATTAGTGGCCGCTTACGCAGTCACAACAGATACTGAAATCATTGAAACAAACTGCATAAATACCTTGTCCGCTCAAGCCGCAGAGCTCGTCGCTCTGACACAAGCCTGTATTCAAGCCACAAATAAAAGAGTCAACATATACACTGATTCACGTTATGCATTCGGAGTTGTACATGACTTCGGCGTGCTGTGGCGAGAGAGAGGTTATTTAACTTCTCACGGTGCCCACATTCAGCACGGACCCCTCATTCATGCCTTATTAGATGCAATACATCTACCCACTGCAATATCAATTATGAAATGTAAAGCTCATACGAAAGTTACTGATATCATTTCTCAAGGCAATGATCTAGCTGACAGAACAGCTAAACAGACTGCTCAAACTCAAACATCCGACATGACAAAGACAATAGTCCCGACGCCAACACATTGTATGACGGTTAAGGATCCCGCTCTTGACGTAATTGACATACAGACACATGCTACTCCAGACGAAATAAAGAAATGGACTGAATTAGGAGGGATCCAAACGGATCAAGGATGGATGACAAAGGAAAAATCTGTGTGGTTCCTTCCTGATTCAATGGTCCAAGTCATTATTAACACTGTCCATAGTCCAGCACATCTAGGAGAAAAAGCTATGCTAGACAGCATTCAACACATTTGGGTCAACAAACATTTACGAGCAGCAGCTAAACAAAAAGTTCGTACCTGTATGATCTGTTGTCAGTTCAACCCAGGAAAAAGCATTCCCGTAGAACAGGGTGGATTTCAGCCTCCTGATCACCCTTTTGAAATCCTCCAGATGGACTATATCCAGATGGAACGATGTCGAGGATTCAAATATGTTCTCGTAGTTGTCTGTGCTCTGTCCCGTTGGACAGAGGCATACCCGGTTTCAGATTACACTGCCCCGACTACTGCCAAACAGTTAGTTCGAGAATTCTTCCCACGATACGGTTTACCACGTGCTGTCTACTCAGATAACGGCCAGCCGTTCTCATCCGAACTAATGAAACACGTTTCACTTTTGTTAGGTTATCAGTGGAAATTCCACTGTGTCCGACACCCCGAGGCAGCAGGTCTCGTGGAAAGACATAATCAGACCCTGAAAATCAGATTGTCCAAAATATGTAGAGAGAAAGGTGTTGACTGGGTAGTAGCTTTACCAGTTGCACTCTTTTACATGAGAATGGTAGCACACTCTCGAACAGGGCTATCCCCTTATGAAGTGATCTTTGGTAGACCACCAAATATGTGGGGGACGCCTATACCACGTAAAATAACTGATGTTGACTGTAATATGCTGACGGATTACTTGGCTTCCTTGATGTCTGCACTACAATCTTGTCGTTCACAGGTAGCTACAGCCTTTCCTGACAACACTGGGGTGAAACCCCATGACGTAATTCCAGGGGATCTCGTTTTAGTGAGGAACTTTGATCGAAAGACTCAGCTGGATCCTAGGTGGAAGTCGCCGCAATTGGTCCTGCTCACGACAAGGACAGCCGTGAAGATCGAGGGCAGAAAAGGCTGGATACATTCAAGTCATATCAAGAAATTTCATGGACTACCATCGGATATAAATGCCACACCTCGTGTGTCTTCACCCATTGACTCAAAACTTCCTTTTGTTGAATCAAGCAGTCAGGAACAATATAAACTAAAACTCAGATCTAACCAGTCGGGAAATTTGATTGTTTAAGTCCTCTCCAAGGTGAAGCGGTTGAATTTGTCCCTGACATGTATCCCTTAGATCTGAATAGAGAAAACACCCGAAAAATGTTGAAACGACATGCATACTGTAAATCACTGCGTAGTCATTGCACCGTGACGTTATTAATCTTGTTTTTCTTAAGTCTTTTAATAATTACTGCAAGTATATTGTTGCACATATATTATCCTATTCCTAGACATGTTTATAATGTTACTGCTGAACATTCTTTTAGTGAATTACCTCCGCATGAGTTGTCTTATAGATTTGCGCTGCGCAATAATACGTTTATTAGTATGTTACATCATTCCCATCAGGTTAGCAATGCTACAAATTGTTGGATATGTGGCCGACTCCCTCCCTATCAGAATTATAAAGGAATTCTACCTCTCTTTCCATACCCGTTCACACACAACGGCTCCTGTGGAGCATGGTTTAGTTTAATTAATTCCCTAGATTCAAATTCTGCAGTGTATCAAGACAACTGGGTATGGGGAAATTTGAACTTAGTTTTACTTAAAGTCTGCTACCCTAACAAGGAGGGACTTCCCAAGAGAACAGGAACTGATCTAGAAAATGAAGTATATGGATTAGGTAATTTTACGCTTAATCTTATGATCCTAAATGTCGAATCCGAAGCTACTCCAATTTTATCCGCCATGTCAGTATTTCCAGTAAAAGGTGAATTATGTGTAAGAAAGAATGGTTCCATACATATGGGCCATAGTAGATGCACCACTGTGATAGAATTTAGTGATCAGGGCAAGTCTACATTTAGAGCTTCCCGCCATTCCTATTTCATATGTGGTCAGACGGCATATGTACGTTTGCCTCTAGATTGGGATGGTACCTGCTACATTGGATTCCTTTTGCCACCTGTTTTTCTAGCTCCTCCTGATTATCACAGAAATACTCATTTAGTACACAATAGAGAAAGGAGAGATCTCCCAATAGTCGATTACACTGAAACAGCATGGGAAAAATACACAGATTTCAATAAAGGTCTCTTTCCCTATATAGGTACCGTTACTAATAGTAAGTTGATACGTAGATTAACTAGAACCCTTGAAGCAGTAGTGAACGAAACTATTTCCGCCTTAGGCAATTTAACAGAAGAACAGTCTGCTATGCGGATTGTTGTGCTTCAAAATCGTCTTGTCCTTGACGTCATCCTGGCCGATAGGGGCGGAGCCTGTAGGGTCATCGGATCAAGTTGCTGCGTATTCATACCAGAAAATTCGCCATCTGTATATAAAGCTATAACTCGCCTTCATAAGATTGTGAGCCAGATACACCAGAATCCAGGCACTTGGACTTGGTCCGGGTGGTTTTGGAGCGTGTTATCAGCCTGGGGATGGAGAGTTCTATCATTCCTAGGTATTGGCCTTCTTATACTATTCAGTTGCTGCTTATGCCTGCAATGTGGACCAGCGATTTGTGGTCTGTGTGCCACTTCGTGTATTCCACATCAAGATTTTCATTCAAGATCCCAGAAGAAAAAAGAAGAACAAATGATGCTATATGAACAGATCAATGGATTGATGAAGATTGATATCTCTTGACGGGCAAGTAGGGGACAAGGAGGGAATGTGGAAATATGGATTTTTCTGGTCAGTTATGTCCCCTATCTTGGACCCCAACGGTTCTATGTGCATGTTACAAGTACATGTATGTTCCCTCCAGTTCCAGTTATGAAGACGCAAATACATGTGCGTCCACCGTTAACATGTCCTCTTTCAGATCCGCCATGAATGGGCCGGATATTCCATTCCTAAGTACGAAAGGCCACCGGCTTTATATGGTTCACTTATGCTATTTTACAGTCCAGGCAAGTAGGCCCTGATTCTGTCATCAAGCTTTTCTTGCTTTCTGCCTCTGAAGCTCCAGTCTGAGCCTGCATCTGTGACCATGAACTTTGTCTCATTCCCTGCGCGGCTCACGAAGCCTGACATCAGCCTGTTACCTGCCAAAAACTGTATTTCACCTTCGAAATTATCTGCTCCGCTCCCTGCCCAATGCATTCCTGTCTAGTAGTTTAAGTATACATTCTCCCAGCTACCGAGCAGAGGCCCGGCTTCTCTGTCTTTGTGCAAGTAATTCATAGCCCTGTTACTATGGAAGATTCCTGCCCTCGCATCTAGTGTAGACACTTAGACGCTTGTACACGCACTAACAGTCAGTATAGTCAGTATAGAATAAGATTCTACTCTAAGAGACCTCTCTTTTGGATAACATAGTTCTTTAAACATAGGATGTTAGATATGATTTGGGATTAGGTTGACTTGACCCTCCAGACATCTGTCGCCACATGTAGAGCTAAATGTCAAATCCCCTTCACCCCCTAGTTGCACGTCAATCATACGTCATGCTGCTGTGCGCGCATTTCTGCCAAGTATTTCTGCTGACATTGCGAAATTATTTCATAGGTCCACCCATATGTGACATCACAAACAATGACGTTTCCTTGTTACTCCCAATTACGCCTCCTTCAGCTACGCATGTGAAATGTTATCTTTGCTATCAATTGTTACGCCTCTTGCATTTGCCTCACTGTAATGCCTATTGTATAAAAGTGATTAATTATCAATAATGTATGTACTTCACTTCCTGAACCTCCGTGGTGATGGAACTTGGAGGCCACGATTTCGAATCGTCCATTGGAATAAAGCCCATTCCGAACCTCTAATACCACGGATTCTGCCTCTTATTTACTGAGCTATTTCTATTATGTTTCTGTATCAAATTAAGTCCCGGTAATTAAATTATTTACCACAGGATACGGAGGAGGGGGATGGGGCAGCAAGCTAACTGTTCAGAGAAGGCGGGTATTAGGAACTTTATTGTTTTTAAAACATTGTGTCTGTGCGAACTACTTAAAATATGAACAAGTATGCAGCATAATCTCACTTTTATTCAGGAAGAAGAGGACGTTTGTGACTGTAACTCCGGCTCACTTGGCAGAAACACCCCCTGACCCCCCACCCCCTATCGCAAAATGTAATGCCCGTGAAAAGGGTAGGTGAACACAGTGTTATATAGAACATAGTCCTGAGAGCACGATTGAAAATGAAAACTAGATATAGTGTATGGTGTAAACTATGCACCAAAAAGTGTGATATAAGATGAACCGGGCGTGAAATATAATATGCAATACATTATGCGCAATGACAGATTAATTGGAGAGCGCGAGATAGCACAGGCACTAGCGCGTGCTATGCGATATGCGCCTTGGAGTGTAATATGCACAGGGCAGTGTTGTGTAACCTAACTAGTCTCTAAAGTTGTAATAAAAAATATGTGCTGGGGAGTGTAACGTTGCATATGCACTGTGACAAAGATATGGATCCCAGATTGTAATATGTATGGCATAGCACTGTGCGTTATAACATAGGCATCGAGGAAGGCACGTTAGATGGGGCAATATAACCCGTGCGAAGACAAGTGTGGCATGACATATTCACGGGGTGGTGTTACAGTTCACATGGGCTAGAGAGTGTCATAGCATATGCACTAGCTAGTGGAATACAACACAGAGGAGTGTGGCACTCGGCAGGCAATGGTGGGTGTAACACAGCATTGGGCTCTGTCAGGAGCGCGCTGTGACTCTCAAGTGATGTTCGTCCTCTTTCCAGAGAGTAAAATAAAAAGTATTACACATCCGGCAGTGGATGTGTGTTTTATTAACCGTGAGGGGGGTTTCTTGCATAGTTTTGGTCGAATTTTTGTCGAATCCCCTTTGAATGGCTTGGTGTGCATGTGTATTAAATGTGCCCGTCAATAGCTACCCATGTTTGTATAAATAAACGACAAGGGTGGCTACCGGGATTAGGCACGGTAGGGCATCAGACATGTCAGAGCTTCACTAGTGGTGTAAATACACTCCACGTGGATTCATTGCATGCATAGTCGCCTTTTAATGAATATCACGCAAATCGTCATGGTGATAGGTACGTACGGTTTGTCCAGCATGTCCTAGGTGTGTCTATAAATATATATTTTTTAAAAATAATAAAAAACATTGGCCGGCCCTGGGGATTGGGGTCAAAAAAATATAATTAGGAAACAGGGCCTGGGGGATGGGGTCATCAGGGCCAATAAATTAGAATAAGAAGGGGAACCACACAGCCCCCCTTCTTAAAAAATTAAAATAAATAAAAGACTGGCATCGTGCCGGAGGCCATGCCCCCTCCGTGCAGCACTCTGCAAATGCGCCCCCAACAGGCATCTCCAGTATGCGCCAGGGAGCTGCGCTGCAGACAGGTGTTCTGAGGCCAAGCCCCTTTTGACACCTCTCTGCAACGCAGCTCTGTGGCGCTTACTGGAGGTACCTAGTGGTCTAGTTTGACCCTAGGGACCCTTAGGATTCAAGGGGACTTAATCTCTCAACTTAGAACAGCCACAGGGCGCGTTTACACAGTGGTGAAGGGAGGGGACGGGGCCTGAGGTGACGTGTGCAAACACGCACTATGGCACGTTTTAAATTGGGGATATAATTTCCCTTCAATACTGAGGGCCCCTGGGGGCTAACTAGCCCACCAAGTGCTTCCAGTAAGCGCCACTGAGCTGCATTGCAGAGAGGTGGTCCAGGCCGTGCCACTTTTTACACCTCTCTGCAACGCAGCTCTGTGGCACTTACTGGAGGTACCTAGTGGGCTAGTTGGACCCTAGGGACCCTCAGGATTCAAATGAACTTAATCTCCCAACTAAAAACGGACACAGGGCGTGTTTACAGAGTGGTGAAGGGAGGGGACGGGGCCTGAGTTAACGTGTGCAAAAACGCCCTGTGGCCTGTTTTAAGAGGTAGTTTTAATCCCCATCCCCATGCCCTATTATATACTAGGGGCTTACAGAGGAGGTCATGCTAATCACAGGGGGACCCCAACGCATAATGTTCCCTAGTGTATGTAGGTGTTTTCACTGTATTCTAAGTGTCTTTTAACATAGCACTGGCTCTAGGACTGGTTTGTCAGACTCAGTTACCACCAGTATCCGTCTGAAAAAGTTGAGGGTACAGGATGATTGTGCAACAAGGCTTCTTTCTGCTCTTCTTTTTGTTCTTTCTGCACGTTATCCTTCTTCCTGCACTTATCTTCATATTTGAGGACTTCTGTTGCTTCTTTCTGCACTTCTTTTGTTTCTTTCTGTGCATTTTTTCTTCTTTCTTCACATGTCCTATCTCTGTAGGCATAGTTAGAAATTAGCATTTAAAAAACCTTTGAAATTCACAGAAAAAACCATAGGTTTCAGGCACGTTATAGTTAGGGATTAGCATTTAAAAAACCTCAGAAATTCACTGAAAAAAACATAGGTTTCAGGGGTGTTATAGTTAGCTGGACTTTTCACTTGTACAAAACCATTGAAATTCCCCCGTTATAGTTAGTTCAGCTAACTATAACTCGCGCGCCCGCAATGCACTGCTGATGACGTCCAGCCGTTCCCTCCGCTCGTCTCTTGACAATCTCATCCTCCCTGCCAAATATAACCTAAAGACTAAGGGCGGCAAAACCCTAAGCTCTCTGGCCACTAAAGCATGGAACAGCTTGCCCAAAACTCTCCGACATCAGACGCTTGAAAAATCCTTCAGAAAGCTCTTAAAGACCTGGATCTTCAACCTCTCCGATGATTACGCCAAAGCGGCCATCTAAACCCCCCTTCAACCTAAGGATTGATTAGTCAGGATCTTCAGCGCCAAGATGCTCCCTCCGGAGCGAACGTCGCGCTCTACAAATAACCCCTCAAATATCAAATATCAAATATTACATCACTCATGACATGGTCAGTGACATCACTCACGACATCACTGATGACATCTCAAATGACATCACTGATGACATCACTGATGACATCATCCGTGTGATAGAGTGGCAGACCTCCTCTCACCCTAATATAACCTTTGATACACACATTCAAAAATAGAGACTAAAATTTTCAAAACAATGGACATACCAATACCAGTTACAACAACCTCTTCAGTAATTCTAAGATCCACATACACATCCACTCATTCACCAACAGTCCTATACAGTCACTCATACATGTACTCACTCATCATATGTACTCATACACCTATACATCCTGTTACACAATGCCACTCATCCATAGAGTTACTCACACACATAGTCACTCATGCTAATAAAGAATCAAACATACATTTACTTGCATATACAGTTATACACACACCACAACACTTACTTCTACGGAAACTTACACATACTTAGTCTTTTAAACAATCACTTATAGAAACACATACTTATTCATACAGGAACTCTTTCAATCTCTCACTCTCACATATACTCACATATATACACCAATAGTCACATATACTAGTTTAAAACATATGTAGTTACTCATAAAGACACTATTGAGACAGTCATTCACTCACTAACACACCCATACACACACTCATCCACCCATACAGTCCTGCACACATGCTGTGTTCAACACATTCAAACAGTGAGTCACTCATTCATGCACCTATGCACTACGTAATACCCCCCACCGAACCATGCAGACACTCAGACTGATTTGTTGTTTTTTTTTAAACATTTTTTTTATTGTTTTCTTACCAACAACTCAGTACAGTTCCCAACAGCCCCCTCCCTCCAAAGGAGACTTTTACATTCAGCATTGCCCCCGAGTATGCAGGAGAAAAGTCACCCTTCCCACGTGGAGCCCCCCTCCCTCTCCCTCCCGCAACCCATGTCAGTGTGCCCCCCGCAGACACTCAGACTGATACTCAAAAAAACAACTAATAACCTATATAGACACCCATGTAGCTAATCACCAACCCATGCAGCCACTTATACACAAAGTGAGAGACTGATACAGATATTTACATATTTAAACATTACTCTCTAAGCCATGTATTCACTATGATACACTTAATCAGTCAGTTACACAATCAATTTTTCAAAAACAAATCATCCATTTAGACACTTATATACCCATTTATTCTTCCATCGACCTTGAGATATACATACATAAAACATATTTAATTTTCAGAAAAACACACATTCACTGGATGATGTCATCAGTGATGTCATTTGAGATGTCATCAGTGATGTCATGAGTGATGTCACTGACCATGTCATGAGTGATGTAATATGTGACGTCATCAGCAGTGCATTGCGGGCGCGCGAGTTATAGTTAGCTGAACTAACTATAACGGGGGAATTTCAATGGTTTTGTACAAGTGAAAAGTCCAGCTAACTATAACACCCCTGAAACCTATGTTTTTTTCAGTGAATATATATATATATTAGTAGATAGTTATAGTTAGGACTGAGTTCCCATAGGAAATCTGAAAATTCTATTTTGAATAACTTTGGCGCCGGTTGACGAATCCTCGCGAAATTTTCAAAACTAATGGGGCGCTCCGCTCAGCTCCTACCCTGAAAGTATCGGGGTGATTCGTCAAGCGGGGGCTGAGAAAAAAGGGGGGGTCCCAAAACGCGTTTTCCCCATGCATTTTCCCATAGGACCTTTAGTCAAAGGTACAGCCCGAACGGCTGAACAGAATTACTTGAAATTTGGCAAAGAGGTAGTCCTCAGGTCAGGCATGTGCCTTTTGCATATATGGTGTCAATCTGTTCAGTAGTTCCTGAGAAAATTGCAGTTAAAAGTACATAAATATCTATATGCGCGCACCAAATGTCCGCGAGCGTAATTCTGTTTGGTGGTTAGATGTCAGTCAGCATTCGAATCGGTCGAAATCAGGATGTGTCAGATGCCATTTTGTGTGTGACAGTGAAAAAGAAAGGTGGAGAACGTGAAAAGGGGGCAGGGTAGAGTTCCTGACCCCCTAGCCTTTGTCAAGGACCCCGAAGGGTAAAAAAAACATTTTATGTTTTTTCAGAAAATCGCGGGGTGCGCGCCCGGTGTGCGCACCGTGAAAAACCCTTAAAAAACAAACATTTTAAGCGATTTATAAGTTTATAGAAGATATTAACTATGCTGTTCAACTTTATCCAAATTCAAAATAAAAGAGCTGAGCCATTCCATATTAAAGGATACAGTCAATCTATAACTATATACATAGGTAGTTTATTGTAAAATAAATATATACAAAATATAATAATACATACATAAATTAGCATTTAAAAAGCCTTACAAATTCACAAAAAAAAACATAGGTTTCACACACGTTATAGTTAGGAATTAGCATTTAAAAAACCTTGCAAATTCACTGAAAAAACCATAGGTTTCACACATATTATAGTTAGCTGGACATTTCACTCGTCAAAAAACCATTGAAATTCCCCCGTTATAGTTAGTTCAGCTAACTATAACTCGCGCGACCGCAATCCACTGCTGATGACATCACATATTACATCACTCATGACATGGTCAGTGACATCACTCATGACATCACTGATGACGGTACAAAAGACTGTTCTAAACAAGGGACTAGGCTTTGTACCCACGGCCAGGACAAATGTATTCAACTTAAGGATTGAATTGTCAGAATTTTTTCGAAAATTGAGACTATCAGTATTTTTTGCAGATGCAGACAATACACAACAACCAGCTGAGGACAAAAATACCGGCCTCAGAAGAAAATCGCGCTTTACTCCACCCAATCACACTATGCCACCCGCTCTCCTTGCCTTTGAGAAGGCAGTCACACTAGAAGTGGATGAAATTAAAATGATTGAACGAAAAGTTTTCAATAACTTGACTTCGACAGAACGAGAAGCAATCAGAAATATCGATTGCATGAATGATATCATTATCAAACCAGCGGATAAGGGTGGCGCCACAGTTGTGATGCCGTTGGAAATGTACCAACAAGAATGCAGAAAATTACTGGATGACCAACGCAATTACAAACGATTGCAGAGAGATCCCACAGAAGGATTGAAACAGAATATAGCGACTATGGTAAAGACAGCAGCTGAAGAGGGATGGATTACGACAGCAAAAGCAGCCTTTTTGGTAGAACCCAATCCAAAAGTTCCCTATTTTTATATTCTACCAAAAGTGCATAAGAATGTGAACCCACCACCAGGAAGACCCATTGTTTCTGGAATTGGTTCAATCTTGGAACCATTGTCAAAATTTACAGATTATTTCTTAAGGCCCATTGTCCAAAGGATGCCGTCATACCTGAAAGATACCCGAGATATTCTCAACAATCTCCAGTTGATACCATACAATGTATCCACAGATCTACTGATTACCTTAGATGTGGAGGCGCTGTAAAGCAGCATCCCCCAGGAAGCCTCCCTACAAGTAATCGAAACTCTGTTAAGGAATGAAGAATGGACATCCATCACTCCCATACAGTTCATCATTGACTGCGCGAGATTGGCACTAACAAAAAACTACTTCGAGTATGATGGTGATTTTTTCTTACAGACTCATGGCACTTCCATGGGCATGACCTGTGCACCTAGTATAGCCTGTCTATACGTCCATGACTTTGAAACCAACTTTATCTACACCGACACCAATCCGTTTGTTGACAACATGTCGGTGTGGAAGCGATACATAGACGACATCTTCCTTATATGGAAAGGGAACGAAGCAACAGCAGAAGACTTTCTGAACTGGTTAAATTCAGGAGATCAATATCTCAAGTTCACAATGACTGTAAAAAGATACTGGATTACCTTCCTCGATCTAAAAATCTAGCCCGATAAAGGTAAATTGAAAACGGAAGTTTTTTATAAACCTACAGACGTGAACAACTTACTGAGATACGACAGCTTTCATCCGAAAACCTTGAAAGATAACTTACCAGTAGGACAATTCCTGAGACTACGCAGGAATTGTACAGATAAGGAAGCATACATGGTGCACTCAAAGAAACTATCACAAAAGTTACACTCCAAGCTGTATCCACCACGGCTAGTAAAACAAGCTAACAAGAGGGCAATTAACAACTCAAGGGAAGCACTACTGGAATCTCATCTCAAACCTGAGAACAAGAGAATAGTGTGCGTTACCACCTTTGGCACTGAATCTAACAAACTAAAGGGGATCATATCAAGACACTTTAAGACCCTAAACTCAGGAACCCTGAATTTACCCAAACCCCTCTTTGCATTCAAACGCGGCAAATCCCTACGGGACTCAATAGTACACACTCGCCCCAAGAAGAAGACAGGAACCAGAGATAATACAAACACACTATGGGACTTACCCGTAGTTGTAGGACATTTTCCATGTGGGAGCTGTAATGTGTGCACCCTAACAAAAACAAGTAAAACCATCGATCTGGGACTCCAGACACCATGGGAACAGAGGTCGTTTTCGAATTGTAACAGCCAGAATGTGGTGTATATCATGACCTGCAAATGCAATCTGAGGTACATTGGCATGACCTCACGTAAAGTCAAAACACGATTAAATGAACACCGCAGAACATTCCGATGCGGAAAAACGGTCACAAAGATGATGCGCCATTTCCAAACGCTGGGACATAATGAGAATGACTTCACTTGGTCAATCATTGAAAAACTGCCCAACCAATGCAATGATAAACAACTGTTGAAAGCAGAACAACGATGGATCTACCGATTGTCAAGTGTCAGCAATGGGTTAAATGAGGAAATCCTGTGGTCATTGTTAACATGAGTGGGGCCCCAATACACAGTTTGAACGTCACTGATATTGATTAGTATCTACTCCATAAAGTACGAACATACTAATCGAGAAGAAATCAAATAAAATTTGAGATGGAGATTCGTAGTGTAAAATTCTTTATACAAATGGACACTAGTTGGGTACTAGAAATTGCACTGACACGGGTGTTCTTAACAACCCTATACCGCACGCAACACGGATTACATCGAGGTAGCTAGTGATCGTTTTCTGATCAGGGGTAACCCCGAGGTAGATATGGGGATCACTCTTCTACCTATAGATAACAACTTCTTAATGTAATAAGTGTTAGATATGAGGGTAATTACCCCATACATATATACACGAGAACAAGCCTGTGACACAAACATAAATGTAATACAGGTTTTCAATGTTATCTGACATTGGCAGTTCCGCACTATACACCTGAATTCGAGGGATCAGGAACATAACTTAATATAACGCAGCAAAGGTTTCTCTCTTTGTCCATAATAAGGTGCAAATACATAAACCTCGGTCTTGCAGCCTACATCTCCCATAAACTCACTACGGACGCTTCACACAGCAGACACTAGAGCAACCATGACTCATGCACGTCCAATTGATTCTCCACGTGACAGACCGTATCCAATCACATAATACGCTGTCTACGCAATACGGAAGACGGACGGTAGCTCACCAACTATTTAAAATCACAACACACGCACTAGTTCGACACGGCGGTGGGCAGTGAACGCGATAGGTGTATCCACGGTGTCCGATCTTTGACGAAGTAAGATGCAGCGGATTCGATCTTGTGTATGCCTAATATAGCGTGTGTGTGTGTTGTTGTGACTAAGTACTGCTGTACAAAAATATGCGGGAGGTATGAGAATGCGTAACATTTAAACTACCTTCTGTAACTTTACGCTACCATTAGTGTCTTGAACAATTGAGTAACGACGGGGGTCTTGTTATTTTGATATGGCCATACGGCCAGTAGATCCAAGCATAAACAACCGGAGCTCATTTCAGTTACAGTTTTGCGAGAATAATGCAGATTGCTGCACTTGAGAACACAAGAAATACTACCATATGTATGGAAGGGCTCAGTATTAACTTGTTAGTACGGGTGATGCAGCAAACAAACTTGCAGCATTCAAAAAACTTATGAAAGCACGTGATTTTCTGAATTTATAACCACACGGTCACCACTATTTTACTCTTTCATGAAACTCCATTGTTTTATACCTCTAGTGTGTGACTACAAGACGGCACCATAAGTCATGTGATCCGCATGGTGCAATCTAGCACCAACCAGTAGGTGAGAATGGATATATGACGAACACAGTTTTATCATTCGACAAGAAGGTGTAGGTTTGGAGAGGATATCTGGTTCACATACGTTGCACCGATTGAATATTCCCCAGTCTTGCCCCCACCTTTCTGTAATTAATCACGGGGTACACAGGAAATTACAATGCTATTACCCCCAATGTTATTTGGAGATCGTATTTGAGAGTTGAGATCCAACCGGGTAGGGGAAGAGAGTTTTTATATAGTCACACTCAAGCCAGATGTGTGGATTATGACACAAACAAACACAATGTAGTAGATGATATCGCACCTATCACGGGTGGCATGATATAGCCACACAGATTATATTTATAGTTGTCACTATGGGTGTTAGTCCAAAATATAGTTCTAACATGTTTTTGACATTATCTTCTCCTTCCAGAAAATCTACTGGATTCCAAACTTTAGGTGAGTGCAATAGGCCTCATTTTTTATCTGGGTTTGCATGTAGTACATGATCAAACTTGAGTCAGGGAAACCAACTACTAAATAAGACAGCCCTGAAGAAGGCCCCAGACCCTTGTGGGCTCTGTGCGCGGGCCGAAACATGTTGGCATAACAAGTGGGTACATTTGAAACAAGAATTTTCAAACAACCCCATCACAGCATACGCTTTTTATTTAGTACCCCAGGTACCCCAAGAATAAAGTTTCGAATCAGGGGTATACCTGGAGGTATTTTTAGAATCTACCACTGAACTGGTTCCCTGCATAACCAGAGAAAATTTATATAAGAACTCCCATCACATCTTTTGGTTGAGTCCGCCCAGGTAGTACCATCTTACCTGGGTGTGGAAAGACGCCAATGATGAAGCATGTCACTATTAGTGAGTGAGGCGTCTTCTCCAATATCTGTGGATATTCCAACACTTTCCATGGTTATGTCTAATGATAACATCTGATATATAGGACAATTTGGGTCAATATATTGTTTCTACAATTGACTCCAAACACCTATTGAACCAAAATCGGGGATATAGTTATCAGCAGTTGCTTCTGTGATATTATATCACTGATGACATCTCAAATGACATCACTGATGACATCATCCAGTGAATATGTGTCTTTCTGAAAAATAAATATTTTTATATATGTATATCTAAAGGTTAATGGAAGAATAAATGGGTAAATAAGTGTCTAAATGTTTTTTTTTGTAAAATTAATTGTATAACTGACTTATTAACAGTATCTTAGTGAATACAGTGATGTAATATGTGACGTCATCAGCAGTGGATTGCGGTCGCGCGAGTTATAGTTAGCTGAACTAACTATAACGGGGGATATTCAATGGTTTTTTACGAGTGAAATGTCCAGCTAACTATAACATGTGTGAAACCTATGGTTTTTTCAGTGAATATATATATATATATATATATATATATTACCTACTGGCAGTCGCCAGTAGGTAGTTATAGTTAGGACCTATTTTCCATAGAAAATCCGCAACATTTTATTTGGAATAACGTTGGCGTCGATTGATGAATCTTCGCGAAATTTTCCAAACTTTTGGCCAGCTCCGGTCCGCTCCTATCCTGAAAGTCTCGGGGTGATTCGTGTAGCGGGTGCTGAGAAAAAAGGGGGGTCCCAAAACATGTTTTCCCCATGCAATTTCCCATAGGACCTGTTGACGCAGCTACAGCCCGAAGTGCTGAACGGAATTACACCAAATGTGGCAAAGAGGTAGTCCTCGGTTCAGGCTCGTGCCTTTTGCTTAAATGGTGTAAATCCGTTCAGTAGTTCCTGAGAAAATCAAAAGTAAAATCACATATATCTGGGCGGAGCCTAACCACACATCTCATCGTGAGATCTGATTGGCTTTCAGCACTTCATCCAAGAAGTGTTGGCAGCCATATTGGGACCAATATACATGATAGCACCTCATTAAAAAGCATTGCAGTTAATAGAAGGTTTTAAGACTTTAGTTACATTATAAATCATTTGTTGATTGTACCATACTCATTTTAGGAATTGTGGTGTGTTCTAAGGTGATTTAACCATGTGAAAAAGCCTGCTGCTGTGATATCATGAATCATGTTTGAGAGAACTTTTTTCTCATGTTTTTCCCACAGAGGTTTGGAAGGTGATCTATAAGCTAAACTGAGAGCATATTTTCTGTAAATTCACATTATCTTTCTCAGTCATGTGAGAATGAAGTCTGACATTCTCAGTAAAACATGTACATCCAACAAGAGCAGAGACTGTCAGTTGATTCCTTTGTGTTCTACTGCAGCTTCCCAGAGTGTTCTAAAGAACAACTAGAGCGCTAACAGTCCTACTTATGACAAACGTATGGCACACCTGAAGCCATCTTGGTTGGAATAAAGTGGTAACTCTTAAAACATTTAATTTAAAAAGGAAACAAAATGAGGGGGTTCATTTTGCCATAGAAAGTACGATTAGTGCTGCAGAAAGAAAAATTAGGGCACATTTTGAGGGACTTCTCAAATCCTCTTCTATTTCATGAAAAAATTCTGACATGCAGACTGAAACATGCACTTTTAATACCAGCAGCAGACTTCCCTGGTGAGCAGTAGCTTTACTACAGTGATCTAATAAGCAACTAGAGTGCTAACATTCTGAATGTATGGCAAATGTGTGACACATCTGAATGCCTTCTTGATGGAATCAAAGTAAAAAACTGAAAGTATTTCCTACTGAGGAGACTGTAGTAAATGAGGAAATTAGGAAACATCATAACAAATAAGTCTCCCAAAATGGCCACCAGAGACAAAAGAGCCCAAATATCACCCAGATGTAGCCCAAGTATAGCTCAATGACAGAATGTCCCAGAGTGTTCTAACGAACAACTAGAGCACTAACAGTCTTACTTATGACAAAAGTATGGCACACCTGAAGCCATCTTGATTGGAATAAAGTGGTAACACTTAAAACATTTAATTTACAAAGGAACAAAATTAGGGCACAGTTTGACTTCTCAAATCCTCTTCTATTTCATAAAAAACTCTGACATGCAGACTGAAACATGCACTTTGAATACCAGCAGCAGACTTCCCTGGTGAGCAGTAGTTTTACTACAGTGATCTAATGAGCAACTAGAGTGCTAACATTCAGAATTCATGGCAAATGTGTGACATATCTGAATACCTTCTTGATGGAATCAAAGTAAAAAACTGAAAGCATTTCCTACTGAGGAGACTGCAGTAAATGAGGAAATTAGGAAACTTCATAACAAATAAATCTCCCAAGATGGCCACCAAACACAAACGAGCCTAAATGCAGCACAAATATCACCCAGATGTAGCCCACATGTAGCCCAATGACAGAAGTGTGCAAAACACTTATTTTTTGTGTATTTGCACTTTTATATAGTGCAGACTTGTCAGGTATTGGAGTGCTTTACATGAGCATTGGTTACATCACACAAGATCAAATTCATTTTGGTTGTAGACATGGGGAGATTAAGTGATTTGACCAGAATCACAGAATGTTGAGCTGAAGCAGAAACTCCAACCTGGTTCCCCAGTTGCAAAGTCTGAAGCTCTGGAAGTAACACCACATCCTCTCCCCGAGGTGCAACATTTAATCAAGTGGTCAACTGGATAAAAAAACACAAAGATTACAAATAATTTAAAAGTTCTTTGTCACTATTTGAAAACTCAGAAAATATGTCCTCATTTTAGTTTTTTAGAGCACTATCCATAATTTTGATGCAAATAAGACCCTCTCATATATGTAATTTCTAAAGGAAATACTCTAGGCATTACAGTTGTGATTACATCAAGATGACGTCAGGCGTTCCACACTTTTGTAATAAATATAGAATGTTAGCAATCTAGTTGTTCATTGGGATACTGTTGAGAGGCCAGGGGCACGGACTCTGAAAATTGAAAGCCGGTAGAAGAGTGCAGATGCAACAATTTGACCACACTGGGCAGGCAGGAAGGGCAGTGGCAGCACAACAGACTATGGAGGGCAGTGAAAAGGGGGGCAGGGGCAACAAACCAACAATACACTACTGGCAAGAGAGGCTGTGGCAATATAATAGACCATTGTGGGCAGAAGGAAGAGGCAGTAATAGTACAACCATACATGCCAACAGACCCGTTTCAGCCAGGAAACGTCCAATGTTTTAAGCTCAAATGGGCTTTATTTGATCTTTCTCCTATCTACAATCTCCTCTTATTCAATGTAACTCAAAGGGGAAAATCAATACCCCAGTTTTTTTTCAAAATCTCCCTCTTACCAAGTTCAAAATGTTCGCAAGTATGGTACATTGGATCATGGTAGGCAGGAGGAATTGGGGTAGGGACATGGACTCGGATAACAGAGGATAGGAGAGACATGGAGAGGTGCACCAAACTGACCCTACAGGGCAGGCATCAGGGTTTGTAGCAGCACAATACACCACACGGCGCATGTGGGACGGGAGTGCAGCACAACAATCCATAGAAAGCAATAGGGAGGGGACAGGACCATGCACATGGACAACAGAGGGGAAAGAGGCAATGGTAGCTAGCTGACCATAATGGACAGACAGGAGAGAAAGCTGCAGCATAAGAGACCATAAAGGACTGGAGGGACGGATCAGGGGCATTACAATGGAACAGACAAGCCAGGAGGGAGGGAAAAGGGGTCTGCACATGGAAACAGAGGGCTGGGGGCAAGGGGGCAGGGCAGGAGCAGCAAGATGACCATGGAGGTCAGGCAGGATGGGCACTAGAAACAAGACACACCATGGAGAGCAACAATGAGACTATGATGGCATACACACAGACCATGGAGGGAAGGTGGGAAGGGGTCAGGGGCAGCTAGCTGACCACACAGGGAAGGTGGGAGGGGCCATGGCAGCACAGAAGACCATGCATGGCAAGCGGGAGGGTTAGTGGCAGCACAATGGCTATGATGGGCAAGAAGGAGGGTGCAGGGGCATGCACAAAGGACCATGGAGGATAGAAGGGAGGGTCAGGACCTGGGCACAGACAAGAGACTTCAGGGGAAGGGGCCTCACAACAGACCGAGCGGGGCAGGCAGGAGGAGCAGTTGCAGCACAACAGACCAGGGAGGGAAGAAGGGTGTGGCAGCACAATGGACCATGGAGACAAGAGGAAGGGGATAGGGGCATGGCATGTCGACAGGCAGGGTGGAGGTGGCAGGGACAGGTTACAGTCATCTGACAATGCTAGGCAGGTGGGAGGGGAGTGGCAGCTCAACAGAACACTCAGAGTAGATAGGAGTGGCAGGTCCATGGAACATGGTGGGCAAAAAGGATGGAGCAGGGGCATGCACAAAGACATCGGAGGGCAGGGAGAAGGAGACTAGGGGCAGCAAGCTAAGCACAGAGGCTAGGCAGGAGGTCAATGATGGGCCATAGAATTGGGCAATGGAGGGCAGGAGGAGTGGACTGGTACATCATGCTAAATGGAGGGCAGTGGCAGCATATCAGACCATGCATGGCAGGAGGAAGGAGGTTAGTCCATGGACTCAGACAACAGAGGATAGGGAGGAGGTGGATGGGGCAGCAAGCTAACTGTTCAGAGAAGGTGAGTATTATGAACTTTATTGTTTTTAAAATGTGTGTCTGTGCGAACTACTTAAAATATGAACAAATATGCAGCATCATCTCACTTTTATTCAGGAAGAAGAGGACGTTTGTGACTGACTCCGGGCTCACTTGGTAGAAACACCCCCTGACCCTCCACCCCCCATCGCAAAATGTAATGCCCGTGAAAAGGGTAGGTGGATGCAGTGTTATATAGAACATAGTCCTGAGAGCACGATTGAAAATGAAAACTAGATATAGTATATGGTATAAACTATGCACTAAAAAATGTGATATAAGATGAACCGTGGCGTGAAATATAATATGCAATACATTGTGCGCAATGACAGATTCATTGGAGAGCGTGAGATAGCACAGGCACTAGCGCGTGCTATGCGATATGCGCCTTGGAGTGTAATATGCACAGGGCAGTGTTGTGTAACCTAACTAGTCTCTAAACTTGTAATATAAAATATGTGCCGGGGAGTGTAACATTGCATATGCACTGTGACAAAGATATGGATCCCAGATTGTAATATGTATGGCATAGTGCTGTGCATTATAACATAGGCATCGAGGAAGGCACGTTAGATGGGGCAATATAACCTGTGCGAAGGCAAGTGTGGCATGACATATTCACGGGGTGGTGTTACAGTGCACATGGGCTAGAGAGTGTCATAGCATACGCACTAGCTGGGGGAATAAAACACAGAGGTGTGAGGCACTCAGCGGGCACTGGTGGGTGTAACACAGCATTGGGCTTAGCCAGGAGCACGCTGTGACTCTCAAGTGAGGTTCGTCTCCTTTCCAGAGATTAAAATAAAAAGTATTAAACATTCGGTGGTTGTATGTTTTATTAACCGTGAGGAGGGTTTATTGCATAGTTTGGTCGAATTTTTGTCGAATCCCCTTTGAATGGCTTGGTGTGCGTGTATATTAAATGTGCCCGTCAATAGCTACCCATGTTTGTATAAATAAACAACAAGGGTGTCTACTTGGAGAGTACCCACCGGCGGGGGCGCCGGGATTAGGCACGGTAGGGCGTCAAACACGTCAGAGCTTCACTAGCGGTGTAAATACATTCCATGTGGATTCATTCTATGCGTTGCCTTTTAATGAATATCACGCAAATCGTCATGGTGATAGCTACATACGGTTTGTCCAGCATGTCCTAGGTTTTTCTATAAATTTATATTTTTTTAAAATAATAAAAAGCAAAGGCCGTCCCCGGGGGATGGGACCCCGGGGCCATAAGTGGCCTGAGGAGGGGGGCAACGCAGCCCCCTCCTAAAGAATTAAAAAAAAAAAAAAGGCCATGACCCGGGGGTTCGGGTCCCCGGGGCCGATTAAGGCCTTGGGAGGGCCAAATAAATTTTTTTCAATGAAAAAAATTAGGGTGCAGGCCCTGAGGGGGGTGGGGTCCCCAGGGCCAGTAAATTAGAAAAAGAAGGGGGGCCACACAGCCCTCCTTCTTAAAAAAATAAAATAAATAAAAGACCGGCATCACGCCGGAGGCCACGCCCCCTCCTTGCAGCACTCTGCAAACGCGCCCCCTGGCCAGTTGTAAGTTGTGGAATTGATTCCCCTTCAATACTGAGGGTCCCTGAGGGCAAACTAGCCCAACAGGTATCTCCAGTATGCGCCAGGGAGCTGCGTTGCAGACAGGTGTTCTGAGGCCACGCCCCTTTTTACACCTCTATGCAACGCAGCTCTGTGGCGCTTACTAGAGGTACCTAGTGGGCTAGTTGGACCCTAGGGACCCTCAGGATTCAAATGAACTTAATCTCCCACCTAAAAACGGCCACAGGGCGTGTTTACACAGTGGTGAAGGGAGGGGACGGGGCCTGAGTTAACGTGTGCGAACGAGCCCTGTGGCGCGTTTTAAGTTGGGGAAATAATTCCCCTTCAATCCTGAGGGACCCTGGGGCTCAACTAGCCCACCAGGTGCTTCCAGTAAGCGCCACTGCGCTGCGTTGCAGAGAGGTGGTCTAGGCCGTGCCCCTTTTTACATCTCTCTGCAACGCAGCTCTGTGGCGCTTACTGGAGGTACCTAGTGGTCTAGTTGGACCCTAGTGACCCTCAGGATTCAAGGGGACTTAATCTCCCAACTTAAAACGGCCACAGGGCGTGTTTACACAGTGGGGAAGTGAGGGGACGGGGCCTGAGGTGACGTGTGCAAACACGCCCTGTGGCGTGTTTTAAGAGGTAGTTTTAATCCCCTGCCCTATTATATACTAGGGGCTTACAGAGGAGGTCATGCTGATCACAGGGGCACCCCAACGCATAGTGTTCCCTAGTGAATGTAGGTGTTTTCACTGTATTCTGAGTGTCTTTTAACATAGCACTGGCTCTAGGACTGGTTAGTCAGACTCAGTTACCACCAGTATCCGTCTGAAAAAGTTGAGGGTACAGGATGATTTTGCAACAAGGCTTCCTTCTGCTCTTCTGTTTGTTCTTTCTACACGTTATCCTTCTTCCTGCACTTTTCTTCGTCTTTGACGACTTCTGTTGCTTCTTTCTGCATTTCTTTTTTTTTCTTTCTGTGCGTTTTTTCTTCTTTCTTCACATATCCTATCTCGGTAGGCATAGTTAGAAATTAGCATTTAAAAAAACCTTAGAAATTCACTGAAAAAACCATAGGTTTCAGGGGCGTTATAGTTAACTGGACATTTCACCCGTACAAAACCATTGAAATTCTCCCGTTATAGTTAGTTCAGCTAACTATAACTCGTGCGCCCGCAATGCACTGCTGATGACGTCACATATTACATCACTCATGACATGGTCAGGGACATTACTCATGACATCACTGATGACATCTCAAATGACATCATTGATGACATCAATGATGACATCATCCAGTGAATGTGTGTTTTTCTGAAAATTACATATGTTTTATATATGTATATCTCAAGGTCGATGGAAGAATAAATGGGTATGTAGGTGTCTAAATGGATGATTTTTTTTTAAAAATGGATTGTATAACTGACTGATTAAGTGTATCTTAGTGAATACATGGGTTAGTGAGTAATGTTTAAATATGTAAATATCTGTATCAGTCTCTCACTTTGTGTATAAGTGCCTGCATGGGTTGGTGAGTAGCTACATGAGTGTCTATATAGGTTATTAGTTGGTTTTTTGAGTATCAGTATGAGTGTCTGAGTGTCTGCATAGTTCGGTGGGGTATTACGTAGTGCATAGCTGCATGAATGAGTGACTCACTGTTTGTATGTGTTGAAGACAGCATGTGTGCAAGACTGTATGGGAGGATGAGTGTGTGTATGGTTGTGTTAGTGAGTTAATGAGTGTCTCAATAGTGTCTTTATGAGTAACTACATATGTTTTAAACTAGTATATGTGAGTATTGGTGTATATAAGTGAGTATATGTGAGAGTGAGAGATTGGAAGAGTTCCTGTATGAATACGTATGTGTTTCTATTATTGATTGTTTCAGAGAGTAAGTAGGTGTAACTTTCTGTAGAAGTAAGTGTGGTGGTGTGTGTATAACTGTATATGCAAGCAAATGTATGTTTGATACTTTATTTGTTTGTGTGACTATGTGTGTGAGTAACTCTATGGATGAGTGGCAGTGTGTAACAGGATGTATAGGTTTATGAGTATATATGACGAGTAAGTACATGTATGAGTGACTGTATAGGACTGTTGCTGAATGAGTGGATGTGTGTGTAGATCTTGGAATTACTGAATAGGTGTGTTGTAACTGGTATTGTTGTGTCCATTGTTTAGAAAATGTTAGTTTCTATTTTTGAGTGTGTGTATCAAAGGTTATATTAGGGTGAGAGGAGGTCTGCTACTCTATCACAAGGATGATGTCATCAGTGATGTCATGAGTGATGTCACTGACCATGTCATTAGTGATGTAATATGTGATGTCATTAGCAGTGCATTGCGGGCGCGCGAGTTATAGTTAGCTGAACTAATTATAACGGGAGAATTTCTATGGTTTTGTACAAGTGAAATGTCCAGCTAACTATAACTCCCCTAAAACCTATGGTTTTTTAAGTGAATTTCTAAGGTTTTTTAAAATGCTAATTCGTAACTATAACATGTCTGAAACCTATGTTTTTTTCAAAGAATTTCTAAGGTTTTTTAAATGCTAATTCCTAACAATAACATGTCTGAAACTTATGGTTTTTTCAGTGAATTTCAAAGGTTTTTTTTAAATGCTAATTGCTAAGTATAACATGTCTTAAACCTATGGTTTTTTCAGTGGATTAAAAAAAATTCTTAAATATCAATTTTTAAATGTAATAATAGTTGTATTTATTTTTTTGATACTGATTTTCTACATTTTGTTTTTTTACTATTTATTTTTACTTATTTTAATTTTTAAATTACATTATATATTTTTTAATATTAATGGAAAAAATGTTTTTTAAATATTGAAACTCTGTTTTTTTTTGTTTGATTTTAAAAAAAATATTATTATTTTCTTTATTTTTTTCAAATTTTTTGGGGAATCGCACACCCAAAGAGTACCTTTCTCGATCACTATGCGGAACCTAGCCGCCATTTTAGGATTGTTGTGTAGAATCCACGTAGGAAGTGCGATGGGTGCGTGTTTTTGTGCGCGATCGATATGCGACTGGTACGCAACTCCAGGCGCATATGTGACACATTCGTATTACTTTACGCGATGCTCATGCACTTGCGCGTGACGTCATATGCATGTTCGCCACGCTGGATGTAATTTTACCATAAAAATAAATTAGCACCTACCACTAATTTCTATTCTCCCCGGGGACCCCATCCCATGGGGCCTATATACAATGTTTGGGACCGTGGGGGGAGCCCCAATGCCCCCACAGTCCCAGCTGGCTCCCCGCCTCCTTGGGGAGCCGGCATTGCTTTTCCACATAGGGAGCTGCTAACAGGCAGCTCCCCGTATGGAAAAGCAATCTGGTTTGCATTTTGAAAGAGAGAGCAGGTTTTGTGCCCTTTTTTCAATGATTTCTTGTGCCTCCGTTCTACAGAGGCAAAAAATGGCTGCCAACACTTCCTGGTTTGGAGTGTTGACAGCAAGTTGACAGCCAATTAGCATGCAGCTCGTGATCAGGAGGGTGCGTTCAGGGTGCGCTCAGTGTGCGCGGATCCACCGCACCCATAGAAATATATGTGATTTTACTTTTGATTTTCTCAGGAACTACTGAAAGGATTTACACCATTTAACCATAACGCACGACTCTGAACCAAGGGCTACCTTTTTGCCAAATTTGGTGTAATTCCGTTCAGCAGTTCGGGCTGTAGCTGCGACTAAATATTCCTATGTAAAATTGCATGGGGAAAACACGTTTTGGGACCCCCTTTTTTTCTCGGGCCCCCGCTTGACGAATCGCCCCAAGACTTTTAGGATAGGAGCGGACCAGAGCTGGCCAAAAGTTTTGAAAATTTCACGAAGATTCGTCAACCGGCGTCAAAGTTATTGGGAATCGAATGTTGCGGATTTCCTATGGAAAATAGGCCCTAACTATAACTACCTACTGTCGCGCGCCAGTAGGTAATATATATATATATATATTGTTAAACCTTTATAGAATTATTAAATGATCAAATACATTAAAGTTACTAGTTTAATAAATGTTTTAAAGTGTGTGTGTGTGTGTGTGTGTGTGTGTGTGTGTATATATATATATATATATATAAATTATTATATATGTGAGTTTAACTTTTTTAAATTAAGTATTTGTTATATTTGTTAAAATGTATATCACATCTAATTTATAATTTTTTATTAATTTTATTCTTTAATATAGTTAATAATTATTTTTTGTTTTTATATATGTATAAAAAATTATATTTTGTAAAACTATATTCATGACATCGATATGTTTATTTCGCTATTTTTGTACTTACAATTATAAATATAAGATTTCAATATTTTTGACATCTATATTTATAACTCGATATTGTGGTATGACGGTATTTTAGTTGTCGATAATCTGTTAGTGAACTGATACAGTTTTTTCCTATTTTTATAAATTGGTGTGGGATTTTCGTTGTGTTGTGTCTTACTTATTTAGTGCAGTGGTGTTTTCGTAATGCTTTACATACCTGTCTCCTGAGTTAAGCTTGCCTGCTCCAGCCAGCTACCAAGTATTGATTCAGGGGATAATGTATTGAGACCTTGACTGGACCTTATATTACATTGGGGACATTATTGTTAGTGGTAGGTGCAGACTTACCCCTACTAATAATCCACCTTCTAACACAGACCATGATAGTGGAGAGGCTATTTTCCCCAGATCCGTACACCGGCCACTTCTTTAAGTTGACTCCAACCCATGGGCACGACTTTTTCCACTCTATGGCCCTGGTATGCCTCCTAGAGGGGGCCAGGAGGTGACCCAGAGGAGGGTCATAGTTCATCCCCAGATGCCTATAGACTGCATTCTGGGAAATGAGTTACACCCTGTGTCAGGGGAACTGGTGGGGCGGCCACCACAGGTGCCCTAACAGTTCATTTTTCTGGGGGTACCACTCCAAAGTTGAGGTTACGGGACCCGGGAGGGAGAAACAGGGTGAGGAAGACCCTACCCCTGTCTCCTGTTAAGCCTCAGGGTGAAAATCCTGGGCTGAGTGACCAGTCTCAGGATCCACCAATGAACTGGTGGAAGGTGAAGTGCAATGCACCTGGGGCTACTGCCCCTCACTTTCAGAAACCACAGAAGTCAGAGAGCCCTGGATAACCTCGTGCCTGGCTCTTGACACTGACAGCTGTCAGTGCACTCTGTTGGTTATTTTCCTTGTGGTCAGAGTTTTCCCTGGGTTGGAAACAGAAGTCGGCCACAAGGGGTGGAATGAGCCATATCACACTGTGGCAATGGTGGTACTGCCTGCCTACTTGGATGCATCTGTGAGCAAAGTAAGGTTAGGTGCTGCAAAGATGGGGTCCACAGGTGAGTAGGAGGGTTCTCCATGGGTCAGAACAGATGACCCAAAGAGTATAGCCAGAGGGATCTGATTGGGTTCAGAGAGGCCTCGAAATGGAAGTGCCCCTGCAGTAGTGGGCCATTGTCCATCTTTGATTGTCCTAATTAGTGAATTTCTGCAGGGTCACCTCCAAACATTTTGCCTTCCTCCTCCCAATTTTGGTGAATTTGTTTTTGCTGACTTTAGTATTCTGGGCACTTTACCACTGTTAACAAGAACTAAAGTGCATATGATCTGTACTCAAAACATGGGAACATTGACTTCTCCACAATTGACATATTTAGTTCATGTATAAGTACATAGTAAAGTGAACTTTATCTGGCCAGGGCCTGTAAATCAAATGCTACTAGTGGTTCTGCAGCACTGATTGGGCCAACCACTCAGTAGCCATTTAAACATGGCTCAGGCCTGTCATTGCAGAGCCTGTGTGTGCAGTTTTAAACTGCCATTAGTCAACCTACTTGCCAGTCCCAAACCTTCTGTTTTATTACACGTAAGCCTCCACTAAGGTACGCCATAGGTAGCCCCGTGGGTTAGGGTGCAGTGTATTTAAAAATTGGGACATGTACTTTTAGGTTTTACATGTCCTAGTTGTGAAATACTTTCAAATGTGTTCTTCGCTACTGAAAAACCTATCTCTCTAATAGGTTAACATTGGGATTGCCTTAAACACCTTTCTAGTGTAATTTCCAATTTGGAGGAGATAGAAATTTGGAGTTTTGTGTCTCTGAACTCACAAGTTAATCACAACTTATAGTGAAGTCGGATTTTAAATTTTATGTCTGAAAATCCCACTTTTATAAAGTTGGCGTTTTCTTACTATAACCATTTTGTGCCTCTACCTGTCTCTAAATACTTGTCTGGGTTGTTGACAGCTGGGCTTTGAGCATTTCCTCTTGACAGTCACACAAAAGGATCTGGAGTGTGACATTTGCCTTTTGATGGCCTATCACCAGGCTGCTGGGCCTTGCTGAGGTAGATTGGGAGGGTGGAGCTGACACTTGCACCTGAATAGGGCTGTGTCTTTCAAAACACAAAGAGCTGCATACCTCCCAGTAGTGTTTCTGGATCCGGGCAGGAAATGCAGGGACCTTGTGATCTTCAAAGCCCTCTTTGATGTCTCCCCACTTCGAAGGCACATTGAGGTATAAGTACTGGACACCTGACCCCACCAAATCAGAAATGTACTGAAACCAAGGACATTCTGTCTGGAAGAGGGACTGCCAATTTGCTGTCGGCTCTGCTGTGTTGGCCTACTGTCTGCTTCTTCTCGACTTGGAGTGGAAGGGATTGGATCTGCTCTCTATAGCCTTGATCCCAAAATTCTCCATGGGTTTGCTGGCTTGCCTCCTGTTTTCTGACGTTTCAGAGACACAAATGACTTCTTGCTACTCTGCTGGTGCTACTGGACACTGCCATCTGTGTGTCCTACTCTTGCTTGAGGTGCCCCCCTCCAAACCTAGGCCTCAGAAGTGGATTCTGCTGTTGTTTTCTTCAAACGTCAATGCAGAGGCCCCTTCGCACTAATCGGAACTAACCCAGAGCCCGCGGACGCAGTGCCGATTTGATGAGGACATGGGTCTCGACCACGAGGTTCAACGACAATGCAGTGCCAAATCTTTGACTCCATCTGTGAGGCTCGACGATGACCCAGTGATCCTACTGCGGGGAAAATTCTGACGCATCGTGTTCTCAATGTTGACGCTTTGCTCCATACAAGGTACTTCTTCAGGGGGCCCTATATGGGTTCCTGTTGCCAGGCTGCCCTCCATCAAGTTTTTTAATGTTTTCACAATATACAAAGCTCATGGTATACCTACTGGATTTTTGTAGTTTGGGTGTGGTTTTACTCAGATACATACTATCTATTTTCTAAAACGATGTGGTATTTTCAATGTGTAACTATAATGAAAGCGTTGCACAAATGCTTCACACATTTCCTTTTAAGTTAAGCCTGACTGCACTGTGCCCAGCTACCAGAGGATGAGCATAGGTTAATTTAGGCTGTGTATATGACTTACCCAGGCTAGGATTGTGGTTCCTGCTTGGACGGGTTGTATACTCCGCCAACCAGAAACCTTCATTTTCTAACAATATGAAATAGTCTTTGCCCAAGCTGCAGCTTGTAAAGGGTTAAACCTATGTTTAACGTAACATAAATCTAAAATATTACTCATGCATTTTTCATATACTAACCCTTTCCATTACAATAAGTATTGACATTCACACAATATATTACAAACTCACAGCTGCAAAGGATTAGACTTTGCAAATACTTAAAATGCACTTTACGTTAAAATTAAACCAATACATAGATCAATTTTCCAAAACATTAATCCTAAAAAATTTAAAACTATGACAACGAACTTCAAACCTGCCAGTTGGAAATGATAATACTGCAAAACTACTACATGCAAAATGAGCAGAATAAGACTTTGAGCAGGGGTACAGTTCATGAATCCTGCAGTGGCGTAGGAAGGGGGCTGCGGTGGGCACAGGCCGCCCCGGGTGTCATCACTGAGGGGGGTGACAAAATGGCACAAATATGTGTTTTAAACACATATTTTTGCCATTTTGTCAAGCCGGGGGTGACAAGAAATTTTCCGCACCGGGTACCACCTGGCCTTGCTACGGCACTGGACTCCTGCACTGCGTCCCGCTCAGTTTGTGCCGTTATTCATGTATACCTGAGTTTTGGTTATATGTAGTCTGTTCACTGCTCTCCACAATAGGTCAGTTAACTGTATGGAGAAACACACACACTACGTTTAACACACTGTTATTAGTAGCAACATATGTATTAATGTACTGCTAAATTGTTCTGCAAGGCAATTATTGCATTATTTCCAAAAAGCAGCAGATTGGTAAAACGGGGAGAATTCTTTGTCTTGTAGTGTCACATTTAGCACAGCGAGTTGTGTAGTGGGCACAAAAGCCAAGGCTAAAATAATCGCACTGGCTACGCTAAGTAAACGTTTCCTGAAAGGTGAAACCGCCTTGGAGAGATGGCTGAAAGCATCATGAAGGTATTAACTGCTGCTAAGGAATAATAAAAAGTGTCTCTTTTATAAATGGACACAGAGTATGGTGTTATTATCCGGTGCCCACTCACACTACACCCCCTTAAATTACACAATGACATAAGCACCCTGTGTAAAACCAGCAGTGTAATATCACAATGCTTACATTCTTAGAAATGTGGATCTGCTTTTCTGGCAATGGCCTTTGCCTTACTCTTGTTTGTCGCGGATGGAGGTTGTATATGCGTCCTATTTTGGGGTGATATAAGGTGGCTGAAAGTTGGGTGGCCCTGCCCGCAGTTTCATGATCTGTGCACATGATGCGTGGCCTCATAATTCTGTGGGGTGGGTTTACAGTTTGCTATGTCCTGGATCAAGTGCCATTTTGAGGTGTGATGTAGCTCAAAATCCATTTTACATTGTAGGGGTGCATTATAATCACAGGCGTAGACTGCATCCGCATATCATCTTTTGTCGTGTTAACCTAAGTGTTAGGATCTTGTAATGTAATAACATGAATGTAACGTGTTTAGGCCAAAATGTAGAATATGTGAGGAAGTAATTTGGGAAATCAAATGTAACCAGCGGAAAACATTAACTGAAACACTTGTGTTGTGCAATTAAGAATCATGTTATTATTGTATTTGCTTATTAATCATGCTTCTTTATATGTAAATTAACATATTAACTGCATGTGTCACAATTTCTATATAACTTCGTAAAGCTCATGTTCCATTTCTCTTATGTTAGCTGAGTTTTGTTGGCCTGAAATGCATTTTCCCTGGAAGCTCTCCCATTAGAATTAATAGTTGAATTTCATGTGCATGTTAGTTTCTGTCCTTTCTCACGTTTATGTTTCAGGTGGAAGAAGCGCCCTTGTTAGTTAGTTTTGTTTGTCTTTGTTTTAGGAGTTAGGCAAGGAGAGAAGAGGAAACATTGGGAGCTAATGCTGACAAGGAGAACTGTTGTATTTTCTCACCTGAGAGGGCCTGGGAATCAAGGTCATCGTGTTACTGTTTGGGAGTAATCGCCGCTCAAAGGAAAATTACCTATGAGGATGTGGCCTGAACGAATGGCGTGACCTGCAAGGAATAATGGGAAGACACCTGTGATATTGGAGTATTGTAAGTAGGGAAATAGCCCCCTTCTTCTCTGCCTTTTGAAGAGGGAGCATCTTAGAACGAGCTCTGTCTCAGTAGCTTTATGCTACTCGACCCAACTGAAGTGGAGAGACTGCTGAGGAAGATTCTACACGCTGACACCTTAATCTATCCTGCCCCGAAGAATGCCTAAATAGGAATGACATGTTAGTGCTAGTGTAGGGAAAGTTTAATGGTTTATCTCCATAAACCCTTGATGCAGGGGAACTTGGATTCCTGTTTCTTTATCTTTTGAATTCTGATTCTTGAATTCATTATCCTGTGCTTGTTGCACCGTCTCTATCTTATTCGTAGATTTGGCTTTCTGTTGGTTCCAATGTATTTCTACTCTCTTATCTTGAGGTGTCTGTATGTCCAGTTGTTTTTTGTATTGTAATAAATTAACTAACCTTATTTAGTAGTTGGGGATTATTATGGGCCTAGAGAACTGAAACCGAATTGGTTGACATTGTTAATGAATTTCTCTCCCTTCCACACTCTCATGCTGAGAAATGGCACAATTGAATCGAGGTGCTAGAGCAGATCTATGAACATGCATCTCTGGCTCCATCAAGTGTGATCATTTCACTATGTTGAACGGTGTTCTTTCATGTTTTTAAAAAATTTTTTTTAGGACCTTTACTTTCTCCCTTTACTGTCCCCTACTAGCCTCAAAGAGGCCACTATCTATTTGATCCTTCTGTATTTTGTTATATGAATGCCTCTACGTAGTCTCTGCGTTAGGGGGAGTTGTACTACAGTGGAAAATCAATAAAGAAATGCATATAAAAAAAGAAATGTGAATCTGAGTCTTTGTAGTAACTCTTTTGTACTGGCTGTTTTAGTGACGGGTTGCTTCAGTTCACTTGCCCAAGTGGAGCATTTACATGTTCGTGTGATGTGGAAGATCTGCTTGAAACAATAACTCATCTGATGGTGTGGATGTTTTGTGGCATGGAACAGACTTTGCTGTAATGGGCAATATGTCTCTCTCAGGCAGACTTCAAACTCCAGATCATACGGTCTGGACGCGCACTCGTGTGAATGATGAAAGGGAGCTGCACGCATTACTCCATTAGCGCGAGTCACCAGGCAGCACTCAAGAGATTCAGAAAAAGTGAAGAGCTGCGTTGGAAGTCTCTTCAGTGCTCAGCATTCCTCACATGGAGGGCTGGGGAGCAGCTCAAATTCGAGGCGTCATGAAATAGGATCGGGTCTCTCTTTTGCGATGTTAATAGAAGTGCTATTAGGCGCAGTGTGGCAACCCTAAAGGCTCTGAGAGTTCCACGTAAATAGCCATCTATCCCCTGAAGCTGACAATTAGAAGGCGTTAATTGCTGTTTTTTTCTTTTCCCTTTCAGTGCTCGCAGATTCTCTGCGCCTGGCACAAAGGCAGACGCAGAGCCGGCGCTCCATTGATCAGCGAATAAGGTTCCCTAACAAAGTTGAAACTTTTAAAAACATTTTACATTACCAACCACACCTTGAAAACAGAAACTTACCCCCCCCCCCCCTCCCCCCCAAAAAAGAAATGAAGGAATACGTTTATTTCCAAAGCAGTAAATAAACACAGAAAACCGGAATATTGTGGGAAACCGTTTCTCCATCTAAAAAGTGGAACAAAAGTGTTGACTGTGCTCATACACATTTCCTCAATACCAAATCCTGATTACATGCTGAAAGTCAGGAATAAATATGGGTGAAGAAGGATGCATGGACATCTACATTTTGATATATTTCCAGACATACCTCTGAAGGATTTTGCCAATCTCTTAAAAGTCAGAAATCTGTTTTAAGTCATAGGATGAAACTTAGAATGTCTAGATTTTCCTATGTCAAGTGGCCCTATATTTTCAGGTGGAGTCGTGGACGTCATTAAGGGGTTGCCAGCGGTCGCAGCTGTGACCCCTGACTTGCTCACTGCAACCTCTGGCACGGCCTTTGCTATCCCTCACCTGGTGGCAAAATTAGTGCCAAGAAGACAGGGCAGGCGTTGTCCTCCGTGTTTATAGTTCATTTTTAATTACGTTAACAGAAAATAATTGTACATTATTCATTTATTTATTTATTTTGAAGGTTTTATAGAGCGCAAACAAGATCCTGGCGGATATCAGAGCGCTTTACATTAAATCAGGCTAATTATACAAAACAGATAAATGTAGGTAAGTCACGTATACATAACAATTTGTGCAAATAGGGTACAGAATAAACATATCCGTTGAGTCAGGTCAAGGTCAAATAAAGTGACTAGAGTGTCTAGTTGGACTCTTGACATAGTAGGGATTACTAGTAAGGATACGATTGATCTCCGGGTCTCTTTAGTCTATGATCAGGTGAATTTTGCCATGAGAATCGCTTTTACTTCCTTTTTTAAAGATGCGGTAGAAGCATTCAGTCTGGTTTCTGGGGGAAGTGCATTCCATATCCTGGGCGCCATCCCATAGAAGGATCGTTTATACGTTTTTTTCTTGGTGAATCTTTGAGGTTTCAGTAGCAGGTTCTCCGCACTTCTTGAAGATCTTGACTCCCCTGAGATCGTCAACTTCTGTGGGAGGTAGCTAGGTGCATTGTGATGTATAGCCTTATGCGTCATGCAGGCTATTTTTAGGTGAATTCTGGCTTCAAGCGGTAACCAATTCAGGGCTTTTAAGTCTGGGGAGATATGGGAACTTCGTTTCGAACCGGTGAGGAGTCTCGCTGCAGAGTTTATTGAGGCACTTAGGGGTGCTGTTGTAGTTTTTGGGAGGCCACATAGAGAGACACTTCCGTACTCTACACGAGGGATGACTAGAGATTGTACTGCCAGCTTGATATCATTGACTGGCAGAAATGGTTTCAGCCTCATCAGTGTGTTTATCTGGAAGTTTGCTCCCTTTGTTTCATTATCAGTGAAATAAAAACTGGAACAGTGAAATAAAAACTGGAACAATGTATTTTGTGTGCGCGCTTGAGGTTGTAAGAGTGTTTGTGTGAGAGAGGAAGTGTTTATTTACAAGTGTGTATGCGAACGTGTGTATGAGTGAATGTGGCAGTTGGTGATAGAAGTGGTAAGAAATGAAATTACATGTCAGTAAGTGAGTTTGAGTGAGTCATGGTGAGTGTGAATGATGGAGCGAGGGTAAAAGTGAGTGCAAGTGAGTAGCTGTGAGTTAATCAGTGTAAGAATGAGTGACAATGTGTGAGTGAGTGTAATATTGAGTGCAAGAGAGTGAGAATGAATAAGTGCAAGTGGAGGACAATGGTTGAGTAAGAGAGAGTAGATGAGGGTGAGTGTGAGTTCGGGAATGTAAATTATGCTTGTAAGTCTGCTTTTGACCCTTGCAAATACTGGTGTTGGCATACTGGGGACAATTATTAGCAAACAGTGACTTGGATTACTAGACGTAATACTTGATATATGCAACATCTATGGCAAAAGTTTGGCACAGGTAATTCTTGGTATGGGATACCCATGGCAAAATGCTCATGCTATCATGCTGGCAGCAATTCTGGGCATAACGGATAACAGCTGTGGTTTATAAAGGAGGGGTAAAAACATGATAAAATGCTGTCCCTATCCTACTATTGGTACATTTTGACATGGGGGTCTCTCATGATACTGGATAGCATTAATAACAAAATTCCTTGACTGGCATATACATTGTAATTGTTGGGATGAGTGGGCACCCATGGCTACTAGGAGGTACCCATGGCAAAATGTTGATCCTGACACCATGGAGGTTAATTTTGGCATATGGGGCCATAGCGAATTTTGAGAAAAAAAGGGTGTCAGCTCCTGTGGTATATCACGTTACAATGGCTTGGCACACTATGAAAGAACTTACATATTTAATGAGTGGTCTGTCTATGCCCATAACCTTTTAAGCAGATTTATCTGTAAAATGTGCTTTAAAAGGCGCTATTTGACCTATTTTTTCAAAATATTTTTGTGGGGAGAACCTCTTACCCCCAAAACCATTCAAAAGAGCTCCGGTTCTTTTGGTTTGCACGGTATTATTTAGGGCAAGTATTGTATTTCACACACTCCACCAGTTTCAAAAGTTATGTCAGCATCCTACTATATGTGGATCCAAAAGAGACATTTGTGTTCTATTTTTCTCTTAATGACACAAATATAATATGACCTCAGTGATTTCATTTACTCACATCACGTCCTGGGAAGATTCAGGGTCAAAGGTCATATGCTGTCACTTACTTTGATGTCAATAAGGTCAAAGGGCATGTGATGTCACTTGCGCTACACCTGGCATTTTGGTGAATCTACTTGGTAATGTATTGTAGATTGAACAATTATATTTTTTTAATTTGAAGAGGCAACAGACAAGAACTTGAACAACAATTAATTTCACTTAAGACGAAAGATTACAGGATATGATTCACATATATCATTGATAAATCTCATGTCACCAATCTAGATGTGGCCATTACTTTTTCTGAGACAGGCATCAGCACTAAGGTTTTCAGAAACCCACAGCTTCCATTCACCAGGACTTAAGAATCATTTACCCTTCTCACAATTTACACAAATCAAATGCATCACATCCAATGCGGAAATTTCCTTTGAAACTCTCTCATAATATAAAATCCAGTTTGCATCAATTGGTTACACCAATGCAATATTAAACAAAGCTCTAGAGCGAGTCGGAGTGCTTGACAGAACTAGCTGACTCCAAAAGCAAGTTAAAGAATCAGTGGCTCGAGAAGTCTTTGTTTCAACTTTTTCAACCAAGTCACCAGACATAAAGCGGATCATTCTATGAAGATGGGAGTTGTTAAAGACAGAATCTGATTTTATGGGACTGTTTTCACGTCAGCATTTGTTTGCATGCACCAGGATGAGAAACTTGAATGGACTTTCGTCCCCTCAAAGTGGATTAAAAAGTGTACTTACAAAGGCATCTGGCAATTCAATAACTGCATCCTTTGCAGCAATATTATAGTGGGTGTTAGAAATGGGGGTCTCAAGTTAGCAATGGTTTGCACCGTTGTCCGAGCAGAGACCCTTTTTCCTAGTCAGGGTAAGAGGGATACACTTATAAAGTAACCCCTGATCCCCCCCTTGATAGCTTGGCACGAGCAGATAGGCTTATCTCAGAGGCAGTGTGTGAAGCATTTGTGAACACATACAGTAATACAGTGAAAAACACTACAAATGGACACCACACCAGTTTAGAAAAATAAGAAATCTTTATCTAAAACCAAAACAAGACCAAAGCGACAAAAATCCACAATAGAGTACTAAAAATATGATTCTTGAAAGGTAGAAACAGTTCTATTCTGAGGAAATGTGGGATGCAACACTTTTACAAAAAATACCTTGGATGCTTTGAAAAATGCAAGCAAAAAGGGTCACAGGAAAGGTGATGCGTCGGTTCCTTACACTCAGGGAAGCTAATGCGTCAGTTCCTTGATCCAGGGGAGGTAATGCGTTGGTTCCTTACTGCTGAGCAGGGGAGGTGATGCGTTGGTTCCTTACCAGAGAGAAGGTGATGTGTCAGTTTCTTACTGCATGGTGAGGTGATGCATCAGTTTCTTACTGCGTCCCCCAATGATGCGCCAGGCTTGACGCTTTGATGTGATGCATGCCGATCTGGTACGATGCGTTGGTTCTTCTCCAACCGGGCCTGCATCAGAATTGGTGTTGTGATATCGGACGTCAGAGATCAGTGCACAAGATTCGTCGCACGGCAGACACTTCAGCCGCGAGCAGGCGCTTTCTTTAATTCTTCGGTGGCGGCAATGATCGGAAAGTTCTTCTCGCACCGCTTTGATGCATCGGAAATAAGTGATGCATCAATTTTCACAGTTCTTGCTGATTCCAGTCTCAAAAGAACCTCCAGAGTTCCAGAACACTGGCAGGCACCTCTCAGCAGGTCAGAACTCCCAACAAAGGAGTTCAGGGTGGACTGGGGGTCAAATCATTATGTCCCAGAGACTACAGAACAAGAGGCAAGCTCTATTTCAAGCCCTTGTAGATCTTACTCAAGCAGGGGACACAGCAAACACCAAAGTCCTTCTCCTTTCCTTGGTAGAAAGTAGCTACTGCAGGTCAACCCAAGATAGCATACATTCCTTTGTTCTCTGGGGGCAGAGAAGCTGTTTGGCCAGCCAAAACTAGTTCTGTCCTCTTTGGTGCAGCTGCCTGGCAGGAGGTGGAGACAGCCTTGCTTAATGCAGAAATGCCTTATTCAGTTGCAAGTGAAAGCTCCTCCCACCACTCTAAATGCAGACCTGGCCTATTCAGGTGCTAGTGCGAACTCCTCCACCTACTCAGAATGCAGCCCAGGTCTATTCAGCCCAGCCCTGACTCATTCAGGAAAGGGAGGACACGCATCAAACTCCCCCCCGGTGGCTGTCTGAGGGATTGCACATCCCCAGCCCCTGTCACTCCAAAGAGAGACAGTCAATACACAAACCAGCAGAGGCACACAGGATGGCTAAGCAAGAAAATAGTAGAAAGTAGGTGGCGTTTCCAGACCCTCGGACTTTACTGTTTTGTATATGTAGATGGGGGATATAGTCCGCGCTGGTCTTTAAACTTTTCCCTCGGACCCTCCCAGCTTGGTTTGTACTTTTAAGCAAGAAAATACCCACTTTCTAAAAGTGGTATTTTCAAACACACAATATAAAAATTATCTTTACTAAAAGATGCATTTTAAACTTCTGAGTCCAGGCATACTAAACTCTATTTTCCTAGTTTGTCCCAATGCGAAATTATATTTATAAGATGATATAAATAAACTCTCATTCTATCCTATGGGACAGATTGCCTTTCAAAAGTGAAAATAAAATTGGTAATATTTCAGGACATGCCACACAAATAGGGTATATCCCACCTTTCACAAACCCCACACCCAGCCCACAGGGGTACTTTGGGCCTACCAAAGGAGTGATCCACATGTTAAAAGAGGGAAGGTTAGGGCCTGGCAAGTGGGTGCACTTGCCAGGTCGATAAGGCAGTACCAAACTGCACATAGACACTGCAGTGGCAGGTCTGATTTATATTTACAGGCTGCTCATGTGGGTGGCACACTCAGTACTGCAGGCCCACTAGCAGCATTTGACTTACAAACCCTGGGCACACACAGTGCACTGTACTAGGGACTTAGTAGTAAGTCAAACAAGCCAATCATGGAAATACCAATCCATAGTCACAATTTACAGGGAGAGCATATGCACTTTAGCCTTGATCAAGTGCTGAGAGTCATAAAACCAACAAAAACAGGGTCCAAAGCAGGAGGCCAGAAAGCCTGGGAACAAACCTGCTGGATATGCCAGGTCCAACAGTGGGTAAGAAAATGTCCTACCTATATACAGGCAAACAGATTTTGTTGAAGCATTCAGCAGAATGCAATGCTCATGTAATGGTTTACGCCATTAAATGTTCATGCGGCTTATACTAAGTAGGCAAATCTAAGAGGAAGGTGAAAGTCCGGATGACGGGACACAAGAGCTTGATCAGACTTAAGAATCCCAATTCACCCTTAGCCACACATAGGAACAGCAGCAAACATACCATAGCTCAGCTGCGATTCTCTGTATTGAAAAGCTTTGCAGGGAAACCTGGCACTAACAACACTAGGTTGTTATCCCAACGCGAAACACATTGGACTAAACACCTGGAAACTCTAGCACAGTGGTCATCAAACTTTTTAATGCCCCCCTCCCCCCCCCATGGAAAAAAAAATTAATTGGGGCCCCCCTCAAAATGTATCCCAATCTCTTTAGTAAACCGGCACTGTTTAAATATGTCTAGACGTATCTAAACATTGCAGTTTAGTTCTGTACCATATTAAAATTCCATCAAATTCATGGTTGCCGAACACACTATTCTGGTTAGGCAGGCCTTACTAATATGTAAAGGTATCCAGTATTAGAAATGGGGGTCAGGGTGGTTTTTTTTTAACAATATTACGAGTGCCTTCCTATTGACACCTTCTCTCAGCCAGTATATAAATGACAAAAGGTGCTAGTGATGGCCAATTACAGAGCGGCATACTGCCCCTCATTTTTCACCCACTGAATACAAAGCACTCTTATCGGCATAAAGTTTCTTTTGTCCAGAGCCTGGTGCCCCCCCCCCCCGGGTCACTTGAGCCCCCCCTATGGGGCTCACTCCCCAGTTTGAAGACCCCTGCTCTAGCACCTAGAGGTGTAAATGATACGTTGTAATCATCATGTTTCCTTTGAGCAATTTCTTTCATATCGGAATACAACCATGGCTCCATACCAGTTTTTTCTAGTTGCCCAGTCTCTCTCCACAGACATTAATAGATTTACACATGTGATTTTGGATTCACCATTATATATACACATCAGCAGATCATTTTCAATACTGAAGCGATTCATTACATGCATGTTGTTTCTGTTTCTTCTGTTATTACTGAGTTTTCTCTAACCCAGCAAGAGTTAATGTACAGGGTTATTTTCTATCCAAGTTCTGTACACATTTTTTCATTTTAAGCATTGTATTTATGGCGCGACAAATATTTAGACCCTGCCCTTAGCAAATGGGTAAATGTTCTATCTTCTTGATCTCTGAAAAGTGCTAGCATAACATTGGATATTGCTAATTGATTTGATGAATCTTTATTATTGACACACACATCTGTGACAGACTGTCTTTCTGAATAGCAAGGCTCATGACTAAAACGTTTTGAGGATATGTTTTCTTTTCACAGGTTGCTTTCAGTTCCTTTTTTCTCTCTTTTCCATATAGTAGTCTTTACTTGGCATATTTTGCTACACATAAATCACGCTCACTTTGAACCTGCTTCAGGTTTCTGTCTGTTTTCACTTGTCATTATACGTCCTGACGCACATGCACTTCACAGCGTAGTTCATTAATCAAGAGCATTCAGTTTCCTAACGTTTCTTAAACTTCAACCACGCCGACGCAAGTTTATCCCACATTTCAGTGTCTTAGGAGCACAATTTTCACATTCAATGAGGTGGGATAAAAACCCTTTTTGCACATGCTTATTATTTTTTATGCAGTTGACATTTAAATGCTGATCGCACTTCTGCTTCCTGTTTGTCTTCATACAGCGGCAGCCTTATAAATCTGCGTGTTATACATAGGTACTCTTCTAACTTTGGGATGGATGCTCTATCTATGGGCTTTCCTTTTCATAATATAATTGCGGGCTCTTTTCATTTGGAGCCAATCGTCCTGGCTTTCACCAGTTGTTATCGTTGCTAGCTGATTGTGTGTGTGTGTTTTTTTTTTTATAATTCGTTTTATTGATTTAACAAAAGAAACAATACCGGTCTTATTGATGTTCAGACAAACTACACATGTCACCTTTAAAGTCGAGCCAATTTCCTCTGTAGGATCCTCTACAGAAAACATTGGGGCAGATTTACAAGCCCCTTGCGCCACTTTTCCGTCACTTTTCCCATGTTAAAAGTGACTCAAACGTGGCGCAAGGGGCTTGTAAATCTGCCCCATTATCTTTATACAGTCAGTACCCTTTCTCTATTTCATTACCAGCTCAGCGATTGGGGAGACACACACATAGGTCACCTTGATAAGTATTCCATTTCCCCCACTTTTTATCACATTTCCGGGACACCCTCTGGGGCAGATTTACGAGGTTTTGCCGTAGGGAAGCGCAGCAGGCCTTCCAGCTGCGCTTCCCTACGGCAAAAGAAAAGGGCAGGGATGCGCCGTATCTATAAAATGCGGTGCATTCCTGTCCTTTTCCCCTGCGCCGGCGCACAATGGCCTGCCTGCGCCAACGCAGGCACCTCTGTACCATGGTGCAAGGGTGCCTGTGTTGCGGAGATGAATATTTTTGTACAGGAAGGGAAACCTTTCTCTACAAAAATAATCACAAGAGGTTTTTCCTCTTTGAATGGGTGCTGCAGAATGCAGCACACATAGAACAAGGAAAAACGAGGAGAAATAAAGATATTTCTCCCCGTTGCGCCTCCCTTACGCCTCCCCTGGGGAGGCGGAAGCTTTTGGCGCTGCCTCAGATTTACGATTTCTCGTAAATCTGGGGCAGTGTCAAAAGGCCATTGGTGTTGCTGGGAACGCCCCCAGAAACACCCATTGCACGCCCCTTTAACGCAGAACACTGCGTTAAAGGGACTGATATTTATGAGGCAGCATTAAGCCTAAAAAAGTGGCTCAGTGCGGCCTGATAAATATCACGCACGCTTCTGCGCCACGGAACGTCACAAAAAGTGATGTTCCGATGGCGCATGGGCCTCATAAATCTGCCCCTCTGTTTTTAAACACGGTTTTCTCGACAAGCATACATTTGTCCATTTCTTTATATCCTAGTAGGCAAGTGGGCACTTTCGAGTTTCCCCAGTGCATTGCTATACACCGTTTGGCCAGTTTGTAGTGTACCCCAGGATGGCTCACTGATGCTTTGATGCGGTGAGATCAGTGGCTTCCCATATGTTAAGGAGTCCCAATCTGGGTGTTAATTGGATATCTTTGGCTGTTTTTTTTAAATCAAATTCTGGCCCTTTGCAACCCTTTTTAGAGGTCAGCAGTGTTCCTGCACTTTATTGTGCCGGTTCCATGCTTAATTACAGACTGGTGCATGAATCTTCTAGACTGGGTTACGCACTGCCACATGCTCACGGGAGCTTTTAAGAGCACGCTGCGGGCTGCATTCAGTCTTTCGATGGTGCTATTAATAATGCATGCTGGGCACAGTAGTCCTGATTGCACGTGTTCAGGACCAGTGGTCACGCTTTCCACTGCAGTTTCAATTCTTTGTCATTAATCTTTCAGACTCCGCGGGTTGAGCCACTAAATGCAATTAATGTCTAACTTCCCAAACGTTTATTAATCCGAGTATTATATTTAATTGTGGTGACCCCTGATGAAGGCTGCCATACTCTAAAAGCATTGGGTTCTTTAAAGGGCCACAGAAGAGTTAGCTCTGAAAATGTTAGTACATGAGAAGAACTTTACAAATATGAAGTCAATATTTGTGAACAACCTTTATGTCTTCAATCAACTGGATTAAACTATTGATTGATTTTGGGAGTCTACCTTTACTTCATTGAATTGGACTCTTATTTTCATTTACATTTTAGATAAATTGGAATACTAGGCAGCCTAACGGCCCAGTAGTGCATGCTGTTTCTAGAACATTTGTTCTAGGTTTCTTAATTTATATTGTATTGGGGTTTGGCAGAACCCTATCTACAGCACACACACAAATCTCGTTATATTTAGAATTAACCTTGATTATCAATATTTTGAGTACACTGTGCGCATTTTTCTAATAACCGAGTGCATCACAACCACCCCTTCTAGATATCACCAAGAACAACATCTGAACCAGTTCTGAGGAGGGAGGGTCGGCTAGCACAGCAGATAACATCTAGAATAGCGCTGGGAAATGAATCATCATTATTGGCTATATTTTTTATATATTTGTTTAAGTTGAGCAAAGGTGTAAATATGAATTCTTCAGTGTGATTATGGTGATTTAAAAGCACACAGATTGCTGTCTCTTCATGGAAATAGAATGCGCAACTTTAGCCGACCCCTTGCATTCAGATCAACAGTGAATGTAATGAAGTTCACAACTAGAAAAGAGTTTAATGAACTTGTGTAATCAACCTAAAGTCCAGGAACTGGCCTGTCTGCTTATAGATAGATTTGGAAATTAAATAGAAGCTAAACCAAGTCTCTTACAGCTGTTAGCAGACTTACTGGCCACTGCTGTGCCCTTGGTAGCAAAGGAAAAATGTCAGAAGACGATGCCAAACAGCTCGGATTTCATTGCAAACTAGCAGAGAGACCCACAACGCAATGCAGGAGTCAATCAAAGGAGAGGCTATTTATTTGGCGCTCATCAACTCCCATCACCATATATATCTGTCATAGATTCCAAATAAAAAGAATGTTGAAGGACAGCATGGGGAGGTTATAGAAAAATCCATTGCAGACACTGATCACTATCTATTCTGGAGGTGAAGTGGGAGGGTCCAGTAGTGCATGGGGTTGAAGTATCTTTGCAAAGGTCCCTAAAGATACTTTAAGGAAACTTTTTTTAATTATTGTGGAAAGATCGCTTGACATAAATCTTTGATTATAAAACAGCTTCATGTCGAAGTGTAGAGTATACCTAGGTGAAGCTCTGTATACCAATCTGGAACAATACACAGGGCGCACTTTAGGGTGCCAAAGATCAAAACTATCTTACTTTTTTCCAGCACTGAAATGCTTCATTTGCTTTGTTATTTTGTCCTTTCCACTATCATCGTGGAATAGAACAATCATTCCTGCCTACAAAAACGAACCTCAAAGTTACTTAAGTCATGTAGGGTGGTGGGGGGGTGTGGGCAAGATGGCGGCGAGTGTGGACGCACAGTAATTAGCTCCGCATCAGGCTTACCAAATAATCCTGTAGAATACTTTTAGTAACCTGCCACACACAGCGGCAAATGCTGCACGGCACCTCCAGCCATCGCACTGACCTCATGTAACAGAGGCTGGCTGCATCGGAGTCTGCTGGGTGCAACTAATGGAGCGATGGCCCGGAGCCATAGATATCAGATGGGGGTGGCCCAGTCTTGCGCACTCGGGGGCAGGTGTACGGGACCACACTTGTTCCCAGTGAGGAGCGATCAACGTGGGAGGAACCCTGCACCGGCCAATTTGTGCTTACTGCGGGTGGGCCGTGCTGCCTACTCAAAGGTGCTTTGAGCCTGCTAGGGCTCCTGGTTGCTGAACACTGGGGCCTGGATTCCTTGCGGCCCTATTGTGACCCAAACTGCGTCCGACTCCGGTGACTGCTGGGATCTTTGCCCGCTGCCGCAGTGCCCGCCTGTCGGCCTGCCAAGGTGTGCAGGGTGGAGCGGAAGACTCTTTCGGTGCTGTGGTAATCACAGGGAGTGTTTGAGGTGCTGGGCCTGAATAGTTGCAAGGGAGTGGAGGGCAGCGGGGTGAGTGAGCTGCATGCCCACGCAAGTGTGCTCCCCGGGACTGATCCCACCCCCACCCACTGATGCATATTTTGGAAGAGGCCGACCGGGGATTCTTCATGGAGCGCACTTCGTAACCCGGTCCCAGTTTTCACCAGCTCAGACTACTGAACGACCGCTGCCCATATTGGTGATGCGCAGTGGAGGCTGAGACCCAGAGACAGGCCTAAATAACAGATTGCAAGGTGGGGGACAGGGGGAAGGCCGGCACTAGACTTTCGCTGGAAGGCTTTATTTGGGCTGGCAACCCATTGCGCCCACTGGCCTCACAATTAATGCACGTGGCCTCCCCCTCCTTTTTTTTCTCTCCCTTTTCTTTTACTTGCCACATTAAAAGAAATAGAAGGTCTGCCACTGTCACCACTCTGCCTGAAATGCGAAGGGTGTGGCTGGTCAGTCAGGCCCGTGCCACCTGATCCCTGTGTTGCCTCAACGGGTCTTGATATAGGGTCTTGTGACCACCGTGGGAGCCGATGTGCAGCCCTGGCCCATTGAGTTGCTCGAAGGCATGAATACGGATTGCTGGTCCGAAGAGAAAAACCCTACCATACTGCAGCACTATACAAAAAGTCACTGAGAGCCTGCGAGTCCAAGTAGAAATTCCCTCCATTTTGCGCCAAGGTCATACATTGACACTCTTGAATAACTTCCTTCCCGGACCTCCTACCTATGCAACATTTCTAATCATTGCCCATAGGGGGCCCATTGTGCCTCTATTAAATGGGATACACGAGCCCTGTTAAGGCTATCACCCTTATAAAGAGTGATACATCAAGAAATATCAGCAGTAGAATAACAGACAAAGTGCCCTGTGGCCCACTTGTACATATTCACCTGAACGCTCAGATCTATGCTGTCACTTCTGAGTACCTATACTCCTTCAACTGAGAACCGGATAGCCAGGATCTGCCCATGCGTATCCCAACCATAGAGCGACAGTCCTGGTTCTTTGGGAGGGCCATTACTGCTAGCACTACTAACCAACCACATAAAGTCCCAGCACAAAGCCATGCAATTGGAAAGCCCAGAAATGATAAGGTGCAATCTCAACCGGCTGATCCAATATCCCAGGCAACTAGTACAGAAAGCACCACGCAAACAGCGGCCCCCGAAACCAGTGGATCAAACAGATCACTCTCAATGGTTCGATGAGCTAATGGCGATGGTATTAGACATTAAATACACATTGGGCCCCAAAATAGACTCGCTTTGCGTCTAAATGGGATTCTTACGGGAAGACCAAAAAAAATGAAAGGACACAGTGGAGGAATTGGAATCGGCGTTGGCATCTCTGCGACCCACTATGTCTACTTCAACGGACCACACCAAATCTCTCTAAAAAGAGGTGGAAGATCAGGAGGGCAGATCCTGCAGAAATAATGTACGCATAGTGGGCCTACCAGAATGAATAGAAAGCCAAAGTAGGGAACTGTATCTTGAGACCTGGTTCTCCACGGACATCCTTAATGGCAAGTTCTCAAAAGATTTTGTGAGTTGAACGGCCACACAGAGTACCTGGTGTCCCCCCCCACCCGGGCAATACCCGAGGCCTGTGGTTGCGAGATTGTTCAACTACCGTGACATGGACCACATCCTTCAAGTAACAAGGGCCAATGGCCCATGGCAAATTGAAAATGCTGCAGTACACATTTATCCGGACTACACTATGTCAGTACAACGCCGCAGATCCTCCTACTTGGATGTTAACAAATGCCTCCGGGATCATGAAATACAATACTAGATTCAATATCATGCCAAGTTGCGCATCCGACACAAAGGCAGCAACATATTTTGCTTTACTCCTGAGGAGGCCTGGACATGGATAGATCAGAACGGTTTGCACATGCCCCAAACGCATCTTTGGCGGACCCCCGACAGTCATGGAAAACTGCAAGCACATGCAGAAATCGAGGCAAAGGGCAAGTGCAATGACCAACTAAAGCTCAGGCGGCAATGGAACGGGAACAAGCCATCAAACAGGCGGAAAACCTTGGTAACTTTGCATCCCCCTCAAGATCTGAGTCTGAAATGGACACATCACCGGGCGAAATACTCCAACTAACAGATTCGCAACACGCAGCACTGATGGAAGGAGGCCTGATAGTCACCCCACAAACCACAGAGGAGCTTGGGTGACTCCCCATGTAATAACCAAAGGACCCAGACATTGTGACACTTGCACATCTCCAATACAGGGTCCAGTGTACTATATTTTTGGCGACAACAGCAAGAATGAATCATGGCTATGGCAGGCATGAACTGTTATGGTAGCCTTCACGTAGCTGAATGTGGAGACCTGCTACACCCCCACGCATGAATAGTGGCTGATAAAGTACACCTATATGGGTTTTTTCCTCTCTCTCTGCTCATTTACAACTTATTCTTTACAAAATATATTATCAAGCATATTTCCTTTTCTTTCCTTCTTTGTTATCTACAGTTTTACCTATTTGCATTTCAGTGCAGATGGCCTATTGCCCATTTTCAAACTGGCCTGGGGTGTGGAGTTGGAATTGCAAATGTTTACTACAATCTGTCTGTTCCGCTATGCCGTACACTATGAAAAGCACGTGCACTATTGTTGTAACAAAAATCAGGGGTTGGACGCTGGGGAGGCGATCTGGCTGATATGGGAAGCAGTCTGGGTGCCGGCATACTTTTTCACTTTCAGTCTCTAGCAAAGAAAATGTTAATTAATAAGTTACTCCTATTAATTAACCTGGAATATATGGGGATTAGCCTGATGTGTAAAATGTCACAAGGTTTAACAATAATTATGCAGTCCTAAAATCACGATGGTATTGATCCTGGAAACACACTTCACCGCACAAACTTTCACATCATTGCGGAAGCTTTGGTCGGGGTACAGTGATAGGCACAAATTACTCAGGATATGATAGGGGCACCCTGATATGGATAGTGTCAGGAATCCTCCTACAGATATCACATACACAGGTAGACCCACAGGGCCTCTACGCGATCTTGGAGGGAATTCTAAACGGCTCCCCAATGACTTTAGTCTCCTTATATGCCCCAAACTCAAGGCAATCCTCGTTCTTGCAAACAATAATGCCATCATTACTCTGTGACCCAACGGTGCCAACATACTGGGGTGAGGACTACAATTGTGTACATGATCTCGTTCTAAATCACTCACGCCTGCCACTGCCGGAGATGCCATCCATTAGCCTAGCACAACATATGAAAGACTGGGCCAGCAACATGCAATTACGTGAAGCCTGGTGCAGCAAACATCCCACAACACGCATTTATTGACACGACTCTACGATTCATGACCTGCCGAGTATAGGCACCATAAGCTGCTCTGAAACCGCTGTATCTAGGGTGTCGCATTTGGCCTGCATGATATAGGACTACAGTCCACTACAATTGCAGCTATCGTGAGAAACGCATAGAGCCAGCATTCCGACCTGGCAACTCCCCGTAGAGGCACTCAAAGATGTAACACTTTGCACATCCTTAACGCAATCCATCAACTCATACTTCCAAATGAACGCAGGTTCTGCTTCATGTGCAGGTATAGAGTGGGATGCATTTAAGACTGTTCTCCATGGACAGGTAATCAAAGCAGTTTGCGGATCTCGCATGGCGCTCGCAGAAGAGCTCCTGAAACATGAGACAGAGGTGCAGCGATGTGAAAGGCTCTCCCGCACGAACCCACACATTCTACCTTCATTTGCTAAAGCTCGCCTAGCATATAAGGAGACATTGGGCAGTCTTAGCGCTTAGACTATAAGCAATGCTTGGCCCAGCAGCAAATCGAAGGGGACAAAACGGGTAAAATGCTGGCATGGTTATTAAAAGCTGATGCCTCACAACCTCCTATTACGGCAATAGGTGCAAACACAGGAAACAATCAATGATTCTTTCTATAAATACTACACTTCTCTCTACAAAGCTCCCGGCCCTGGTGACCTCTCGACCAGCCAGAAGTTTTTGTCCCACATGAACCTCGAGCAGGTAACGCAAGCCCAATATGCACTGCTCGAGGCCCCTGTATCCAAAGACAAGATCTCTGAATCCATCAAACAATTAGCTAAAGGCAAGGCCGTCGGGATTCTATTCAACTTACATTGAACAAATTACTGCCCGGGAATGCACTATAAATGGGGAGGCATTTGAACGAGGGGAGCTCCCTCCCTTCCTGTGCAAGCCGATACTGGTAGTATTACCAAAGCCAGGCAGAGACCCACTCCAAATGGTCTCTTATCATCTATTGTCCCTGCTGAACTCAGACTACAAAATCTTGGGCAAGATATTAGCTAATAGGTTAATTGACGCAGTACAAATACTGGTTCACGACGACCAGAATTGGTTTATCCCAGGGATAAATACTAGTTTGAACTCGTGCCGACTATTCAAATTACTACAGTGGGCTCAGACAGAAGTAGATAACTGCCTTAGACATCAAAAAGGCATTTGATACCTTGGGATGGCAATATCTACTAGTTGTGTTGGCAAGATTCGGCATGGACCCTAACTTCCTGAGATGGGTGACGATAGATACAAAGCCGCAGGCCAGAGTCAAAACTGGTTGCATCATTTCTCAGTCTTTTGTAATAGAACGCGTAACGAGACAGGGATGCTCTCTATCGCCCATTATTTTTGCGTTGGCCATGGAGATCCTGGCATGCAAGCTTCACCACTGTCTTAGACTGGGGCATACAAGAGTACAGGCAATGGCACATAGTTCCTCTCTATGCAGAAGACGCGTTCATTTATCTGCGTGGCCCGATCACAGTTCTGCAAGAGCTAATGGAGCTACTGGATGAACATGCCCGAATAACTAGTCTACGGGTCAACTGGTCCAAGTCCGCAGTATTTCCAATTAAACTCCTGTCAATAGATCAAAGACGCACTCTACCCTGCACCCCTCTAACATGGGCCTTTGACACCTTTAAATATTTTGGAGTCCAAATTTAGCACTCTCAGGCAGATCTGATAGAAGGCAATTTGAGAAGGGCGATCACTAGAGCCTGAGCTGCCCTCCCATTCTGGACGAGTTTGCCTTTATCCCCCATGGGCCGTGTTGCCATTCCTAAGATGCTCCTACTCCCTCGACTCCTATATCTTTTCTCTACCCTTCTCTATAGGCTACCACACAGGTTTTTTAAGGACTTAGAATCACTTCTTGTCTCCCTGATCTGGGGTGGCTCTAGACCCAGAGTGGGACTCCAGAAATGATACCTCCCTCTATCTAAAGGGGGCCTAGGGGTGCCGCACTACGACCACTACTATGCAGCTGCGCAGCTACAATGGCCTATGAGGTTGCTTGTGAACAGTAACCTAACAGAATACGAACCCTGGATGTTAGAACTGCGAGAACCAGCCATGATGGACTCACTATCTGGCTCCAAAACATTGCTGCAGAAAACACAGGGCAACTTCTCAATGTCAGCGGCTAGATGCGGCTGGTTGAAATATGTATTGCTTAGCGGTCAGCCCGCACCACATGCCCCCAATCTTTCCCTTGAAGTGCTCCCGGGTCCTCACACTTGCCACAAGCATCCGAACTTGCAACTTGGCAGGACTAGACATATGGGGGTAACTAGTTGTAGTCTCGAAATTATGTGACTTTGTGAGTTTGATGGATGATTATGGGGTACCACCGGGGACATTCCTACTCCACTCAACACTGTCACTGCAATTTCTCTAGATATTGGGTAACACGTGCACTGAGTCTACTACATCTCAGGTACTACAAACTCTACTAATGCATGGATGGGGCAAAAAGACAATCATAGTGATATACATTTCGCTCAGACCCGATTCTACACTCCTGCTGGTACCACTGAGCAAATACTGGGACTCAGCACTGACGACCAGTATCACTGATAAGCAGTGGGCGCAATGCAAAAGCTACCCTAAAACTATATCCTTGAACGCTAGGCTGAAATACACGCAATTTAACTACCTCCACCACACGTATCTAACACTGCATGGATTAGCACGCATGTACCCCACTTCTGTTGACATTTGTCCTAGGTGCATAGCTACGGATGCAACATTTCTCCATATGGTCTGGACATGCCCTCGACTCAGGACATTTTGGACGAGGTAGCTGGGACACTGACAGATGCAGCGGGCACTCTAACAGTAGATCAGGGTCCACATTTTTTACTAGGGATAACAAAGTCTAACACCCAAAGTAAGAACCTTAATACATTTCTAGATCTGGTACTAGGGCTGGCAAAAAAAGACTAGCCAAGGCTTGGAAATCGCCAGTGGGCTCCATCACAGAATCATGGCTCTTAGACCTTCGTGGGGCACTTGTAGCAGAACATGAGACCCAATTGACCAATCGACCAATCCTATGCAGTGGCGTGATTATCTAACTGCTATTAAATTAAAATTTAGCACAATAACTCCATCTGCAACATAAAAAACACCATCACCTTGCACCTTCAGAATAACAAGTCACAATAGTGAACTTAGGGTCGGGGTTGATAGAATCACATACATAATTGCATAAAGCACAGAGCTTCCCCTTTCAGCATCACTAAGCATACACCTGGATATTTATACCTGATTACACACGGTTAGATACAAACAATAGATATAAGGCAGACATGAACAGACAACTTTGGACAGTTATTAGTATTGTTGATGATGTTAGAAGAAATAATATTTGCAGCATCAAATGTCAATATTGGTTTGATGTTATGACTTGGCGCCCCACCAAAGCTGCTCTTGTAACTGCTTGTGCAATACTGTGCATATCATCATTGATACAGTTTATTTGTATAAATTGTTGAAAATCAATACAGATTATTCACCAAAAAAAGTCATGCAGGGTTATCACCTTGGTCAACACTGACAGTAAAAGTTTATCTCAGATGATTCAAAAATCACCAAATAAATGGATTACTGAATAAATATAGCCTAATATTTGTTTAAGGTAACATTCAAGTAGGGTTATCTACCTTCGACCACATCTTAGTTTCGTTGTTGTTTTTGCAAATTTTAAAGGATATGTAGCCTTTGTATAGATTTTGTATTTTTAATCACATTTTGATCTGAAGAATATTGACTGAGAGAAAAATAATCGAGTATATTCTTCTGGACATTACTGAGAAGCTATATTCTGGTATTGTTTCTCATGTTCCAAAAGGGTTATCAGCACATTTCCGATAATGCAAGTAGTGAAACATGACTTTGTCTTGTTCTTTCATTCTCATATCCCTGTTCAAGGAAGTACACGCTGTGACTAAAGCTGTGTCTCTTCCATTTTTGCATTTTCAGGTTTGTGGCTATGTTTGCATGCAGAAAATGGTATCCGTTTCTCTTTAAAACTAAAGACAGGGAATGCTCTGCTTGGTGGAGTGGAATACTATTGAGGGAAAACGTGATACATGTGTGACACAAACCTTTAAGTTTGATTTACGAAGCCACAATAAGCTGCATTACATGGCTTTGAATGACTTCATAAATCTAGAGTACAGCACACATAGAAATAAGAAAATGCCTATATGGATTGTTTTTGGGCCCCTTCCTGCATAAAAACAATCCTGACTACAATACAGGCACTCTTGCACCATAGTGCAAGAGTGTCCAAGTTGGCGTTAGGCTGTTGAAAGCACCAGTGAAGGGAGAAAGGACAGGAATGTGCTGTATTACTTAAACTCTGCACATTCTACCCTGTCCCAGTGAGGCAGAGCAGTACAGCAAGGTGATTTGCTGGGCTTCCCTGCACCACTATTTGCATAAATATGCCCCTAAGTATTTACTTATTAACTCACAAAACTCAGAACTGTCTGACTAGCAACGCAGTTTACCTGCTGGACATCACAAGCTGAGAACCTGGTCCTGTTTAAGTGGTTAAGCAAAGTCAACAAATAGTAAGTAGTCTGTGTAACATTGCCACTGCAGAATATTTATGAAACTTCAATATATCTGCCACAATCTATATCTTGTATAACCCCCAAGAATTTAGACTTTTTGATTGACAAGGTGTAACAATATTCTATTACCAAAGAATAAAAAAATCGGAATACTGTATGAAGCAACTGATGTTGATGCATCCTAAATCATGCCTAAAGTGATTGATATGTTTTGCATTGATCACCCATGCCAGGGTAACCTACGTTTGTAAAATATGAAGTCAGTAGATCAGAGTCATGCTAGAAAATGTCCTTTTTTTTGTGGCCACATCCACACTTTTTGTTGGATTTATTTGCTAGTGCGTGGACTCTGGACACTAGAGTGCTGCCATCCAGCATCCAATGTATGTGCTCTGATCACTAAAACATGTAAAACTGGCTAATCACTGATTGGCATATTTAACATACCTATAGATCCCTAGTATGTGGTTCTCTGTATACTCAGGGCCTGTAAGTTAAATGTCACTCTTGAATACAGCACTTATTGTTAAGCCAAGGAGGCTACCCACACGCTCCATCACTTCATCACATCATATTGTTGTTTTAAAAAAAGATCTGTGCACGGGAAGTGCGCAGCGGCGGCGATACAAGGTGGTCGCTCCCTGAGAAGCTCTGCGACACTGGGCTCCGGTCGGCGCTGAAGCGCTCCTTTTAAGACTGCGGTCCCGTTTTTAAAGCATGGCTCCCTGTGTTGGAAGTTGTGGAGCGCATTGAGGAAAGTTTGTGGACCGGTAAATGGTCTTTTTCACTGCTTTATTCACTGAACTTGCTTCACCTCAGTGGCCCCGTTTTTCATGGCTGCCATTTTACGCGTTTGCTGTTGGTGAGTTTTTTTCATCCCCCGCAATGTCTAAACACCAACTATATTTTTTTAGTTTCACAGACTCTGCCAGCAAATAAATAATCCGGGTGCCGCTCGCAGGCTTGGTCATTTGCAGCTCATATCCTGATACTCCCGAATCGCCTGTGAGGAACTGATGGGGTTTTAAACAGGAACGTGTGCCTTCGACTCTGGGACTTCTCTGTCGGGACTGCGAGGACCAGTGCGCTTTGCGCTTTGAACATCGCCAGCACCTGGGGCCCTCTTCCCGACTCCTCCCTCTGATTATTTAGGGCACGCCCACTCCTGCGCAAGCGGGACGCGAGCGGGGCGCAGACCGGGGCGAAGCCCGGGCAAAGGGCGGGCCCGTTTAAGCCCGTTCAAGCACGGACAAGACCGGCCCGGGCCCCCCCTTTTGGCTTCTGCGTAGTTCGCAGGTCGGGGACCGAGGTATCGACATCAATGGACACCCGAAGTAAAACCATGCCAGCACTTCCTATGGTTGCAGGTACTCTGGACAGCTTCATTATTAGGGCTAATTCTGTTGTAGATAACGAGTTGAATATGCTAGAAAGATGCCTTTCAGATAGGATTGATAGTACTAGAAGATCCTCGTTGGGTTTACTTGCATCTGTTGGGTCTCCTGCTAAGTTGGATGATTCACATACTGCTCTAATGGATAGTATTGATCAAACAATTGAATCTGTCCTGCAAGATCTTAGGACTAGTACATCCTCACGCAGAGATTCACTCCAGCCTATACTTGAGTGTGTACCTCTCCCTACATTGGAAGTAGCATCTGATGTGAGGAGTAATCCTATGCTGTCATGTTTACAAGGGCCGCGTGAGGGTGCAGTCCCTAAAAGGAAAGGAGACAGGAAGCCTAAAAGGGGAAAAAAGGCTAGAATAGATTGCCCCTCTGTCAATCTACCAAGTATGTCATCTGTAGCGGCCACTCGGGCAATCCCAAGTCCTAATGTAACATCTAATCTAACCCCCGCGCAAACCCCCCTCCAAATCCAGCCTCCTTCTTCTTTAATCTTAGAAACAGGGTCTGTAGGGGGGAAGGATTGTCTTTTAAATGCCCTAACAAATGTGCTGAAGGGATTTTTTACCCCCCTGATGGCCAGATTCGACAATATCGATGCTAGGCTTAAAGAAATAGAAAGGGTTACAGGGGCTACTGCGAATCCTCCAGGGATTAATGGTATAATTCAAAGTGTGGCTCCGAAGAATACGGGAGATCCCCTGCTGTTTACCGCTTCTAATTCTGCTGGTATGACTAAATCTTCTATTGCAACTAAACCTATTCCAGCAGGAATATTACCACCTATGTCTAATCCTTCACTTCCCATTACTGTTACCCCTCCACTTTTACAAGGCCAATTACCCTCCCCGGTAAGGAATCCTAATGGGTTAGCTAAATTAAATCCAATAGAACCAGGGAAGACCTCCAAGGATACTGATGACCGTACTCACCAAGAAGCGGAAAAACGCAGTGAACCTCCCCCCTGAGGCAGCGCCCTATGTAATAATTTTAAGTGGTGTCCCAGAGCCTACTAATTCCGCTCTAGAAACCTATGACTCTCTTAAAAATAAAGTGATCAGCTGGCTGAATACACATAGGCCTCTGCCCCCAAATATGAGAGGTGATGTTTTGATGGTCAGGAGGGTCGCCTGGCTAGGAAACACTATAAAGAAAATTAAGGGTGATTGTATTTTGGTGAATTTTAGCAATCCACAGATTGTCTCATATATCCGTAACTGGATGGATAATCCGGGAGGTACATCTATCAAACCCCTCCCATTGTCTTTCTTTTATCCTCCACCAAACAGCCATACCCAGCTAGGGAATGCTGACGATTGGATCAGGGTCGGACCCAGCTCAAATGGCAGAAGGCACAGGCACATTTGTTTTGATGTGCCCACACGAGGAGACTACTTTTGTACCAATAGGTACAGTTGCCTTGAGGAGGTTGATTGACTGTGTCGGGAGGATGGTATCTGCGGTGATGTTGGTGGGTCAACGTCCCCTGCCCAGTCACAGTCCCCCCGTTCTGCCCTTGACGGTGCCCACTTAACACCTATGATGAATCTTAGTGAAGCTGATGTGTGTAAAAACCCCTCTGTCACCTCAAATGCCCCATTTGTACTTAAAATTCTTTCCTGGAATATAGCTGGTCTTTCTAATAAGCTCACCTGCCCTGTATGGGGTTCATTTATAGACCTTCAGCACATATGCTGTTTCCAGGAAACATAGGCAAGGCAAGAGCAATTTCGCTTAGGGTTTGCTTCTTTCTCAGTCCCGGCCAGGTGGGGAGGAAGGGGTCGACCGTCAGGAGGATTAACAATCTGGGTTGCCACCCATTTGGGCTGTAGTGCCAGTGTTCTCGAAACAGGGTCGGATGATGTTCTTTGTTTGCTATTGGATTGGCGGATAGGTCCTAAATTAGCGGTGATCAATGTGTATTCTAGACCTATGAGTCTATCTGCGGAATCAGGGGTTATTGATGTGCTATCCACTGTTTTAACCAAGATCCCCGAGGGTACTATGTTCGTTATCGGAGGAGATTTTAATTCCCACTTCGAACCACTTGAGGGGCTGCTGGATGCTCTAAATCAGGAGGAGGACTATATATGGAAAATCCCACATGTGGTAGGCCCAATGGTAAGGTCTTGGGCGCCTGTGGCCGTTCAAATCACTTCCCTAACGATGGCCCATTCGATCAGGGCGTGTAATGGTCGAACAATATCTGATAATCCTTCTAGGCCTACGTACAATAAGCCAGGGAGAGAGGCTCGACTAGACTACATTTTCGTTCAGTGTAAGGAGTGGAATAGAGTCCTTGATTTTAAGGTGATATCTGGGGGAGAGAGTGATCATAATCCCCTGATATTGGATTTTTCCTTACCAGCTCCGTGTCTCCGTGTATGGGTGATTCTTTATCTCTATCCAAATCTGTTGTATCCAATAGAGCTATCCTGTCTAACAACAGACGTAGAGTGAGATGGGCTAAATTGGCTAGCAACCCAGAGGAACTGTCTCAAGTTTATGGTAGGGTTAGCCCAGTTTTGGATGACGTTGCTACTCTTATTGAGCAACAATCCTTCCCTGATTCCTATGAAAAACTGGGTGAACTTAATAAAGCACTATTCACTAGTTTAATAGATATTTTGAATCCTCCAGTCCCCTGTGGGAAAAGGCCATGTAGAAGGTATCCATGTTATAATAGCGCATGTAGATTGGCAAAGAGTGAATTGTTGGATGGTCTAAAAAACAATGTAAATAGGGATGTCATCCAACATAGGAGACGAGTCTATCGGCAGTTAATTCACCACGCCAAGCTTGAGTGGGGCGATGAAAATTGGGCTAGGCTAACATCCGCCCTTGCGGGTAGGGATGCGCGGAGTTTCTGGCAGATCGTGTCTACTGGCTCAGTGGAATCTGATCCAGCAGTAAACCCGAATATTGCCCCAGAAGTGTGGGAAGACCATTTTAGCACCCTCTGTAAGGGGGACCATTCCTGTTTGGAGGTCCCAACAACTGAATTATTGCTGAGTGGCGCTGCTGGCCTAGAGCCGGTTAGTTTTACTCTGGGTGAGGTTCAAGATGCTATATCTATGCTTCCTGCGGGCAAAGCACCTGGGTTGGATAGGGTCCCCGGAGGCCTTTATAAACACGAACCTAGAGTCTGGGCGCTCTATCTTTTAATAATATTTAACGCAATCTCTGGGAGTATGCCAGTTCCCTCCACTTGGCTGGGTGCAGAGGTAGTCCCTATTTTTAAAAGGGGGTCGCCTCTGCTCCCAGGCAACTATAGGCCAATTAGCCTAATAGATGTTGCCCAGAAACTTTTTGCAAGGCTAATCCTAGACCGCCTCTTGGACTGGATGGACGAATTTGAGATCCTGAGCCAGTATCAGGCGGGGTTCAGAAAGAGCGTATCAACTACTGATCAGATTTTCAGATTGAGTATGCTCTTCTGGAAGACAGTCAAGGTCGAGGGGGGATCCCTTTATACTGTCTTTGTAGACCTGCGAGCGGCCTTTGACCTGGTCCCACGTGGAAACTTTGGACTGTGTTACGGGAACTAGGAGTACCAGCACCTCTTTTGCAAATCATAATCCGACTCCACATCCATAATTTTGCAAGGGTTAGATGTGGGAGAGAAGGAAATGTATCATCCAGCTTTTCCGTTGACAGGGGGGTTAGGCAGGGGTGTGTCTTGGCACCAACCCTGTTTTGCCTCTATGTAAATGGACTTATCTCCCATTTGAATGCGGTCCCCAATAGAGACGCTCCAAGACTGGGTGGCATAGGGATCTCAGCTATTATGTTTGCTGATGACACACTGTTACTCGCTAAGACACCAATGGGTGTCCAGCGAGTTTTGGATGGTTTTGTCTCTTTTTGTCATGATCGGGGGCTAGAGATAAATACGGCCAAAACGAAATTTATGATTTTTAATCCTCCAAAGACATCCCGCCCAAACCCGGTTATTCATGGTGTTAGTCTAGAGAGAGTTCACACGTTTGAGTATTTGGGATTGACTTTAAATGAAAAGCTGTCCTGGGTCCATCACCAGACTAAATCCAACGTAAAGTTAACCCAAAAGGTGGGGGGTATTACTAAACTATGGAATAAATCCATGACAAAACCCATTGGATCGCCACTTGAAATTTATAAAATGTAGGCGCGTGGGGCAATAATATATGGCGGTGAATTGTGGGGACACAATTGTGCCCCTGAAATCATTGCGATGGAAAACAAGTTCCTTAGGAACTTGGCTGCCCTACCTATGAGTTCACCTCTTCTTCCTCTCAGGCTTGACCTGGGACTAAGATCAGTAAAGGAGGAATTAGGCTTAAAGCCTTTAACCTTCTGGAGGCGACTCTGGGTAACCCCCGAACTCTCCAGTTAACGGCGCAAATTTACGGAACTATTTCAATATCAAATTGTACGGAAAATTCCATGGCTAAAATATATAAAGGATGAATTTGAGAGGCTGGGTTTTTCGGTTCTGTGGACAAACCCGGAAGAGGCCTGTAGAAGTATATCTCGCAAAGACTTGGTCACAACGTATTATGACTGTAATTTGTCTGCTTCCCTATCGAGTGATAAAATGGGGATAATGTCTAGTACATTCCTAACAGTGAAGGACTATTACAAGTTGGAAACAGTCCTGAATGATATTAACCCCATTGGCCTTAGGAAATTATTTCTCCAATGGAGATATAATGCTTTACCAATTAGAGCCCTTACCAGTAGATGGCACCCACCAACCACCAAAAACTGCCCAGCCTGTACTGAGGAGCTGGAGAATGACATTCATGTTATGTTTTTTTGTCCTTCCTATATGAAATCTAGGAAAAAGTGGATTATTCCCGTTTGCAGAAATTGGGGGTTTAGGCATCATTTGCATGCGTATCGACTATTGAAATCCGACTTATCCCCTCTAACTGTTTTTGCTGTCAGCAAATATTTAGCTGCTGTGTGGAATATAAGAAGAACTTTTGTGACAAAATGAGACTTTGCTCAGCATACATGAGTTTTCCATTGATGAGCATGATTCCCTCTTGATGTATTTTTTTTGCCAATGAAGTGGTTTCTTTATCTCCTTTGGAAGATGTATTTTGCTTAGTTTCTTAGAAAGCTATATTGCAGTGTGTAAAGATTTGTTTTAATTATATTGTGATCTCTTTTATGACTTTATAAGGTCGAAATAAAGATAATAAATGAAATGAAATGAATAATCCGGTTCAGTAGTTGACTACCAGAACGGACCAGCAAATGTCATATACTTATGGGACAAACCAGTTCTCCCTTTCTTTTTTAATGGTTTGATGTACTTTGCTGCATATTAATTGGAGGCAATGTGAACGCTTCTGGGCTCTTCCTACATCTGCGGCCCCACCTTTGATACATGGCTACCCACTTTTTTTTTTGGTCATGGGCTACACTGAGGCAAGTCTACAGACCTGTTGACGGTCTTTTTCACTGCCTCTTACTTTTTACTAGCTTTTTTTCAGTGGCTTTGTTTGGTGCGGCTGCCATTTTGCACGTTTTGTTGCCAGCATTTTCTTTTCATAGCAATGTACAAACGCAAATATTTTTTGACCTTACACAGTAGTGCCTACAGGCAACTTACCTTTTCTGATTTCTGACCATTACAATGGATCAGCTAATGCTACACGCTTGTTGGTTGGATCAACACTCCCATATTCGACGATCTGCTGTGCATTGTTGCATATTGTTGGAGGACAGGTGCGTCACAATGTCAGTTCAGGCCTGAGGCACTGAAGATTCTCAGCAATTTTCAGTCAAGCAAATTTCAGTCAAGCTTTGCTTGCGGTTTACTGACATCCCCTCTAACTCATTGTACTAATTGCGACTTTGGAGTTTCTCGCCTTAAGAGAACCTATCTATTGATACGCTGCGCACTGTATCTCGCCATGGATTCTCCACACTCAAACAAGCCTTACGGGGCTCCTGGGTCCAATTCTGGAGGGCGTAAAGATTCAGTTGTCAGCACCAACAAAGGTCCCAAGGAAGACCCTGTCAAGGCGCCACTTCCTCGGAGTCTGTACGTTGCTCTATGAGCCCACCTCTCAGTACCTCCAATTCAGGATGCTATTACACCACTGAAAGTTAGAGTGACAAAGTGGGGAGAAGGGTTTGTGGAAAGGAACAGCTGGGAAGGAGACCTGTAGAACAAATAAATACACATACAAACAATACCAATTGGCATATATGATTCTCAGATGCTGGACTCTGCTATGCGGAATTTGTAGGCTAAAGAGTATATATATGACTTTATCATGAGCCCGTGACACCAGTTATACAGGAAAGACACTTCCAAAGAATGTGTTACTAGCACACTTTCCTACTAGCAATATTCAACAATGTTCGTAGCATATGCTCATAGTTTTTACACAATATACAAATGAGCCCCAAAGCACTTGACCGAGCGCTTGAAAAGACAATATGCAAATGACCTCCAAAGGGCTTTTCCGAGCGTTCCACATACACCATGCAAATGAGCCCAGAACACTTGTCCCTATGCTCGACAACTCAATATGCAAATGAGCCCAGAGCTCTAGATTGTAATTGCTGGTCCCTGTACTCAACAACACAATATTCAAATGAGTTCCAAAGCGCACGATCATAAGAGTGCCAATACAATATTCAAATGAGTTTCAGAGCGCACGATCGTATGTGTGCCAATACAGCATGCAAATGAGCTTCAAAGCGCACAATCGTATGTTTGCCAAATACAGAATTCAAATGAGCTCCAAAGCACAATCGGATCCCAACAATGTTCAAAATGAGTATCACAAATAAAGAGCAGAAATGAAGATTCGCTGTTGCCTTTTAACAAGCAAGGTTTACCTGGAAGTCCAAAATAAAAGGGAATTAACTCACAAGTCTGCAGAGGAGACCGAGGCTGCTCCCACTCGGCAGGATTCCAGAATAGTGAGCAACACCCAATGAGGTGTGGCTCCTTTTATAGGTAGACCACACCCATAGGCAGACCACACCCACAGTGAAAAAGGCAGCCCACACTAGGCCTGGGCGAAATCTTCGTTCCGTTCGCTGAAATTGCGATAATTTGACATTTTCACGTTCCGCGGAGAGCGCGAAAATGTCAAAATTTCCGTCTTCCGCAGCCTGGCGATAATTTGTTACTTGCTCGCGCTGTAAAATAAGACATTCTCGCGCGCGCGCGATCGCCTTACCTGAATCCCTGCATTCGCCGACAAGTTTTCTTGATCCGGTCGCGTTCTCCATGAGATGTTGTATTGTTTTTAGCCATTTGCGCTGTCTCGCGACAGTTCGCGCCCGCAGTGACGTCATGGGTCGCGCGATCACGTCTTTCTTCTCGCGATCATGCACCGCGAGACAACTCAAAACAAGATGGCCGCGCCCGCAAGCAACCACATGGGTAAGTTGGCGACCCGCAACCATGCAGAAAATCTCGCGAACATGCGGGAAAAAAACTTCCGCATCTTCGCGATATTTCCGCTTGTTTGCGATAAGTTTAAACATTTTCGCGATAATTTGCGAAAGTTAATTTCGCAAATTCCGCCCACCCCTAGCCCACACCCATAGGCAGCAGACCACACCCATAGGCAGCAGACTACACCCACAGTGAAAAAGGCAGACCACACCCATAGGCAGACCACACCCAAAGTGACTGTTGTGTGGGGATTCTGGGATATGTAGTCCCCTATAGCTACATCCGGAAAAAGAAAAGGGAAGCACAAAAAAGAAAATGGACAATGAAAGGAAAATACAAGGAAAACATATTGCGGTGCTCAATGTACACTTGCAAAACACCACAGCCACCATCTAGCAACAGGAAAATGTTGTTTCCCACATTTTATCAGGGAAGTGCCATAAGTACGATGGCCACAGAAATCCAAATGAACATTGGGGGCTGGCGCTAGGTGCGCGTCACAGAGGCGACGCTAACAGACCCATCCTCCCCATCAAAGTCACCTCTTCCTCTGATGTAGAGGACATCATGGACGAACTGCGCCATATTAGACCCTTCATAACTGACACTCCAGAGAATTGGGAAGAAGTGGTCCGGTCTGGAGTCGAGACTTTCAGATGTAGAACAAAAATTAAGTGATGCACAGGACATTGCTGCCAGAGTTGAAATCCTCACTAAAGAAGTTACCCAACTTAAGAAGACTACAGAGGACTTAGAAAATCGTAATAGGCGCAACAATCTATGCATTTATGGGATTCCGGAAGGTTCTGAAGGCTCGGACATACTTTCCTTCTTAAAAACTCAAGTCCTGCAGATCGTTGGTCTCTCGAAATCTATTGACCTTAATATTCAAAGGGCACACAGGTTAGGACCTCAGAATGCATCTTCTTCAACTAAACCAAGAGGCATTATCGCCTACTTTCTACTGTACTCTGATTTTATGGATTTCCTCAACGCTGCCAAGCAACACAAGCAGATGCTCTGGTCTGGCCACAAAGTTTTCAGTCAGGATGTCTCCAAACCAACCGCCAACCGACGAAAGGAGTTTCTCGACCTCAGACCATCATTGAGATCCATGAATGCCCGTTATGGTCTTATCCATCCCTGCTTTTTCAAAGTGACTTATAAGGACAGAACTTTTTCTTTTGAAGACCCAGCCGAACTCCAGAAATTAATTAATTTTCACAAAGGAGACGCTATGGACTGAGCAAGCCTTCACTGTTGTCTTGTTTGTTCTGTTCACTGTTTCTTAGGTTTACCTTCCTGCGCAGTTCCCAACGCCGATGTTCATACCCACGTTCTCCTTGTGTCTTGTCATCTATGATTCACACCATTGCTTTGTCTCCCCATTGTCTGGTAAGTTCCCTTCCATCATGTTTTGTATGTTTACCATTTTGTACTTAATTTCTGTGGCTTATCTTTTTTTTTGTTCTATTAGTAAACTTGCCCTTTCTCTGTGTCCCCCTTTTGGAGTGGTTGTTTTGTCCTTCACCCCCTCTCACATTATTGTTTTTCTTGTTTTTGAACACTCTGGTGCCGATCACGATCCGGTAAAAAATGTCCCCGTACGACTCGTATCGGGTCTTTTTACCGTACGAATCGTACAAGTGCCGTACGAACTGACAATCACGATTCGCATGGTAAAAAGTCCATACGAACCGCACTGGGAATATTTCCCCACACGTCCTCGGGTCGGAAAATGTGTCCGACACGTCCTCGGACGATTCACCGTACAAACGTGAAAGGTGAACTCCGACCGGGGAATCACGATCCATCCCGGGCGTCCGAATGTACAACCGTATGGTGAAAAGACCGTCCGCACCGAACTCCCATAACAACCATGGAGACGTCCAAACAGGTGCCCGGTACGTGCCGTACCCCCCCCAGCCCCCGTAGGTACACGCCGACCCCCCCCCCAGCCCCCGTAGGTACGCGCCGACCCCCCCCAGCCCCCGTAGGTACGCGCCGACCCCCCCCTGCCCCCGTAGGTACGCGCCGACCCCCCCAGCCCCCGTAGGTACGCGCCGACCCCCCCCCAGCCCCCGTAGGTACGCGCTGACCCCCCCCCAGCCCCCGTAGGTACGCGCCGACCCCCCCCTGCCCCCGTAGGTACGCGCCGACCCCCCCAGCCCCCGTAGGTACGCGCCGACCCCCCCCAGCCCCCGTAGGTACGCGCCGACCCCCCCCAGCCCCCGTAGGTACGTGCCGACCCCCCCGTGTGTACACCCGTGTACGGTGCGTACCCCCCGTGTACGCTCGAGTCGAACCCCCCCGTGTACGCTCGAGTCGGACCCCCCCCGTGTATGTACGGTGCGTACCCCCCCGTGTACGTTCGAGTCGTACCCCCCCGTGTACGCTCGAGTCGGACCCCCCCGTGTACGCTCGAGTCGAACCCCCCGTGTACGCTCGAGTCGGACCCCCCCGTGTACGTTCGAGTCGTACCACCACCCGTGTATGTACGGTGCGTACCCCCCCGTGTACGTTCGAGTCGTACCCCCCCCGTGTATGTACGGTGCGTACCCCCCGTGTACATTCGAGTCGTACCCCCCCGTGTATGTATGGTGCGTACCCCCCCGTGTACGCTCGAGTCGGACCCCCCCGTGTACGCTCGAGTCGGACCCCCCCGTGTACGCTCGAGTCGAACCCCCCCGTGTACGCTCGAGTCGGACCCCCCCGTGTACGTTCGAGTCGTACCCCCCCCCCCGTGTATGTACGGTGCGTACCCCCCCGTGTACGCTCGAGTCGGACCCCCCCGTGTACGCTCGAGTCGGACCCCCCCGTGTACGCTCGAGTCGAACCCCCCCGTGTACGCTCGAGTCGGACCCCCCCGTGTACGTTCGAGTCGTACCCCCCGTGTATGTACGGTGCGTACCCCCCCGTGTACGCTCGAGTCGGACCCCCCCGTGTACGCTCGAGTCGGACCCCCCCGTGTACGCTCGAGTCGAACCCCCCCGTGTACGCTCGAGTCGGACCCCCCCGTGTATGTACGGTGCGTACCCCCCCGTGTACGTTCGAGTCGTACCCCCCCCGTGTATGTACGGTGCGTACCCCCCCGTGTACGCTCGAGTCGGACCCCCCCGTGTACGCTCGAGTCGGACCCCCCCGTGTACGCTCGAGTCGAACCCCCCCGTGTACGCTCGAGTCGGACCCCCCCGTGTACGTTCGAGTCGTACCCCCACCCGTGTATGTACGGTGCGTACCCCCAGCGCTACGGGGGGGTCCAACTTGAGCGTACACGGGGGGGTACGCACCGTACATACACGGGGGGGGTTCGACTCGAGCGTACACGGGGGGGTCCGACTCGAGCGTACACGGGGGGGTACGCACCGTACATACACGGGTGGGGGTACGACTCGAACGTACACGGGGGGTCCGACTCGAGCGTACACGGGGGGTACGCACCGTACACGGGTGTACACACAGGGGGGGTCGGCACGTACCTACGGGGGCTGGGGGGGGTCGGCGCGTACCTACGGGGGCTGGGGGGGGTCGGCGCGTACCTACGGGGGCTGGGGGGGGGGTCGGCACGTACCTACGTGGGCTGGGGGGGGTCGGCGCGTACCTACGGGGGCTGGGGGGGGTCGGCGCGTACCTACGGGGGCTGGGGGGGGTCGGCACGTACCTACGGGGGCTGGGGGGGGTCGGCGCGTACCTACGGGGGCTGGGGGGGGTCGGCGCGTACCGGGCCACCTACTCTGGTCGATTCGCGCCGTACTTCGCTTTTGCGGCACTTTTTGGGTGCCGTGAAAATATTGCCGTCCGGACTGCTGTCGGTTCGAATCGTAATTCCTGGTTCGTGAAACGCTGCCTGAAAGCGTCCCGACGTCACGTCGCAGCATTCCCGGATCACATTCGTATGTATATTTTCGTCGGTCGGTGTTTTTTACGATTCGTACGGAAATGGTGTTTCCGTGCGAATCGTAATTCCATGTTTGTAAAGTTTTACAACCGGGTACGAGTCGGACGGGGAATTCGCTCCGACCGACGGTTCGTACGCGGTTTTTAACGGATCGTGATCGGCACCTATGACTAAAGCCTTCTGGCTTTTTGTCATCTCCTCTTTGTTTGCTCTTATTGAGCGACTATGTTCCTCATTTTATCTTCTCTACTGTCTCTTTTCCTCCTTTTCCTCCCCCTCTCCTTCCCTCGTCTCTTTGCTTTTCATTCCACCGCACCCCTTTTCTTCTATTTCACACTTATGGTACTTTATTGTTCTCACCCCAGTTTGTTCCTATTGATCCTTCAAGCTTGTTACTCTACTTTTTTCCCTCTTTCTAATTTCCTATCCTCCGCTTCTCACTGGTTTTTACAGGTCACTATTTTATCTATCTTTGCTTTTCCCCAACGTTGGCATATCTCTTTTTTGGTTGATTTCCTACACCTTTTTTTCTACTCACTCTTTAAGTTTCATATATTTTTATGTTTAATTCTGCATAAGTTTTACTGATGAATGCCCTCGGTATAATTTCATGGAATGTCAAAGATATTCGCAACCCTGTCAATAAACAGCGAGTTTTGTCTCACCTTGCTAAACAGAAATGTCATGTTGCATTATTACAAGAAACACACCTCAAGTTACAAGATCTGCCTTCACTGCGCGAACAATGGGTAGGATATGTTTTCTGCTCCCCAGCAGTGATTAACAAGAATTTTGTAGTTATTCTTTTTCATAAGTCACTGAATGTTCTTGTACAAAACGAATTTAAAGATACTAATGGTTGCTGGCTTTTTTTGAATACTTAAGTTAACAACACTCAATTCTCTTTTTGTAATGTTTATGGCCCTAATGGCATTGACTTATCTTTCTGGAATGATTTTCTACTTTTCTTTCCTTGCACGCAGCTGATAATTTGATTGTAGGTGGCGATTGTAACCAACTTATGGATCCCTTCCTAGACCGGAAATCTCAAACTAAATATATCCCTAACAAGATGCAGAAGACTTTTCATAAGGTTATCACCTCTAGAGGACTGGTAGATGCATGGAGAACCTCTCACCCTTACGTCTTAGAATTTACCTTTTTCTCCGCTATTCACAGATCTCACTCCCATATAGATTACATCTTTCTCACACAACCACCTCTTCAATTCATGACTAATGCAGATATTGGCTCCATTCTCTTCTCAGGTCACGCCCCGTCATTTTAGATATGGATTATCCTTCACCTGCCCCTACATCCCGTCGATTGCATTTCAGTAATTCCCTTCTCCTGGACTCTCAATTTGTTGAACAATTCACGCTTTTATACAGGAAATCTTTTACAACAATCTCTCCTCTACCTCTCAATACCATTTTATTTGGGACGCCTTTAAAGCTACTGCCAGGGGCTACATAATTGACTTTATATCCGGGAAAAAAGAAGAAAGCAGTCACGGACTCGACATCCATCCTAAAGCAAATAAAAGCTCTAGAACATAAATACTTTACTACCAATTGCCCGGACACACTGTCAAATCTTATCAAAGCAAAAATGCTATACAATAAACAATCTTGGGGTTCCGCTTGTAATAATCTCCTTAAATATAATGCTAGAATGTTTGGTGGTCGGAAAAATGCAGGTAGATCTTTAGCCAACTATCTCAAAATCAAAAAACAAAAATCCAAAATTGTGGCCTTTACGATAACTCTGGAGTTCGGCATATTACAGACGGTAAGATTTTCGATTGCTTCACCAAATATTATGCTTCCCTCTACACCCTAGGGTCCACCCCTTCTCCTGATCAAATTGATTCCTTCTTTCAAACTATTCCCAAGTCTCCTGAGAATCGCTTTGATCTCACATTTTTGGATGTTCCCGTTTCGGAACAAGAAATCACTAATGCCATCAATCCTTTGCCCAAAGAAAAAACACCTGGCCCAGACGGTTTTACCGTTCGATTTTTCCTTCATTTTAAACAACTCCTGGTCCCCCAGTTATTCTCATTGATAAATCACTTTCTTACCACCGGCGAATCATGAGGATTTTGTTTCCAGGCAATACAATGTCTTATCCCTAAAAGAGATAAAGACCCCTCTCTTTGTAAAAATTACAGGCCCATTTCCCTGATTAATACAGATCGTAAAATATTTGCTACATTATTTGCTCTCCGCACTAATAAGGTAATTTCAGACCTCATCAATATATACCAATCAGGGTTTGTCAAAGGACAATCTATCACAGATAATTCGAGAACCGTCCTCAATATTATCCACTTGGCTTCTAAAATTGATTCACCAGTCGCTCCCATCACAACAAATGCTGAGAAAGCATTTGATAGGGTAAATTGGGATTTTATTTTTGGTGAATTGAAATGGCACGGCTTTAGCCCCCCTATTATTATATACATTCAGCTGTTATACTCTGCCCCCTCTACCTCCATTTGAGTTAATGGCTGTCAATCTAAATATTTTCCACTCCTTAGGGGGACCAGGCAGGTATGTCCTCTTTCCCCACTCTTATTTATTTTCGCTTTAGAACCCTTCTTAGAGAAACTTAGACGCTCGCCACACTATACAGGTCTACAATTAAAAAATATTGACATCAAATTTACTGCTTATGCAGGCATTTTGTTATATATCTCCAATCCGTCTACTTCCTTGCTGACATACTTCTCCTTGTTACAAGATTATTCTATAGATTCCGGCTATAGATTGAATATCGACAAATCCGAAGTCATGCTTTTGAATAAGCACTGCTTTTCCCATATGTTTCATGACACTGGTTTCAGTGGAACTCCAGAAGTATCAAATGCTTAGGCATTTTTATGCTAATAACATTAGGGAAACTATTAGAATTAATCTTGCTGACATACTTAAAAAGATCTCTGTTCTTACTGAGAGCTGGTCTCCACTTTTCTTATCCTTGTGGGGTAGACTAGCTACAATTAAAATGATGCTTCTTCCAATTATTAATTTTTATCTTTCTATGCCGCCGGTCTCCCTCCCACTTTCCTTTTTTAGTACCATCAATCGCTCCTTGACCAAATTTCTTTGGAACAACCGTTTGGCCAGGATTTCACTGTCTTGTCTCCAACAACCCAAAAAGTTAGGTGGAGTCAATTTTCCCAACTTCAGACGTTACCATTCTGCATTCACCTTGAAACAAATATGGACCTTTTTATCCGAATCCACACAGACTTATAACGGCCTGGAGCTCGTTAGAACAAGCTCAATCCACACCTTTCTCTTTTGTCACAGCTTCCCGCTTAGCCCAACCCCCGAAGTGTTTCTCCTCACCTACTTTTACTCACTCCAAAGCACTTGCAACCTCTCTGCTTAGAACTCATCTCACCTCTGCAGATCATCTTTCATGCACCCCGGTCTGGTATAATAAATATTTAAAGATCAACAACAAAGCTTTATTCTGGAAGGAATGGATTGAATGGATTGATAAAGGCTTCATTATACTTGACTATATGTTGAAAGATGGGTCCTTTTGGACTTCTCGGATCTCCACAATTTTTATGGTATCTCCTCCATACATGCCCTTCATTACCCCTTGGTTAAGGCGTCTCTGATTCGTCTTTTTTCCCATGGTCGTTCCTCCAATACACCCTTCCCCCACTTGATTTTTCTACACAATTTAAAGCAGCTGTTATATACAAGATATTGTCCCGTCCTATAGATGCTAGAATCAAATCCAATTTAGAACTTTTATGGGAAAAAGACTTGGCCCAGGATTTTTCATTTCAAACATGGGATTCCATCTGGACAAAAATCCATACTTCCTCACGCTCAGCTAGCACTACGCAGACTTTATATTACTTTTATAATAGGCTTTTTCTCACTCCTACTGATTTGCACAAATTCAAATTGTTAGACTCCAAAAGATGTTGATCTTGTTCCTACGAGAACAGTGACTTTCTTCATATGTTTTTCCATTGCCCTCTGGTTAAATCTTTGTAGTCTCGTATATGGTTGAAATTGAATGAAATTTTAACTACCAATGTTTCTTTTGATATTGTACATGATTTTTTGGGTAGCTCTTCACCTATCTAGGGCGCCCAGAGCAATGTGGGTACATTTATTGATTTGTTTTTAGCTATTTCATTCCAGATCATCACTACTAATTGAAAGGACACCTCTAAAATGTTGTATCTAGCCTGGTGGAACTTGCTCTGTCACCATCACAAGCTTGATCATGCTCACGCCACCTCAATACCTCTGTTGATCAAAAGAGACTTGCTGTGGTCACCACTAACCTCTTTTCTTTCCAGATGGACTACTTGATTTTACCTGTATCTATGGTACCAATTTTTCTTTAGTGCCTATTTAAATTCATAGTGTTTCATTGTCTCACATTATTCTGCATAATTGTTTTAACTTCTGATGTTTTCCCCTCCCCCTCTTCTCTCCCCCTTTTTTCTTTCTCCCTTTCTCCTCTTTTTGTTTCTCTTAAAATCTAAAAATGTTAAAATACTTTTACTCTACATACAGGTTTTCCCTTCGTGGGTTCTATTAGCTTCATAGTCTAATTTATATTTTACTTCTATTTTCTCGCTACATGACCATGTATTGATGTTTTACTCTGTTTATTATCTCAATAAAGCATCCTAACCTAAAAACAAAAAAAAATGAAGTGGCCCCGATCAAGCCTTTGACAACTTAAGAGGAACTGTTGTTCTGCACAACATGACTGATGACTAATGTCTTTTCTAGTTTGGAAAAAACTGTTGTAATGGAAAGCGTTCCAACTGCTATACAAATAATTTTCAGTATGAGCGTTCCTCTTGTAGTGATTTTACATGTATGTGGGTTATGCATAAGATTTTGTACTAATTTTTACTTCTTGATCGTATTCTCTACATTTTGGATTTTAAGAATATGTGTTAAAGATTAGAAGGTGCTTTTTAATATGTTTTATATCTTGGATCTGTTATTCTGGCTTTTTTGTACAAAATGCTTTCAGTTGGAAGTAATAAATAATCAAATCCATCTAAACTTATTTGCAGTATTTAGGTGGAATCCCCCACTACCTATTTAGGAAGTAAGGGAGAGGGTCAGTAATTCCTGCATACAATTCTTATATGTATTCATCCAAATATTTTCTCAACATTAACAAATTAGGTGCCGATTACGATCCGGTAAAAACCGGGTACGAACCGTCGGTCGGAGCGTTTTCCCCGTCCGACTCGTACCCGGTCGTAAAACTTTACAAACATGGAATTACGATTCGCACGGAAACACCATTTCCGTACGAATCGTAAAAAACACCGACCGACGAAAATATACATACGAATATGATCCGGGAATGCTGCGACGTGACGTCGGGACGCTTTCAGGCAGCGTTTCACGACCCAGGAATTACGATTCGAACCGACAGCAGTCCGGACGGCAATATTTTCACGGCACCCAAAAAGTGCCGCAAAAGCGAAGTACGGCGCGAATCGACCAGAGTTGGTGGCCCGGTACGCACCGTACCCCCCCCCGCCCCCGTAGGTATGCGCCGACCCCCCCCGCCCCTGTAGGTACGCGCCGACCCCCCCCCGTCAGCCCCGTAGGTACGCGCAGACCCCCCCCCCCAGCCCCCGTAGGTACGCGCTGACCCCCCCCCAGCCCCCGTAGGTACGCGCTGACCCCCCCCAGCCCCCGTAGGTACGCACCGACCCCCCCCCCAGCCCCCGTAGGTACGCGCCGACCCCCCCCCAGCCCCCGTAGGTACGCGCCGAACCCCCCCCAGCCCCCGTAGGTACGCGCTGAACCCCCCTGTATGTACACCCGTGTACGTGTCGAACCCCCCGTGTACGTTCGAGTCATACCCCCACCCGTGTATGTACGGTGCATACCCCCGTGTACGTTCGAGTCGAACCCCCCCGTGTACGTTCGAGTCGTACCCCCACCCGTGTATGTACGGTGCGTACCCCCCTGGAGGTACGCACCATACATACACGGGTGGGGGTATGACTCGAACGTACACGGGGGGGTTCGACTCGAACGTACACGGGGGGGTACGCACCGTACATACACGGGTGGGGGTACGACTCGAACGTACACGGGGGGTACATAGTCAAGGTACCACTGTGGCAGGGTGCATTGTCCGTGAAAGGTAGGACATGCCCCTGATGTGTGTGGCATGTCCTGATAGGGAAATACTGCCAATTTCGTTTTTCACTATTGTAAGGCTATCTGTTCCCATAGGCCAGAATGGGAAGTTTGTTTATACCATCTTATAAACATAACTGACCCTGGGAACAAGATAGGAAAATAAAGTTTAGTATGCCTGAACTCAGAATGTTAAAATGCATCTTTTAGTGAGGGCGATTTTTACATTCTGTGTTTGAAAATACCACTTTTAGAAAGTAGGTATTTTCTTGCCTAACCATCCAGTGTGCCGCTGCTAGGTTTGTGTATTGCATGCCTGGCTTTTTGATAACAGGGTCTGGAGAAGGGCTGTGGCTCCAGAAGTGTGATGAGTCAGGACTGGGCTGAATGGACCTGGGTTGCAATTAGAGTAGGGGGCGGAAATTTTCTTTCACCTGCCTGGGCCTAGTCTGCCTTCAACAATGCTGTCTCCACCTCCTGCCAGGAAGCTGCACCAGCAAGGACAGAACTGGTTTTGGCTGGGTACAGACATTCTCTGCCTTCAGAGAACAACTTATTTGTGTGTTTAAAAAGTGGGGTCCAGACCCCAGACTTTTAGATCACTTCTGGGAAATCAAGAGGAAACCTTTGCCAAGGAAAAGAGCCATAGAAGCTGAGGAGGAATACTGCCCCTGTGCTGTTTGCTATCTGGGGTTGGCCTGCAGTGGCTGCTTACTGCCAAGGAAAGGAGAAAAGGACTTTGGTGTGTTTGCTTTGTCACCTGCTTGAAGAAAAGAACTCCAAGGGCTTGAAATTGAGCTTGCCTCCTGTTCTGAAGTCTCAGGAACACAAAGACTTTACCTCTTCTGTCTCTTTGCATCTGTAACTGCTGTTTCAGCTGTTACAGAAGGAAGTTGCAATACCAACGCCCGTGAACGATGCTGTAACCTGCACCGAAGCCGTGAGCGCTGCTCTGACTTGCGACGTAGGCCCGACGCCTTCTACCGTGCCGCATCGACTCCGAAGCCAACTTCATCATCGCGGAGCCGATCCTCGACGTGGGTGATCCCCGAATCCATTGACATTGTGTCATCGTAAGCAACAGAGGCTTTTGGCGCCATTGTGACGTCACATCCCAGACGCAACAAGAAGCAGTCATCTTGCCTCCCGTTGCAGTAAGGAACATAGGCTTCACCTCCCATGGGGTCGTAAGGATGCAGCGCCAACGAAGCATCACCTCCCCGACACCGTGAACTGTCTTTGTTTTCATCTTTTCCAAGGTACTGTTCTTTGTGGGCCCGACGCCGTGTACCTCGCAGTTGGTGCCTTACTTTGGGATTTGCACCGGTCACAACGTCGTTATAACTCCAAGTGGAGCCAAGCTACCAAGGGGGTGAGCAGGGGTTATTTTAGGAGTGTATCTGCCGTACCCTGAAGCAAGGGCCCCTATTTGGACAAAGGTACATACCTCTGCCAACTAGAGACCCCCATTTCTAACAGGGATAAACATTAGGGGTGGGCGACAATTTCCATTCCACTTGAGGAAATTGCGACAATTCGACATTTCCGCGTTCTGCGCGAAATGCGAAAATGTCGAAATTTCCGCGTTCCGTGAGGGAACGGAAATTAAATAAAGCACTAAGCAGGGGCCCGAGTTGAAGCTCAAATTGAGTAACGCATTAATCAGCACAAAACATTTGGGAGCGTGGAGGTGGCTTAGCAGATGTGCCATCTACCCATTTCCACCCTGAAATGTTAGCTGATATACTTGATGGTGGTGTTTGCATCCTTCATTTTCTCGAGCGCAATCCTCGTGTAGAATTCGTGACCGTGGTTAAGCAGATGTCCCTTCTCCCCATTTCCACCCTGAAATGTTAGCTGATATACTTGATGGTGGTGTTTGCATCCTTCATTTTCTCGAGAGCAATCCTCGTGTAGAATTCGTGAGCGTGGTTAAGCAGATGTGCCTTCTCCCCATTTTCACCCTGAAATGTTAGCTGATATAATTGATGGGGGTCTTTGCATCCTTCATTTTCTCGAGCGCAATCCTCGTGTAGAATTCGTGAGCGTGGTTAAGCAGATGTGCCTTCTACCCATTTCCACCCTGAAATGTTAGCTGATATAATTGATGGGGGTCTTTGCATCCTTCATTTTCTCGAGCGCAATCCTCGTGTAGAATTCGTGAGCGTGGTTAAGCAGCTGTGCCTTCTCTCCATTTCCACCCTGAAATGTTAGCTGATATACTTGATGGTGGTCTTTGCATCCTTCATTTTCTCGAGCGCAATCCTCGTGTAGAATTCGTGAGCGTGGTTAAGCAGATGTGCCTTCTCCCCATTTTCACCCTGAAATGTTAGCTAATATACTTGATGGTGGTCTTTACATCCTTCATTTTCTCGAGCGCAATCCTCGTGTAGAATTTGTGAGCGTGGTTAAGCAGATGTGCCTTCTCCCCATTTCCACCCTGAAATGTTAGCTGATATACTTGATGGTGGTCTTTACATCCTTCATATTCTCGAGCGCAATCCTCGTGTAGAATTCGTGAGCGTGGTTAAGCAAATGTGCCTTTTCCCCATTTCCACCCTGAAATGTTAGCTGATATACTTGATGGTGGTGTTTGCATCCTTCATTTTCTCGAGCGCAATCCTCGTGTAGAATTCGTGAGCGTGGTTAAGCAGCTGTGCCTTCTCTCCATTTCCACCCTGAAATGTTAGCTGATATACTTGATGGTGGTCTTTGCATCCTTCATTTTCTCGAGCGCAATCCTCGTGTAGAATTCGTGAGCGTGGTTAAGCAGATGTGCCTTCTCCCCATTTCCACCGTGAAATGAACGCTGTAATCCTTGATGGTGGTCTTTGCATCCTTCATTTTCTCGAGCGCAATCCTCGTGTAGAATTCGTGAGCGTGGTTAAGCAGATGTGCCTTCTCCCCATTTCCACCCTGAAATGTTAGCTGATATACTTGATGGTGGTCTTTGCATCCTTCATTTTCTCGAGCGCAATCCTCGTGTAGAATTTGTGAGCGTGGTTAAGCAGATGTACCTTCTTCCCATTTCCACCCTGAAATGTTAGCTGTAATCCTTGATGGTGGTCTTTGCATCCTTCATTTTCTCGAACGCAATCCTCGTGTAGAATTTGTGAGCGTGTTTAAGCAGATGGGCCTTCTCCCCATTTCCACCGTGAAATGAACGCTGTAATCCTTGATGGTGGTCTTTGCATCCTTCATTTTCTCGAGCGTGTAGTTCCTGTGCCAAGGCGGTTCCTTCTCCTTGTCTGCCTCAGAGACACTGCTCTGACCCTTAAACAAGAGGCATGTGAACTGCATGGAAGCACCGCCCGTTTGGCCCCGCCCCACACACCAGCAGTGGGCAACGTCTTCCTGCCATTTCCCCCACTATGATGGACAGCTGACTCGAGGGACCCCGGGGCTGTCGGCGCCGTGGCAACGTCACAGACACACATGGTCAATGTAGACAACTCTTCTGGGCATTTACCCAACGAGGTAGCACTTACTGATTAGCCAGGAGAAAGTACTCCAGTTGAGTAGAGGTATTGCACAAATCGGTGGCATGTTCTTGGGTAAATATGCAGGGCAGCATTCATTCTGGCACGATGATCCTGTCACGAAAAACCCCAACCGGAAGGCGGAAGAACTAATCTCCGCGATCACGCGAAATATCGCGAGATCGCGGAGATCTTGTGCCGTTTCGCGATATTTTGCGAAAGGCACTTCCGCTAATTCCGCCCACCCCTAATAAACATACATTTTAACTCTGTACAAATCTTTAGCTCTACTCTACAGAAAATACAGTAATACACCAAAAATGTGGATAATATTGGAACTTTACTTAAAGAAGTGCCTTTACTTGACCTTTAAGTCCATTCAGTAGTTTTTTTTTTTTTTTTTTAAAACCTTTATTACAATTTCAGAGAAATACAAGTATGGGCCTACAACCAACAGGCCGGCCACTAAAAATGCAGTGTAACCCTAGGCACAGCTGAACATTCAGATCGATGAGGCAACAAAAAAGCAGTCACTGGAGAGTTGATCATCGCAGTCGGCCGCAGCCGCAGTCCATAAACAAACAAAAAAGGTTTCATATTTTTAGGAAACAAAAAACAGCAAACACACAAGGCCGAGGAAATTAATAGCAGTAGCATGTGCCCCTCGTATCGAGGGAGTAATCCAACCCGGATAAACAGAGGGGGGGGGGCAAGGCCGAAGAAACCAAATTCGCATGTCGCAGGAGCATACAGGAATGCGCGGGCTAGGGAGACAGAGCGGCATCTATCTCACGCATCTGAGGCGGGGCGCATATACCTCCACGATATGAGTTCCAGGGACCCCACACCTTAATCCACTTCCCAGGCTTGCCTCTCGCCACATACACCGTTTTCTCTCTGAACATACACCAGTCCATGTGTTCTTTCCACTCGGAGACCGTAGGTGGCCTCTGGGAGCCCCACAATTGTGCAATGTCACGCTTCGCTACCATATAGCCCAGAGTCACCCATTGCGTCTGCGTCACATTGTAATCAGTCGGCTCCCAGACATTCAGCAAACATCTTCGTGCCTCCGGCAACAAGGCAACATGCGTGACTTCTTCTAACACCGCATGCACTCTGCACCAAAACCGAGTCACCTCCGGACACTCCCACAGGATATGGAGGAAACTCCCCAGGAGTCCACAGCCTCGCTTACACAAACCATGCACCGAATACCCCATACGCATCAGAGCAGGCCCCGTGACGTACACTCTATGGAGTATTTTAAGCTGGATGAACCGCAACCGGGCCGGGATAGCCACCTCTTTCGGGGAGGCCACCGCCGACACCCAATCCTCGTCGTCCAGTTCTAAGCCGTCGGCAATCCATGTCTCCCGCAATGAAGCCAGCAAACCCATCCGATCATTAATAAGCTTCTTATAAATCAGCGAAATGGTGCTATCCGGCACATAGCCGTCCAATATCCTGTCCTCCAACAGGGAATGCTCCGGAATAGCCGCCACGTCCGAAAACACTGAACACAAGGCATGATGGACCTCAGCATACCGATAGTATTCCCTATCATTCAACTGGTATTCAGTTTTCAGCATGTCGAACGTCTTAAATTTCCCTTTCGTCCAGAGGTCCCCTACCGTGCTGATACCAATCGTATCCCACTTATCAAAGCCTTTCGTAGTATACAGATAACCCAAACGCTGGGACGCATACAATGGCGTAGCCCGAGTCAAACGATCCCTCCACCCCATCGCCGCATTTGCTGCATGCCACACCTGTACCGCGACCCGCGTCGGGCCCGTCAACCGCGCATCAAGGGACCCCGAGTATAGCGCTCGATTATAGTCTCCGCCCGGCAATAGCAATTTGTCCATCTCAAAAGCCGGGTTCAAAGCAGGGCCATACATCCCGTGATTGACGGCAGCCAACTGGGAGGCCCAGTAATATCGCTTAATGTCAGGGAGGGCGACCCCCCCATCATACCACGGTAGAGTTAGTTTGGCAAGAGCAATCCGCGGCCGCCCATCCCAAAACAATCGACGCTGGAGACACTCCACCTCCCAAAAATAACGGGCCGGCACTACGTCCATGGTGTTCTGCAGGGCGTACAAAAAGCGTGGCAGCGACATCATTTTGAACAGTGCTGCCCGGCCAAGTGGCGAGAGCGGCAACCGCCGCCAACCCGCCACATCCGCCCTTAGGCTCTGAAGGGGGGGGAGAAGATTTCGTTCGTAGCGGGCCACCGGGTCCAGTGTTATAAAAATTCCCAAATACGTAAATCCCGACGGCGCAATCTGGATAGGGCACCCCCGCGGAAGGAGGGGGCCTCCCCGGAAAGAACGTATACACAGGACTTAGCCCAGTTGATGACCAATCCGGAATTGCGACCAAAAGAGCTCAAAACATCCACCAACACAATGAGCGATTTGCGCGGTGATGCAAGATACAAAAGGATATTGTCCGCGTATAGGGAGACCCGATCCTCGTATTCAGGCGTCCATCTAAGGCTACGCATCGAGGGTTCCCACCGCAACCACTCCGCAAGGGGCTCCAGACAAAGCGCAAAAAGAAGAGGCGACAGTGGACATCCCTGTCGGGTGCCCCTACCCAAAACAAAGGGAGCCGAAAAACGTCCGTTGACCACCACCTGTGCCCGTGGATTGTCATAAAGCAATTTCACCCAACTGATAAAACCCGGGCCAAAACCAAACTTCGCCAATGCTGCCCAGATGTACGGCCATTCCAGGGTATCAAACGCCATGGTAGCGTCCAAGGACGCCAAAATGGCCGGCTCACGAATGAACGGAGCGCGAGCAAGGACGCCATGCAATCGCCGCAGGTTCAAAGCGGTATTGCGGTGGGGTATAAAGCCGGATTGATCCTGATGAATCAGGTCGCCCACAACCCGGATCATACGATTGGCCAGTACCTTGGCGAGGATTTTGGGCTCCACGTTTAACAAGGAGATGGGCCTGTAAGAAGCACACCGATCCCGCGGCTTCCCCTCCTTATGGATAACCACAATAGTAGCAAGACGTTGGTCAGGGGGGAGGGAGCCCACTGCCTTAGCCTCAAGGAACATGTCTCGGACAAAGGCGCAATCACATCTGGGCGCAACTTGTATAATTCGATGGGAAGTCCGTTGGGACCCATGGCCTTACCCGAGGCAATAGAGCGAATGGCCAAAGCAATCTCATCTGGCGACAGGGCCGCATCCATCAATACTTTATCCTCATAAGATAGGGAAGGCAGAGCGATGTCTCGAAGCAGCAGTCGGGAGTCTTCCTCCGAGCGCTCTGAGACCGGAGAGTAGACCCCGTGAAAATACTCCGCGAAGCAATCAACTATATCACCGGGGTCCGTCACACACACACCGTCCACCCTCTCAACCTCCGGTACCACTCGACTCGCTCTCTCCTTCTTATCCAACCACGCAATCAACTTCCCGGCCTTATCACCCATATCATACAAACGCCCCTGTTGCTCCCTGCTCATACTCCTAGCAGATTCAGTAACCAGCGCCTTATAGTCGGCCTGCTTAAGCTCCAACACATGCAATCTATCATCCGTAACACCTTGCTTCAAATCACTCTCCAACTTAGTGATCTCATCTTCTAGCCAAACCACCTCCTGCGCAGCGCATTTTTTGGTGTAGGAAATGAGAGATAGGGCCTGGCCCCGGAGCACCGTCTTAAAGGCCTCCCAAAGGGAGATGGCGGAAGACACCAACCCCACGTTGTCATTAAAGTAGTGTTCCAGAGACTTAACCAGGTCTGCACGAATCATGGGGTTTCGTAGGTACCAGGGGTTGATCGGCGCCACCCTCCCCTCCGCCCCCAGGGCGATATCTAGGTGTAACAAGAGGGGGGAGTGATCTGATATCCCGCGTGCCAAATGTCGCACCTCCCCGATCATCCCAGCTTGGGCCGCAGGCACTAGCATATAGTCAAGCCTCGAAAGACTACCATGGGCCCCGGAATGGAAGGTATACTGCACCTGTCCAGGGTGTTTCAACCGCCAGCAATCTATCAGTCCCAGGGTATCCAGAAAGCCTCCCAGCCAGTTCTGGGCCCGAGGGAGGTCCCTAGGGGGGTATCGATCCTCAACTCCGGAAACCACAGTGTTAAAGTCCCCCCCAGGACCAACACCCCCCCCGGAAGCCCAAGCAGCAGGCGTCCCAAATCGGCATAGGTGGCCGTCTGCAGGCCTGGCGGCACATAGACCGTAACCAGCATAATCAACCTACCCTCCCACCTCCCCACCAGTGCAGTGTAGCGCCCTCTGTCGTCGTGGAGCACCTCATCCACCACCAACGGGAGAGAGGTCCTGACTAAAATGCCCACTCCCCTCGAGCCAGAGGTGAAACCAGAATGGGCCAGAAGGCGATACCCTTGTCGGTTCATGGCACGGAAAGAGTTCCCTATGAGGTGCGTTTCCTGCAGGAACACAATGTCAGGCGAAATACGTTTCAAGAACTGCAGGACTACCCCCGCTTTATCCTGTCCCCCAGCCCATTCACATTCCAGGAAAGAAGTTTCAGCCCCCTACCCCCCATCCCTCCCAACACAAAACATCCCTCTCCCGGGGAGCACAATCATAGTAGCACAACATGAAATATTACCCCGCCTTGTGAAACGAACAAACAACCCCCAACCCCACCCCATGAACCCCAACAAAACTCCCCCCTCCCTGCACCCCTGCGTGAGCCCGAACAGCCCCCCCAACCTGCAGTGTGCCTGTCGCCCCAATATAAAGTTCACTACAGAAAGGACAAAAAAGAACCCCCAGAAGGAGGAAAGGGCCCCAGCAAGCCCCCCGCAACCTCCAAACACCACGGGGCAAAGTGTCACAAACTGGAGTCCAGTGCAGCCACAGGTGCAAAACGTTACCAGTGCAGTCCAGCGCCAAAATCACTGTTCCATCCCTACTCCGTCAGACCCTCTCCGCTCTCCGTCATCCGACCCTCCGGCTCCCGACTCTTGGGCAGGGCATCCAGCCACTCTCCCACCGCCTCCGGCCGGTCGAAGAAGTGTGAGAAACCATCTAGCTCGACCCGCAGCCTAGCCGGGAATAGCATCGCATACTTGAAGTCCATGTCTCTCAAGCGCCGTTTGATGGCCAAGAAACCCATCCGTTGCTTTTGAACCGCTTGCATAAAGTCCGGGTAAAAGCTAACATTAGAGTTCTCAAATCGTAATGGCCCAGCCACCCTCGACGCCTGCAGGATAGCGTCTCTAGCCCGAAAATTAAAAAGTCGGGCAATGATCGGCCGTGGGGGGCCCCCACCTTAGGCGCACCCCCTGGAACCCTGTGGGCCCGTTTAACAGCGAAGAACTTGCTCAGCCCTTTGGGTGCTAGATGAGTCACCACTAGATCCTCCACAAAGAGATCCACAGCAGACTCCTCCGATCGTTCGGGCACGCCGATAATGCGGACGTTGTTCCGCCTGGCCCTGCCTTCAGAGTCCTCGAGGCGACGCTCAGTCAGGTCACTAGTGAGCTGTAACCTCCGCACCGTCGTCTGCAAAGCGGCCACATCAACCGTTAGGCTCGACGACGCTTGGGCCAACGAGTCGACCCGGTCATTGGTTTTCGACAGGTCCGCTCTGACCAAGGTGACATCAATCAGCACCGAGTCCAATTTGTTGGCCAGAGTATCCAGTTGTTGGTTCACAGTCACCTTCATCTCCTCAATGGCCCCCATGACATCCAGCAGAGTCAATTCGGGTGATGCGCCCGAGGCCTCCTTGGGCGGCTCAGGCGATTTACGTGATCCACTAGGGGATCCCTTTGGCTGCGCATAGCGGTCCATATTGTTGGCCTGGGAATAGGCTCCCCGCCGGGTAGATTTGGGTTTCAGTTTGTCGCCATCCACTCTTGTCGTCATCGTCAGCGATCAGCAAGGTCAGCACCCTCCAGCACCCGGAGGAAGGCTAGGAGATCCGGGCCGCTAGCTGAAGTAGGCCCGTTTACAGGTCAAGACTAGGCTTTGCACTCCGTACTCGGCGCAGCTCTCCCAATGTCTCCTCATCAGTGTCAGTAGACCAACTCGAAACCGAAAGTGAAAGTGCGGGGTCCGGGGCAGGCCCAGCCTGGCATGCCGCTGTTCTTCACTTCACAGCCGGGCACCTCACCCACCCGAGTCCGGGACCAAGGCCGGAGAAGGACGCAAACTTCAGATCACCAAAAAACCGGTTCCCGGAGTCCAATTTCGATTCGGAAAACGAGTGGCACCTTAGCGCAAGATCATAAACAAAAGCCCGTCGAGAAAATCAGGATTATGACAGGATAGACGTGGGAGGTTGCGGAGGCCCTCGGGAGCCACAAGCCTACGCGGCCATCTTGGTTGCGCGCTAGGCTCCTCCCCCATTCAGTAGTTTTTAAGTATTCAGAATTATAAAATATGCTGATGGACTTGAAAGGGATGGCTGATGCTTAGCATGTTTACCTTTCTTTCGGTATTCATTCAGATTTAGAAGGTAGGGACAACTTCTTTTGCTATTAACTGAAATCATTTATTAAAGCTGCGTGAAATTCAGTAGAGTATTAGTATATTTATTTTTCGGTGGCTCTCGTATATTCATCCCTATATATATAAAGTAAGGACAGATTTTAAGGAGGGGGGACAAAACTTTTTCATGTCATAATAACTTTATTGCTATTTAATAAATTGTCAAGAATGTTGACAGGCTGTTAGCATGTTACAATGTGTAAAGAAACCAAGTTTCATGCAGATCCAAGGGGGTGGGTGGAGGGGCAATGTTTAAAGGAGGCCCAAAAATAATTTATTTGTTAATAAATTTAGCACAATTGCCATGTTTATCTTACTCTGGGGGGCATATTATCAAGAACAGCATTAAAATTATCGCCGCTTTAGAGGCAGGAAACTGCCGCTAAAGCGGTAATAATGGGCTTGATAATATGCCCTTGAGAATTCCAATAGAAGCCCATGTTCTGGTGTGAAAATGGGCTTCTATTGGAATTCTCAAGGGCATATTATCAAGCCCATTATCGCCACTTTAGCAGCAGTTTCCTGCCTCTTAAGCGGCGATAATTTTAACACCGTTCTTGATAATATGCCCCTTAGTATTTTGCTTTTCATGCAAATGTGACATGGTAGGAAATTTAAAGGAAGGAATCAAAAAGCAGTGCTTCCTTTTTTAACTCCTATAGGAATTTTTGCTTGCCGATACAGAAAAAAATAATTGTTATACCAATGTGGCATGAGCACAAGAGTTTAGTTAGGGACAAGACTATGGTGTTCCGGTTGTCTCTTTTCTTTCCCATTCCCCCTTTTCTCTAGAGTTTAATTTTGCTAATGGTGCTTACTCTACTACATTCAAGAAGTGTTCGGTAATGTGTCTGACAAATTACAAGTTCAATGGGATATTATTCATTTTTTTCTTTTTTTTAAACAAAATGGGTTGTGGAATTTTATTGTGTTGTCATCTGAAATTGTAATTGTTTTGGTACTGCTAAATACTTCATACACCTTTAAACCTATCTCCTCTACATCATAAAAACCAGGAATTGAGCCTAGGTTTTTTTATTGAACCTGTGTGTTGGACTTAACAGGATTTGGATGTATTATTTGGGAAGGACTTACATCACCATCAACAAATGACCTATTTTCTTACACCTTGTACTGGGGGTCATCGCCTTCCCAGTGAACAAGCACCATACTCCAGGGTAACAACAAACATGTAAATTCCAAAACAAGTCGCATCACTCCTGTGCGTTATTCAATTTTAGACCCTTTTATTAGTTGTTTGCTATGCCATCAATGAATATAACAATATGAGCGCAAGGTGTTCGTTGTTTTCAGCTTTTTTATAGTAAGTACTCCAAGTGCAAGCAATGAGAATGGATGGACAGCCGTGAGACTTGATTTCTTATATCATGCTCCAGCACTTAGAATTATTCTATCACCTGTGCCAGTGAATCAACTCCCTTTTAACTTTAGTTTAATAGGCTATCCCATTATATTTGTGGGACTGAGGATATTAGTCTATAGTGTGAGGGAATTAAAGGCATACCCCTGCCTTACCCAAGGTTGGTTTTATTATCACCCATATCTTAGACAACATTGAGGAGGGTATTTTTTAAGCGTTCACTACTGATTGAAACATTGACAATTATAAAAATCTGCAGCTACAGATGTAGGTTCTTTGCTGTTTCCCTGCCTTGGCCAATGGTTTGGGTCATTAGAGTCCTTAATTGCCCATGACCAAAGGTGGGTAGATTGCACTCAGATTTTAACTTGCATGTAGGGCACTAAAATATGGTTTAAAAAAGCACTCAAGGCCTGAAAATTGAATGGCACTATTAAGGACAAGTACATTTTAGAAAGTTATACTTTACCTACCTGAACTCTCAGAAGGATATTTTGGCATAGGATTCTGACAGCTCTCAGCATATTCTCAGCCTTGAATGGGTGTGAAATAGGCGTAGAATGTCTCTTTCGGGAGAAAACAATAGGCTGACCAGAATGGGCAGAGATAACATCAGTTAACTCCACAGAATATTCGTAGTGGGGGATATGGGCATCCTTTTGGGAACTACAGTGTCAAATCCTGCTTGGCAGGTCTATTGAGCCATGTTTCAGGCATACTTGAAAGGGAGAGAATATGATGCTAAGATAGTTCTTGTGTATGCATGGTTTGGTTTCTGAAGGACCCTGTGTTGAAAATGACCATGTTGTGCATGTTGTAACCCCAGATTTTTGCCTCAACTGTTTTTGCTGGTTGTATAACTTTGTGGACTTAATTAAGACTGCGTGGTGAACTCTGCTTGACAGGTGGAGTTAGCGGAGTTTTCGGAACCCTGCACTCCACTTAGAACGCAGAGTTCAGTAAAAACTGTGCATTCCGCCAGTTTCATCCTTTCATCATGATTTTATGCTCATCATCACAGTTAGGAGGATGACCAGACACCGCACTATGCGTATACTGACCAGTAGATGGCAGAGTAGCATGAAATAGGCTACTCTAAGCTAGCATCACCTCATCCTCTCTATGGTGCTCAAGCAGTGCAGTGCACATTCTCAGACTGCTGCTCTGTGTGGCTGGTTCATTGGGTCTGACGCTTCAGCCTCTTTGCTCTCCAGGGAGTGGGGCAGTGAGCCCCATGAAGACCTCAGGGCCCCCGCAGTCATCATGGCCTCGGTGAGGGTGCTCCCAGGGGCCCAAGTTGATGAAGCCTCACCGGGTCCCCTTGCTGGCCTGGCACAGTTGCAGGACTGCCAGAGCCTGGACAGCATTAGCCGGGCCTTCACTGATGGCAAAAGCCACCATCTCCAGTGCCCTGGCAAACCTTGACCCACGAGGGGAGTTCACCTTACCTGACCCACTTCATGCCACGGCCAACAACCACAAACTGCATCTGCGAATCTGGCTGAGTAGCAGGCTGCACAGGCTGAAACAAGCCTAAAAAAATCCACTTGCCCGCTCGCATTTGGAGAAAGATTAAATTAGGTCGAGCAATTGTTTAGGTCCTACTCGCCCTTTCTGGCGAGTAGGAGGGCTAACTGACTTTTGACCTCTGTCTCTGCAAGCAGAGCAAATGTGACAAGATAGCGAGATGTAAAGGCATCTGTATTGCTCACAAAGTGAATGAGCAATAAAAATGCCTTTAAATCCTAACTTGTCACATTTGCTAGGCTTTCAGAGACAGAGGTCCTATACTTTACAGTTAGGTCGAATAGATTTTGTAAAGTTACTAGACCTGCAGGTCTTGTAAAAATGTTTTGAAATTTCGAGCCCTGTGGAACGTGAGTGAGAGTGAGGGAGATGGCAGCAGAAGCACAACAGTGAGAGAAGAGAGAGCTGCAGGGGTGGTCGGTGTGTGTTTCTGCGTGTAAGTGTGTGTGTGCTTGTGCGGGAGTCTGGATTGTGCAAGGGAACATGTGTGTGTGTTGGAATGCATGAATGTGGGTAAGTGACAAAAAGCTATTTTTAATAGTATTTTTAAAATAGTGATTATTTCTAGCATTGTGATTGGTGATTTAGGTTAACCGTGTTTTTGTAACTAGGCAGAGCGTAACTACGTGGAATTCCATGGAGTTTGTATGCAAGTCCACGGAATTCTTCATAGTGCAACCCTGGGAGTTCCGCCCACCCTTAGACTTAACCCCTGCTAATGAATGTTAAAGCTCTGTGCTCCCAATTTAAAAATACCCCTAAGTGATATAGTTAACTTACCTATAAGTCCATAGTATGTGATAGAAAATATACCTACGAACTGTAAGTTAAATATAACTAGTGAATGCAGCAACCATTCTGCCACCCACTTCAGTGACAGTACAAACATGAATGCATGCTTACTACTTGTAGCCTGGCTGTGCAGTTGTAAACTTCAACATTCACCCTGTCAAATTATTACCTTTTGACAGGTCACAATCTTCCCTTTAAAAAATAATAAGTGACCCCTAAGTATTGCTTAGAAGGCAGGATACATGACAAAAGTAGGACACATGACATTACAGTGAAAAAGACCCAAGAGGTATGTCACTTCAGCATGGCTGGCTGTTTCCATAAGAAATAACTGGGACACAATATTTAATTTAATAATGTTATCTCTAGCTTGGACACCCATACAAATTGTATTATTTGATTTTTTGATATAATTATTAAACAGCCAATTCACTGGTGAAGTTGGATTTCCAATAAACATTTTGGATAAAGGTACTTATAGTAAGTTACATTTCTAATTGTAATGAATCTTGAGGCTCATTTGCATGTGCTCCAATTGTCACCTGACAACTGAATAGCCCCCTTGGTGAGGTGTGAAAACTGCTCCAAGAGCAGAACAAAGGCTTGGGTGTGGGGAAGTGTGTCCATTCCTCTGGCAGAATTACTATTTGTTCTGTGCCCATGAACTTGATTAACTTCAACAAGGCCAACTCTGCCACAGGCAAATGCTAGCTGATACGTGGGCAGGGCCCTCCTTTGTTTCCCCAGATGAGCAGGCACCAATGCCAGTGGAAGAGGAGCTGCCCGTAGAACTGGTTTAGCGTGATCACAGAGAAGGGTTTGCTCACTTCAATGATGATGCCATTATGGTGGTCGTAGGAGCTCTGCACGAGGTAGAAGGATTCTGCCATCTTGGTTCTAGGTAGGGTCACTGTGGGATTGTATACAATTGGGTACACAGGATTTTCTGCAAAAGTGGGTAGGGTTACCACTTGAACTTTTACCTCATTGCTTAGAGAGTGGTCAAGTGCTGTGTCCAAGTTCGTGGACCCTTGACAGGTGTCAACATTTACTTCTTCTATCATCTCCTAAAACCTGAAACTTAGAATCTTCTTGGCTTCAAGAACCTCTAGACGACTCCAACGAAGTTGTGTTGCCGCTGGGCCAAAGATTCATATTGCTCTCACTTTTAGCTTTTTCGCAGTAGGTAATCTGATTTATCCAGACCTCAAGGAGAAGGCATCTGGTCTTGTGGAGCCCTCTTCAGCTGCAGCCTGTAGCCTTGCCCTACTGGAATAAACCGAGCCCTACACATGACTAGGTCCAAAGGTAGACATTTTCCCTGCAAGATTCTAATAGAATAAAAAAAAATAGAGACACTTTCCTTGGTGATGCACAAATGATAAATATTCACTGCAACCCTATTTCTAAACATTATCATGCATATGCAATATAGCTCTATCAGTAAAACTATGTCTGTCGCTATTTCTATGGAAAAAGTGTTTTCTGTAAATGACATTGCGCTACCACATGATGCTTTAGTTACATAAAAGAATTGCCCGCCACATGGCCATTAAATCTAGGTAGGTCGCGAAAGATTGTTCTTCTATAGCTTGGATTCCATAAGGTTTTGAAAGTACTGGCATAGACAGTCTTATTGTTGTGGTTTTCCCTGCAGTGACCACACATGAATTTCATTTGTATGTTACAATACTGTAATGGACATTCCAGATGACATTTGGCAATGTGTATAAAGTTGGTCACTGATATCTCTTCTGTTCCCCCATTTCTGTGGGATACACTTGTCCATATCAGCTGGGATGTAGGTTTTGATGGAACAGTTCCTACAGAGGAGGGGATATACAACTGGTCATGAACTAGAGATCATACATGTAATCTGACCCTGAATGGTCTTAGCTACAAATTAGTGTATTTTGATTTGCTTACCTTGGGTTTGCTCTGTCTTAAGGCCAAGTATGTTATGGCCTTGAAGTTCGCTGACAAATTGTGGCATTACAGCAGCCACCTTCTCATTCATTGCAGGGAAATATTTATGTATGTTTTATTTCCTACATATTGTTGTGATGCCTTCCTGTTTTGGTCAGGTTTTTGTGTGGTATCTAACATTGTGTCACTGTCTCGTAATCTCACCCAGAGTGCTTCACGCGGTGCAAAGCCATTACTGCTACCCAGAATGTTGTCCTGGAGGGCCGGTTTTTATAAGGTCCCATATTTGATGACTCAGTTTGTCTTGGGGTCTGTTGACCTCACTTAATCAGGAAATGTCATGTCTCACCTGCCATTACAGGTTTTGACATAATTGGTCCATGGGGTCTCCTGTATATCCTGGCACCATGTGTGTGCAACTTTGAGGATCCTAGTCTCTTCCCTGGACTTGGCCACTCTCCGACTATTTTGTTGAACGTTTTTGAATTGTATTTAGCAGGGCAAGTACCATTTGTGTCCCTCAAATTGTGTGCATCACACATCTCTTAGTGTGTGTGTTTAGTAATGTCGTCATCATTGATCTAGGCATAGTAAATTTAACACTGCACACAATCACTGTGTGCAACAAGGCTGTATCCATAAGGCATAGCATTACACAATAGTTGGTAACTAATTAGAAAAATAACAATATCAATGTTATGTCAGATCTCGGTTCTTGCAGCGCTACAAATAATCTAATAATACTCTAGATATCCAGAAGTATTCTTATACTCTTCAGATTCTTTGTGACTCACACATTTCGTAACTCTGCAACAAGTACAGGAGACAACCAAATGAGTAGACGTCCTACTTTTAAAGTCCAAGGTGTTTTTTAAAGAGGGTAAGCTGTGCCCAAGGATCGTGACAAATTCATGACTCCAAACTGGTGCAAATTCACAGCATGAACATATATTCAGAAAGATGTTTTCTGAAGTTTTCATAGGAATTTCTTTTTTTCACTTATTTGCATGCCGATATTTGTCGAAAGTCATTAAGGTTTCATACAATAAAAATTCATTCCATCCTCTAATTGACGTGAACAGCTGATACATTTTGAGAAAATGTGTCTTATTTTATGTACTATATTCGAAATTAAACAATGTGCCTATTGTATTTGATAGACCTGCGGACCTTGAAGAAAGCAAATGAACATCAACTCCCAGTGATGGAGAGGACATGTCTCAGGAGAATCCCTGGTGTTAGCAGAAGACTGAAACCGAGAAATAATGACACAAACATGCTGTGAATAAAAAAATGCCACACGCTGCCATGACGGAAAACAAATGTTGCTAAATGAGAGGAACATTTACAGCATTTTCCATTTCAAAGCAAAACATTGTTATCTCAGCAGAGAAACTTTCTGGAGCATGACTGCTACAAAGAATGCCAATGTTTGACAGAAAATCTTACACTCACGTTAATGTTCAAAGCCAAGAAAACAAATAAGAACACGGTTACCCATGCAGCCAATGTCAAGGATTATTCTTAATACATATTTATATCTTTGTAGTATCATACCTAAGCTTCAGGATCAGCTTTAGGGAAGCTCATTTTTATCATATGTTGGATTTTTAAAAAATATTTTGCAATACTTGTTAAAGATGTTTGTAAGTAAAAAGCATCAACCCCAAGTACTTTAATTTGCATTTACTAAGCATATGAATCACTATGTTCTATTCGAGTCAATGTTACAAGCATGTTGGTAGATGCATTTCTACTACTACACACACCATATTGAGTGAAACACCAAAGGCCCTGTTGGACCCAACCTCATGGCGTGGTCCTTACCCCCGGGGATTGTGCCCGTTCCCCGCCCCGGCCTTCACGGGCCACCCTTCTGAACTGCACCGAGGCCCTTCATCCTGAGCTGCACGAGGTCGCATACCTCTCGTGGCTCCGCCATCTTGTTGGCATCCACGTGACTCTGTGCGCCAGCCAGCGCGACCCCGCTCAACCCGGCCTCGACCCCAGCGAAGCCCCGACATCGGGGCACCACGAACTGGCCAGGGGGTGCCGCAGGAACCATTCATCGCCCCCGGCGGAGGACAGTATCGATGGGACCCCCAACTGTCCTCCCCTCTCGAGGTGTGATCGCCCTGCAACTCCCTTGGGCCTGGCGCCTCTCCTGCTGGGCGTCTGGCCACCTCCACCCGGCCTCTCCGCCCCCCCCGGGCGCCTGGGTCCGGACATCAAAGGGCTCCAGACCTATATCTGGGGCGACCCCGCCACAGATCGGCAGTTGTATCCCGGAGTCGAGAGCCCTGCTGATTGAATCGCGGCTGACCCTACGGAGAAGAACTCTTGTCGGAACCATCACGAGCCCTGCTGACTGCGTCGCGGCTCCTTCTTGTGAACACTTTGAAGCCACCTGGAACATTGGAGCCCTGCTGGCGCTGTCGCGGCCCAACCTCGCTGAAACCTCCCTCGGAGCCCTGCTGACGACGTCGCGGCTCGAGCTGAGCAGAAACCATCTTGAGAGCCCTGCTGATTGGATCGCGGCTCTCCACGAACTGTACGCCGGAGCCCTGCTGACGCCGTCGCGGCTCGACCCCTCCGAGATCCGGAGGTCCTCCAGCTTGAGGATAAGAACTGGGCCCCAGGTACCCTCGTACCGCACTCCTGCCAAAGACTGTCCCGCTACCCCTACCCTTCCAAAGAGACACTGAGACTTTTGGTGGATCCCTCGATCCCTTCGTGTAAATATTGACCTCGTAACCTTTTTATTGCTGATAAAGAATTGCTTGTCTTGAGACAACCTCCTTGAGTCCTGTGTGGTGGTGTTACTGTGCTAGTACGTGATAGGAGAAGGATCTCTCAGGAGACTTCTCGGCAGCGCTCGGCTACTTCGTACAGTGTGAGGGCCCCCCTTGGTGGTCTCGCCGACTCCTCGGGATCCGCCTTCCAACATTTGGTGTCAGAAGTGGGATCCGAGCCGAACGCAGTACGTACCAGCCAGTACCCACTAGCTACCCATCCAAACGTACAGTAATCATGAGCAGCCAGGAAAACAACGCGACAATGGAGTTCCAGCCCGAACGGCTGGAAGAATATACGCACAAAGAGTTAAAACAGTTCTGCAAAGACAAAGGCATTGCAACCACCGGCCTAGGTACCAAAGAAGACATGCAGAAAGCTCTGAAGACATGGCTGGAGGCCGGGGCGGGCCCCTCCCAGGAGGAGGGTCCCTTGCCCCTGACTGAGACCACATCAACCGCACTGACTCCGGCAACCGGAGGAAGAAAGAGCCTAGAAACCGGCCTCTCCGAAGAAGAAATACGAGAGCGGGAGAAGGTCCGGAACCACGAGCTAGAGCTCGCACGACTGCGGCTGGACGGCGAACTCCAGCTGGCGGAAAAGAAACTGGCCCTAGAGCAGCTATGGCTTCAAGAGGAGATAGAGGTTAAGAGACGACACCGGGAGTTGGAGGAAAAGAAACTGACCCTTGAGCACGAGCGCAGTCTCAAGGAGCTCGAAATCAAGGCCAAGAACGGAGGGACCAACGCCCCCAGTACTAGAGACCCTCTACCGCCTTCCGAGACCAAGGTACATATCCCGAAAGAGGTCGTCAAGGAGTACTACAAGAATGACGACATCCAACAATGGTTCAAGGCCTACGAGGTGGCCATGACCTCTCATCGGGTGCCCCGAAAAGACTGGGCGCGGGCCTGTGGGGGCGGTTCCTGAGTGAGGGTCGAGACACACTGCTCCAGCTGCCGGAGGAGGTGATGACCTCCTACGATCACATGAAGGAGGCCCTGCTCACCCGCTACGGGCTAACCGCGGAAATGTACCGCCAGCGGTTCAGAGACTGCAAGAAAATCCCGGGTACCACCTGGCTGGAGTATGTGGACTTTTTCAGTCGGGCCCTAGAAGGGTGGATCAAAGGTAGCAAAGTAACCACCTACGGGCAGCTGGTCGACCTCATCGTGTGGGAACATCTCTCCAACAATTGCTTCGTGGAACTGAGACAGCACCTCCTCGACAGCAAAATGACCGACCCGCGAAAACTCGCCGTCGAGGCCGATCGATGGGTCAACTCCCGGGTCCCCCGGAACTCAATGGGGGAGTACCAGAGGAACCCCACCGGGCCCCCCCGCCAACGCGGTGGAGGGGGAGGGCCAAACAGGAACCGAGACCCTCCCGCCGGGGCCCCCAGGAGCCCCCCTCGAGGGCCACCACAGCTACAACTCTCCCCGGGCCTAGCCCGAAGGGGGGCGCCCCAGGCCAGATCCGGACCACGGCCACCAGTAATGTGCTACGGCTGCCAACAAACCGGACACTATGCCAGCGATCCGGTCTGCCCCCTGAACCGAAGAAACGGGGCCGGCGGGCCCCCGCCCCGACAGCTGGCGGCCGCCGCCCTGGGAGGAGAAGAAGAGGAAGAGGAGACCCTCGACCGAGGGACCACTGAATGGGAGCCGGCAGCCATGTTCCTGGTCTGCCTGGGTAGCCGAGAAATGGTGCCCTGCACCCCCATCCCAAGCAACACCCAGAAGTACCGGCAGCAGGTCAATGGACAACGGGCCGAAGCCCTTCGTGACACCGGCGCCAGTGTCACCGCTGTCCGCTGCCACCTGGTGACCCCCGAACAGATCCTACCGAATGTGCTGTGCCCCGTCCGGACGGCCGACAACAGCGAAAGCCTGTGCCAGATGGCCCTGGTCCCCTTCGAGTGGGGAGGGGTGACGGGCCTGCTGAAGGTGACAGTACGCGACGACGCCCCCGTCGACTGCCTCCTGGGGAACGACTTGGAGAGTTCCCCCTGGGCTCAAGTAGAGCGACAAGAGCACCTCCGAATGCTGGGACTATCTGACTGGGCCTGCGCCATCACCCGGTCCATGACCGCCCGGGCTCCCCGCTCATCCTCGGCCTCCGGGGCCGCCCAGCCTGAGGGGCTCGCACCCCCTCCCGCCAGCAGCGAGGGGGAGGCGGACACCGACCCTGGGCCTAGTGAATCCTCCCCCGAAGAGATGGTTTCCCCGTGCGCCCTACCAGAGCTGACACAATGGCGACACGAAGGGGGCCCCACCCGGGAGCAGTTCCAACAAGAGCAGCAGTCCTGCCCCACTCTCGAAGGGGTCCGCCAGCAAGCCTCCGCCCAAACCAACGGGGACCAGACCGGCACCCACTGGGTCTACTGGGCCAAGGGCCTGCTATACAGTGAGCAAAAAGTGGCAGAACTCGGGGCCAGCCGAGTGTTGGTGGTTCCCCTCCGCTTCCGGGAGTTCCTGCTCAACCTGGCACATGATATGCCCCTCGCCGGACACTTGGGGCAAGACAAAACGTACAGCCGTCTGGTGACCCACTTCTACTGGCCCCGGATGCGGAGAGATGTGGACAACCACTGCCGGTCCTGCCAGACCTGCCAAGCCAGCGGGAAGACAGGGGGTCGGGTCAAGGCCCCCCTCCAACCCTTTCCAGCCGTCAGCACCCCGTTCGAACGGGTCGGAATCGATATCGTGGGGCCCCTGGACCCCCAGACCGCCCTGGGCCACCGCTTCATCCTGGTCCTCGTGGACCACGCCACCAGGTACCCGGAGGCGGTCCCGCTAAAAACTATAACGGCCCCCGTGGTAGGCCGGGCCTTAATGGGGATCTTCTCCCGAGTGGGATTTCCCCGTGAAGTGGTGAGCGACAGAGGCACGAACTATATTTCCAGGTACATGCGGTCCCTGTGGCAGCAGTGCGGGGTCACATACAAGTTCACGACCCCCTATCACCCTCAGGGGAACGGACTGGTTGAGCGGTTCAACAGAACATTAAAGGGAATGATCCAGGGCCTGGAAGAGCCCCTCAGGCGGAGATGGGATGTCCTGCTGCCGTGCCTCCTGTTTGCCTATCGGGAGGTCCCGCAGAAGTCCCTGGGGTTCAGCCCGTTTGAACTATTGTACGGACACCCGGTCCGCGGACCGCTCAGCCTGGTCAAGGAGGGCTGGGAGACGAAGCCCCAAGGCGCCCCTCCTGACGTCTACCGATACCTCCTGACCCTCCGAAACCAGACCCGCAAGTTCCGAGCCATGGCCGAAGCCAACCTCGAGGCCAGCCAGGAGGACATGAAGCGGTGGTACGATCGGAACTCCTCTACCATAGAATTCGAGCCAGGTCAGAAAGTATGGGTCATGGCCCCGGTTGAACCCGGCGCCCTCCAGGACAAGTGGACCGGGCCCTTCAAGGTGGTGGAGAGGAAAAGTCCTGTCACCTACCTGGTCGACCTGGAGTCCCCCCGGAACCCCCTCCGGGTCCTACATGCTAACAGGCTAAAAAAACCCCACTTTGCCCGGACCGAACTGAGCCTGCTACTGGCGACCGACGAGGGGGGCGAGGACGACTCCGAGCCCCTGCCCGACCTCTTGCAGTCCAACGTCCATGATGGATCAATCAAAGGTGTCCAACTCGCCTCTTCCCTGACTCCGGAACAGCGCAACGACTGCCAGCAACTGCTGCAGGACTACGCAGCCCTCTTCTCCCTCACCCCGGGGGTGACCCACTGGTGCATCCACGACGTCGACACCGGGGAGAGCCCCCCCGTGCGACACAGAGCCTACCGGGTACCCGACCGAGTGCGGGTATGCATCCAGGCCGAAGTAACGAAGATGCTGGCCCTGGGGGTCATCGAACCCTCCGACAGCCCGTGGGCCAGCCCTGTCGTCCTGGTGCCAAAGGCCGCAGCTCCCGGCCACCCCCCGGAGTTACGATTCTGCGTGGACTACCGAGCCCTGAATGCAGTGACCAAGACGGACGCCCACCCTATACCCCGGGCCGACGAACTCATCGACCGCTTAGGGGCCGCTCGCTACTTGAGCACGCTGGACCTCACCGCCGGGTACTGGCAGATCCAGCTCACCCCCGGCACCCAAGAAAGATCCGCCTTTTCGACCCCGGATGGGCATTACCACTTTCGGGTGATGCCCTTCGGAATGAAGAACGCCCCGGCCACTTTCCAAAGACTGGTGAACAAGGTTTTGGCCGGGCTTGAGGCCTTCAGCGCGGCCTACCTAGATGACATTGCCGTGTACAGCAACAACTGGGCAGAGCATCTCCTTCACATTAAAGCCGTCCTGGCCGCCCTCCAGCGGGCCGGGCTCACAATCAAGGCCAGCAAATGCCAGATCGGCCACGGATCCGTGACCTACCTGGGCCATCAAGTAGGGAGCGGGCAGGTGGCCCCTCTCCAACCGAAAATAGATGCCATCCAGGCCTGGGAACCCCCCACTACCCAGACCGCTGTCCGGGCCTTCCTGGGTATCACCGGATACTACCGGTGGTTTATCCGGGACTATGGGAGCATTGTTGGCCCCCTCACAGAACTAACGTCCAAAAAGCAGCCCAAGAAGGTGCACTGGACACCCCGCTGCCAAGCAGCCTTCGACACCCTAAAGACAGCCATGTGTACTGCCCCGGTACTGCAGGCCCCTGACTACAATAAGGAGTTCGTGGTGCAGACGGACGCCTCCGAGTATGGGATCGGGGCCGTCCTGTCCCAGGCCGATGAAAAGGGGCTCGACCGACCGGTGGCCTTCATCAGCCGACGGCTACTGCCCCGGGAGCAACGATGGAGCACCATCGAGCGTGAGGCCTTCGCTGTAGTGTGGGCCCTCAAGAAGCTCCGGCCCTACCTCTTCGGTACCCACTTCCGGGTCCAGACTGACCACCGGCCCCTGCGGTGGTTAATGCAAATACGGGGCGAGAACCCCAAGCTGCTGCGATGGTCCATCTCGCTACAAGGGATGGACTTTGACGTTGAACACCGGCCCGGCAATGACCACGCCAACGCCGACGGCCTGTCCCACTTCTTCCGCCCTGACGAGGAGAATCCCCAAGGAGATGGGTGACTCTCCATGCCTTCGGCTGGGGGGGACGCCTGTTGGACCCGGCCTCGTGGCGTGGTCCTTACCCCCGGGGATTGTGCCCGTTCCCCGCCCCGGCCTTCACGGGCCACCCTTCTGAACTGCACCGAGGCCCTTCATCCTGAGCTGCACGAGGTCGCATACCTCTCGTGGCTCCGCCATCTTGTTGGCATCCACGTGACTCTGTGCGCCAGCCAGCGCGACCCCGCTCAACCCGGCCTCGACCCCAGCGAAGCCCCGACATCGGGGCACCACGAACTGGCCAGGGGGTGCCGCAGGAACCATTCATCGCCCCCGGCGGAGGACAGTATCGATGGGACCCCCAACTGTCCTCCCCTCTCGAGGTGTGATCGCCCTGCAACTCCCTTGGGCCTGGCGCCTCTCCTGCTGGGCGTCTGGCCACCTCCACCCGGCCTCTCCGCCCCCCCGGGCGCCTGGGTCCGGACATCAAAGGGCTCCAGACCTATATCTGGGGCGACCCGGCCACAGATCGGCAGTTGTATCCCGGAGTCGAGAGCCCTGCTGATTGAATCGCGGCTGACCCTACGGAGAAGAACTCTTGTCGGAACCATCACGAGCCCTGCTGACTGCGTCGCGGCTCCTTCTTGTGAACACTTTGAAGCCACCTGGAACATCGGAGCCCTGCTGACGCTGTCGCGGCCCAACCTCGCTGAAACCTCCCTCGGAGCCCTGCTGACGACGTCGCGGCTCGAGCTGAGCAGAAACCATCTTGAGAGCCCTGCTGATTGGATCGCGGCTCTCCACGAAGTGTACGCCGGAGCCCTGCTGACGCCGTCGCGGCTCGACCCCTCCGAGATCCGGAGGTCCTCCAGCTTGAGGATAAGAACTGGGCCCCAGGTACCCTCGTACCGCACTCCTGCCAAAGACTGTCCCGCTACCCCTACCCTTCCAAAGAGACACTGAGACTTTTGGTGGATCCCTCGATCCCTTCGTGTAAATATTGACCTCGTAACCTTTTTATTGCTGATAAAGAATTGCTTGTCTTGAGACAACCTCCTTGAGTCCTGTGTGGTGGTGTTACTGTGCTAGTACGTGATAGGAGAAGGATCTCTCAGGAGACTTCTCGGCAGCGCTCGGCTACTTCGTACAGTGTGAGGGCCCCCCTTGGTGGTCTCGCCGACTCCTCGGGGTCCGCCTTCCAACAGGCCCTCTATCAGAACAGAAACAACTTTGTGTGGCACAATGTTATTACACTAGTATTTTAAATGGTGTAGTAACTGAGTACAATACAGAGGGGTGAGCATTTTTCAAAGAAATATGTATATGTATATTTTTTTTTTCACTGAAAAAAACATTACATTGATGTCATATATATAAAGGCCAGGTCTGGTGTCTCAGTAGACTAAGGCATTCACTACAGAGGCCTGTGTTCAACCTCATGGACACAGATTCAAATCCTGGCGGGTCCACTCCGCTTTCATTCATATGAGGTTGATAAAACTAGTACCATTGAGTTGGGCAACAAACATCTGTTATTCGGCGCCAAGATACCCTTCTGGGTGAACGTGTGCTTTACAAATATCCATCTTATAGTTTGGTAAAACTATCAGTTATAAAGTAACATTTTAAACTCAAATTCACCAGGCATACTTGTAACTATAACCTGCACTCAGCCATGCATTACTTATGACCTCATATATAACATCACTTATGACATGTTCAATTTCATACTTGATAACATCACCGACATCTCAAATCACATAATTGATATGTCTTTGTTTAAACATTTTAAAGTCATATTAGCACTTTAAAATTAATATAATCCAGTAACATACATGAGCAATTATACATATGATATAGTCTATTGCTTTAAAAAAAAATCAAAAACCACAATTCATGTTGTATTAGTGATGCAGCCGCCACCTGCAGGCCTGTGAGTGAAACCTACTCCTAGAGCAAGAGACAAAGACTTGGAGGTGGGAAAGTGTTTTGGTTCCTTTGGCAGCATGGCCATTTGGGCAGTGCCCAGTAACCTAATTATCTTCAAAGGGGCCTCCCCTATTACAGGCAGATGCCGGATGATAGTTGGACAGGAACATCTTTGTTTACCCAGTTCGCAAGGAACACAGCAAGTTACAAGAGGCCTTCTTATTTCGACCAGATCAAACTGGACATGGGCTAGGCCTTGCTGTTAGCCACAGGTGGAGTCAGTCTTGACCCCCAAGTGCTAATATCTATGTCCAGGAAACATGGGCTGTGGTAAAGTGTACTCCCCCTAACTTCCTGAGAAACCTGGAACTTAAAAACATTTTAGCTGCAGAGACCTGCACAGGACCACGACAAACTTGCCAACTTTAGGTTTACTTTTGTCATTTTGGTGCAGGTTTAATTATTAAAATGTAATTTAAATTTCTAAATTTTCAATCAGAAAGTGTTGGCAGCCATCTTAGGACTTGGCTTGAAGCCAAGTCCCCTCCCTCCCCAAAAAAGTAACAAATTATGAAAAGGGGGCAGGGTAGGAATACCCCGACCCCCCAGATATGATGGGGGGGTCGGGGTATTTTGACGTGAATTCGCAAGTGGATCTACTGCAAAATTTAAATAAAACTATGTGCAGGCTCCCCCGAGTTTGTTTTTTACTGTCACAAGCACTTTTTTTAGCACTAATTTCAGCTTCACTATGGAGTAATCTTTGAAACTGTGAATTTACTATTACAATTATTGTATATAAATCGTGTTGATCACCAAGTGGATTGGATCAGTATCTAATTATCTCAATGTGGGGTGTTTTTTTGTTTCACTGCGTTTCCCTCTGGAAATCATCATTGTTTCAGTTGGACCATCTTCAGAAACAGGCACTGTCTTCAGTGTAGATTTTTACCCTCCCCCAAAGGAGCCCACTCTTGCCATTTCACTTACTGGTGCTCCATTTCTGCACATTTCTCCGCACCCTGTATTAGAACCAAATGGCTTCAAGCAGTGTTGTGTGCATGTGTGCGCATGACTTCAAATATGAAAGCAACATGTGTGTGCTGAAGTGAACAAAACATGAGGCTCTATAAAAATCTATGTTGTCTGCTTGTATCTGGCCAGCAGGTGACACCGCTGCTTCCCTGCAGAACTGTGCTCTAATCTTGAAGAGATTACACTGCATGGAGATCTGTCAATACATCTGTCAATATGATTACAGATGCTGGTGGATTAAGGGGAAGGATTGGTCAAGTGTACCAGACGAATAACCCAGGGGACCAAGGTAAATGATGTGAACTGATCGCTACATTTGTCTTTCATTTTGTAGCGCTGTATTCCATATATAGGGGCAGATTTATGAGTCCCTTGCGCCACTTTTGCGTCACTTTTAACATGGGAAAAGTGACGCAAAAGTGGCGCAAGGGGCTCATAAATCTGCCCCATAGTGTTTAAATACCAACATGTATTTAGTCTGTGTATTATGCCAGCCGAAGTGTACATCCACTGGACAAAGTACATGTCAAATATAATGTAAAACCCACAGGGTCTGTAAGTAAACCCGCAAGATGAATATGTGTTGACACAGCAGGATTGGACAACCAGAGTTAAGACGCCCTGTGAAAATGCAAGAATACTGCAAAGAGAAATGAAACATCCCACATTAGAGCTTTCTCCCACTTGAAAAAGTCGACCGCATACTCCAGGCAAAGGGGGAGCAGAGGGGCTCCAAACAACTTTTCCCAAACAAGTTTGGGTGATTGAGACTCGCAACAAAACTTCACACATCCCCTACAACAAAGTAACTGGGCGCTTTAAAGCAAATCCCACCATGCCTCAGAAACAGGCACCAAACACAACCCTAATCATAGGTTCAGCTACAATTGCATAACAGGTGCTCTAAAAACAATCATCTGGGGAATCTTAAACAAACCACCAGAGAAGCCTCAAAGTACCCAACAGGATACTGTCTAAACTTCATAACAGAAGATACAAAATGAACCCAATGTAGTCTCTTAAACAATCCAGAATAAAGACCCCAAATAACCCAACAGGTGTTGCAAAAGCAATCCACAATTTAGACTACAAAACCACCCTTTTGGAAGCTCTCGAACAATCAATACCAGAATCTCCAAAAATAACCCAAATGAAGGCTGAGGTGCAATCCAAAATAACTGAAGTTCCAATAAGACCACAAATGGTGTTCAAAACAATCCAACAGGATGCTTTTTAATATCTGAAATAGAGCCTCTAAAATAGCCCTATTTGAGGCTTTCAATCAATACATTAAAGTCTCCAAAATTATCTTGTGGACTTCAAGCAATCCCCAAACAATTGAGGTTCCACACAACCCACTGAGAGTCACTGAAGCAGTCTACCGCAGAGGCTCCAAAACAACCTACAACAAAAGTTCCAAAGCATCACAACGATGGGTCTCAAACATTTACAATGAAAGCTGAAAGATAATTAACAGATGACCGAAAACAATTCGCAGCATAGGCCCCAAAACACCACAACATCACAAGTGGAGCCGGCCGACCCATATCAAATCTCTGCTTTAGTCTGGAGCTGTTGTGGTTCCTCTGTGAGTATTGCTGTACAGCCTGTTACTTACTCCTGACTGGACATCAGAGAAGAAATGCAGCAAGTTCCCACTTTTCGGTGTGCTAGATCAATCCTATTGTTGCTGCTCGGTGAGTCAGATGGTGGGAAGGTTTGACGTAACACAGCCTGCCACAGCACAGCGGCTGCTTCTGCCTGCCTGGAGGATGACTTCGGCAGTGGAGATAAAGGAGGGGGGAGGGGTACAGCTTTCAACAGTGGTCTAGTGCAAAAAGGTGGTGTAAAGAAGGCTCCTGCAGCCTCCAACCATCATGGGCTTCTTACTCCTTCAGGGAGCCCCATATGGTCCAGGACCAATTAGGGAGACTAAAGGGACCCTCCACTTTCTACAGGGGTGTATCATTTTGAGTTCCTGAATTTCCACACACCACGTGCAGTAGGGACCGAGTCTCACAAATGTCCTTCAACCTCTGGCTGAGTGGGGCCTTCTGGAAGGTTTGGGCACCCCTCTGCTGCAGAGACTGCAGAATGCTACGTCACGCCCTTTGGGTTTCTGGGATTCACTGTGTCATATGGAGAGGGATGGTATGGTATGCTGCTGAGTACAGCTCGGGCCCGGGGAAGTTGAGAATACAGGTGCAGCACACATTAAACACACGCTGAGCGCTGGAGCATTGGGAACTTTAAGGGCACTAATGCAAACAATGAAACTGGAACTCCCAGAACTCTGATAAAGCAGTAAGAGACAGCTGTAATGAAGGGTCAGTGGACACTTCAGACTCTTGAAGACCAATGCAGCTGCGCCCGCTGGACCATCCATAGCTACGCTGACCTAGACGGCACGACTTCCCTACAGTCAGGGAGTGGGGGAACTTTCTAAGACCAAGGATGCAGCTCGCCCAGAAGCCTGCTGGATATGCATGTGGTGGGACAGGGTGGGAGGGGGGGGGACTGATTTCAACAGATGTCCAAATATCCCCCTCTACATACAAGAGGAAAAACAGTCTGGGAAGAACAGGCACCCTTGCTCTAGCCCAGGAAGTGAGGAGAGAGCGTCCCCTGAGAGAGAGAGAGAGAGAGAGAGAGAGGGAGGATGTATATAGCACCCGATGCTGCCCAGGCTTGGGCCAGGGGTCTCAAGATTAGACTGTACGGTAGAGGGAGGAGGAGGTGACATCTTCCGAGACTGAGGAAGACTGGCACTCCCACTATAGGCCAAAAGAAATGCACTCAGGAGAGAGGGCTCTGTGTCCTTAGGGCTCTGTGTCCTTAGGGCTCTGTGTCCTTAGGGCTCCGTGTCACACAATACAAACACAATACAAACATGCATCATCATTAGCGTGAAATAAAGGCATTGCTGAAGCTGCTTTGTGGATCATGTTTTTACCAAGACAGGAAGCAGGTCAATGTCCTTTTGTCTGGTCCTCTTAGGGGAAAGCTTATATAGTTTGACGAGAGTCACAAATCCCTGTTTACATTTGTGTCTTTTGTTGTACCCTGTCATATGCAGCCAAATATTAGTCCGTTTTCTTCTGGGAAAAGAGGGTAGGTTATTTACATATAAGTTATACAGTGGCTCTTGTTATAACCCTGTGGATGTAGGGGCTTAGCTATCAATGCTGCAGGAGGTGCAGTAGCACCAGGACCAAGAAGGCTGAGGGGCAACTGAACCCTAAGTACCGCTAAATGTTAATATCAAAACAGCAGTTCGGGCGTAAGTGCATTTTCTTGTTTTCAGAAGAGCCAATGGCAGCTCAACTACGCAATCATGTGGATGGTCAGGTGAGGTGGCACTCTCTGAGAAATGACTTCATGCCCATTACAGCGAAGCCAAGGGGACACTTAGTGAAGCAGATGTGCCCAGGCACCGAGTGCGCAGCTTCAGCACAGAGTGTCGTGGAAAGCGTGTAGGGGAAGGGTCATGGGCGTAGCTTCCACCAGTGCACCAGTTGCAGTCGCATCGTGGCACAGAAACCTGAGGGGCCCATTAAACTTAGGTATTTACAGTGTTTGCTACCTCAGCAGCAGTCAAAGTGGCAATTTTTCTTGTTTGAACCAGGGCCCTTGGCATCCTCGCTATGCTACTGTTCAGGGTGTCAGGTGTATGTGGAGGTGGGGTGGGATTTTAAATCCATTCTAAACCCAAATGAAAGGAAATACAAGTGGCGGAGGGGCACACGCTTATATTTGAGGTGATACAGCTGCCACAATATTCTGGGAAATTAACGTAGGGATGAAAACAGCTTTTGCAACTGGCAGCAGCACTTTTAGTGGGCAGGCGCTGAGTAGCATCGCTTGTTTTAGAGGGAGAGTGCTGGTGCTTCACAGCAGGTTTGCAATACTTTTAAGATATATTCTCACCACATTGGCAAGATGGAGTGTGGCGGTAGTGTGGCATTCCAAAAAAGAATTCTTAGAGAATGGAGCTATGTTTACCTACAAGGGATGTATTCACGCTATGTGGCAAATGTAAAGTGTCATGGGCGCAAGTGCAAACAAGGAAAAAGAACCGGCTGGCTGCCGCGTGAAATGTGAAATACAGAAATAATTCGGGTTCAGTGGATCCCTCAGGCTTCTGGACACCGGTGCCACTGCACCAGCTGCTCCAATGGAAGCAACACCCCTGGCACGATGTGCTGAACACACAGGCATTCATCCAGACTGTAGCCCCAACAACAGCCCAGAGACCAGGACGGATCAGACTGTAAATGTTTACCTCTGACACCCAGTGCAGCTTCAGCTCCTCCAGCAGCTGAGTTCTGGATACGTTTACATAGCCTATGGTTGGAGAGACTGAAAAACAGCAGTACCGTCTGCAGCCCAGGTGTGGTGGTGTGTCTGTGGGTCAATGAGTGGGGACTGGCCCTTACAGACTGAGACACCGACAACCCCTGCTCATGCCTCGCTCTGCTCTCACCTAAGATGCCATCCCGGAGCTCTCAGGAGGTGGGAAGCTTGCCTTACACAAACAAGGGGGAGGCGAGTCCCAAGGGGACGGGGTTGGGGAGACACACAGTACCTGCTGTGGGATCTTCTTCCCTGCCAGTTTCTGCGGCACAGGCAGATGTATGGGAGAGTGAGAGTCTAGCACTGTCTGATCAGCCTTGTAATCCAACCCCATCAACCACAGCTCACTACTGGACTACTGTGTCCTTGGAAAACATGTTCTGATTGTTATCCTCTGTAGCCATGGTCTTAGAGCACTTCGAATATGACCTCGCATCTCCTCTGATGATCTTGCTGTTGTCCCATGTACCCAGTCCTGGCCACTGGACCCATGACGACAGTCTGTCCCCATGATCTCAGCAAAATGGGCCCTATGAGGGGTGCTATGCAGCCCCCCTTCCCTTAGAAAAGAAAACCCTTTTTTAAAAAGCTTGCCAACTCCCTGGAGGCCCTTCCCCCATTCCTACCACTCTGCAAACATGCTGCTGGTTCAGGGATGAAGTCCTCTTGGCTGCTGAGGGTCCTTTGGGTCCAATAAGACCCCTTGTTACCTCCACTAAGCCCCACACAATTGCTGTGAGGTGGTGGGAGGCAATGCCCCCTTTCTCCACTACTCTGCAAACACGGTGCATTGCTGGTGGGGGTATGACATCCTCTTGCCTCCTGATGGCCTCAGGACTAAAGTGGACTTCTTCCACCCAACTGGTAGTGTGCCAGGAGGTGCGTTTGCAGAGTGGTGGAGAAAGGGGCCACTGAAAATCGCTCAGCAAATCCACTGTGTGGGACTTACTGTAGGTAACAGGAGGGGTAGTTGGCCCCCAAGGACCCTCTGGAGCCAAGGGGACTTCATCCCTCAGCCAGGAGTTTGCCAGGATACAAAAAACAGTGGTCCTAGACCTATATTTAAATTGAATTAATCAAAAATGTTTCGATTTTACATATTATTGAATAAATTTATACAACATGAAAAGTGCAACAAACGACCATGGAATCGATCACCATATATTTATTTCAAGCAATTTTGGTGAAGGCCAAACAATCAATATCATCAATAATTTGAGAAAGGTTGCTCCAGAGGGAGACGTGCAGTGAAAACAGGGTGCTCGGGTGTGAAGTGACGAAGGAGAATAATTCCACACAATATATATAGAAAATTGTTTTATATGTCAAAGCAAAAGCAAAAAGAACGGTTGTAAATCACCATCCTTTGGAAATCTGGCCCAAATGTATTCCCACAGACATTTATATCAATTATCCCTAGAAATCAATTCTGGGATGGCACATGAAAAAAGGGTTAAGGGTCCAGACTAGATTAATTGGGCGTCGACGTTTCGATCCGACTTGTGACCAGAAGGGGGGTTTTTATTCCTCGGTCTTGCGGATCTTCATCGGGACTGAACTGGGCAACCCATCAATTAGGAGTGAGCAATGAAGTCCATGATTCCTTTAATGAATCCAAGGAAGGGGATATGAGTCTCCAAAGTAATCTTAACACTTAGTGTCCAATGAATGTACCCCGGTAGCGTCAAGGAGATGATAATTCCAAACCAGTAGCATTAGTCAATCTGTCAAACGGGCTCCGGGGGAGATTTTCAGCAGAAGTGCGACAAACAGTCCGCGTCCGTCTCCAGGCTTGTCAATAATGCCTAGTTAGCCAGGAGGCATGTTTGCAGAGTGGAAGAGAAAGGGTGACGCAGATAAAGAAATTTGGATAATTTACAAATACTAACAAGCTTATGTAGGGAAAACAGAGCTCTGATTGGCTGCCAACACTTCAACCAGGATGTGTTGGCAGCCATCTTGTGACTTGGCTTTGGTCGAGTCCCCCAAAAAATGGGAAATAAAAGAAAAGAGGGCAGGATAGGAATACCCTGACCCCAAGCCATGGTCTCCTGTGCTCGTTTTTTAAAAGGGCCCTTAGGTGGGCGAGGTCCCGGAGGAATTTTATAAACAAAGTAGGGGTGGGCATGGAGCCCCCCTCCATGGGCTTAATTTTTACCCAGGGACCACCACCTCCCCAGGGCTTAATTTTAATAAAGAAGGGTGGTGCTCGCACTTCGGAGCCCCGGGGACCAACATCTCCAGGGGGCCATAAATAAATTGACTTGGGGGACAATGCAGGCCCACAAAAACCAGGGACCACCACCTCCCTGGGGCTAAATACAATGAAATGGGGCGGTACCTGTGGACTCCCCTGAGCCCCTGGGACTAATACCACCCTGGAGCTATAATAAAATTGACAATGGGTGGCTGCATGGACCCCAAGGGGCCCAGGGAGCACCACCTCCCTGGGGCTCAGTTAAATATTGAGCAGGGAGCTGCGTGGACCCCCATGCTTCCCTGTGGACGACCACCTTCCCAGAACATTTTTCTTTTTTTTTAAATATGAGGGGGCTGTTCTTGTCCCTGGGCACCACCACCTCCACTGGGTGGCCCATGCAAACAGAAGGAGAGGGCCGCACAGCTTCCCCTCATGGAGCCTTAATAACCCTGGGAACTGCCACTGCCCAGGGCCGGCTACTGCGATGTCGTGGGCTGCCCACACCTGGGACATAGTTTTTTGCTTTTGCTTGGTGGCAGCTTTGACAGCTCTGGCTAAGCAATAGAAAACATTCTGGTTTTAGCGGGTGGGAGTTGTGAAAATGCTCCTGCCAACTTGAACTGAACTATTAATTTCTTTCCCTGCCCACAGTGATGTGGGCAGGGAAAGAGATAAAATGATTGCTCCCGCAGAGAGGGAGCTGCCTTTCCAGCAACTCCATACATGCAGCAGCAATGCTGGCATTGTAAGGTCCTAGGGGCTCCATATGCAGTCACAGGGAAAAGTGCAAAAAGAGGCAAAATAAAGGTCAGCAATGAGCAGAAAGAGGCAAAATAAAGGTAAGAAACTAGCAGAAAGAGGCAACATAATGATCAGCAACAAGCAGAAAGAGGCAAATTAAAGGTGACAAACGTGCAGAAAGAGGCAGGTTAAAGGCCTTAAGGGAGCAAAAAGAGGCAGAATAGAGGTCAGAAACCAGCATCAAGAGGCAGAACAAAGGTAAAAATGAGCAGAAAGGCAAAATAAATGTCAGAAGCGAGCAGGAAGAGGCAAAATGACAGGCAGAAAGACAAATTAGAGGTCAGAAACGAGCAGCAAAAGGGCAAAATAAAGGTCAGGAATGATCAGAAAGAAGCATAATAATGGGCAGAATGAGCAGAAAGAGGCAAAATAGAGGGCTGGAGTGAGGAAAGAAGAAGCTGAAAAAGAGCAGAAAATGTGTGGAGGAGGCACAAAAATGAAGGCAGCAGAAAGTAGCAGACTGCAGGTAAGCTGGACCATCACAGGGGGAACTGACACAAGGGCCTGTCCGATGTGCCACTCTAATTTTTTTTTACCATGCACCCATTGACAGACCCATTCATGCATGAATACACTCACTCACAGATGTACTCACACACTCATGCAGCCACTCAGAGACTAATGTACCCACTGACAGATATATTCAGACACTCATGCACCCACTCACAGGTCCACTCACACACTCATGTACCAATTCACAGAACCACTCAGAGGATCTCATATGCTCTTACAGACCCACTCAGACACTCATCCACTCATCCATCCACTCACAGATGTACTCAGTCATGCACCCACTGACAACACAGTCACTCACCCATTCGCAGTTCCACTCAGAGACTCTCACAACCACTCACAGGCCCACTCAAAGAATGACGCATCTACTCACTTACACAGTCAGAGATTCATCCATCCATTCACAGACCTTCAAAGTATGGGTGGGCGGAGATCACAGAGTCCAATTATCTGGATTTCCATGGAGTTGAAAAAACTCCACTTTGCTACACGGAGTTCCGCTTGCGGGTGGAGGATGTCTGCATGCCCATTCGAGGTGCGTTTGGAACACGGAGTGTGTCTGAGCACTATAAAGTCACACGTGAATGGCACTACACGGTTCTCAAGTGTGTTCTTGCATTCTAAATATCACACAAACAGCAACATGTGGTCTGCATGGCCACAGCCATCTTGTTTTTCTGCTCTCTGTTATGGTGCTGGGCCTAAACTTTATATGTCCTTGATCTTTCTAATCCTCCTCCTTTATTACTTGTTTACCCCTAATTTTTATTTTTTATAATATGTGTCTTTGTGTTTCTGTATTTTATGTTTTTGTGTAAATGTTTTTTGTGTTTTTGTGACTTTTCAACTGTATTTCCCCTTCTTTCCTTATTTCTTTATTCTTTACATTTCCTTCCTTTTCCTTCTTATTTCTACCCGACCCAAGGCCATGGCAGTGGGACGACTTCCTTGTAGGCGGCAACGCCGCCCAGGTTTGCAGCCCTGGGTAATCTTTGGAATGGCAGAGCTGGCAGCACTAGTTTTTGTTTGTGCAGTGCCCTCTCTCCTCCATGCTGGTAGCATGCAGCAGGCCCGGTAGCAGCAACCCCCTGCGGAAGCATCGATGGCGCAGGGCAATGGTGCACAGGTGGATGCGGCGCACCAGCCAGGCTCCTCGCACCGCCAAGCAGCTGACGCACCTCTGGGCGGACATTCTGGACCTGTAACAGGACCTGCTCGACATGCTAGGTGTTAAGATTCTGGGGCTAGTTTTTTTGTGCAGTGCCACCTCTCCTCTATGCTGGTAGCATGCGGCAGGCCCGGTAGCAGCAACACCCTGCAAAAGCATCGGAGGTGCAAGGCAATGATGCGCAGGTGGATGCGGTGCACCAGCCAGGTTTGGTGCACCACCAAGCCGCTGACGCACATCTGGGTGGACATTCAGGACCTGTAAAAGGACCTGTTTGACCTGCTAGGTGTTGAGATTCTGGGGCTCGCTGACCATTCATTTTTTGTTGTGTTTGCATTCTACAATAAAAAAAAAAAAATCCAAATAGCATGCTGCTCATACTTAAACGTAAGTTATGTTTAGTTTACGCTGGTATATTATTATGTGATCCAGTTTCTGGATTCTGCTAGGCAGGTGCTCAGCATTACCTAATCACACTCATCAGGCACCTGCTTTGGCTGATTATTTAAGAGGCTTTACAGACTGTTCTCCTGTCACTATAGTGAATCAGTGACATTCTCTCTGTGACTTTGTATATGTAGCTCGTACAGGTCCAGGGTATTTATTTGACTTCACAGTGATGTGAAGTTTGCATCTATGCATTTCAAAAAAGAGCTACTGAGTTGGCCCATCTAGGGTGTTGAGAAATGGGAATATAATCAAAGATCATTCACTGCAATAATTAGTTCCAAAGGTAGTTTTTTAAAGGAAATTTGGAATAAAGATTCAATGACAATCGAGACTATTAAACTAGTAGTACTATAGATGATCTGTTTTAGCAAAGTATGATGATGCGAAAAGAAAATTAAGTGAAATCCAAGAAGATATAACGGGTAATAGAGAATATCTAATAAATAAAAAATAAAAAATACATTGAGAAAAGATATGAATAGATATAATATCGAAAGAGTGTACCCATATCTTCTGAAAGACTACTCTGAGAAGTCATGGAACATTGTAGGTCAATCCAAGAAACGGTATCCGACTAACAAGCGGACCTTGAAAAAGCATGTGAGCTTCTCTGGTACCTTGTATATAAGTACAGATTCAGATGAGGAAACACCAGGAAACCACAGAAATAGCAAATAAAATAGAAACAGAGGTCTCTTTTTTAGAGCAACATCAAAGGAGGTACAACCAAAACTCACGAGGGAGGGGGAGAGGTCGAGGTGGATATCAACCCCAGACCAATGGTCAGAGGAATCAGTACATGAGGACAAGGCATCAAAAAGATTGGAAATAAAGGACTATAAGCCTCCTATAATCAATGTATTTTTTAGAAGTTTAAGTCAAGCAGAAATTCAGGTATTAGAGAGAGGGTTAGGGTTTGCACCAACTGCCGAATCAAGCAAGAATGGATTAGAAAAAGATCCGGATGATCTTTTCAAAAAAATCTGATTAAAAAGATTCTTCGAGGGGAAAGATGCATTCATTGATGAGAACAGATCAGGTCTCAAACAGCATTCTACGTGGACACCCCAAAGACAATTAGTGGGGAAGGAGGTAGAGATGTTCGAGAGAATACTTTAGACAGGAGTGGATGATCTAGTTACCAAAAATAATAGGATGACTAATAATCTCCCCGAAGCCCAAAGAATAGCCCTGATGGAGCTGGCCAAAAGTGAAAACATCACTATAAAACCTGGGGATAAGGAGGGTAGTTATGTAGTATTGGATAGTGATGATTACAACAAAAGGATGTACTCCCTCTTAAAGGTAGAAGCCCATTACAGGAAATCTAACATTAGAGAATAGAAAGAACTGAGAGAAAGGATCACAAGACTCTTAAGATTCGCTAGAGAAGATGGCATCATATGCCAACAGGAATCTGACGTCCTGTATAATGAACATCTCATAGTTCCAGCTCTCTACGGACTCCCAAAAATTCATAAGAACATGACAGACCCTCCCATGAGACCTATTGTATCGAGCCTTAATTCTCTGACAGAACCCCTAAGTAAGTATGCAGATTGTTTCTTGAGACCTCTTGTCTCGAAACAACCCTTATATATAAAAGATACAGCAGCATGATCAAAAAGATTGAAGGGATAGGTTTTAACTCAGAAACAGACTGGCTTGTGTCATTAAACATTGAAGCCCTGTATACGAATATCCCCCAGGAAGCCACTATAGAGAGTATAGGCAAATTACTCGAGGATGGTGAGGGATATATGACACCTTATGCCAAATTCATTTGGGAATGTTTATAGAAGGTTTTAAGTAATAAAGTTTTTATGTTCAATGGTGACTATTTCCGCCAAATCAAAGGGACCAGCATGGGGACTACCTGTGCCCCAAGTTTGGCCTCGGTGTATGATTTGAGGATAAGCATGTTTTTAATAAAGCAGCGCCTTTCTTTGAGAACATTCGATTTTGGTCCCGATTTATAGATGATGTTTTTTATTTGGCATGCTAACAAGAACATCCTGGAGGAATTCGTTGAATGGATTAATTGTGGAGATGTGAACTTGAAATATACATCAACAATGAATCAATACTTTTTTGATTTCTAGATATTAGAATCAAGGTTGTGGAAACGACACTTCAATTAGAACTATTCACAAAACCCTCAGATAGAAACACAATTCTACATTACACTAGTAATCCTCCCAATTCTCAAAGGGATAATATACCATTTGAGCAATATTTATGTCTCAGAAGAAATTGTACAAATAAGGATTATTTCAAGTACCATGCAGATATTTTAAAAGAGAAGTTACGTAACAGATGATACCTGAAAAGAGTCATTAGACAGGCATACAATTGAGATAAATATTATAAGACAGAGAATCCATTTATACCTATGGAGAGAACGATAAAGGAAAATTACCAGAAAATAGTCCAACTTTACATGCATCAGCAAGAAGGTGAAGAATCTAATTAATAGGAATTGGACCTCATTGAACACCACAGACAAAACAAATTTACCAAAACCCTTATCTGCCTTTAGGATGAACCAGACTATCCATAATGATGAACTAGTGCACACATATAGAGAAACCCAAGGGGCGCAATAAATCAGTCGGTTGGATGGCAAGAGGTTAGTGGGCAATTTCCCATGTGGCAGCTGTGGAAATTGTGACTCTTTAATAAAAGGTAACACCATTGAGTATAATGACAAAAAACATCAATGTAGGATGATGATGAACTATAAAACTAGAAACGTGGTTTATTTGATTGTATGCCCTTGTAAGAAAGGTTATGTAGGTGAGACAAAGAGGGAGATATGGACGACTGAATGAACCCAAATCCGTCATTAGAACCAATAAGAAAAATGTCCCTTTGATGGAACATTGGTCCCAGTGTAGACATACCGATAAGGACATTAACAGCTTGATTACACTCTCGTCAGGAAAGCCATCCATACGACTCTGACCCAGTGCTTTTCTAGCAAATCACGCTGTGCCAGTATGACCGAAAAAGTATGATGCAGCCATATGCTGACGTACTTAGTCCGCATGGACTCCCATTGAACTCTACGGGAGCCTGTGTACCAATGCGTGCACAGGCTCCCATAGCAAAAAAGGCATGGGTGGGGAAAAGCGTGCACCCTGAGGCGGGTGCCATGTGTTGCCCACCACACTATTTATGCTTGGATCGGGGTGACCCATGCGCATCCCAAACAACAGATTTGGAGTGCGCCGAGTGATGGGGGGTCTGCTACGGACCCCCGAAGTTCGATTCTGACAGCTGTTTCATCTCTCTGACACCTAGTCAATACAGCTGTTCGAATCGTGCAATGTAGTTACGTGTTCGGAATCCGGCTCCATTGCACGGCTCAATTTAGCTCCGAATGAGTCGGGCGGACAGGATCTGGTTTGGAAATGATTCGGTCGACGCGGACAACATCTTCATATTGTACTGGCTCGTTCGGAACGGGGGACAACTCGGTCGGAAACATAGGCTCCAAATCCGATTTGCTTGTTCCTACGCTCGTCTGGCAGCCTTCATAGTGAGATCCGAATAGCATGCTGCTCATACTTAGACGTAAGTTATGTTTAGTTTACGCTGGTATATTATTATGTGATCCAGTTTCTGGTTTCTGCTAGGCAGGTGCTCAGCATTACCTAATCACACTCATCAGGCACCTGCTTTGGCTGATTATTTAAGAGGCTTTACAGACTGTTCTCCTGTCACTATAGTGAATCAGTGACATTCTCTCTGTGACTTTGTATATGTAGCTCGTACAGGTCCAGGTTATTTATTTGACTTCACAGTGATGTGAAGTTTGCATCTATGCATTTCAAAAAAGAGCGACTGAGTTGGCCCATCTAGGGTGTTGAGAAATGGGAATATAATCAAAGATCATTCACTACAATAATTAGTTCCAAAGGTAGTTTTTTAAAGGAAATTTGGAATAAAGATTCAATGACAATCGAGACTATTAAACTAGTAGTACTATAGATGATCTGTTTTAGCAAAGAATGATGATGCGAAAAGAAAATTTAGTGAAATCCAAGAAGATATAACGGGTAATAGAGAATATCTAATAAATAGAAAAAACAAATACATTGAGAAACGATATGAATAGATATAATACCGAAAGAGTGTACCCATATCTTCTGAAAGACTACTATCAGAAGTCATGGAACATTGTAGGTCAATCCAAGAAACGGTATCCGACTAACAAGCGGACCTTGAAAAAGCATGTGAGCTTCTCTGATACCTTGTATATAAGTACAGATTTAGATGAGGAAACACCAGGAAACCACAGAAATAGCAAATAAAATAGAAACAGAGGTCTCTTTTTTAGAGCAACCTCAAAGGAGGTACAACCAAAATTCACGAGGGAGGGGGAGAGGTCGAGGTGGATATCAACCCCAGACCAATGGTCAGAGGAATCAATACATGAGGACAAGGCATCAAAAAGATTGGAAATAAAGGACTATAAGTCTCCTATAATCAATTTATCTTCTAGAAGTTTACGTCAAGCAGAAATTCAGGTATTAGAGAGAGGGTTAGGGTTTGCACCAACTGCTGAATCAAGCAAGTATGGATTAGAAAAAGATCTGAATGATCTTTTCAAAAAAATCTGATTAAAAAGATTCTTCGAAGGGAAAGATGCATTCGTTGATGAGAACAGATCAGGTCTCAAACAGCATTCTACGTGGACACCCCAAAGACAATTAGTGGGGAAGGAGGTAGAGATGTTCGAGAGAATACTTTAGACAGGAGTGGAGGATATAGTTGCCAAAAGTAATAGGATGACTAATAATCTCCCTGAAGCCCAAAGAATAGCCCTGATGGAGCTGGCCAAAAGTGAAAACATCACTATAAAACCTGGGGATGAGGGGGGTAGTTATGTAGTATTGGATACGGATGATTACAACAGAAGGATGTACTCCCTCTTAAAGGTAGAAGCCCATTACAGGAAATCTAACATTAGAGAATAGAAAGAACTGAGAGAAAGGATAACAAGACTCTTAAGATTCGCTAGAGAAGATGGCATTATATGCCAACAGGGATCTGACGTCCTGTATAATGAACATCCCATAGTACCAGCTCTCTACGGACTCCCAAAAGTTCATAAGAACATGACAGACCCTGCCATGAGACCTATTGTATCGAGCCTTAATTCTCTGACAGAACCCCTGAGTAAGTATGCAGATTGTTTCTTGAGATCTCTTGTCTCGAAACAACCCTTATATATAAAAAATACAGCAGCATGATCAAAAAGATTGAAGGGATAGGTTTTAACTCGGAAACAGACTGGCTTGTGTCATTAAACATTGAAGCCCTGTATACGAATATCCCCCAGGAAGCCACTATAGAGAGTATAGGCAAATTACTCAAGGATGGTGGGTGATATATGACACCTTATGCCAAATTCATTTGGGAATGTTTATAGAAGATTTTAAGTAATAAAGTTTTTATGTTCAATGGTGACTATTTCCGCCAAATGAAAGGGACCAGCATGGGGACTACCTGTGCCCCAAGTTTGGCCTCGGTGTATGATTTGAGGATAAGCATGTTTTTAATAAAGCAGCGCCTTTCTTTGAGAGCATTCCATTTTGGTCCCGATTTATAGATGATGTTTTTTTATTTGGCATGTTGACAAGAGCATCCTGGAGGAATTCATTGAATGGATTAATTGTGGAGATGTGAACTTGAAATATACATCAACAATGAATCAATACTTTTGTGATTTCTAGATATTAGAATCAAGGTAGTGGAAAAGACACTTCAAGTAGAACTATTCACAAAATCCTCAGATAGAAACACAATTCTACATTACACTAGTAATCATCCCAGTTCTCAAAGGGATGATATACCATTTGAGCAATATTTATGTCTCAGAAGAAATTGTACAAATAAGGATTATTTCGAGTACCATGCAGATATTTTAAAAGAGAAGTTACGTAACAGATGATACCTGAAAAGAGTCATTAGACAGGCATACAAGAGAGATAAATATTATAAGACAGAGAATCCATTTATACCTAGCGAGAGAACGATAAAGGAAAATTACCAGAAAATAGTCCAACTTTACATGCATCAGCAACAAGGTGAATAATCTAATTAATAGGAATTGGACCTCATTGAACACCACAGACAAAACAAATTTACTAAAACCCTTATCTGCCTTTAGGATGAACCAGACTATCCATAATGATGAACTAGTGCACACATATAGAGAAACCCAAGGGGTGCAATAAATCAGTCAATTGGATGGCAAGAGGTTAGTGGGCAATTTCCCATGTGGCAGCTGTGGAAATTGTGACTCTTTAATAAAAGGTAACACCATTGAGTACAATGGCAAAAAACATCAATGTAGGATGATGATGAATTATAAAACTAGAAACGTGGTTTATTTGATTGTATGCCCTTGTAAAAAAAGGTTATGCAGGTGAGACAAAGAGGGAGATATGGACGACTGAATGAACCCAAATCCGTCATTAGAACCAATAGGAAAAACGCCCCTTTGATGGAACATTGGTCCCAGTGTAGACATACCGAGAAGGACATTAACAGCTTGATTACACTCTCGTCAGGAAAGCCATCCATACGACTCTGACCCAGTGCTTTTCTAGCAAATCACGCTGTGCCAGTATGACCGAAAAAGTATGATGCAGCCGTATGCTGACGTACTTGGTCCGCACGGACTCCCATTGAACTGTATGGGAGCCTGTGTACCAATGCGTGCACAGGCTCCCATAGCAAAAAAGGCATGGGTGGGGAAAAGCGTGCACCCTGAGGCGGGCGCCATATGTTGCCCACCACACTATTTATGCTTGGATCGGGGGACCCATGCGCATCCCCATACAACTGATTTGGATGGTGCCGAGTGATGGGGGGTCTGCTACGGACCCCCGAAGTCCGATTCTGACAGCTGTTTCGTCTCTCTGACACCTGTCAAGGGTGCCCTGGAATCTCCACAGAGGCAGAATGTCGCTTTTTCCCAATGCCCTCCTCCCGGAGCTTACTGCATATAGCAGCTTCTCCAGGCTGGGGGAAAGGGGAGTGGACAGAGAAGAGACACTCGAGCTGGACCTGAACTCCTTCTTTGCCTTTCTTGGATAATAACTGGAGCATCTAATGCACAGAGGGAGACAACACTTCAATTCTAACACTTGAACCCGCTTCTACCTTTTTTTTCCTTTTCGAACTCACTCCCTTCACATTCCTACCAGGTTCGGCGTGAGTAATTGCTTCTCTTCTGGTATTATGGTGATAGCAGCTGGGATTGAATGACTGCCACTTCCTAATGCACATAGGAGAGAAAAGTGGCAGTTAAGACTCCCTTCCTAACCTTCTACTCTACTACTTCTATGGGTCTGTCTTCATACCATTTAACTACACTGAGTCTTTCCAAAAGGAATGAATGATTATAGGTAGTCAGCAATTGGGTTTGTCTTCTTGGCGATAGTAACCAACTGTTCTCTGATTCCTCGAAAAGGTTTTCCTAATCTCACGATTAGTTCAAGTTTGAAGAGATATCCTTATGCTCAGCTCCTAAGATTATACGCGCTGAAAGGAAACCAGGTAAGGAGAAAAGGTGGGAGGACAGAATAGGGTAGCACGCATGGAAGGAGGGGTAGCGGAGACTGAGCATGAATGGTAAAGTTGCCTTGTAAATTCTTTAGTTCTCAATGAAGTCTTAAGAAACAGTCTTGCGCTTACTTGTCTGTGGACAGCTAAGATATACCCCACTCGCTCACCTAGGGCTCCACGGTAAGCCTACCGGAGCGGTGAAACGACAGGCTGCTTCTCTGGAGTACTGCAAAATGATTAGCCTTCTGGATTCACTTGCGGCAGTGGCAGCTCTAGTTGCAGACAGAACTCTTGCCAAAACTGCCGAACTCTGGAACTGTGGTTAATTATTTCTAATTCAAATGACTTCCCAATGCTACAGAGTGAAAGCATGGGGGAAACTATGATAGGCGCTACCAAATTTTGGCAAACTGTAGCGCGACACAGGAAACAACTTCTTCTCTAGTCAGGATTCAAATTGAAGTGCGCAGTTGAACGCGCGCGCGCCGAGGAAGAACTCTCGAATCACGCGAGATCCACTCCTTCGGTACTAGTACATCAGGGGAGCTGGCAAATAGGGCGGCCATCTTAAAAGGGTCAATCCCTGACTTAAACATTTACCCAGCAATTGCAACTAGAGGGTTTCACAATAACCCTACGTTTCCACACTGGATTCTCCATTACAGAAATGACGTTCACTAGATTCCTGACAGTACCCCTTCTCAAAGACCGATTGATCGGTCTTGGTTTTAATGGGTTGCAAATGAAAATGTTTTATATGTAATGGAGCATGAACCTCTTCTGCTGGTTCCCAGGATCTCTCTTCAGGACCGTACCCCTTCCAGTCAATTAGATAAAATAATTTTCCTCTAATCTTTTTAGAATCTAAGATCCCTTTTACTTCGTACTCTAAATGCTCTTCAACTTTTAAAGGGGAAGGTGGTTTGCCCATTCTGAGATTTGATGCCACAGTCTTTAAAAGGGAAACATGAAAGACGGGATGAATTCCCAAATTAGCAGGTAGTCTCAATTTGACAGTTACTGGACCCATGACCTGTTCTATAGGAAATGGACCCACAAAACGAGGCTGAAATTTTCGATTGCCTTTCAATCTGAGATGACGTGAAGACAACCAAACTGAATCTCCCACTTGATACCTTTTTGCTCTCTTTCTAAGCTTGTCTGCTTGCCTCTTATAACTCTCTTTTGCTTTTAATAGGTTAGATTCCGCTGACCTATGAGCTGAGGATAACTCTGTGAGCAGATCCTTAACCGCTGGTACCCCAAAATCTCCTTGGGTTATGAAAGGATTTGGATGTCTCCCAAAGTTCAAAAAGAATGGGGAATATCCCATGGAGACATTCTTTGCATTGTTTTGTGCAAATTCTGCCATCCACAACAAATCTGACCATTCACCTCCCTGATCAAGAAGGAACAGCCGAAGGTACTGTTCCAGCTCTTGATTCATCCTCTCGTTCTAACCATCTGTCTCAGGGTGGTAACTATTGGAGTGTCTGACCTCCACTCTTAAACTTTTCATAAAAGCCTTCCAAATGTGGGACACAAATTGGGGGCCTCGGTCTGAAATTAGAATCTTGGGAATCCCATGTATCTTTACTATATGTTCACTAAAAAGCCTAGCTAACTCTGAAGGAACCCCTTTTACTGGGATAAAGTGACTCATCTTAGTGTAGGTGTCTACTACTACCAATACAGTGTTGTGACCTCTACTCAAAGGTAGGTCCACTATTAGGTCTAACGTGACAGTATGCCAAGGGTGTTTTGAAATGGGCAAAGTTTGCAGAAACCCCTGTGGAGCCTGTCTATTGGATTTCCCTCGGGCACAAAGCTCACAAGAATCTACATATTGTTTAATCTGGGATTTCATGTTGGGCCACCAGAAGTAACGTTGAATTAGATCTGTAGTTTTCAGGGTACCCTTATGGCCAGCCAAAGGGTGATCATGACAATCTTTCATAACACGTTCTCGAACCGCAGCAGTGGGTACATAGAGGGTCCCATTATGGTATGGTAAAGAGTCTACAATCTCTCTTCCATCTTCCTGACTTGCCCACTCCGTCATTTCAGATGAAGACATGTGTTTTCCAATCTCTTCTTTGTAATCAACTAAGGAGAGAGTACATACAATCTTCGATTCTGGAATGATTGGCTGTGGATCTACCGGGTGTTCTGTGACTTCAGTCTGTATTCGGGATAAGGCATCCGCCTTGCCATTCTTGTTTCCTGGGCGGTACGTAATTACAAAATCAAAATCTGCAAAATAAAGGGACCATCGTAATTGGCGAGGAGTTAAAGTTCTTGCGGACTTGAGGAATTGTAAATTCTTGTGATCGGTAAACACTGTGACAGTATGCCGAGCTCCAAGTAAGTAGTGTCTCCATTCGACAAAAGCATCTTTAACTGCCAATAACTCGGCAATAGTGTAATTGATCTCAGCTTGACTTAATTTTCTTGAATGATACGCCACAGGATGCAATTGCCCAGTAATTTTGTGCCGCTGTGACAAGACTCCCCCAATAGCTTGATCTGAAGCGTCTGCTTCCACATAGAATGGCTCGGTTGGATCTGCATGAAGCAAGATTGGGGCTGAGGTGAAACTCTTCTTGAGATACTCAAAGGCTTGCTCCGCTTCAGTTGACCACTGGAACTTTACACCCTTCTTAAGCAGTCTTGTAATCTGTACTATCTTTTGCGAAAATCCTTGAATAAATCGGCGATAGAAATTGGGAAAGCCTAAGAAGCTCTGAATTTCTCTTACATTCTTAGGTGGAGGCCATTCTACCACAGCTTGAACCTTCTTGGCGTCCATTGTGATTCCACCTGGAGACACAAGGAATCCCAAAAATTCCACCGACTGTACACTGAAGGCACATTTTTCTAATTTCACAAAAAGTTGATGTTGACGTAATCTCTCTAGAACAGCCTTAACATGACCTGAATGTTCTTGAGGGTTCTTTGAGAAAATCAAAATGTCATCCAAATAAATAACAGCAATCTTATCCAACAAATCCCCCATTATGTCATTGATGAAGTGTTGGAACGCCGCTGGAGCATTGATAAGGCCAAATGGCATAACCTGATATTCAAACAACCCGTGTTTGGTTCTGAAGGCGGTTTTCCATTCGTGCCCCTCCTTCATACGAATAAGGTGGTAGGCCCCTCTCAAATCTAATTTGGTGAATATCTGAGCATCTTTAATTTGGTCAAGAAGAACAGAGATCAACGGTAGTGGATAACGATTCTTAATGGTTGCTCGATTGATTGCACGATAGTCTATGCACGTCCTTAAGGACCCTTCTTTCTTCGGAATGAAGAACAGCGGAGAAGAGACCGGCGACTGAGACGGTCTAATGAATCCGTTGGCGAGATATCTATTGAGATATTCCTTTAGGTAGCCATTCTCAGCTTCGGTCAAAGCATAAATCCTACTGCAGGGCAGGCCAACTCCTGGTTCCAGGTCAATGGCACAGTCGTAGGAACGATGTGGTGGCAACTTCTCAGCTTCTTGTTCACTAAATACTTCCTTGTATTCTTCATATTCCTTTGGAATCTCCAATGTATTGATAACACCAATGGATTCTCCCCCAAAGGACAACAGAGTAGCTAACGAGGGTTCCAAAGTCTCCTTGGCGTGAGGGAAACAATGTTCTGAGCAAAAGGATGAATCCATGTTGACTGTTCGATTTTCCCAATCAATGTTGGGGTTATGCAATGAGAGCCACGGAATACCCAAAATTATCTGAAATTGGGGGGCGTCAATTAAATTGAATTGGATAATCTCTTGGTGACTGTTAGACTGGATGAGTTCCACCAATTCCGTATGATGTGTGATGGGGCCCGAAGAGAGGTTGGTACCATCTACCGCTCTAACAGATTCTTTTCGTTCTTTGAGCACCGCTTGAATTCCCATCTTTCTGGCATATTTAATATCGCAAAAGTTGCCAGTGGCACCAGAATCGATCATGATTACCACTCCTGCAATTTCTTTCTTTCGGAACCTTACAGTCATTTGCAAAGTTAAATGTGGAATTTGAGTCTGAAGGGTATTCATGATTTGATGGCTTTCAGGAGTCTGGTTCCCTTGTTTCACCACCTGAGCGACTCCGCCTACAGATGGTTTAGAGAGTTTCCCGAAGCTGCAGTCTTAGGTCTCTTGGGACACTCCTTCACAAAATGTCCAGCACCCCCACAATACATACAGAGCTTCTTTTGTCTTCTTTGTTCTTTCTCTTCTCTGGTCAAAGGACCGTGAACGGATCCAATCTGCATGGGTTCACCTTCCATGGAAGTTCCTGGATTCTTACTCTGATCAGGTTTTGCTCTATCAAACCGTGGAAAATTCCATCGCAAATCTCTGGACCTCTTTTCTCCTTTCCTCTCCGAACTTCGGAAGTCAATCTCAAGAACCAGATCCACTAATTCCGAAAACTCTGTGGGTCGATTCGGAACCTGTGCTAATGTATCTTTTATGTCATCATGTAAACCCCGATAGAATAGGGCAGATCTTTTTACCTCTGGCCAATTAGTTTCCACTAAGAGTTTATTGAAATTAGTCAAATACGTTATAAGATCTTTGGATCCCTGACGCAACTCTAACAACTCATTATCAGTAGCTTGGGAGATTCTGCGTCTATCAAAGATCCTCAGAAATTCAGCCTTAAAACGCTCAAAATCATATAAAAAAGGATCATCCCGTGAAACTAAAGGCATGGCCCAATTTGCAGCATCCCCACTCAGATAGGATAAAATAAATGCTACTCGTGACTGAGCATCTGGGAAGAGAGTAGAGCGACACATGAAATGTAAGGAGCACTGAGTAAGGAAGAGCTGGGCCTTCTGGGGATCACCACTAAATCTTTCTGGGGGGGCCAAAGGAATGAGTGGGGAAACTGAATGCACTACCTGTGCTACTGTGCGTTGGTCTTGGTCAGATTGAATGTTACTCGGCAAGGACTGTGACAAGGGAGCTCCTGTTGTGATTTCGCTAACCCTCTTAGAAAGTAACATAGTCTCTTGACGGGAAGCTAATATATCCTGTCTTAAATTTTTGTTGTCTTCACTAAGTGTCCCAATTTCTCGCTGAATTCCCTCCAACATCTCTCCTAAAGCCTTTAAACTAAAACCCTCGGTTATTCTGCCTGGGTGAAGAAAATTCGTGGGCACTTCAATCTGTCAAGGGTGCACTGGAATCTCCACAGAGGCAGAATGTTGCTTTTTCCCAATGCCCTCCTCCCAGAGCTTACTGCATATAGCAGCTTCTCCAGGCCGGGGGAAAGGGGAGTGGACAGAGAAGAGACACTCGAGCTGGACCTGAACTCCTTCTTCGCCTTTCTTGGATAGTAACTGGAGCACCTAATGCACAGAGGGAGACAACACTTCAATTCTAACACTTGAACCCGCTTCTACCTTCTTTTTCCTTTTCGAACTCACTCCCTTCACATTCCTACCAGGTTCGGCGTGAGTAAATGCTTCTCTTCTGGTATTATGGTGATAGCAGCTGGGATTGAATGACTGCTACTTCCTAATGCACATAGGAGAGAAAAGTGGCAGTTAAGACTCCCTTCCTAACCTTCTACTCTACTACTTCTATGGGTCTGTCTTCATACCATTTAACTACACTGAGTCTTTCCAAAAGGAATGAATGTTTATAGGTAGTCAACAATTGGGTTTGTCTTCTTGGCGATAGTAACCAACTGTTCTCTGATTCCTCGAAAAGGTTTTCCTAATCTCACGATTAGTTCAAGTTTGAAGAGATATCCTTATGCTCAGCTCCTAGGATTATACGCGCAAAAAGGAAACCAGGTAAGGAGAAAAGGTGGGAGGACAGAATAGCGTAGCACGCATGGAAGGAGGGGTAGCTGTGACTGAGCATGAATGGTAAAGTTGCCTTGTAAATTCTTTAGTTCTCAATGAAGTCTTAAGAAACAGTTTTGCGCTTACTTGTCTGTGGACAGCTAAAATATAGTCCACTCGCTCACCTAGGGCTCCACGGTAAGCCTACCGGAGCGGTGAAACGACGGGCTGCTTCTCTGGAGTACTGCAAAATGATTAGCCTTCTGGATTCACTTGCGGCAGTGGCAGCTCTAGTTGCAGACAGAACTCTTGCCAAAACTGCCGAACTCTGGAACTGTGGTTAATTATTTCTAATTCAAATGACTTCCCAACGCTACAGAGTGAAAGCGTGGGGGAAACTATGAGAGGCGCTACCAAATTTTGGCGAACTGTAGCGCGACACACGAAACAACTTCTTCTCTAGTCAGGATTCAAATTGAAGTCCGCAGTTGAACGCGCGCGCTGAGGAAGAAATCTCGAATCACGCGAGATCCACTCCTTCGGTACTAGTACATCAGGGGAGCTGGCAAATAGGGCGGCCATCTTAAAAGGGTCAATCCCTGCCTTAAACATTTACGCAGCAATTGCAACTAGAGGGTTTCACAATAACCCTACGTTTCCACACTGGATTCTCCATTACAGAAATAACGTTCACTAGATTCCTGACAACACCTAGTCGATACAGCTGTTCGAATCGTGCAATGTAGTTGCTCGTTCGGAATCCGGCTCCGTTGCGCGGCTCAATTTAGCATCGAAAGAGTCGGGCGGACAGGATCTGGTTTGGAAATGATTCGGTCGACGCGGACAAGATCTTCATATCGTACTGGGTCGTTCGGAACGGGGGACGACTTGGTCAGAAACATAGGCTCCAAATCTGCTTTGCTCGTTCCTACACTCGTCTGGAGGCCTTCATAGTGAGATCGCAATCAGCCCCTAAGCGGTGCATATTGGAATGTTTTAAAGACTCCAGTGGAGGGGGTTTCATAGATAATAAGAGGAAAAAGAGAGAACAGTTTTTCATGAGCAAATTTGATACCAACATGTCTGATACTGTAGGCCAGTTTAGGTTCTTAGTAGAATCTGGTTCAGATTAGGCTTTTTATAAGGAATACGTAAGGCTATTATGTTAAGTAAGGACTTTTCCCATTTGAAAATATGGAAGAGCACATAACACACAGTGAGGCTGATGCACTATATAGGTGGAAATTTAGGGTAGGTGTAATGAATTTGACCATATTTTCCCACTGTGCTATTGAAGCCATGAATAATATACTCAAGCCGCATTTATAGATTGGATTTAGAATGAGGTAACATCTACTAGGCATAATAAACTATATGATGTTGTCAATAAAGTTTTGGTTGAAGTATGCTTTTGCGCAATATTTTTAGGCTAGGTTTAGAATCAGGTAACATTTACAAGGCAGAATAAACTATTCCACTCATATATCATAATGTTGTCAATAAAGTTTTTGTTGACAACATTCTGTGAGTGGATTAGCAATGTTTAAATTATTAACTTGTGCAATATAAGAGGCAGATTTTTCGGGAATATAAATATTGGTGCCGGAAAGAATCCTCTTGTATCAGCTAGGTGTGATTAATGTACTTATTTTAGTATGAGAAAAACCCTTTTTGCAAAAGCAGCAGCAAAGCATATCTGCAACCAAAATTTTGCCCGCTTAGCTAAAATGAAATAATGAAGGCGAAATATGCTGCGTTCTGCATTTTAAATAAATAGAACGCCAGTAGGGTGCTAAATCGATATTGGTTCTTGCTTAAGGTTACAAAACAGTAGGAATATATGGGAAGCAAATCTCTGCAAGCAGTACACAGTTGTAAATAAAGTTAAAGAACGTACGTATTCGAAAAAAAGAATAGGGACGTATACGTGCAGTAAATATAACGGACCCCAGCAAAATATAAAGATGACAGGCAGCATGTACCATACCTCGTTAAAAAGGAGAAGGACTCTCGATCGTGTAGATGGGATGCTGCAAAATTTAACTTGAGTACGAAGGAGGGGATTGACGATATTGAGTTTTGATAATGCGATATGGAAAGGGGTACTGTAGAGTGCACACTGGAACTCGTTGACTGCTGAAATGGGGGTATATTGTTTTTTAAAATTGGGATAGCAGTAATGTGCATTAATTTATATCCCCAATGAGAGGCCATCAATGCTAACTTTTATTTAAACTCTTAGGGCTCATTTTCGATCTCGCTAGGAAAGCCCTCCGTATGACTGTGATCCAGAGGGCTTTCCTAACTAGTCGCACTGTGCAAGCCAGACCAAACAAGTATGATGCAGCCGTCTGCTGATGGACTCAGTTTGCAAGGACTCCCATTGAACTCTACGGGAGCCAGTGTACCGATGAAAAAACAGGCGCCCATAGCAAAAAAGGGTTGGGTGGGGAAAAGCGTACACCCTGTGGCGGGCACCCTGTGTTGCCCACAGCACTGTGCATGCTTGGATCAGGGGGACCCATGCGCACTCCACATGCAACCGATCTGGAGGGCTCCAGGTGAAGGGGGCCTGCTACGGCCCCCGCAGTCCGATTCCCACAGCCGTTATGTCTCGCTGACACCGAGTCGATACAGCTGTCCAAATCGTGCATCATACTCACTCGTTTGGAATCCAGCTACTTGGTGTTACATGATTCAGCTCCGAACTAATCAGATTTTGGTCGACGAGGTCGAGATCTTCGCATCATACTTTGTTGTTTGGACCGGGGGACGACTCAGTCGGAAACATAGGCTCCGAATTAGATTTGCTCATTCCGGAACCTGTTTGGAGGCCTTCCTAGCGAGACCATAATCTGCCCCTTAGTCAAATTAAGGGCATTGGAATTTACCAGCTGGAAGTATTGTGACAGCATGTCAACCCGCAAAGTGTATAGAACTAGTGTGATGCACAGGAATCATATGTATCTCTTGGTAACTGTAATACTTCCCATTCATCAATAGAATCAACAGTATTAAGAAAAGACCCGCGACAATTGAAGCAACTAAAAAAATATATTCTATTCGCCTTTTCATTAGAATTTAGGAAACTGGTGGAAAGTCAGGCGAAAAAAGTATATTGACAGGTGGAAATTATTAACTGCCCCCACACAAGTAGAAAGATACTCTGGGAGCATCAACGATACTGGTAAGGGAAACAAACCAATTACTGGGCCCTAATAATGAAATTGTAAAAGGAGACTCAGGGATAATAACATAATGAATACTTTGTATTTCATTTTTATAGAGTGCCTGACCGGATACTAGTTTGCCAGTTGGATTTTTGATGTTTTGAAATAACTGAACCATTTTGGGGGCATAATTACTGCCACCCATTTAGGATAACGATTCCTAGTGCAAGTGATTTATGAGGTGGAAGGGTTGAGCCCCTAATCAGGAGTTACATAGTTACATACATAATTTTTTGAATTTAGGAATGACTGTGGTCTGGAATTTCTTAAATAAATATATATTTCGCCATCAAAAACAAGCAGGTACCCCAATATATCATTTTATAGTATTTGAGGGGCCTATATAGATTATAAAATAGTAGGTTTCCACTGAATTTGAAGATATACCCTGATATTCTAACTTATGGGCAAATTCCTTCAATCCATCTATTTAAAAAAAAAAAAAAAAATTAAACATTTTGGGATTTTTCTTTTTTTAATTACTAAACGCCCTCATGATATCAGTTTGAATGAGAAATGTTATTAATGGGTACATGTGAGTTAGAATGCATTTGTAAATGACAACTGAACTTTTTATATGTAACTGTGTCATTTTTAATTGTTAGTAATTATATTTTATATCTTTACCAAGAGATTACTGTTGTCATAAAATTAGAGTCCAGAAGAAGGTGGTCTTATTGACCTTTCATCCACCGAAATGCCGTGATGACATCTCTATGGTTTTGGTTATTTTACCTGTACATATGGATAGCTACATGTTAGCTATTTATGTTCTTTTTTGATGTGAAGTTGATGATTTAATGTATTTTTTATTTATGTACATTGATGAATAAACTGGCCCTGTATATACACCAAGAGACTACTCTGTGATCAGTACCAGAATTTTTCAGGCCATGTTTTATTTAATAATTAGGATTGTTTTGACAATTTATATTGCTAAAACAATAAAATGATATATTATTACATATAAATGTGTTCAGAACTTTAGTTTTGTGTAGTAGAGGTGTGAATAAAGGAGCGCCTGATGTGCAAGGAAACACAGTGTCACGTGGGGGACACTATCTTGATTTTTTGTTAATCGACCCTGTCCCCTATGCTATAAGGGTGCCTCTCACATTTTTGTGGAAATTAATCTTTCTAATCCTCCTCCTTTATTACTATTCTAACCCTAATTTTGATTTGATTTGACCCCCATTACACGTTAACTAACCACATGGGTCTATAATCTATTTCTATTTTGTGAGTAACATCCTCCATTTCTTGTCCTTACATCAGTCTTGCTTCCCCTCTCACTTTTCAACATGTGCATACCCACACCGAGGCTCGATTGACGTACACCCACTGCAGAGTCAATGTCCTTGTTTCCACGATCCGTACTGGAGTCAGCACATGTCCCTCACTCAGCTGTACTTCTAACTGCTTGACATTCACTTGGCATATGAGATGCCTTTTTTATTATCTGAATCATGCTTTTCTCCCGCCTCCTCACATTGAGCTAACTCTATACAGAGGACCCCCCTTCTCTGGGAAATCAATCTGCAACATAGTTATGATACACCGTTCTCCTGAGCTGCATTACAATCGGTAAACATTTTCCCACTTCCCCTGGCCCCACCGTGCATGAGGCCAACATTCTAGCACCCACGAGTGATGTAGGCTGGCACGCTGGTCACATGACCAGACGTGAGGTCCGTGGCTATGCCCTCTGCCTTCCAGCGCTCCAGCTACAAATACAGCGATGCTACTGACCTACGATATCTTCGGGTCCCCTTGAGGACTGTAGTAGGTATCGCAGGAGTGTGGACATCCTTGACGGAGTGAATACTCGCTTTGACTTCTCTTGCGGTTAAGGCTTCACTCCATGTTACTCTCTTTGGACATTTCTTTGTCTTGAGGGCAGACTGGTTTCTACTTTTTCTTAACCCGCAGTGTGTGACTACAGGAGTCCGCCCCCCTCCGGGATCATTTAAGCTATTTAATATTGGTAGCCCTTGTAAGGAGTATTTGGAATGGTAATGACAAATATTTCTTACTGGTTAAGTTGGATTTGACATTACTATTTTAGAAATTATACTTTTAAAATGAGTGTCTGAAAAGTTTCCGTGCTACGTCCATCATCTCCTTGTGTTTGCTTTGTTTTCCCTAAGTTGGCAGGGTATGCCCAGACCTGGGTCCCTTGCTCACTTTGCCACTGGATTCAAGCTAGCCTGGCTAATTAAGGATTTTACCCAGAAATGGGTCCCAGCATGCTTGCTTCCGTTTTCAGGGAAGACATGGCTTGGCAGTTCGGGCTGGACTGTTCCCTTAAGGCACAGGGTCAAGACTGATTTGCTTATAGCTGGGTCTGAACTAAGGTGGCGAAGTGAGCAAAAGAATGATGATGGATTCAACCCAGATCTGTGACTGGGGTGAGTGTCTAAAAAGTTTCAGTGCTCCCTCCAACATCTCCTTGTGTTTGCTTTTTTCTCCCTAAGTGGGCAGGGTACGCCCAGATGTGGGTCCCTTGCTCACTTTGCCACTAGATTCAAGCTAGCCTGGCTTATGAAGGGCGTTACCCAGAAACTGGTACCAGGATGCTTGTTTCTGGTCCAGGGAAGACGTGGCTTGGCAGTTCGGGCTGAACTGTTCCTATGAGGCACAGGGTCAAGACTGATTTGCATATAGCTGTGTCTGAACTGGGGTGGCAAAATAAGCTAAAGAAAGAGGATGGATTCAACCCAGATCTGTGACTGGGTGTGAGTGTTTGCAATGTTCAGCACTCCGTCCATCATCTCCTTGTGTTTGCTTTGTTCACCCTAAGATGGCAGGGTATGCCCAGACGTGGGTCCCTTGCTCACTTTGCCACTGGATTCAAGCTAGCCTGGCTGATGAAGGGTGTTACCCAGAAACCGGTCCCAGGATGCTTGTTTCCGGTCCAGAGAAGACATGGCTTGGCAGTTCAGGCTAGACTGTTCCCATGAGGCACAGGGTCAAGACTGATTTGCATATAGCTAAGTCTGAACTGGGGTGGCAAAGTGAGCTAAAGAACGATGATGGATTCAACCCAGATCTGTGACTGGTGGTGAGAGTTTGCAATGTTCAGCACTCCCTCCATCATCTCCTTGTGTTTGCTTTGTTTGCCCTAAGTTGGCAGGGTATGAACAGACGTGGGTCCCTTGCTCACTTTGCCACTGGATTCAAGCTAGCCTGGCTGATGAAGGGTGTTACCCAGAAACCGGTCCCAGGATGCTTGTTTCCGGTCCAGAGAAGACATGGCTTGGCAGTTCCGGCTGGACTGTTCCCATGAGGCACAGGGCCAAGACTGATTTACATATAGCTGTGTCTGAACTGGGGTGGCAAAGTGAGCTAAAGAACGATGATGGATTCAACCCAGATCTTTCTGGGGCTGAGTGTTTGCAATGTTCCGCACTCCATCCACATCTCCTTGTGTTTGCTTTGTTGACCGTAAGTTGGCAGGTTATGCCCAGATGTGGGTCCCTTTCTCACTTTGCCACTGGATTCAAGCTATCCTGCCTGATGAAGGGTGTTACCCAGAAACCGGTCCCAGGATGCTTGTTTCCGGTCCAGGGAAGACGTGGCTTGGCAGTTTGGGCTGGACTGTTCCCATGAGGCACAGGGTCAAGACTGATTTGCATATAGCTGTGTCTGAACTGGGGTGGCAAAGTGAGCTAAAGAACGATGATGGATTCAACCCAGATCTGTGACTGGGGGTGAGTGTTTGCAATGTTCAGCACTCCGTCCATCATCTCCTTGTGTTTGCTTTGTTCACCCTAAGTTGGCAGGGTATGCCCAGATGTGGGTCCCTTGCTCACTTTGCCACTGGATTCAAGCTAGCCTGGCTGATGAAGGGTGTTACCCAGAAACCGGTCCCATGATGCTTGTCTCCGGTCCACAGAAGACATGGCTTGGCAGTTCAGGCTGGACTGTTCCCATGAGGCACAGGGTCAAGGCTGATTTGCATATAGCTAAGTCTGAACTGGGGTGGCAAAGTGAGCTAAAGAACGATGATGGATTCAACCCAGATCTGTGACTGGTGGTGAGAGTTTGCAATGTTCAGCACTCCCTCCATCATCTCCTTGTGTTTGCTTTGTTTGCCCTAAGTTGGCAGGGTATGCACAGACGTGGGTCCCTTGCTCACTTTGCCATTAAATTCAAGCTAGCCTGGCTGGTGAAGGGTGTTTCTCAGAAACCGGTCCCAGGATACTTGTTTCTGGTCCAGGGAAGACATGCCTTGGCAGTTCCGGCTGGACTGATCCCATGAGGCCCAGGGCCAAGACTGATTTACATATAGCTGTGTCGGAACTGGGGTGGCAAATTGAGCTAAAGGACGATGATGGATTCAACCCAGATCTTTCTGGGGCTGAGTGTTTGCAATGTTCAGCACTCCATCCACATCTCCTTGTGTTTGCTTTGTTCACCGTAAGTTGGCAGGTTATGCCCAGATGTGGGTCCCTTTCTCACTTTGCCACTGGATTCAAGCTGCCCTGCCTGATGAAGGGTGTTACCCAGAAACCGGTCCCAGGATGCTTGTTTCTGGTCCAGGGAGGACACAGCTTGGCAGTTTAGACTGGACTGTTCCCATGAGGCAAAGTGTCAAGACTGATTTGCATATAGCTTTGTCTGAACTGGGGTGGCAAAGTGAGTTAAAGAATGATGGATTCAACTCAGATATGTGACTGGGGGTGAGTGTTTGCGATGTTCAGCACTCCGTCCATCATCTCCTTGTGGTTGCTTTGTTCGCCCTATGTTGTCAGGGTATGCCCAGACGTGGGTCCCTTGCTCACTTTGCCACTGGATTCAAGCAAGCCTGGCTGATGAAGGGTGTTACCCAGAAACCGGTCCCAGGATGCTTGTTTCCGGTCCAGGGAAGACATGGCTTGGCAGTTCGGGCTGGCCTGTTCCCATGAGGCACAGGGTCAAGACTGATTTGCATTTAGCTGTGTGTGAACTGGGGTGGCAAAATAAGCTAAAGAAAGAGGATGGATTCAACCCAGATCTGTGACTGGGTGTGAGTGTTTGCAATGTTCAGCACTCCGTCCATCATCTCCTTGTGTTTGCTTTGTTCACCCTAAGATGGCAGGGTATGCCCAGACGTGGGTCCCTTGCTCACTTTGCCACTGGATTCAAGCTAGCCTGGCTGATGAAGGGTGTTACCCAGAAACCGGTCCCAGGATGCTTGTTTCCGGTCCAGAGAAGACATGGCTTGGCAGTTCAGGCTAGACTGTTCCCATGAGGCACAGGGTCAAGACTGATTTGCATATAGCTAAGTCTGAACTGGGGTGGCAAAGTGAGCTAAAGAACGATGATGGATTCAACCCAGATCTGTGACTGGTGGTGAGAGTTTGCAATGTTCAGCACTCCCTCCATCATCTCCTTGTGTTTGCTTTGTTTGCCCTAAGTTGGCAGGGTATGAACAGACGTGGGTCCCTTGCTCACTTTGCCACTGGATTCAAGCTAGCCTGGCTGATGAAGGGTGTTACCCAGAAACCGGTCCCAGGATGCTTGTTTCCGGTCCAGAGAAGACATGGCTTGGCAGTTCCGGCTGGACTGTTCCCATGAGGCACAGGGCCAAGACTGATTTACATATAGCTGTGTCTGAACTGGGGTGGCAAAGTGAGCTAAAGAACGATGATGGATTCAACCCAGATCTTTCTGGGGCTGAGTGTTTGCAATGTTCCGCACTCCATCCACATCTCCTTGTGTTTGCTTTGTTGACCGTAAGTTGGCAGGTTATGCCCAGATGTGGGTCCCTTTCTCACTTTGCCACTGGATTCAAGCTATCCTGCCTGATGAAGGGTGTTACCCAGAAACCGGTCCCAGGATGCTTGTTTCCGGTCCAGGGAAGACGTGGCTTGGCAGTTTGGGCTGGACTGTTCCCATGAGGCACAGGGTCAAGACTGATTTGCATATAGCTGTGTCTGAACTGGGGTGGCAAAGTGAGCTAAAGAACGATGATGGATTCAACCCAGATCTGTGACTGGGGGTGAGTGTTTGCAATGTTCAGCACTCCGTCCATCATCTCCTTGTGTTTGCTTTGTTCACCCTAAGTTGGCAGGGTATGCCCAGATGTGGGTCCCTTGCTCACTTTGCCACTGGATTCAAGCTAGCCTGGCTGATGAAGGGTGTTACCCAGAAACCGGTCCCATGATGCTTGTCTCCGGTCCACAGAAGACATGGCTTGGCAGTTCAGGCTGGACTGTTCCCATGAGGCACAGGGTCAAGGCTGATTTGCATATAGCTAAGTCTGAACTGGGGTGGCAAAGTGAGCTAAAGAACGATGATGGATTCAACCCAGATCTGTGACTGGTGGTGAGAGTTTGCAATGTTCAGCACTCCCTCCATCATCTCCTTGTGTTTGCTTTGTTTGCCCTAAGTTGGCAGGGTATGCACAGACGTGGGTCCCTTGCTCACTTTGCCATTAAATTCAAGCTAGCCTGGCTGGTGAAGGGTGTTTCTCAGAAACCGGTCCCAGGATACTTGTTTCTGGTCCAGGGAAGACATGCCTTGGCAGTTCCGGCTGGACTGATCCCATGAGGCCCAGGGCCAAGACTGATTTACATATAGCTGTGTCGGAACTGGGGTGGCAAATTGAGCTAAAGGACGATGATGGATTCAACCCAGATCTTTCTGGGGCTGAGTGTTTGCAATGTTCAGCACTCCATCCACATCTCCTTGTGTTTGCTTTGTTCACCGTAAGTTGGCAGGTTATGCCCAGATGTGGGTCCCTTTCTCACTTTGCCACTGGATTCAAGCTGCCCTGCCTGATGAAGGGTGTTACCCAGAAACCGGTCCCAGGATGCTTGTTTCTGGTCCAGGGAGGACACAGCTTGGCAGTTTAGACTGGACTGTTCCCATGAGGCAAAGTGTCAAGACTGATTTGCATATAGCTTTGTCTGAACTGGGGTGGCAAAGTGAGTTAAAGAATGATGGATTCAACTCAGATATGTGACTGGGGGTGAGTGTTTGCGATGTTCAGCACTCCGTCCATCATCTCCTTGTGGTTGCTTTGTTCGCCCTATGTTGTCAGGGTATGCCCAGACGTGGGTCCCTTGCTCACTTTGCCACTGGATTCAAGCAAGCCTGGCTGATGAAGGGTGTTACCCAGAAACCGGTCCCAGGATGCTTGTTTCCGGTCCAGGGAAGACATGGCTTGGCAGTTCGGGCTGGCCTGTTCCCATGAGGCACAGGGTCAAGACTGATTTGCATTTAGCTGTGTGTGAACTGGGGTGGCAAATTGAGTTAAAGAACGAGGATCTATTCAACCCAGATCTGTGACTGGGGGTGAGTGTTTGCATTGTTCAGCACTCCGTCCATCCTCTCCTTGTGTTAGCTTTCTCTCTCTTGCCAGTTGTTTTACGTTCTTTACATCATGTAGCACAATTTGGTTGCTTCGCATAGCGCAATTTGGTTACTTGGCATGGTGCCTTCTGTGCCATGCCAGTGCAATGTAGTTACTTGGCATAGTGCTCTAGCTATTTTCACACCTAATACCCATTTGAGTAACTTAAGATTTTACACATGTATTCATAGCACATTTCAGTGCTAGCCAGGTCCACTTTAGGGGCAGGCGTACATCACATGTGTGCATCTCTTTAGTCACCGGCATTCTTCTGTGCACGAACCTCTTGCATGACACTGCATATTCTGTGTACACTGGTATGCCTATGTGAAGGGGTTTAATGTGGATCTCTTATTCATTTTGGATGACCGCACTCGAATGATGATCTCCAGCACAACATCAAACTTTGTAGTGGGTGCTTGCACTTCCACCAGCACACCCATTTCCAGTTTTTGAACGTGTATGCAATAATTGCCTTTTTATGTTGTGCTTTATTGTTTTAGATTTTATTCACTGGCAGTGGTAACCGTAAGTACGGTAGCGTCACTGCACCTTTGCACACCTTAGCCTGTGTGCTCAACCTTTTTTTAGCATTTTGATTCGGTCCTGAAGAAAGCCTCAGCACCTCCTGACGAGACTGAAACATGTAGACCATACAAATTGGGATAAGGAAGACCAATGTTATCTTCACATATATCCTGACCCTGTTTTTAAACGTGCCCTAGAGATCCAGGAATAGAAATGAATTATTGGATACTACAGAGGTACTTTTAATCTCCACTTCTAGCACCTTTTTCTTTTCCATGTACCCACCCTAAAAAAACCCGCTCCGCTGTAATTCAGGCATCGCAGCACAGCAGGGTTGCACTCGTCAGACCATCTGCAAACCCAATGATGAAACATGTCACCACCTAGGTTGGTGGGTGTGGGTTCTTTCATAAAACCAAATGTGTTTTTTTCTATTCTTGTGAATGACAGTGTGTCATCCCTAGTTTTTTGGGATCCCCCACTGTTTTATTTTGTTGTTGTTGTATACTGATCTACTTTAGGGAGACGGACGTACCCCTTGTTCCTTACTCTCTCTTTGTTACCATTCCTATGTTCACATAGACAATATGACACTCCGAACGCTCCAAGACAATGATATCATAGTCATCAAACCAGCCAACAAAGGCGTTGCCATTGTAATACAGAATACTCATGATTATATATCTGAAATTGAGATGCAGCTGATGACAGGTACTAGCTTCACTAAACTTACTACCTACCCCACCAAGGAAATTAGTAAGTTGGTTAAAGACATCACAGACATGGGTCGTGGACAAGGTTATTTGACAGACCTTGAATATGACTTTCTCAATAGGAATCTTTTGTTGACCTCAACCATTTATGCACTACCTTAAGTCCATAAAAACCTTGAACCACCCCCCCGGGCCACCCTATAATATCAGGCTGTGGCTTTATTTTAGAGCCCCTATGTAAATATGTTGATTTTTTTCCCTAAACCTCATGCGGAGGCCACTATAGCATACCTAAGAGACACCATGGAAACGATTCGACTGGTAGACGATTTAGCCTTCAATCCCACCCAGCAACTGTTGGTAACAATTTATATTGTGTCCCTCTACACAAACATTCCACAGAAACAGGCACTGGATGTGATGCGGTCTGTTCTGGATGCTCGACCACAGCCCTTAGAGGTCCCTACAGAATTCCTAATACAACTGTTGGAAGTTGCTATGATGAGGAAGTTCTTCATGATTCGAGAAGAATTCGTCCTCCAAACCAAGGGTGTTGCTATGGGCGCTAGATTTGCGCCAAACCTAGCCATTTTGTATATGGACGACTTTGAAAACAAATTCATTCTTGGTGATACCAATCCCTTCCACAAGAATATTACACTGCAGAAACGTTATATAGACGGTGTCCTTTTAATTTGGATTGGCAGCAGCAGTGATCTTGAGACCTTTCCCATTTGGCTGAACCAAAGAGCACCTGATATCCAATTTACTATTGAACACAGTTCCTCTTCGAACAATTTTTTAGATATCTCCATAAAAGTAGCCACAGACCAAGTTTACACTACACTGTACAGGAAAGGTGTTAAGAGAAACACTCTCATATGTCACAGCAGTCAACACCCTAGAGCCCTTAGGGATAACCTCACATTCGGCCAATTTCTGCGTATCGTTAGAAAATGCACCCATAAGCATGACTATTTCAAGGAGTCTGATGACCTTCTGATGAGACTCACAGAGAGAGATCACCCTAAATCCCTACTGAAGAAAGCCCATAAAAGAGCCTTGTATAACCCCAGATAATCTCTGTTGGAAATTAAACCACGCCTTGACAACAATATAGAGAGAATGATTTGTTTCCCCACCTATAACACACATAGTAACAAAATCAAATGGATAGTCAATCAGTACTGTAAACTAATTTCTGCTGACCTAGGTTTGACTGAACTTCCGATGCACTCTTTCAAGAGGGGCAAAGGTATCAAGGATCTTGTGGCTCAATCTTTTTTTAAATTCCCTATCTAACCCTCCTTAAGTACTTTGTGGAACGTACCGCTCACTGTTGGCCACTTCAAATGTGGCAACTGTAGAGCCTGTGACCTCACCATCGGGACCAAATTATTCTCTCATAACAACTCTTCAATCACACTAAAAGAACAAACTAACTGCAACAGCACACATGTGATGAATGCGATTGTATGCCCATGTAGCCTGCTATATATTAGCCAAACCCTTCAGAAGGTCAAGACACACATCCTTCAGCATTTCAGTAGGATACATTGTGGTGTCTCAGGGGCTGCCTTAGTTGAACATTTTCAGTCACTCAACCTCCCCATAGATAGCATCAGATGGGCCATCATTGAAAAGGGTGTACTAAGCCCTAGGGGGGGGGGCAGCATTGCATACATAATGAATTTACATGAATGCAAGTGGATGCATTGCTTAGATACTGTCCAAAATGGTCTGAACAAAGAGGAGGAGGATGAGGCTGTGAGACAATTATCATTTCTAGCCATGGGATGAATCTAGTTCATAGTTCCCCACTGTATGCACGTAACAGGCTGTATATGAAGTATGTGAATTGCCTTGTATCTGATTAGATTTGCCCAATTTAGGCTACATAATAGATATTGCCACCAACGCTGCCAATTTCTCATCGGTATGGTTTACCCCTTTATACTGTGTTACCAACTTTCACTTCCCACCATTGTAACCACTTAATTGTCTATATTGTAGCTATGTTGAATTACTAATGGGTTCTACTGGCAATTGACTTTGCACCCTTCTTTCTTAAGTATCTTTCATGTACATATTGCTGCCTTTTTTTAATGTCATATACATATATTTTCAGAATACTTTACTGTTGTCATTAAACTGTATGACATATATATACACCATGCAAACTTTACACTGGTCAAAGGAGTTCTCTCTAACAATTAAGTTTCTTTTTCGCTGCAATTTACACAAATCCCCACTATTCCAATGGACACACAGAGCGTGTTATGAGGCTTACTCAGGACCTTGCTTGTCATGACGATTCCTAGCACTTAGCGGCTGTCCGCTCGACTGCTCTGTCGGCGGGTGCACGCCGACGTGGGTTTTTAACCAATTGATATTCAAAGGCGCTCACTCAGACTCTGGAGACACCCTTGACGCGATCTCTGTTCTCAAGAAGGTAAGCACACTGATTCAGTCTATCCTGTGAATTAGATCATGTTGCTACTCCCTTTCCGCACTATTTGGTAAAGCGCATAATTGTTACCTAGCTTGTGGGGACTCAGGTTCTCCCCCGTTTTTATGTTCTGTTTCCTCCTACTACCTGTGCTACATTGTTCAACTCGTGATTGGATTGGATACTGGGGTACCTTATGAGCCCCTAGCATATGGTACCTTAGGTACCTAGGGCATAGGCACTTCACAGGCCTACCAGGGGCTGCAACATGTATTATGCCACCCCTGGGAAGCAGACTCAATCTGACACCACAGGCCTGCTACTGCAGCCTGGGTGAGGTAGTGTTAGCACTCCTCACTGAGGTATAGGTTCCTATATCTCACCATACACACACATATAAACCTATCAGCCACCCCTATGGCAGGCCCATCAATCCTGAGGGCAGGGTGCTTGGTTTACAGTGTGAGGGGGTGCCTCTGCATGAGCAGGGCCCCTCTGCAGCTGGCAGAGTCTATTCTCTGTGGCTGTTTGTGGATGTGGTTAAACCATGTACTCTTAAGTGCATTAAAATGCTAACTTTGGAATGACTGCATCAAAACATGTCGTGTTTGGCGTCAAACAACTTGGAATCATACCCCCACATCAGTCCATGATGTGGGAGTATAATCCCACCCTTCTAGAGGGGTCGACATGTGCCTACTATGGTAACACGGTAGAAATCTGAAAGAGCCCTGGCATCACAAAATGGATGCCACCAGCAAAGACACTGGGCTGCCCTCCTGCTGCTGACTGAAACTCGCAGTGGAGGAAGCCCAACAATAGGCATCCTGTCACAGGGAGGTGTCACCACCTTCCAGACAGGATTTAGTGTATTGGGGCTGGGTGGGTGCACTTCTTGAGGGCTTTGAAGTCCTGCACTGGGGGAGCAGTAGGCTCTTCTGTGCATATGCCAGATCAAACCGGTTCAGGGGCTTCCTGTCCCTGCTCTGACGTGAAACTGGACAAAGGGAAGTGGGTGTAACCACCCCCTACCCTGACCCTCCTAGAGGAGTGGTCATAGAGCCAGTCGCTCCCCTATCTTAAGTATAAGATAGGAAACCTTGCCATTGCAAAATAGATAACCCTGGATGATGCTTTACAAGAAGAATCCTGGCCCTTCGACGTTCTACTACCTTTGGAAGACAGAAGAATCTCCCTTGGAGTCAAGGAGTGACTTCCCTGCTTGGCAGGCACCAAAAACTCTAATCAACGGTCACAAACTTTCCCGCTCCCGCCGGAGTCCGAAGTCCCTGCAGCTCCGGAAGTAGATTTCCTGACTTCTTGACGGCCATTGTGAGTCCCCAGCAGAGCTGAAGTGAGTGAACCCCACGAGTCACGAGGAACCGCAATACCTGGGAACCGTGCACTATTGTCAAGTGTAACCCCTTCACGACGTTCTACAAACTTGTGCACTGGACCATTTGTGGCCCAAGCCTCCAGCAGGTTTTGCAGTGAAAATCAGAGGCCTACTCCTTCCCGAGTGACCTGTGAAGCATTTCCTCAAGAGGTGTCTTCGCGATCCCTTGCCTGTTGGCTTGTGGTCCCCCGAAGACTTTCTTATCGACTTTCTTATCGACTCAAAGGGGTCCCCTGGTTGCTTCAGGCCTGCCCTCACTCACCTTTGCTGGGTGAGTCCCTCAGACCTTGCTTGTCTGCAACGCTTACCTTCTTTGATTTCCATGAGACCTGCTGTTGCCAATGCTTGTTGGCTCCAGTCTGGCCTCAAGAAAATAAGTCAGGGCAGACCTCCCTGTCGAATGTCTATTGGACAATGATCTGGAGACTTCAGCCTGGTCTGAAGTGGAGTTATGAACTCATGCTGAGATGTTGGGCATACCTGCAGAGGTATTTGCTGTGACCAGGTCACAGGCCAAAATGCATAAAGCTGAACCAGCTCTGGATCCTGAAACTATGGACCAGATGCTACCCAAGAGGAGGAGCAGTAGGGTTAAGGCTGTGCCTTCCCCTCTGTCTCAGATCTCAGATTCCCCTCCTGAGGGAGGAGAAGCAGAGACTGAAGAAGGAACTGCCCCAGAGGAACTTGAACCTCGTCAGGTTGAGTTCTTGGGGGTAGGGGGACCTTCCAGGGAAGATCTGAGTAAGGAGCAACAGTGCTGCCCCTTTCTTGAACCCCTCAGACAGCAGGCTGCTGCTGAGGCTGCTGGGAGTGCTAGTGGGTCCCATAACGTTTATTGGGATGAGGGATTCCTATATTCTGAGGCTAGAGATCCTACCCCTGGAGCCACCAGGAGGTTGGTAATATCCCAGAAGTTTAGGGGGTCCCTCTTGACCCTAGAACATGATATCCCGTTGGCAGGACACTTGGGCCAAAACAAAACCTGGGACAGGCTTGTCCCTCATTTTCATTGGCCACATATGTCAGAGGACACAAAGGAGTTTTGTCGCTCCTGTGTCACTTGCCAAGCCAGTGGCAAGTCAGGTGGCACAACAAAGGCCCCCCTGATACCACTACCTGTGGTGGGGGTTCCCTTTGAAAGGGTAGGGATTGACATTGTTGGTCCCCTTGACCCTCCAACAGCATCTGGGCACAGGTTTATCCTGGTGGTAGTGGATCATGCCTCCAAGTACCCAGAAGCAATTCCCCTCAGGACCACCACAGCCCCTGTGGTGGCAAGAGCCCTCATTGGTGTCTTCTCCAGAGTGGGTTGCCCTAAGGAGGTTATATCTGACAGAGATACAAGCTTCATGTCAGGGTATCTAAAAACAATGTGGAAGGAGTGTGGTGTCAACTACAAATTCACTACTCCCTATCACCCACAATGCAATGGGTTAGTTGAAAGGTTCAACAAAACCCTAAAGGGAATGATTAAAGTCCTCCCAGAAAAGCTTAGGCGAAAATGGGACCTTTTACTTCCCTGCCTTCTGTTTGTATACAGGGAGGTCCCACAGAAGGGGGTTGGCTACAGCTCTTTTGAACTTCTGTTTGGGCACCCTGTCAGAGGCCCATTATGTTTGGTGAAGGAGGGCTGGGAGTTACCTCTCAAACCACCCAAACAGGATGTGATGAACTATGTACTTGGTCTCCGCTCCCGGATGGCAGAGTACATGAAGAAGGCAACCAAAAACCTTGAGGCTAGCCAAGAATTACAAAAAGCTTGGCATGACCAAAAGGCTGTCCTGACTGTTTATCAGCCAGGACAGAAAGTGTGGGTGTTGGAGTCTGTGGCCCCAGTAGCGCTCCAGGACAAATGGAGTGGCCCCCATACAATTGTTGAGAAAAAGGGAGAGGTCACCTACTTAGTGGATCTGGGAACTCCCAGGAGCCCCTTTAGGGTGCTCCATGTCAACAGATTAAAGCCATATGTGGACCGGGCTGACATGGGCTTGCTCATGGCAACTGATTGGGACCAGGAGGAGGAGAGTGACCTTCTCCCTGACCTGCTCTCACAGAACCCCAATGATGGGTCAGTTGTTGGTGTTGCTTTGGCAAGCAGCCTCACTGATCATCAGCAAACTGAATGCAAACAAGTTCTGCAACAGTTGAGACATATCTTTAGCCTGACCCCAAGTCAGACTTCCTGGTGCACCCATGAGGTGGACACTGGAGACAGTCTGCCTGTAAAGAGTAAAATCTACAGGCAACCTGACCACGTCAGGGATTGTATCAGGACTGAAGTCCAGAAAATATTGGAACTAGGTGTGATTGAGCCTTCAGATAGCCCTTGGGCTAGGCCAGTAGTCCTTGTGCCTAAACCTCATACCCAGGGTGGTAAGAAAGAGATGAGGTTTTGTGTTGACTACAGAGGCCTCAATGCAGTCACCAGGACTGATGCCTATCCAATTCCCAGGGCAGATGAACTAACAGATACTTTGGCCTCAGCCAAGTACCTCAGTACATTGTACCTAACAGCTGGCTACTGGCAAATCAAGTTAGCTGATGATGCCAAGGCCAAAACAGCATTTTCAACTCCTGGTGGGCACTATCACTTTGTGGTAATGCCCTTTGGTTTGAAAAATGCACCTGCCACTTTTCAGAGGTTGGTGAATAAAGTTATGACTGGTATGGAAACCTATTGCTCAGTTTATCTTGATGATATTGCTGTCTTTAGTTCCACCTGGCAGGATCACCTGGTCCACCTCAGAAATGTTTTGGAGGCCCTGCAAAAAGCAGGCCTCACTATCAAGGCTACCAAGTGCCAGATAGGGCAAAGTCAGGTTGTGTACCTGGGCCACCTTGTAGGTGGAGGCCGGGTTCAACCATCGCAAAGCAAAATCCAGATCATAATGGAATGGGTAGCTCCAACAACCCAGACACAGGTTAGAGCCTTTTTAGGCCTGATTGGGTACTATAGGAGGTTCGTTAAGAGATATGGATCTATAGTGACCCCCTTAAGTGATGTGACCTCTAAGAAAATGCCAAAAAAGGTTCAGTGGACAGCTAGCTGTCAAAAGGCATTTGATGACCGCAAGCAGGCAATGTGCACTGCCCCCAGCTTTCAGAGTCCAGACTACAAAAAGAAGTTCATTGTTCAAACAGATGCTTCAGAGCTGGATGTGGGAGCTGTACTGTCTCAACTTAATGATGAATTTCAAGGCCAGCCATTAGCTTTCATGAGCAGAAGGCTGACCCCTAGAGAGAAACGTTGGTGAGCTATAGAGAGGGAGGCCTTTGCTGTGGTGTGGGCCCTAAAGAAGCTGAGGCCATGCTTGTTTGGCACTCACTTCATAGGTCAGACTGACCACAAGCCCCTCCTATGGCTCAAACAGATAAAAGGTGAAAATCCTAAACGGCTCAGGTGGTCCATTTCCCTACAGAGGATGGACTATACAGTGGAACATAGACCTGGGACCCAACATGCCAATGCGGATGGACTCTCAAGATATTTCCACTTAGACCACAAAGACTCAACTGGTCAAGGTTAGTTTAGTGTCCCTGTGTTTGGGGGGGATTGTGTAGGAGAGTAGGATCTGCACTTATGTTGCCCCCACTTTTTTCTGATGTATACACTGGTTTCTGGCTATAGTCTGGCTGGGTCCCTGCTAATCAGGGCCCCAGTCTCTCTGTTCTCTCTAAACGACTTGGTGTGCATATTAGATGCACTAGTGATTGGATACTGGGGTACCTTATGAGCCCCTAGAATATGGTAACTTAGGTACCTAGGGCATAGGCACTTCACAGGCCTACCAGGGGCTGCAGCATGTATTATGCCACCCCTGGGAAGCAGACTCAATCTGACACCACAGGCCTGCTACTGCAGCCTGGGTGAGGTAGAGTTAGCACTCCTCACTGAGGTATAGGTTCTTATATCTCACCATACACACACACATATACACCTATCAGCCACCCCTATGGCAGGCCCTATCAATCCTGAGGGCAGGGTGCTTGGTTTACAATGTGAGGGGGTGCCTCTGCATGAGCAGGGCCCCTCTGCAGCTGGCAGAGTCTATTCTCTGTGGCTGTTTGTGGATGCGGTTAAACCATATACTCTTAAGTGCATTAAAATGCTAACTTTGGAATGACTGCATCAAAACATGTCGTGTTTGGTGTCAAACAACTTGGAATCATACCCCCACATCAGTCCATGATGTGGGAGTATGATCCCACCCTTCTATAGGGGTCGACATGTGCCTACTCTGGTAACACGGTAGAAATCTGAAAGAGCCCTGGCATCACAAAATGGATGCCACCAGCACAGACACTGGGCTGCCCTCCTGCTGCTGACTGAAACTCGCAGTGGAGGAAGCCCAACAATAGGCATCCTGTCACAGGGAGGTGTCACCACCTTCCTGACAGGATTTAGTGTATTGGGGCTGGGTGGGTGCACTTCTAGAGTGCTTTGAAGTCCTGCACGGGGGAGCAGTAGGCTCCTCTGTGCATATGCCAGCTCAATCCGGTTCAGGGGCTACCTGTCCCTGCTCTGGCGTGAAAATGGACAAAGGGAAGTGGGTGTAACCACCCCCTACCCTGACCCTCCTAGAGGAGTGGTCATAGAGCTAGTCCCTCCCCTATCTTCAGTATAAGATAGGAAACCTTGCCATTGCAAAATAGATAACCCTGGACGATGCTTTACAAGAAGAATCCTGGCCCTTCGACGTTCCACTACCTTTGGAAGACAGAAGAATCTCCCTTGGAGTCAAGGAGTGACTCCCCTGCTTGGCAGGCACCAAGAACTCTAATCAATGGTTGCAAACTTTCCCATTCCCGCCAGAGTCTAAAGTCCCTGCAGCCCCAGAAGTAGATTTCCTGTCTTCTCGACGGCCATTGTGAGTCGTGACGAGGAACCGCAATGCCTGGGAACCGTATGCTATTGTCAAATGCAACCCCTTCACGATGTTCTACGAACTTGTGCATTGGACCATTTGTGGCCCAAGCTTCCAGCAGGTTTTGCAGCGAAAATCAGAGGCCTACCCCTTCCTGAGTGACCGTGGGCTCCTGTGAAGCATTTCCTCAAGAGGCGTCTTTACGATCTCTTGCCCGTTGGCTTGTGGGTCCCCCGAAGACTTTCTTATCAACTCAAAGGGCTCTCCTGGTTGCTCCAGGCCTGCCCTCTCTCACCCTTGCTGGGTGAGTCCCTCAGACCTTGTTGGTCTGCAACGCTGACCTTCTTCGATTTTCACAAGACTTGCTGTTGCCAAAACTTGTTGGCTCCAATCCAGTTGCCGACACCTCAGTAAGCTGAAGACGTTGTAGGACACTCTGAATCCAGCTGCTGGTTAACGTCGATCCTTCCTGGACCTCGTGAGCGAAGAGTCAAAACACCCTTGATCACCTGAAATCACCCTACTTCCGTGGGCAACCAGCTTCCTGGCCCCCGGTCCCTGGCAAGTGACTGTGAATACTGTCCCTTCAATTTTCAGGTCATCTGCATCTCGAATCCACACTTGGATTCCACCGAACACTTCCCAAGTCTTCGCAAGCAGCAAATCTTCTTTGGTCTCCATAGAAAACAGCGACGCGACCCGACACCAAAAGACACCTATGCACCCGGCTTCCCTGGGTGAGGTAACCCGTGCACTCGGGTGCCCTAGTGTGTGTTGGCCCTCTAATTACTTACCTTGTAAGTGGCTTCCTTGTAGACTTCCTCGAAGTACCCTAAAACTTTAAAAATCAAACCGCGACTTGCTCCATCGTAATCAATAGAGAACCTGCGGCTGTGTTCTCACACTGCATGCTTCTCCCGTGGGTCTGTTACTTACCTGCTTTCACTACAGTAGTGAAGCCCCAGCGATTCTACAGGCCCTAGGCCTTGTCATTCTGAAAGTCAACTTTCCTAAACCTCTTTTTTAGTATATGGTCTGGTACGCCCCTAGGGCCCCAGCCATATTTGTGATTAACTTATTGTGAAATGTTGATATTTGAATGTGTTCCTGGCTTCTAATCTCATAAAGAGATTAGTAGAGTGTGTCTAGTAAAAAAAACATATATATGATATATATACCTGTGTGGTGTCCTTTCATTTGGTAAGTAAAGAGATTATAAGTTAAAACAAGCTGCTTTACATTCCTCAGAGACTTAGCCTGAAGGCCGCTCTCCACAGCTACCACTAGGATAGCTTTCTTTAAAAGGTTGTCTTAAACCTATCTACCATAAGAGTCAAATTGGAGTGGTGCAAGGTGGCGACTATAACTAGTGACTAGCATATGCCAGGCCAACTTCTCACACAATCCAAGTATAGGTAGTTTAGATATTAAGGTAGTCAATCATCTTTGATACAGGCAACACATTTGAATTTGGTATTGGCAGACAGTCTTGTAGATAATAAATGATTTTATGGGGCAGTCCTTTTAGTACTAAGTGATGCAAAAAGGGCTTGGCAATAGGTATGCGAGGAGGCATGCATTGTCCTCAATCTCCTGAAGAAATTGTGGAGGCTTCTTCAATGCACACTGGTCCAACTGCAATCGGGCAATATATATGCAACTCATAAAAAAGGTGGGGCAGCATAAATCTGAAAAATTAGAATGGGGAGTAAATATTCTTTATTGTATGATTACCTAAAATCATTTACAAATACAGTGCATGTTAGAATGTTCACTTAGCTAATTTTGTATTTTTTTTGCAAAGAAATAACTAAGTTCAACGACAAAAAAATGTATACGTTCTATGGGGGCACTGGTATACCTAGCCTGGGAAGTAGAGTTAATCCTCAAACTCAGGTGGTTCACCCAGAAGTTGGTCAGCTAACACATCTGATTCAGTTTCTGACAAATCACTGTCCTCCGCCTGTGCTGCTGTTTCTACGTTTTTAGGCGAAAGACAGTTCCTTCTCGCTGTGACAGCTGCACAAGCACCACTGAACACATGTTCAGCTGACACACAGGCAACAGGATAAGACAGATACTTTATTGCCAGCCCGCTGAATTCTGGCCATTAGTGCATCTTCCCATACCAATGCATCAATGGGTTTTGATCCACACAGACCTCTTTGGATCATCCAGATACTCCTGGAACATCTAATGAGTGGTCAGTGGTGCTGCCACTTGCTCATCCTGTTTTGCCATCACCTCTGCACTGGACTTGAGCCCTGCCAATTGAAACCAAAACAATGCAGAGGTTGGGTCTGGTCCTTTTGTTGCTGTTGCTGTCAGTATTCTGGTTGATGGTGTTGTTGCCTGCTGTGAGATAAGACAGCCCTCTCTGGAAGTTGAAGGCGGCACCCCAGAACTGCAAGGCGGGAATCAAAGTTCCAGCCATTCTTTTTCCAATTCTCTGGCTTGCTCTACAATCAACCTCTTGTATTTTGAAGCATCTCCTTCAGAAAAAGGAATGGAAGTGGGCGGAATTATTTTATACCATGGATCAAGTAGTGTGACACAGATGTACTCTTTGGACTCGATGATGTCATGCTGCAGCCTTATACTAGAAGCCAAGTGAAGTACTAAGGTCTCAACCAAGGCATGGAATTCTGTGTTTTAATTCACACCAGTGGGAGAAATCTTTCATACACCTTTTTTACCTGTTCTTTTAGGACATGCAACAATGGGATCGCTTGGCCCATCGGACTTTCAGTGTGAAAACCTCAAAATGGAGTATCATCTGCGTCAGGCATTTGACTAGGCCCCATTTGTCCGCATCCACGGTCATAGCTTTCCCAACTGCATTCCCTCCTCTTTGTTTTTTTTTTTGTAAAACATTTTTTATTAATGAGAAACAGACATCAGCAATACAATGACATATCAGAGGGAGTAACACTTTAGGCATCATCGGTATAGTAGGTGAATCACAGTATACAGATATAGAAAGTGGAAGTTCTAGGGTGAGGGGGGTCATCAACAATAGGAGTCAGGGGAGGTTGACAGATATCTCCTTGATAGGAGTTCCATAAGCCCCAAACTCGAGACCATTTTTTGGGACATCCACGGGACACGTACACAGATTTTTCTCTGAACATTGCCCAATCCAAGTCTTTTTCCCAATCCAAGACTATAGGTGGGAGCGACGCCCCCCATCGCTGGGCAATATTTCTCTTAGCTAGCATTAGTCCCAACGTATCCCATTGTGTCAAGCAGACGTTTAAATCTGTCGGTTCCCAGATGTTTAACAGACACCTACGGGCTTCCACACGGAGCTGTAAGGAAAAAACAGTATTGATGATATCATGAATGTCGTGCCAGTAGGGTTGGATCAATTTACATTCCCAAACTATATGGAAAAAGGTTTCCAACTGTCCGCATCACCGTCTACAAGCACCCCCATCTGTCCTCCCCATCCGTACCAATTGAGGCCCGTTACATATATCCTGTGAAGAAATTTTAGTTGAACAAGTCGGAGACGAGCCGGTATCGCCACCACTCTGGGAGAGGAGATGGCCTCCTGCCACTCCTCGTCATCTGTCTCGATGCCATCTCCAGTCCACTTCTATCGGAGGGCCTGGAGAGGATCCGAGATGTTATTGACCAGTTTTTTATATATCAGTGAAATGGTGCTTTCATGGATATGGCCATCTAGTATTCTATCTTCCAGTGGGGACGATTCCGGCAGTGTGGCCCCAGGCTGTAAGTGTGTGTGAAGTGCATGTCGAACCTGCATGTAGCGGAAGCACTCTGACTCGGCCAATTTGTACTGTTGTTGCAATGTGGCGAATTACTTAATGTCTGATTTTACCCACAGATCGCGTATACGTGTAATACCTATGAGATTCCATTTGTCGAAACCCTTACTTCTCCACAGATTGCCCAGCTGTTCGGAATCCCATAGCGGTGTTGCAAATGTTAGTTTACATCTCCAACCAAGGCATTTGGTGTCCGCATGCCAAACGTGCACTGCGTGTTGGGTGGAGCCCATAAGCAGATAGCGCCGGGGCTTAGAGTAAAGGGCTCTACTGAAGGTCCCTCCAGAGAGAAGCCATCTATCCATGTTATAGCCTGGGTCACTAGGTTGGGCATAAGTGCAGTGATTAATGGAGGACAGGTGAGACGCCCAATAGTACAATTTAAAATCGGGTAGGCTGATGCCCCCATCATACCAGTTCAGGGAAAGCTTGCAAAGAGCGATGCGAGGCTTGCCATTCCACAATAGATCTCTTTGAAGGCTATCGATTTCCCTGAAATAGGACGCGGGCACCGGGTCCATGGAATTCTGGAGTGCGTACAAGAACCGGGGTAAAGACATCATCTTGAAGAGGGCAGCCTTCCCTAGTAAGAAAAGGGGTAGCAACTTTCATCTGTCTATATCTTTACGCAGCCAGAGCAAAGGAGGCTGGAGGTTGTGAGAATAACGGCGAGAGGAAGATACCCAGATATTTAAAGCCATTGGTACCCATTGTATGGGACACCCACACTGCGAGATTGGCGGCTCACCTACTACCATGAACAGGAGGGATTTGCTCGAGTTTATGGAGTAGCCGGAGTATCTTCCAAAAATCGTGAGGCTATCTAAAACCACTATTAAAGATCATCTCGGAGAGGTCAAGTACAGAAGGATATTGTCAGCGTAAAGGGAGATACGGTCTTCCCAGTACAGAATCCAGCGCATGCCCCTAATCATAGGGTCCCTACGTATCCAGGCTGCCAATGGCTCCAGCGCCAGAGCGAACAGGAGAGGTGAAAGGGGGCAGCCCTGGCAGGTCCCTCTACCCAACTCAAAGGCGGCCGATTTTCTGTTAATTACCACTTCTTGGGCCATAGGTCGAGCATACAGTAACTGCACCTATTGTATGTATTTCGGACAAACCCCATTTTCTCCACTACTGCCCACAAATATGGCCATTCGATGGTGTCAAAAGCCATGGCAGCGTCTAAAGAGACTATAGCCGCCGGTTCCAAAATGGAGGCCGCCCTGCCCAAAACCCTGTGAACCCTACGCAAGTTCAGTGCGGAATTGCGGTGAGGAATAAAGCCGAATTGGTCTGGGTGGACCAAGACCTCAACCACCATCAAAAGCCGAGTGGCAAGGAGCTTAGCCAGGATCTTAGGCTCCGTGTTCAACAGGGATATCGCCGATAAAATACGCAATCGGTTTTAGGCTTCCCCTCCTTATGGATGGTGACTATAGTGGCCGTTCGTTGGTCTGAGGGCAGGAGTCCCAAGCGTCTCGATTCCTCATACATAGTTCTTAAGAACGGGGCCAATCTGTCCGGTTTAAGTTTGTATAGCTCAATCGGCAACCCGTTAGGGCCAGAGGCTTTGCACAGCTTAATGGACCGCACTGCTGCCGCTATTTCGTCATTGGATATGTTACTCTCCATGAAGTCATGGTCTACCACCGACAATCTGGGTAAAACTATATCTGTGAGCATCTGGTGGGAATTGTCTTCAGAGAAGGGGGCAGCCGAGGCGTAGACTGCCTCAAAGTGGGTCGCGAAACGGTCCACAATGGCTTGCAGATCCGTTAGGGACTCTCCCTCATGTTCTTGGAGCTCAGGTACTAATCTACTTGCCCAGTCTCTTTTATCCCACAAGGCCAGAAGTTTTCCAGCCTTGTCACCCACCTCGTACAACCGCCCCTGCACCGCTCTCTCCAGGGCCTTAGCCTGGTCCATCGCCAATGCTCTATAGTCCTGTTGTTTGAGTTTGAGAAGGTAGAGCTTCTCAGGTGTGACATCAGAATCTAAGTCTGACTCTAGTCTCCCCATCTCTGCCTCCAGGGCCTCCAGCTCCCTCTGTTGCTCTTTCTTCTTCCCGGAAATCAGGGAAAGGGCCTGGCCCCGAATCACCATTTTAAAGGCCTCCCAGAGCATCTTCGGGGAATCCAGCGAGCCCTCATTCTCATTAAAATAGTTATCGATGATCGCGAGGAGCTACCTCTCACCTGGTGTTTTACCTCCCGGATTTGGGTGATTTGGGATGCAGGGACCAAAAAATAGTCAATTCTAGATAGGCTCCCATGTGCCCCAGAGTGGAAGGTGTATTGAAGAGTGTCAGGGTGAAAGACCCTCCATCCATCCACCCGCCCCATGGATTCTAGGAAATCGGGCAGCCAGCATTGTGAGCGAGCGAGGTCGCGTGGAGGATGATGATCTAGGCCACCAGAGACCACCGGATTCAAATCTCCTCCCAACATCAGGAGTCCCTCCAGGATGTTCAACAACAGCGTACCCACGTCCCTGAATGTGGTTGCCTGGGGGCTCATAAATCGAAAGGAAAGTGACAGGATGTCCCTCCAGGTGCCAGAGACCCCAACATACCTCCCCCATACATCTGGCCAGTTTTTCTGCACTACAAGGGGGAAGGACTTTCTCATCAACATGTCAACCCCTCGGGAACCCGAGGTGAAACCTGCGTGGGCCAACAACACGTAGCACCCTCTGTGCAATACCCTACATGCATTACCAACCAGATGAGTTTGCTGAAGTAGGATGATATTGGGGACATGACGTTTTATATATTGAAGAACAACGCTACGTTTAATTTTGTCCCCTAACCCATTGACATTCCAATTTAGCAATTTAAGCCCACTGTCCCCAACTGGTGCCATGACAAAGTACACAGTTTAGAGTTGCAGAACGTGTCGTCACTTCCCCCATCAATGTGGAAATAACAGTTGCTGATGCAATAAAATCTTCAAAAATGTAACCAAACACCCCCTCCCAACAAACCCCACCCCGCTGCCCTGCACTCTCGGCTCAGAACTGCCTATGGAAAACTTGCAGAGTGCCTGTCGCCCTGGAAATATTTTCAAGAAAGAAAGAAGAAAAAGTTGGGGGGGAGATCAAAGCACACCCGTCCCCGGCCCCTGAAAAACTTACATATACCCGCCCAAAAGCAGTCACCCCAGGTCTGATTGAGTCCACGAACCCAAAGGCTACAAAGATAGAGACCCCCTCCCATTCCCCCCCACACCCTAGCCCATGCACTTCGATCAAACTCAGCCACTGCACTGGTCACCATCTCAGGCCAGCTGACTGTTCTCATTGACCCCACCACCATGTTCAGCCGGGCTTCTCACTCCTCGGCTCTCGATGCAGTCCGCTGCAGCCTCGGGATGTTCGAAGAACCACACCTTCCCCTCCGCCTCAATCCGCAGATGGGCCAGGAACAGCATGGAATATTTCAGTCCCAGCTCTCTGAGGATGCTCATGATCGACATGAACGACCGTCTCTGACGTTGCACCCTCTGCGTAAAATCCAGGAAGAAGGAAATGTTTGAGTTTTCATACCGCAGGGGCGCACCAGCCCTGGAATTTTGAAGGATGAGGTCTCTGTCATGGAAATTCATGACCTGCGCCAACATAGGCCGTGGGGGAGCGCCCGGCTTGGGACGTCCGCCCGAGACCCTGTGGGCACGCTCGATGACGAAGAACTTACTGAGGCCCTTGGGTTGCAAGTGTTTCAGAATGAGGTCCTCACTGAAAAGATCCGGGGCTGGCCCCTCTGACTTCTCCGGAACCCCCAGTATGTGCAGGTTATTGCGACACAGGCGGCCTTCATAGTCGTCCAGTTTGAGGTCGGTAAGTTTGCGGAAATGCTGGCGGTCGCGAATCTCTCCCTGGAGCTGTGAGACATCCCCAACAAGACTGGCAGTCGTAAGTTCAACCTGCTTGACCTTCTCGTTCAGTTTGCCCATATCGGCCCTGATGAGGTTGACGTCGATTGCAACAGTGTCCAAAGAAGCCTTGACACCAGTGATGGCGGCCATTATGTCCTTCAGCGAGATTTCTTGCTCTTCTTCACACAACCCCCCGGATCCAGAGTCCCTGGGCGTTTGGGATAGCTGCGTGTCCTTCGGGACCGTATAACGGTCCAGTTTGCTCGATTGCATGGCCTTAGATCCACGGGCCCCTGCGGCCTTGACACATTTCATCGTGATCCTCTTCTTGCTCCACCAGTCCGGCCCCGGGTACCCCAGCGAAGCAGCAGCACCACCTCCAGTCAAAAATCAGGGGACCGGCGGACGCTGGGAGAGCCATCATGTCCCTGGGCGAGGCACAGTGAGTTTTCGCAGGGTGTTTCAGGAAGGAGGTCTGCGCCTGCGTCACCTGCTAGAATGGCAGCAGCACAAGGGGTCCTGCACAGCAAGCAAAGTCCGCGTGTACGCACTGAGGCCTTCGACGGACGTAGATCAGTCTCATCCCGGTGCTGTGGGCCCACCAGCTACACCATGACCCTGGGGGGGCTCAGGAGTCTGAGAAACGCTCCCTCACGGGCAGCGCCAGCCCCACGGGGGGCCGTGCCAGCACAGCAAGGGACCCAGATGGTATTGCGCCCCTCCTGCAGCCTCCGGCATTGCCCGTTACCCGGGGGGAGCAATGTCCTGCAGGCACCTTCAGCACCCAGCCCAGCCGCAGAATAGGATCCAAGCAATCACGGTACAGCTGTATGGCCCGCCTACTTCTCCCGAGTCAGTCTCGGGGCGCTCTGGCAATATGGCGGCTGCACCCACCAGATGCAGCGCCACCGTGGGTGTAAGCAATTCACAAGGAGCCCCCTTGCCGCGCCGCCCCGTGGGTCCCAGCACGGGTCCAGACAACGGCCTCACTTCTGCAGCAAGCGGTGGGGAACGAAGGGGGGAAACAATGCGCACTTGGGCACCCGCGGCTCCCGTCACCGCAACAGGATGAAAAGCAGGCGGTGGTGTGGGGCAGACGGGCAGCCCGTACCGTTCTGTGTCAGTGGTCACAGGCCGTCCTTGTGTGCTGCAGGCCCGCGGGGCCCCAGCCAGGCAGTGCGGGAGCCTCCTTTAGTGTGCGGCAGCGGCGCCCATCAAATGCGACACCACCGCAGGTGCTGGCAAAGTCTTGTGGATCTCCGGCCCGACCCCACCGAACACCGTGGGTCCCGGCGCGAGCCCAGATACCAGGCCCCTCCTCCGCAGCAAGTGGATCTTTGGTCTCCAGTAACGAAGAAAAAACGGAGTTAAAGGGTTCCAGTCAGCTGGACTTCCAACGCATTATACTGCGTTTGGGCAGGCCGGATCGTCAACAGGATAAACGGGGGGATGGGGCCGGTCCCGGAGCTGTGCTTCACACGGCCATTTTGCCTTGCCGCCTGGCCACGCCCCCATTCCCTCTTCTTTGAATGACATTGTTATTGATCTGTTTGTACTGCTCAAACAGACCTTGCAACATGTAAAAGGTGGAGTTCCAACATGTTGGCACCTCCTGTATCAGGGCTTTAACCGATGCTCTAGTATTATGCTGAATAATCTGCAGCTGCTTCTGGGCTTTAAAAGAATGGCTCAAATGAGTGCAGATTCTTCTGCAGGTGGACAGTTTGTTGCTGACTATGTCTTCCTTTTTGAGGAAGTCTAGCACCACCAGGATGATACAATGGGCCAAACACAGGACCCTGAAATAGCCTCCCTCTGAGATGGCCTTGCCTATGTTACTGCTATTATCAGTGGCAACAATTCCAATTCTAAGACGTCTGAGTTGCTGCAATTCATATACCATGCTGTTAAATTCCTCAAGATGTTTTCAGCTGTATGTGATTTCTCCATCGCGAACATGGCCATTGTTGCATGCCGCCGAACTCTCTTAAAACTTTATTCAGGGCTAAGACGTGAATATATCTTTTGCATTACCCCTGAAAAAGAGATCCAGTGTGCACTGATGCACATATAATCAGTCGTCTGACAACTGGTCCACCTATCTGTCATCAGATGGATAGTGTGAACAACAGTGTGCTGCAAAGCTGCTGCAAATCTTGTCCGACCAACTGCAGCAAATCGTGATGCAGTGCTAAAACAGCCAGTCTGGCAAAATAAGTCCTACTTGGTACCTTCCATTTTGGCTGCCACAAATTCTGAGAATCCCACTCCTTCCTGAAAAAGAAAAAGGGAGGAGGTCCAGTGCTAACATTTTTGCAAGCTTCCCATTGTTTAAACGTGTGGTTGGGTGGTTTTGCTCGTAGGGCCCCTCCTGCCTAAACATGCCGATTGAGAAGTAGATGCTAGTGGTAGACTCAATGTGCGTTGCTCTCTGTGTCTTCTTGTGCCATTGTGAAAGTGCTGTGATGGGTGAATATGCTAGCATACTGGTTGCACCCCATTTTTTTTCATTACCACCTTCCACCATGATTGGACTTGAAGCTGATGTTCCCTGGCTCTCCCCTAGACCACGTTCAGCAATTTTTTAAAGGTGGTCTTCCCACTTAATTTTGTGGTGTTTTATCATATGGGTCGTCTGTCCAGTACCAATATGCCTACCAGGCTTACCTCGATGAACATTTGTGTGGCAAATGGTGAATACTACAATGTGATCCCACTCTTTGCTAACTGTGAAGAAAAAAAAAACAGGGTGGAGTAATTGTTTTGTATGCACTGCGAACGCCTGAAGAAGAACTGGAGGTAGTTGGGCATGTCGTTGATTACCTCTCTGCTTCAGCTGAGCTAGGGATTGGTGCGGGTCTCAGCTAGGGCTTTGTAAATATGGGAGCTGGTGGCAGTGCTACCTGTGCCACATCCCTCGGAGCTGGTTGAATAGCAATGTCAGATTCCTATGTGTCACCTTCCACCATGACAACCTCATCATCGTCTTCCTCTTCTTCATCCCCTTTCATAAGTCTAAGTCTTTCTGGAACTTCTCTTTTCCCTTTCCTCTCCAGTTGTCTCCAGGTCTCTGTCGGGGTTCACTCCATGTCCTTATCATAATCATCAGAAGTACCCTTCCTTTTTCGTGCTGGAGATCTGGGAGCCAATGATTCTAAAAGAGGAGTGTTAGACCTGGCACCATTGGTGTGAGTCTCCCTTCCATTTGTTCACTGTTGCCTCCTATGTTTTTGCTATGTTTTTGCTGGTCTAGATGCTTTGGGCACTTTGCCACTGCTATTCAGCGCCAAAGTGCAAGTGTTCCCTTTTGTAAAGGGTTGTATTGGATTAGTGACTCCATAATTGGCTTATTTGATTTACTTGTCAGACCCTAGTATAGTGCACAATTTGTGCCCAGGGCCTGTAAATCAAATGCTGCTGGTGGGCTTGCAGCATTGATTGTGCCACCCACAGAAGCAGCCTGTAAAATGTTACTCAGGCCTGCCATTGCAGAGCCTGTGTGCAGTCTGGGGCTGCCATGTCGACTTGGCAAGTACACATACTTGCCAGTCCCTAAACCTTCCCTTCTCTTTTCTACATATTAGTCACCCCTAAGGTATGCACGCACACGGGCAGGGTGCATTGTATGTAAAAGGTAGGACATGCCCTGATCTGTGTGGCATGTCCTTGTAGTAAATTACAGCCAATTTCGTTTTTCACTATTGCAAGGCTACCTGTTCCCATAGGCCAGATTGGGTAGTTTGATTATAACATCTTATAATCATAACTGACCCTAGGAACAAGATTGGAAAATAAAGGTTAGTATGCCTGAACTCAGAATGTTTGAAAATACCACTTTTAGAAAGTAGGTATTTTCTTGCCTAACCATCCAGCTTGCCTCTGCTAGGTTTGTGTATTCCATGTCTGGTTTGTGAGTGACAGTGAGGAACTTCGATTTTCGATTACGATCAAATTGACCCGCCATTTTGTAACCCGCCGCCATTTTGTGTTGCCACCACTCAGGCAGCACGGCGAACAAAGTCTTTTCTGCTTTTCCTGTAGCTTGGTGTCCAAATACGTCCTCGGCCTTGTTTGTGAGGCTGGTGTTTGGACTAGCCGAGTACACTAATCCGTGTCTGCTTCCCTAATCCCTGTTCCAACTATCTGTAGGCTCACACCATTCTTTCCCGATCATATCTTATCAACTGGCCTTCACTGTCTCCTGCTAGCATTCTCTTGTGTCATGCCCGTCCTCCAATACACACAAACGTATCTCACCACCTGTAAGTCAGTTGTAATCTATTAATATATTAAGTTCGGGGGTGGGATGACAAACACAGTTGGAGGAGAGGACTCTTCGAGTCATCTGATCTTTCTGTTTTCAAACCCTTCTTACTGGTTCCGCTTTGTTTTCCACTTACCCTATTGGCTCTTTTCTTCTTTGCTTGGGGCGTGTGTTCTGTTAATAATCCTATATTGTATAGTATTTAATCTGATGCGCCACAGAGTAAAGTGGCAGTCTCCTGAGAACCTACTTTGTCTACTTCTAGGATAACTGTACTAGCTGCAGCTAAATAAATCCAATCTTCTAACGCCGACAGAGTGTCCCGTGTCTCTGTGTATCGAAGCAGGTGAACCCAGGAGACGGAGGGCGTACCCTGCGCCGCCAGGTCCAAAAAGTTCTGGTTCTTCAATTGGCGCCCACAGTGGGGCAGCTTCAGTGGTACCGGTTCTGCTCGAAGGTCGTGAGGAACCTCGCAAGAAAATTCCGGAGGGTTCGCGAGCCACACTAAGCGACCCCTGTATGTCGAAAGTGGTCCGAAGGTCTTTTGCAGCGCGATTACTCCTTCCTGACGGCTACTGGCGACCGCTACCCTGACTGCTGCCCTGCTTTGGCCCATTCCTTTGGTGATGTATGGTAAAGCGAGACGATAGACGGGCCTCTGTTGGTGGAAGAAGACGTCCTTAGTTAAGTTAAGTATTTTCGTGGGTCGCGCCCACAAATCTTGGTTCTTTGTTTGATGTCCTTAGGTTATTTAGATTTAGTTTTTGCAAAGACTAAAACCGAGGGTAAGTGCATTTGTGCTGCGTAAAACTGAGGTTTACTCCCTTGAAGTTTGTGAACAGTCCAGAGTCATTGTGAAATGCCTGGCCTGACTAAGTTTGGAAGAATTTGTTGTCTTGGTTGTAATAGAGACTCCCGACTTGAGGACTCTTGTCCGATTCCTTCGGTTGGAACTCCCACACATGAGCTCTACTCGAAACATGGTATCGGTCCCATTGCCTTTAACGAGACATGGACTCAATACACGAAGAAAGATGGTGTTCTTAAATGGCCAGAGAACGGTAGTTTTGATCCTAATGTGCTAGATAATTTAGAAACAGTTTTGTTCAAAAGAAAAGCCCGGCCGGCAATGTTTGACTCTCTTCGCCTTTGGCGTAAGGAAGCCAAACAGAAAGAAATTAAACAAGCAAAACGAGATAGGAAAGCACAGGGTATGACGATTATACAGGCTGCCCAACAGTTCAAAAATGATGAAATTGACAATGCGACTGAAATCTCAGAAAGACAACATCGTATGGCGATAGATAAATGCTATCCGGTGTTACCTGTTTCTCCTTCTGATAACAAGAAAGATATAGAAGAAGATCCCCTAATGTCTCATTTATTGAGGTTGCCTCTGCCCTATGCGCAAAATGCTAATGTGCCTCAGCCGTTGCAGCCTGCTCAGTTGCTGGTAGTACCTCCGCCGGTTCCGGCTCTTCAGCATCTGCCTCCTCCAGTACTACCGCCCTTGCCGGTATTACCAGTTTCTCAGCCATCATCTCCTTTTCCTTCTGCTCCTCCTGTAATTTCTAGTTCTTTTCTTGATAATTCTCCTAATATTCTATCTCCAGTTCTGATGTCTAATTCACCGTCTATGCGTAAGCGTCTCACATATTCTGTCACTAGTATTTCATCTACTTTCTTTGGAGCTCTTAATGCGTCCCCGGATTTTGCTCGAAGACAATCACGTAGTCAGTTCCCAGATTCCGAGGAACGAGAGAAGCTAGATTCTCTGGCACGAAGATGGATTAAGAAGGGTCCACAATATAGTATGTCTGATATTATGCCTACCTTTTTGCAATGGAATGCACCTACACAAAGGTATGTTTTCAATGTAATGTGCGACATTCTCATCAAAGAATGGGAAGATGTGAGTTCAAGTCCGATCTCACAAGATTTATTAGATGTCCAAACTGATTTTGAAAGAGGACTTATTGTAGGTTCCAAGGTTGAGGAAGCTGTAAGAACACTCATCTCTTATAGAACCTTATTGTTCTCTCAGATTTTTCTTGATTCTGATCCGTCGGTTAAACTGACATCGAAAAATTATCCTATGAGAGAGGTTCCTCCAGTATGGAAAGAAGAGGTTCCAGCAGCAGGTGTTAATCCTCTTATTCCTGCTCACTTCCAGCGTATATGGGTACATGTACCATGGAAAAGATCTGAAGTTTTGGCCCTTAAGCAGACTCTACCAGATCCTCGTAAGAACCCTGCAGGTTATTACAAAGAATTATCGCAGACAATCGATGCTTGTATAATGAATCTGGCAGATATTGATATGCTCATGGGTAATGTAGTTCCACAGACAATATGGGCTAAAATTCGTAGAGAGGATCATGCACAGGAACTGGGTGCTACTTGGGATGTCATAGCTAATACAGATAGAGACCAAGTGGGTGGTGCAAAGCCTGACGCTTTGATTTCGGAGCTTCCTGGTAGAATCATTACGTTAATGAAAACTATGATGCCTGCATTGAGAGTGAATTGGGATAAGCTAGCAGCATGTAAACAAAAGAAAGATGAAAGTGTCTCTGATTTCTTTACTCGGTTCGAAGAGACATTCATCGATCATAGTGGTCAGGACATGGCTACTGAGGGTGGACAGCGATTATTCGTGGACAAATTTGTATTCAATTTGCTTCCCGAGCTGTCACACAAATTAAAGGATTCAGAAAGTTCTTGGGCTGTTTCTTCTTCTGCCCAGATCTTGGCTACTGCACAATATTACGAGAATAGAGACAAAGAAGAAAAAGAAAAGCAAGAAAAGAAAACAAAAGATCTAAAAACAAAGGGCCCGATTCACAGAACTAACTTAAGACAAAATACTAAACTTACTACCATTTTGGTATTCACAGAAGGCACTTACTCATTTTGGTATTCACAGAAGGCACTTACTCATTTCAGTATTCACAGAAGTTAGGAGTCCTAACTTTAGGACTCCTAAATGCCTTCTATGAATATCGAAAGTCTTAAAATTAAGATTTTTCTCAGTTTAGTAGTAGTATAGTTAGGACTCCTAACTTTAGGACTCCTAAATGCCTTCTGTGAATACCGAAAGTCTTAAAATTAGGATTTTTCTCAATTTAGTAGTAGTAAAGTCAGGACTCCTAACTTTAGGACTCCTAAATGCCTTCTGTGAATACCGAAAGCCTTAAAATTAGGATTTTTCTCAGTTTAATCGTAGTATAGTTAGGACTCCTAACTTTAGGATTCCTAAATGCCTTCTGTGAATACCGAAAGTCTTAAAATTAGGATTTTTCACAATTTAGTAGTAGTAAAGTTAGGACTCCTAACTTTAGGACTCCTAAATGCCTTCTGTGAATACCGAAAGCCTTAAAATTAGGATTATTCTCAGTTTAATCGTAGTATAGTTAGGACTCCTAACTTTAGAACTCCTAAATGCCTTCTGTGAATACCGAAAGTCTTAAAATTAGGATTTTTCTCAATTTAGTAGTCGTAAAGTTAGGACTCCTAACTTTAGGACTCCTAAATACCTTCTGTGAACACCGAAAGCCTTACAATTAGGATTTTTCTCAGTTTAGTAGTAGTAAAGTTAGGAGTCCTAACTTTAGGACTCCTAAACTGAGAAAAATCCAAATTTTAAGACTTTCGGCATTCACAGAAGGCATTTAGGAGTCCTAAAGTTAGGACTCCTAACTTCTGTGAATACCGCAGTGAGTAAGTGTCTTCTGTGAATACCAAAATGAGTAAGTGCCTTCTGTGAATATGAAAATGGTAGTAAGTTTAGGATTTTGTCTTAAGTTAGTTCTGTGAATCGGGCCCATAGGTTCTCTTACAGCAAGCTTATCCGCCACGTTGCGTTCAGCCTCAAACTCAACAGCCACCGCAGTTTCAGAGATTGTATCAGAAACCTGAGCCATACACTTCGCGACCTCTGTTAGGTCCTAATCAATGTGCCTATTGTAAGGAGGAAGGTCATTTTAAAAGCAGTTGTCCGATTTTATTGCAGCGTAATGGAGCATCATCTGCTCGACAAGGTCGTGCTGGCCTCCAGTCAGCAAACAGAGGTAAAGGTCGAGGTATTTTGACTCAAGAACAGCGTGCCCATCCTTCTCCTAATTCCATGAACTATTTTGATCAGCAAAATGTGAGATCCACTCAATACTATAATGAGGACCATTATGTTGAAGGCGAAAATGAGAGTCTTCATGCCAACTAGGACAGCCATGGACAAAGTAAAGGAGTTGTGCCAATCCCAGTAGATCAAAATGGCCCTTATGTCAACGTCACTACTATGGGTGTATCAGAGCCGTTTCTTCTAGATACTGGAGCAATGAGAAGTTCTATCATTCATTCTAAACTCCCTGGCGCACCTTTGTCTGGCTTAACAAATGTTTCTGTATGATTTTCTGGCGCCCCTGTTCGCAATCAGGTTTCTTGTCCCTTGCCTATTTCAGTTGGTCCTTATGATTTGGAAACTTCACTTCTGTTAACGAATGGTTGTGGTAAAAATCTGCTGGGTCTAGACCTATTGAAAAGGATGCATGCTACCATATATTGTTCTCCTTCAGGCGTACATCTCACTCTAGGTCAGAAGTTGATCTCCCCAATGTATCTGTCTAAAGATCAGTTTCCACCTGAGTTGCTTTCTCTTCCGACAGCACTTTGGGCCACAGGTCCGAACGATGTGGGTTGTCTTGAGATACCGCCTTATGTTGTTACTCTCAAGCCCAATGTTGAATTACCACGTATTCCACAATATCGAATTTCTGCTGAAGGTGAAAAGGCACTTTTAGAAATCATTCACGATCTCATTCGGAAGGGAGTGGTCGAAGAAACAAGAGGCAACACATGCAAGAGCCCTATTCTTCCTGTTCTTAAACATACTGATCCTTCTCAGCCTCCTGTGTACCGGTTTGTGATTGATCTGTGAGAAGTAAACAAAATTGTGATTCCACAATTTCCTGTTGTTCCAGATATCACTGCCTTCTTGACTATGATACCTTCCACAGCGACTTGGTTCTCTGTTATTGATCTAAAGAATGCCTTCTTTAGTATTCCAATTGCAGAAGAGAGTAGGGACATTTTTGTTTTTTCTCTTGGAGGCCGAAGCTTCCGGTTTAAGCGCGCACCCCAAGGTTACTGTGAAAGTCCCTCCATTTTTAGTCAAGCTTTGAAATGTCATCTTGATACTTTTCACTTGCCGTCTGGTGCTGCCCTTATCCAATACATGGACGACTTGTTAGTCGCCGCTGACTCAGAAGATATCTGCAAAGATGTCACTGTTGCACTACTACATCACTTGTTCAAGCTGAACCACAAGGTTTCACCTTCCAAACTACAGTATGTTTGTCGAGAGGTTACCTATTTGGGTCATCTCCTATCAAAGGAGGGACGACAATTGACACCTGAACGAATTCAGGCAATTGCGCAAATGTCAGTACCATCCACACAAAGGGAAGTACGTACTTTTCTGGGAATCACTTCTTATTGTAGACAGTGGATCCCTAACTTCTCTTTGATCGCCAAACCCCTGTTGGCACTCACTTTAAAAGATACACCTCAGCCCCTTCCTTGGACTGATGAGTGCCAAAAGAGTTTCACTGATTTACGTACTGCTCTGTGTTCTGCTCCTGTACTGGGTACCCCAGATTACACTAAGCCTTTTACGCTGTATGTTCACGAGAAAGAAGGTTGTGCATTATCAGTCTTAACACAGCAATTTGGAGATAGACAGCGACCATGTGCTTATTTTTCGGCTACGTTAGATCCCGTAGCTAAAGCATTGCCTAATTGTCTCAAAGCCACAGCAGCCGCAGCGATTTCTATTTGACAGTCCGCTGGGATAGTGTTAGATAACACTCTTATTGTCATGGTGCCACATGCAGTGGATACCTTACTAAACAGAACAAAGACACAGCATCTCACGAGTGCACATTTAACTGGTTACGAGCTGACGCTATTGGCTAGTCACGTACACATCAAACGATGCAATACTCTGAATCCAGCTACTTTGTTGCCCCTTCCTAATGAGGAGAGTATTGAAGATCAACATGACTGTTTCTTCCGTACTGAGGAAGACACAAAAGGAAGGATTGATTTGAGAGACACACCTTTAGAGAATCCAGATGGGACTCTATGGGTAGATGGCTCCTGTTTTAAGATGCCTAATGGGGATACGGTTTCAGCCTATGCTGTAACTACCTTACATACGATTATGGAAACTGCGCGTGTTAGACACAACTCAGCGCAAGCAGCAGAGTTGATAGCACTGACGAGAGCTTGTGTACTATCAAAAGGGAAAAGAGTGAACGTGTACACTGACAGTCAATATGCCTTTGGTGTCGTGTTCAATTTTGGGCGTCTCTGGAAAGAGAGGGGTTACCTAACTTCACATGGCACTAAGATACAGAATGGTCAGTTAGTGACTGATCTCCTTGAGTCACTTACTTTACCTGTCCAAATTGCGATAGTGAAGTGTAGTGCTCACAAGAGGATAACGGATGATATTGGACGAGGAAATGCATTTGCTGATGAAACAGCAAAGAAGACAGCGAAAGATTCAATGAGTCGAATGTATATGGCAGGTCCTGCGAATTGGGTCCGAGAAAGAGGAATGTGTGAGAATACAGTGGAAAGCGTGAAAACGATTCAGAAAGAGGCTACAGAAAGAGAAATAAGCAAGTGGAGAGAAAGTACGGGAATGTTAGATGAGATGGGTTGTTGGGTAGAATTGTCCGCACATCAACAATGGTTGTTGCCAAATGCTTACGTACTCCTAGTGATTACTATGGCTCATGGTCCAGCTCACCTCAGTGCAAGAGGTATTTGTAAATTGTTAGCTCCAGTTTGGCAGAATGAGAACATCCCTAAATGTGCAGACAACGTAGTAAAACATTGTATTGTTTGTCTGATGTATAATCCAGGAAAGGGAACTCCCACTCCAGCAGGTCATTTTTCTCCTCCGACATACCCATTTGAAGTGTTGCAAATCGATTATATTCATATGGATCGATGCAACAACCTCAAATATGTTCTGGTGGTAGTATGTGCCTTTTCGAGATGGATAGAAGCATACCCTTTGAAAGACAACACAGCTTTATCCACAGCCAAAATCCTTCTTAAAGAATTCTTTCCCAGATTTGGATTGCCGCGCATTGTCTGGAGCGACAATGGGAGCGAATTTGTTGGCCAAGTCATGCAGAAAGTTTGTGCAGGTCTTGGAATCAAACAAAAGTTCCATGCGGCAAATCATCCCCAATCAGCAGGTTTAGTAGAATGCTACAATGGGACCCTGAAACTAAAGTTAGCGAAAATTCAAGCAAGTACGGGACTTAATTGGCCTGATGCTTTACCGTTAGCTTTGCTATCCACCAGAACTGCAGTACACTATCGTCTGGGACTTAGCCCTTATGAAGTGGTGGTTGGCCGTCCGGCCAACGTATGGGGAATACCTCGTCCTAAAAAGTACTCAGATTTGCCCTACCCAATGTTAATTGACTATTTGCATGACCTTACAACTAAATTGCATGTCCTTCATCGACAGGTTCGGAGTGCTTTGCCGGAGGCTTCCACAGATCCAGGTCACTCCATCCATCCAGGTGACTGGGTCTGCATCCGCAATTTTCAGAGGAAGTAGAATTTGGAGCCCAGATGGCAGAAGCCCTGAATGGTTCTGTTAGCAACGAGGACAGCAATTAAATTTGAAGGAAAAAAAAATTGGATTCACGGTGTGCACTGCAAGAAAGTACCTTTGCCCTTGCCTTTCGATCAGTGGGTTCGCAAAGGGGTTGGTGACTGCGAAGGTGAAACAGTTCCACGATTCGTACCCTTTAGCGATGCACACCTGAATGGGACATTGTCTGAGAAAGAGGACGACGACATCTTACAGAAAGCGATTCCATTGCACCGTCGCTTGAACACGACTGAACCAAAAACATTGTTTCAAGATCAGAGTGTCCGTGGGAAGGATCACTACAATCTTAGGCCCCGACAAAAGAACATTTGAAGACTTTTTTTCCCCTACTCCTTGTGTAGTGTTCTGTTTAGGTTGCAGGGTCACGGTAGGAGTCTAGGTCACGACCTGAGTAGTGACAATAGGTCTGCAGGATCTTTCAGTGTCATAGGACAGTAGAGCATCGTGATTTTAGTGATTGAGGAAGATTGCCGTGAGCATCCACTAGTGAAAATGGAAACTACACCAAGTATTGAAGAGAGAAGAAATGAAACAAAGAAAGCATCTTGTAAAATAATGTACAGTCGTTCCAGTATTACCCTATGTGTTTTGATATCATTATGTATTGCTTTGGCGATTATTGGTTGGACAGTTTATGTCTTGCAGCCAAGACACACCTCCCCTTCCTTTTCTTTGCCTTCTTCTACTATCTCTCCACACTTTTTCCATACTTTCCCTTCACATGAACTTGTCAGAAGAACCGAGTATTACAATAATTCTTTTGTTCAACTATTACATCAGCATCAATTAGTGGTTAACACAACTGATTGTTGGGTATGTGGTTTTATGCCTCATACTACTGAGAAGGGAATACCATTTCTAGTTCTTCCTTTCTCCTACGAAGGTTCCGCTTGGGCATTCTTTGTTATTTTCTCAAATGCATATCAAAGTAAATTCAGACGGTCTGTTGCTTCACAAATTAATTATCCGGATTTTAGTCATAGTTCTTTGATTAAGGGTATGGTGGTTATGGCTAAAATCATGGAGAATAGCAACATTTCTATCGATGAAAGAAAAGCATACACTAATTGGAACGTCAACCAATACATGTCGAGTCTTAATAATAAAATGGGAAAAGAGAAATCCTCACCAATCTGGACTGTACCGCATCAAGGTAACTTCTGATAAAAGATAAACGAACGCTCTTCTGACACTGTACCAAAAAGTAACTGTTCCTACACATACATTTATTCCTCTCTGAACTCACCTCCTCTAGTACCGTCACAAGGCACCTATTTCATTTGTTATAATAGAGCCTATACCTGGTTGCCAACAGGTTTCTCTGGTACCTGCTACATAGCTTTTCTTCTTCCCCCCACTTACACTGCTTCTGCCAATTATCACCGAACCCGTCTCAGTCGAGGAATTATTGATTCGAAAGACACCACGGGACAAGAAGGAGGAGATTTCCTTAAAGGTTTTCTCCCTTTCTGGGGTCCAATGGCCAATAGCAGAAATATAAGGCAACTGGTCCGTGTTGTGGAGACTACAACAGACATCACTGTAGGAGCCTTGAGTAATATCACGGCGGAACTACAGGCGGATCGTCTTATGACCTTACAAAATCGAGTTGCCTTAGACTTTATTCTTGCCGATCGTGGTGGAGTGTGTAAATTGATCGGGTCAAGCTGTTGTATTTTCATTCCTAATGACACTCCGACAGTATACCAAGCTATTTCCAAGTTGCATATAATCTCCGAGTCTATTCATCAGGACGAAGGAGATTGGTCCTTAACGGAATGGTTTTGGGGATTACTGTCCAAATGGGGCTGGAAAGTATTGACATTCCTTGGAGTAATTTTGACAATCATATTCTCTTGTTGTCTTTGTATGCACTGTGGTCCCGCTATCTGTGATCTTTGTGCCACTATGTGCATTTCAAGACCAAAACCTCAAGTGACAGAAAACATAAGGATGATGTTGCAACAACAGCTTGATGATCTCATGGCTATTGATGTGGACTCAGATTAATGTGAGTCTATCTTGCCTGAGTTCTGGCAAAAGGAGGGTCTGAGGAACTTCGATTTTCGATTACGATCGAATCGACCCGCCATTTTGTAACCCGCCGCCATTTTGTGTTACCACCACAGAGGCAGCACGGCGAACAAAGTCTTTTCTGCTTTTCCCGTAGCTTGGTGTCAAAATACGTCCTCGGCCTTGTTTGCGAGGCTGGTGTTTGGACTAGCCGAGTACACTAATTCGTGTCTGCTTCCCTAATCCCTGTTCCAACTATCTGTAGGCTCACACCATTCTTTCCCGATCATATCTTATCAACTGGCCTTCACTGTCTCCTGCTAGCATTCTCTTGTGTCATGCCCGTCCTCCCATACACACAAACGTATCTCACCACCTGCAAGTCAGTTGTAATCTATTAATATATTAAGTTCAGGGGTGGGATGACAAACACAGTTGGAGGAGAGGACTCTTCGAGTCATCTGATCTTTCTGTTTTCAAACCCTTCTTCCTGGTTCCGCTTTGTTTTCCACTTACCCTATTGACTCTTTTCTTCTTTGCTTGGGGCGTGTGTTCTGTTAATAATCCTATATTGTATAGTATTTAATCTGATGCACCACAGAGTAAAGTGGCAGTCTCCTGAGAACCTACTTTGTGTACTTCTAGGATAACTGTACTAGCTGCAGCTAAATAAATCCAATCTTCTAATGCCGACAGAGTGTCCCGTGTCTCTGTGTATCGAAGCAGGTGAACCCAGGAGACGGAGGGCGTACCCTGCGCCGCCAGGTCCAAAAGGTTCTGGTTCTTCAACAGGGGGGCTGGAGAGGGCCTTGGCTCCAGCAGTCTGATGTGTCAGGGCTGGGCTGAATGGGGCCTGCATTGAATAGAGAGCAGGGGGAGGAGATTTCCTTTCACTAACCCGAGCCTTCATAGAATAGAGAGTAGGGGGAGGAGTTTTCCTTTCAGATACCTGGGCCAGGTCTGCTTTCAACAATGCTGACCCCACCTCCTGCCAGGAAGCTGCACCAGGGAGGACAGACCTGGTTTTGGCTGGGCACAGTCACGCTCTGCCTTCAGAGAACAAAGGATTTTGCAGTATACATATTGGGGCCCTGACCGCAGAACTTTAGATCACTTCTGGGAATCAAGATGAACATTTGCCAAGGAGAGAAACCAAGGAAGCTGAAGGAGGAGACTGCCCCTGTGCTGGTTGCTGTTTGGGGTTGGCCTGCAGTGGTTACTTATTGCCAAGGAAAGGAGAAAAGGAACTTTGTGTATACTTTTACTATCTTAAGAAAGATCTACAAGGGCTTGATGTTGACCTTGACTCCTGTTCTGAAGTCTCAGGGACACCAAGACTTCACTACCAGCTCCCCCTAAATTTCCTTGCTTGGAATTCTACCTGCAGAGAGGTGCCTGCTGTTGTTTTGGGCCCTCTGGAGACTGCGTGTCGCTGGGAGCTGGAATCGTAACGCAACGAGGAAGAAGCGTGTTGCCGCCGCAGCTGTTGCCGTCGCATCACCAAAGAAGTGTGTCGCATCACCGGAGAAGCATGCCACCCCCACAGAGGTTGCCGTCGTATCACCGGAGAAGCGTGTCACAGGGCCTGTCATGGCTCCAAAGTTCATCGATTTCGCTGTGTGGCCGTTGGGCGTGCACGCATTACATCCATGTTGTTGCATCGCATCAAAGACGCCATTTTGTCACATCGCAACAGATCATCGCATTGCATCGAGGCGCCATCTTGTCGCATCGTAACCGGAATGCAGTAAGAAACCGATGCATCACCTCCTCTCTGGTAAGGAACCAATGCATCACCTCCCGCGAAGCATGGAACCGACGCTTCACCTTCCCTGCGACCCTTTTGTTTGTATTGCGTGACGCATCCAAAGTACTTGAGCAAAGTGTCGCTTTTACCATCTACATTGAACTAAGCTATTCCTACCATCTGAAAGTCATATTTTTATTAATGTATTGTGGATTTGTGTCGGTTGTTCTTGTGTTAAGTCTAGATAAAGATTACTTATTTTTCTAACCTGGTGTGGTGTCCACTGAATTACTGTATGTGTTCACAAATGCTTTACACACTGCCTCTGAGATAAGCCTGCCTGCTTGTGCCAAGCTACCAAGGGGGTGAGCAGGGGTTATTTTAGGAGTGTAGCCCCCTTACCCTTACTAGAAGCAAGGTACCCCTACTTGGTCAAAGGTACCTACCTCTGCCAACTAGAGACCCCCATTTCTGACATGAAGGTTCAACTTCTTGCTCGGACGGAAGCTCAACCTACTGTACTGCTCCAACATCAGACAAATATACTATTGCTGGCTGTGGCTGCTGTCCACTTTGCTGTGTTTCTTGAAATGATTTAGTACTACTTTGTGAAAGGGACAAATTCAATTCACATCACTATTCGTCGGCATTGACATGATTGCACTGGCTGTCTAACTGACAGACATGGTTCTGGGCGTAGGTTGAGGGGGTGATGCTGTTAATGCAGGAGTGCTGCTCTCAGTTTGCTCGCCGGAGGCCGTGCGGCAGGCAGAACTTTCCTGAAAAAAGTTGCGGTCAGCACCCTGGTGGTGGAAATTTGCTTGTTCTCCTCCCCACTAGCCACTTTCTTGGCAGCACCTTTTTTTAGGACCATCTTAAAGCTGTCAGTGGTACTTAGGTTCACAACAAGCTGAAGAGAGGAATGTGTTGCGTAGTCAGTCATGCGTCACATCGTGCATAGGCCTACTGTCAGGCAGTACTGTGGGTTATTTTTTCTCTAGTGCACCTGAAAGCAAATAAGCAAGAAGAACATCAGTGAAATGTGGCATTGTTGCAGTTCAGGTTGTAGTACAAACAAACAATATCTTTTAGTTTGGTGACTTAGCAACAATACAGTCTAACTATCCATTCGTAAAACCACACCAACATAAACTTTCATTATGTGCAGTGCACTCAGGAAGGTTCAGAAAGAGCAACAATAACAACAACATACAGATGCAACTTTTTGCTCTATGTGCATCACCTTGGTATGTGGCACTCAGGGAGGTGCAGGTGACAATGGAATAATCCTTAGACAATGAATGCTGCTGTGCAGTGTACCTACTGGTCATTGTGTTGATGCCAGATGTTAGGAAAATGGAAAAAACATTTTTAAGATCAAAATTAAAAAGAAAATACAATAAAAAAACTGTAAATTAAAATAGAAATAACAATTTTTGAAGGAAAAAAATGTAAAAGAAAAGAAAAATGTCAATTAAAAAATTAAAAACATGAAAATATAACAAATACAACTAAAAATGTAAAATTAAGAAAGCTAATATTATAAAATTCAAACAAATAAATGAAAGAAGTGAAAATATTTGCAAGCATATCAATGTATATTAACCCCTTCAGTGCCCATGACGAGCTGGACTCGTCATGGGCCGCGGTGGCGCTGTGCCCATGACGAGTCCAGCTCGTCATAGACCCCGCCCGCTAATACAAGGGCCGGCACAGGGGGGGAAAGGGGCGGGCACTGAAGGGGTTAAACTGTTATCATTGTCAACCATCCATACAAGCCTATGGCAAAGGGGCACAATGGGGGGATACACAAAATGGCTGCCAGCCATTGCCATATGCTTATCAACAACAACTAATACTGAGCAAGGAGGCATGGCCACAAACAGAGAAGACATGCAGGCCTATGGGGAAAGCACACTAGCTGGCTACACAAATTGGCCATCAGCCACATGGTCACAACAAAAACAACAACCAGCAAGGAGCATAGCCACAAACAGACAAGATATGCAGGCCTATGGGGAAAACACACTGGCTGGCTACACAAAATAGCCGCCAGGCGCATGGTAACAAGAACAACAACCAGCAAGGAGGCATGGCCAAAAACAGAGAAAACATGCAGGTCTATTGGGAAATCACACAGGTTGGATACACAAAATGCCCACCAGCAATTCAATAAATATTAAATTTGCAGCTCCTACTGCTCATTTATTTTTCTTTTGGTGTTCCAATGCCTACTCAGGACTGTAGCCCCAACCCAATTAATTAAGGGAAAGGGGTCATGCAGCCCCACTCTCCTAGCCTCTATAGGTCTCAGGGACACAATCCCTCAGGACCTTTTTTTTAATTAGGGGAGAGGGGCATGTGGCTTTACGCCCCAGGGGACCCAATCCCCTTGTGCCTTTGAAGGGAGCCCCAATGCTCACCTGGAAAACCCACAGTACACTATGCTGAAGAGTATGAAGGGGAGCCCCAGAGTTCCTGCAGCCCTACAAGCACCCCGCATGCACCCATCCTGGGTGTTGCAGGAGCCGGCACTTCTCTGTCCTGACAAGAGTAGATTATTTTGCTTGCGTCGAATCCACTGGCTTACAAACAACCCTGACATTGTCAGACAGTTGAGGAATCAAACATTTTTGTCCAAATTACAACAACCAACCAATGATGGCACATGATGATTTGGTTATGCATAAGTATTTATTTTTTCAGATTACTATAAGTGTATGTATGCTTTCACTAGAATCATATGTTATATTATGTTATACTTTATTTGTAAAGCGCACGTACACCAGATTGGTTTCATGGCGCTACTCTAAGGGTGCCGGTCCTGATATGTTACTCGTATGCCTGTCTAAATAGCCATGTCTTTAGGATTCTTTGAAAACACATGAGGTCTGTGCAGGATGTGATTTCTAGAGGCACTGAGTTTCAGTATCTGGGGCATAGTATGGTGAACCTTGTTCCACCAAAACGTTCAGTTTGAAGGAAGGTATAGTCAGGAAATGCATATGGGCAGATCGCAGGTTGCAGGTCAGAGTGTATCTTACAATAAGACTGTCAATGAATTTGGGGCTTCTACCATTCAGGAACTTAAAGATAATGCATTCCACCTTAAAGGCGCATCTCTGAGTTACGGGCAGCCAGTGCAGCTTCCTCAGGAGGGGAGTGACATGTTGACGCCTGTTTTCCTGAAGAATCAGTCTAGCTGCCTGATTCTGTACCAGTTAAAGATGGTGAGTGAGATAAGTGGGAAAGCCGAAGTAGAGAATTGGCGTAATCTATATGGGATATCACCATAGCAAGGACTGCCTGTATGTTTGCTTCCTGTGTAAGGAACCTACTAATTTTCCTTATTTTTCTCAGCTAAAAAAAGCACATTGAGATTACAGATCCTATTTGAGTTTTCATTGTGAGGTCATTATTAGTTATGACCCCCAGTGTTTAGGCAGATATAGAGGGGGTAGGGGGCTGTCCCAGTTCTTTAGTCCAGAACCGGGGACTCCAAGGGTTTAAAGGAGCTCCTGTTAGGATCACTTCCGTCTTATCTGGATTTAACTTCAGATGGTTGCTGTTCATCCAGTCGCGGATGAACAGCATCGTAGTCTGGAATTCATGGATGGATGTAGGAGAGTTACTGATGGAGAACGCCAGTTGGAAATCGTCCGCGTAATTAAAGGTGTGAACTTTCCTTTCTTTCAGGGCATGGATCAGAGGGAGAAGGTATAAGTTGAACAAGTGAGGGGAAAATGATGAGCCCTGAGGAACACCACATGTAGTTCTCATCTTGGGGGTTGTAAACTGGCCTAGGCGGACTACCAGAAATCGGTTTCCTAGAAAGGAACGGATCCATTCAAGGGCTGACCCTTGAATTCCTGCTTCCTTCACACGGTCGGCCAGGATATTGTGGTTGACCGTGTCAAATGCAGCGGAAAGGTCCAGCAGCACCAGGGCCAGCAGAGAACCCCTATCAGCCTTCTCCCGAAGGGTGTCCAATACTGTCAGTATAACTGACTCTGTGGAGTGAGCTGGACGGAACCCTGCTTGATGTGCGTCCAGATAATCGGACTGCTTCAGAAAGGCAGATAGACTTCTGGCCACATGGGCTTCGAGTAGTTTGGCCAGATAAGGTAACAATGAATTAGGGCGGGAGTTGGTTAGAATTTTAGGTTGCGCCCCGGCTTCTTCAGGAGGGGGATGACAGTAGCCTCCTTAAAGGTGTCAGGTACATAACCCTGGGACAATGACTCATTTAAAAGGGACATAGCTGGACCAGGGAGAGCCGTAAAGGCTTCTATTAAAATTCAAACAAGTATAATCTTCTGGTATGTTTTATTCCAACAGCACGGCAGTATGTCCTTCCAGGTGAAGGCTTCCCCCAATAACTGATTTACACAGGCATATATAAACAATTCTAACACAGAACCTAGAATGCATTGTAAATGCTGATCAAGCACATGCCACCCAAACAAAGCGCATGCACTTAAAGCTACATACACAAAATATAACACATCTCCCTCATTAAAAGAAAGCAGAAAGGTAAATAAAATAAACCAAAAAAACTGAAATAAAAAAAACAAATCAACATAAAATACAACTAGACATAGTCAATCAATTTTTTAGGAAAATATTTGACACGGTTGGAAAACCTGGTTTTGTAACCAGCAGAAATGTTTTCATCCAACACACTTGAATCATCAGGCAAACAAACCTTGTTATCATGACAGTGGTCTGTCCCTTTAGACAGGTTTGCAGGAAAATTGCTTCGCATGTTGACTGGACACTTTGCCACCCTTCTAACATTCCAAACCTTGCCATCTTGTGTGGCAACCGAGTTCCTAAAAACTCTTTTAATCTGAATGGGTTTTCCAAATCTATTAGATCCTTTACTAATTATACCAGGTTTTAAGATTCTAACCCAATCACCAACTCTAAAAGATGGTACACAAGTTTTCCACTTTCTATCAAACCACTTACAAGTATTTTGTTGCTTGTTCTTTACTTTATAAGCTATATCCTTAACACACTCACTCCTGAAATTCTGTTTGACACACTTTTCTCGAAACCAACATGGACAAATCTTAGATGCTGGTTCTCTTCCTTTTAACAACTTGAACGGGCTAACCTCAGTCGTGGTATGAGGAGTGATTCTATAGTACTATAACTTTTCTCTAACTCTACTCAACCATTCCCCACCAAATTTCACAGACTCAACAATGTAATCCTTCAAAACTCTGTTAAACCTTTCCACCTGACCATTTTCGTGTGGGCCATAAAGAGAAGTGAACACATGCCTAATTCCACATTCTTTCACAACATTTTTCATCTCCGAAGATGTAAATTGCACGCCGTTGTCAGTGACCAGATACGATAGACAACCTTCACGTGCAAAAACTTCTCTTCAAAAATTTAAAACCACATCCGTTGTGATTTTATTAACAAACTTTACTTCTGGCCACTTGGAATGGTAATCCACCAAAACCAAAGCAAATCTAAACTTCTCTGGGAGCATGTTAAAAGGGCCAGAAATATCAAACGCTAACTTCTTCCAAGGTTCTTCTGGCCACTCAACCATTCTTAAAGGAGGAACTTTCACACTGAGCATCCTTTCACTTGAAACACAAAAATCACACTCCCTGACTACACGATCAATAAATTTGTTAAACCCAGGCCACCCAAAAAAAATTCTAACAAGGCGTTTCATGGAGGAAATCCCAGGATGTGTTTTATGAGCTATTTTAAGAATGACATCTTGCATACCTTTAAGGGGTATACATTTACAGCTCTTAAAAAGAAACTGTCCTTCAAATTCCAATTCTCCCGCAACCTTGAACAACGGTAACAACTCAGGTCTAATCTGATGTTTCCTTGGCCATCCTTCCATCACATATTTTTTTATTTCTAACCAATCCTTATCTTTTTTAACACATTCATCCCACAATGTCTCACTAATCTCCTGAAACTGTTCAGGCATAATGTCACTAATGTTGAGCACAAAATCTTTTTCTTTAACAACATCCACACCATTTTGAGCACATGGTAATCTTGAAAGGAAATCAGTTGTTACGTTTTTCTTCCCAGGTACATATTCCGTTTTAAAATTGTATTCTTGAAGTCTAGACGAAAGTCTAGCAATCCTAGCAGTAGAATTCCATCCTCCACCGGATGAAAGGATGCTAACTAAGGGCTTGTGATCAGTTCTTAACGTGAACTTGCTATCCCATACATACAGCTTGAAATGCTCAATGGCCCAGACACAAGCAAGTAATTCCCTTTCAATCACAGCATATTTCCTCTCTGTCTCGTTTAACGTTCTTGAAGCAAAAGCCACATTCCTTTCTTCCCTACCATGTTTCTGTGACAAAACCCCACCAACTCCATAAAGACTTGCATCCACTGTGATGATGCACTCTTTTTTTAAACAAAACGGTTTCAAAGTGGGAGCGCAAACTATATCATGTTTTATGTTTTCAAAAGCCTTCTGTTGACTACTGCTCCAAATATAATTTGTATTTTTCCTTAGCAATTCTCTCAAAATTATCTACAAATTTACTATAGTACTCACACATCCCCGCAAAACTCAACAACTGTTCTTTGTTTGTAGGAGCTGGGTCATTAATGATAGCATCTACATTAGGTTGCCTTGGAACAACACCATCACCCGACAGAGTGTGTCCCAAATACTCTACAGACTTCCTGTACAACTTACATTTGTTTTCTTTGAGAGTAAGGCCATTCTTTTCTAACCTGCCACAAACCTCTTTGAGGTGTACATTATGTTCTTCTTCGTTTTTAGAGAAAATTAAAATGTCATCTGACAGCTCCTTTCACTAGTCGACTTTCCCGAGGACCGCAGAGACGTCTTTTCTACTCTCACAGGAAGACTGTGTTGATTAATATTCACCGCCTTGAAAAAGCCCACGGCCAATGGGCCACTAGGGCGAAACACGTGTCGGCTTTTGTTTTTCTCTTCACAATTTGAAATTTTTGCGCTCCTTTGATAAAAAGATAAATAAAAACAACACAAATGATCTTCATTCGAGCAATGTCTCTGATATTGATTATCCACTGACGTGGACCAATTAAGAAGGCACTACCCTCCATCGTTTTCTTAGCCATTCTTTTCTAACCTGCCACAAACCTCTTTGAGGTGTACATTATGTTCTTCTTCGAGAAAATTAAAATGTCGTCTTGAGAACATTTAACATATTGATCAATATCTCTAAACACTCTAAACATAACTCTTTGAAATACAGAAGCGGCAGATGCCAATCCAAAAGGCATCCTTGTGTAGCGATACAGACCTTGAGGAGTTATGAAAGCTGTCAAATTTTTAGACTCTTCAGCTAAACTGATCTGATGGTACACAGAGCTAAGATCTAACGTTGAGAACACTTTTGCCCCTTCCAACATTGACACAACCTCATTTATGTTTGGAAGAGGATGGCAGTCAATTACAATATTCGAGTTTAAAGCTCTCAGGTCCACACACACCCTCAAATTCTTATCCGCCTTGCTCAATTTCCTCGATAATACCTTCACTGGTAAGCTCTTTTAACATGTCTCTGAGTTCATCCCGCACATTTATAGGTACACCTCTCAACTTTTGTTTAACTGGTCGTGCATTCTCTTTTAGTATAATCTTATGTTCAAAATCCTTGAGTCTTCCCAAACCATCACTGAACACATTCCTGAACTTGTTAACCAAGTTCTTCAGGATCTAACACCGCCACCTCTCCTTTTTGGAAGCAATCCCCTAGAATAACCGGATCTAAAGCTCGTGGATTTAACATGATACCCAGTTTCCACTGATCACGCCATCCTAGAACATTGACTCCTTTAACGGCGATGTACAATTTTATTTCAGCGCCCCTTCCTTTAAAATATAACGTGACACTAAAATGCCCTTCCATATCAATTCTTGTTCCATCAAAGCTTTCTGCAATCACGTCACTAGCATGTAGTTTCATGCCTTTACACACTTCTTTTAATTTTTCTTCAAAATATTCTTTTGAAATGATCGTCCATGGTGACCCTGAATCAGCCATGAGTTGTAATTTCACACGTAACACTTCCACCGTACATTTAGGAGACTCCAATAAATTTCCCTCACTTACACTTCTGCTCATAATGGACACTACAAAACCTCTCTCACACTCAGCACTAACTAAAGTTCCTTCACTTTCAACATCACTGTGACTCACTTCATTTCCACTGAGTGTCGATATTGTCCTAGGAATAGAATTTGATGAATTATTCCTTCTATTCTCTCTGCAAACATTGCTAAAATTACCAAACCTTCCACACTTCCTGCATTCTCTGTTAATAGCAGGACAACCTGTAAAAGACGCTATGTGTGTTTTACTCCCACATCTGAAACACACACTCTGACCTCCAAAATTCCCATTACTCCTAAATGTATTACTACTGCTATACCTGTTGCTAAAAGGCCTTTTTTGGACAGCGTCCGGCTTGCTACTTCGCCCTTGAGTATAATTCTCTGTATGATTCTTTATAGCACATACCTCCTCTACACTTTCATTCTTCTTCGTAATTTGTCTAACTGTTTGCATCCAACTTTCAGACTGTTCTACCGCTTTTGCATTAGCTATTGCTTCAGATAAACTAGGATCACCCAAGACCAACAAATTCTCTTGTATTTTTTTGTTCCTCACATGCACAATAATTTGGTCCCTAATCATTTCATCAGCCATCATTCCGAATTTGCAATGAACACATAAAGATCTTAACCCCTTCAGTGCCCATGACGAGATAGTCTCGTCATGGAGCACGGTTGCGCTGTGCCCATGACGAGACTATCTCGTCATGAACCCCGCCCGCTAATGAAACGCCCGGCACAGGGCGTGGAAAGGGCGGGGCACTGAAGAGGTTAAAGAGGTTAAGAAATCATCAAACGATTCATCCTCCTTCTGTGCCCTTGTATAAAACTTAAATCTGTTCAAGGCAATGCTGGTGGTTGGCTTAAAACGCTTTTCCAGTCTTTGTAAAGCTTCGTTATACACATTCAAATTTTCTTCACCTAACTGTGGTAAAACTTGTGGTAAAGCTCTGAAAATGTCTTGACCTTCTGATCCTAAACAGTGCAGTAAGATGCTTTTTTTTCTCTCTGCACCCATACGTTCTCCATCTATTGCCTTCATATACGTCAAAAACTCCTCCTTCCACCTTGTCCATGGTAATGGTGGATCTCCCTTACTCTGTAGGAATTTTGCTGGTGGATCGAACTGCATTGTGTCTTATGTTCAGATAACCAGTTCCTCTCTGATGTTGATAATTCTTTTTTTTTTCCGGACTCAATTTCAAATGCAACTGTATATTTCTGACTTCTCCAGAGAAAATAAGTCATGCAACAACAAAAAAAAAAAATATATATATTTGCTTAAACTCCCATTACTCCAAGTGTATATATTATTTTTTTTATCTCTGTTCTTCTCTTAAAAGAAAGATTTGTAAAATGTCAAGGCAAAATGATGAACTCACAGAAAAATGTAAAACAAAAATCTTTTCCCTTTTCAGTTTATAATGTAGATATCCCTTCCACAACCATGTTTACCCAAACGACAGGGGAAAAAAAACAATGCACATCTGTTCCCCTCCTTAACTTGATAGCGCTGATCTTCCTTTCCTTATGCTCAAAGCTGCTTCATCGCGCTACCCGTTCCACGCCTTGGCGCTCTTGTCTTCCGGTTGTATACTGGTTGCTTAGCAACCCTTGGCTCCACTGCGCGTTGCACGTTTCAATGCGTGTTATGCACTAATGCTCCTTCCTTTCGATTGTGGTTGGTAACCCAGCAACCACGTTGCCTTTCACGACGCTCCAAACGTCATCGAACGTCTTGACGAAGACGCCCGTCCCGATGACAATCACCTCGCAGCCTCCCTGAGCGCACACCTTCCTTCGCTGCCTTCTCCTCATGGTGCTAGGATACGGCCAACGCTCCAGGTTTCTTTGACTCACGGTAAACTTGTTTACTGTTAAAGTCGTAACTTCCTTTTATCCATACCGATGTACTTCTCGCTTTGCGACCAAGCGTCACTCCCATCGGTAAATAACTTAAATGAACGTTAATTCTCCCATCCGGGTTACCTTCTTTTTCTTCCTTTTCTTGAATTCCTCAGCAACAAAAAAAATATGTAATACCACGCAAAAAAAATCCTTACTTCTGTAGATTCACAATCTCTCCGTTCCCGTGCTGCTACTAACAGGAGAGTATCCCATCCTCTGTCGCCAATATTAAAATTCAAACAAGTATAATCTTCGGGTATGGTTTATTCCAACAGCACGGCAGTATGTCCTTCCAGGTGAAGGCTTCCCCCAATAACTGATTTACACAGGCATATATAAACAATTCTAACACAGAACCTAGAATGCATTGTACATGCTAATCAAGCGCATGCCACCCAAACAAAGCGCATGCACTTAAAGCTACATACACAAAATATAACAGCTTCCCTTAGGATCCAAGGGGGGCAGCAATCCCTAGGTGAGCCAGATTTTACTTTTATCAACAAGACTGAAAATACGTCTTGACTTATTACTGGAATCTGTTCCAGAATGCAGGAATTCTTAGGTATTGTTGGACATGCAGGGCTCAAGCATATAGGCATACTAACTTTAATGGATTTGATTTTATCAATGAAGAAGTTGTTTAGGGAATCACATAGTGTCTGCGAGGGTGTGGGCTTTAGTGTCACTCTGTCAGGGTTAGATAGTTCATTAACTATCGAGAAGATTTCTTTTGACCGATTTGAGGAGGTGACAATTTTTTAGGAGAAATATGCAGCTTTTGTGGCCAGGATGTTGTTTTTGGAATTTCTAAGTGCTGCTAAGTAGGTGCTTTTATCATCGGGCAAGTATTTACTTCTCCACCTCCTTTCAGTTTGTCACAGAGCTAGTTTTAATTTCTGTAAATCAGAAGAAAACGTGGGGCATGTCAGTAGCCAGTACAAAAGGTCTTTCTCACTCTGGTTGATGGAAGATTGGGTAGGTGGAATCGTGGTGGTCAGTGTCTCGAAGAATTGTTTTTTATCAATAGTTTTCCAACTCCTAACTGAATCAACATCAGGTAAGGATGTTTTAGACCTAGATTATTAATAGCAAATTTGATTACGTGATGATCGGACCATATACAGGGAGTGACTGCTGGATTGGTCATGGCCATGTTGGCTGACCATGCCTGGTCAAGTATGTGCCCTTTAATATGTGTGGCAGTGGGAATATGCTGATTGAGATTGAGCCTCGTGAGTAAATCCGTTAGTTCAGCTGAATGAGGACCACCTGATGTTTCGTTGGCCCAGTAATTAAAATCACCAATCAACAATATTTTTGCATAGTTTGTTATGGAATGCGACATCTGTTCACTCAAGCACTGTGGTAACAGTGGCATGCTCTGGGGTGGTCTATAAAGTAGAACACAGACCAAATGGGCAGAATCAGATTCCAGTTTGATCACCAGGTTGTCTACTAGTGGTAAGTCAAGAGGAGGTAGTGCTGTGAATTTAAAATCCTGGTGTATTATAGCTGCTACTGCACCCCCCACTTTTCCCTGAGGGCAGTTGGCTTGGAGGATGTAAAAGTCACTAAGTGGAGCTGCTAAAATATCAGGGGAGGAGTCCTGTGATAGCCAGGTTTCTGTTAACAACAGAATATCCGGTTTTTCAGTCACCAGCCGGGGATGTATATCTAGTCGGTGTTTTACCATAGAACGGGTGTTAAGATAGATTACTGCTAGGGCCTGCTTTTTGTTTCTATCCTGGAGCTCAGTGCAGCTTACAGGTTGGTTAGGGTGACCGATTTCGGGAAAGGATGATCATCACATAGAGATGATATCATACTCACTATCTGCAGAAAAGAGAGGGATTGCTTCAGTTATGACAAAAGCTCTGTGCCCACACTGGTTGAACCCACAGGGAGTGAAACTAGTTAGCCTGGTCTATATGGTCTATTGGGTGTACTCAACTTAGTGGTTCTGTCTATTTGATGAGGTATCATTTACTAACATTTTTGTCACACCTTTAGGTAATTTCAACCTTTATATCTCCCACGCTCCCTACATTACTGGGTAAGTGCAGAGTTTTCACATGATACACAGCACTAGAAGTACTCCCCAATGGTAAGTTTGAGCCCATGCTCTTCAGAGTCCACTGATGTTTGTTTTAAGTGGGCCCAATAATGAAGCACACCACCTCCAGGCATGTGAGGGCTCAGCATTCTTTAAAAGAATATTTATTGCCAGTGGGAGTTGCCATTGCCTAACAGAACTGTCACCAAAATCGCACTTGGTTTTCTTTTGAACCTCCCATGATAGGAACTTGTTTCTCTCCCTAGAATACCTTTGTGGTTAGTGCTGAAAAATCATAGAAACGTACAGTCTAAATTCAGCACATTATCAATGTTGGCAGCTGTTAGACCTGACATCCTTGGTGTGGTCTTACCCTAAATATTTTGTCTTTTTTCCTCCTGTGTTGGGAATTTGTTTTTGTGGGCATTAGGACTCGGTGCTGGTTACCACTGATGACCCGTGCTAAAGTGATTGTGCTTTTTCCCTAAAACATTGTAAAATATGCCTACACCTGATTGGCATTTTTGATTTACTTGTAAGTCCCTCATTTATGGTAGTACATGGTATCCTGTGCCTGTAACTGAAATGCTACTTGTGGGCCTGCAGCACTCATTGTGCAACCCACTACAGTAGCACTTTGAAACTTGTCTCAAGATTGCCACTATAGCCTGTAGCGTACTTTTAAACCACCATTTCGACGTAGTAAAATAAGCCTTCTGCCAGGCCCAAACCTCCCTTTCTAATATCCACAAGTCATGCCTAAGTTAGGCCCTAAAGGCCTATAATGCAGGGTGCATTGTATTTAAAAATTAGGACATGTTTTACATGTCCTGGTAGCGAAATACTTCACTACTGTAAGGTCTATCACTCCCATTTGATAACATTGGGCTACCTTATTACAGCTAGTATGAATATCATGTTTGAACTCAAATGAATAGTAATTTAAAGGCCTCTTTAATAGTAAAGTCCAATTATAAGTCACAATTTTGAAAATGACACTTTTAGAAAGTTGGATTTTCTTTCCCTAAACATTTGGTGCCTGCTGCCAGTGTCCTGAGTGGCATGACAGTGAATGGTTCTGCTGTTGGGGTTTGTGTAATCCTGCCACGCAGAGAGACTAATTGTAGGCAGGATGGGTCATCCTGCTATGACTGCTGGGGGTGGAGCTGTTCCCTGCCCCCTTACATTTCGAAGAGATGTGCCTTGATCACAGACACTGGTCTGTTGTCACCCCAAACTTCTTGGAACCTTGACAGGGAAAGGGAAAAACCTTCCAGAACCAGATGTGGAGTGGAGGTTAAATAGCAAAGGGCCACACTTTAAATTCTGGCACCAGGTATAAATATTGGACCCTCAGAACACCATTTTAGTACACCCGTAGACCTGTGGACAATACAGAAGAAGTACTGCCTTGTTCCTCAGTGTACTGCCCTGTTGCTTGAGGCCTGTCTTTGTCCCCAAAGGACTGCCCTGCTGCTATCAGGGGACTGTCGTGCTTCTTGAGAATCGCCTTGACCCCCCCCCCCCCCCCCATAGGACTGCATTACTGCTTGAGGAAAGCTTAATCGGAACCCATATCGAGTGACCTTAAGTCTAGCCACATAGCTGAAAGCTTCATCGAAACTGAAAGTGAGCAATGCAGAGTCCCTTAAAGCCATGCCACACAGCTGAAAGCTTCATTGGAACTGATACCAACAAATGCTAGGCTTTGCAAAGCAATGCAGACGTCAAACCAAGGACACAAGTTATAATTCCCAGCATGCAGAACTTGGTTCTGTGCCTGGTCTGTGCTCCATCGTGGTGGGCCTGAACTTATGACTTTATCCCGGTCCAGCGTGACCAGATACCCTCAGTTGACACTTTCTGCTTCTTGGTGCTCTTTTTATTTAAAATTTTAAGATTGCATTTCTCCGGTTCTACTGATTTCATTTTTGCAATTCTGGTATCATTTTATTTATTAAAATGTAATCTACTTCTAAAATTGGTTGGGATTTTTCTTGTGTTGTATTTACACTTTATTTCTGTTTGCGTGATAGACAAATTTCAGAGGGACCCCGAGAGATGTCACCACCTTTCCAAAGAAATCAGTTACCACCTCCTTTGAAAAACTTGTAGGAGGTCGATGGTTTGCAACTGGAATTCCAGTTGAAAACCAGTAATGCATAGGTTACCAAATCACAATGTTGGAAGGAACCTCCCTTTCACACCCCTCCAAAGCTGCAATCCAATGTGGGTATCGAAGACCATTTTGTGAGTTTGAAAAAACATTTCAGACTCACAAAATGGGTCTTTTACATTATTTGTGAATTGCAGGGTTTGTGACAGCAAAATCCTCAAATACATCTTGCTCCAGGTTCTTAGACTTAGCCGAAACGTGGCTTTTCGCAATTAATGAGCATGTCTTGCATAATCTGCATAAACTGTTATAAATTCAAAGACTCTTTGAAGTACTTAATAGAATCTCATCTCATTTTTCTTAAACATAAACAGTTAAAGTATTCAAGACATCTTAAACAAGGTGTGAATGGTATCATCCACCACAATACTGTTCTTACATTGGTTCAATTGCTGACCCCAGAGAGGTCAATACAGCACACAAAGGTATTGTTTACTCCCATCTCAATATTTACTAACCAGCTATCGCCACAAAGCACTCACAGCTTTCCAAACTGTTTTTTCTTTTTGGAGATTAAATATTCAATTTCACATAAAATTGTGGTATCCCTTCAAACATTATCTGTCATCTAAAATACACCCTTTGAAATGCCACATGTCTTCTTCCAATAATTGAAGAAACAAGATTCAACAGCTAAGCAGGAAAACAATGCAAGAGTGACCAAATTGTGCTGGTCAAGATATGATGGAGATCTGGGTTTAAAGGAACTCTGAAATATTACTGGACAAATCAGATGTAGGTAGTAAACTAGGGTGCATACTTATGATCCCCTTCTTCTTCAACCATAGTATCACATTTTGTGATGCTCCAACCGCGCCAACCTTGAAATTATATCTATGAGGCCACAAAAATCCACTTTGCATGGCTTTGAACGGCATCATAGATATGGAGTAAGGAAAGCCATCACAAATCACTGCGTTGCCTTACTCTACGCTCAAGAGGTGTTCCATGGGTGTTGAGGTAGGTGTTCCCACATAACATCCAAGGATTTTGAAGCTTCCCCAGATTTACAAAACCATGCTACAGCACACATTGAACGAGGAAAAAGGCTCCCAGGATTGTTTTTGTTTTTCCTGCACAAAAAGAATTCTGCTTACAACACAGGCACCCTTGCACCATGGTGCAAGGATGCCTGCACTGGCACTAGCCTGCCAAAAAAGCACCAATGCAGGGGTAAAGGATAGGAATGCACCATATTCGATAAATACAGTGCTTTCCCACCTGTCATTTCGACATAAAGTTTTGCACAAAGATGACTACATCAAAACCCCAATAATGAGACCTTAAGGGCATATATATAGGAGCCTTGCCTCACGTTTGCACCAAGCAAAGTGTTACATACATGATACAAGACTGATTAACGAAGCCACTCGAAGTCAGAATGTGTGGCTTTAAGTGGTCTGATAAACTTTGAGTTAGGTAGATCACTGCATCGCATTACTCTGCACCAAGGAGGCATTCCTTTGGCATTGCAGTGGGTGTTCCCACACAACTCCCGTGGTTTTTGGTGCATTGCCAGATTTACAAGGACGTGTAAAGGTGGGAATGTATCAAAATCTTATGCCTCCCAAGGTTAGGCGTAACGAGGAGAAATATCTCTGTTTCGCCTAATTTATTCCTTTTTATATGAGTGCTAAACTCCGCAGCACACAGAAAAGGAGGAAAATGCCTCTCATGCTTGTTTTTAATCAGGAAGGTACTCTTTCTTGCAAAAAATGAATCCTGCCACAACACAGGCACTTTTGCACCATGGTGCAAGCGTGCCTGTGCTGGTGCTAGGCTGACACAATTGCACCAGCGCAGAAGGAAGGGACAGGAATGCACCACGATGGATAAATATGATGCATTCCTGCCCTTTCACTTTGGTGTAGGGCGGCTGCCCAATGCCAAAACCCCATAAATGAGGGCCGAAGTGTTTATTTAAACATAGAGAGGAGGGGTTTTGTGAGGCACAGGATTTCCTTGATGGAAAAAACGGAGCGGCAACACCCGGTCACACTTTCATTGCCAGTTGTGGTGATTAAGCCTTGCATTGTCTAGCTGCATACTCTTAAACATAGATAAGTATTTTTTTACTTTCACATTAGTTCAATATTCACATTGACTTTTGTCACCAAACAACATTTTACTGATTGTTTGTACTGTGTAATGTTTCCCTAGTCATGCAGCATGCCTGTTTACATTGTTTGTCATTATATGCCTTAATTTTAGATACCTCTTTTCCAAGTTGTAAATGTTGATTCATTAAATGTTGTATTTCTGTTTGATACATGCACTTTCAAGATTTCGAATTCATGTTTAATATCTATATTGTTTTCTAGAAAATAAAGGTATGTTTTAAAAAACTTTATTTTAGCCATTTTCAGAGAGAATATATCAATCAAATCAAACATTACATTATTCCTTTTAATGGGTAAGCATGGTCACCATATTCTTTGATCTCCCAAGTCATGATAATGCTCAATCTTTTGCTTTTTATTAACATTGGAAACTCCCACTTCCCAACCCAGCTCTGGCCACAACATAACCATCCTTTCAATACTTTAATTTGGTTTCTCTGTGAAGATTGGATTCTTTCCTGTCCCAGTCATAAACTCAGGGAGACTAGGCAACCTTCCCACCAAACCATCTCTTTTGATATGTCAAGAAAGGGGTCAAAGTCTTTTCAAAGGAGGTCATTTGGGGGCATATTTTACAAAAAGTCACTTTGCTATGCTGCGCTGCATGGCAGGGAAAAGGCAGGAATGTGCTGTATTCAACATAATATGGTGCATTCTTTGCATGGTGCTAGGGCGCCTGCATCGTAGACAGGATTGTTTTTGGTAACGAAGGGACACCTTCATGCACAAAAACAATCGCCTGAGGCAGTCTCCTCATTCTATGTTTGCTACAGAATGCAGCATCCATAGATAGAGGAAGTAAAGTGGAGGAATAAAGATATTTCTCCTCGTTGCGCTTCCCCTGGAAAGGCGTATCATTCAAATGAATTCCCAGGTTTACCAATGTTTGGAAATCCGGGAATGTTTCAGAATCCATGGCTGGATGTTTGGGTACACACACTCTCCACCCATGGAACCCCTTCTCAAGGCAGAGTAATGCAACATAGCAATTTGAGCTGCGTTGCATTTGTCTAGATTTATCAAGCTACTTAGCGCCACCTTAGGGCCACATAAGGTGGCTTTGCATGGCTTGATGAATCAAACTTCAGGGTTGTGTCACTTTTGCACCCTATTACGTGGATCAAAATCAACACAACCCTATGATAACTATACCCCTCAATCTCTAAGTGTCGTTGTAAATTTTATGCTTAGCACAGAGATTTTATATTTTGTTCCAAAAGATTACCATAATAGAGTGCTCTGATGCTTTCCTTTTCTGCAATATGGTCACTCCTGCTGCTGATCAGTTTTCTGCTGACAAATTAAGGTATTTGAAATAATATTATGCTTTTTGATTCTACATTGTAAACCGTTTATATCTCAGCTTCCTATATGCTGGAAAATGTAGCCAAGCAATAGATGAAAAATGCTGTTTCTGAGAAAAAAACTCTATAAAATGAATGGGCTGTAAAATAAATCTTCCAATAAAAAAGTTTTTGATTTTAAGAATAAAAACTAGGGGTATTTTCAAAATAAGAAATGAACGACATTAAACGAGTAATAGTAAAATGATAATCACAAAACTTACAGTCAATCTGCAGAGACCAGGGAGCTGACAGAAGGTTCTTGATGGGGCTCTGCCAGCTTGCTCAGGGCAGCACTATTTAGTCTGCTGTGAAATGTTTGTGACAAATAATAAAAAGAGAACTTAACATAAAAGTAATATTACAAACATGAAAAGGAACGCTCTCAAAAATATTCAAAACGCTGTGTGCAGACTATCATCATCTCAAGCACAGACCAGAAGCAAATTTCTGGAAAGGACAGTAACTCTAAAGCTGTCTTATAAGTAAAAAACATAAATTCAAACTGGCCTAAATCAGAAAATGAATATGCTAAAAAATACAGAAACGCTATCTAAAGTGCAATGTCTGTAATTGAAATGGAAAAACTTTGCCTATTCTGGACATGACCTCATTCATTCGTACAAAGAGGAGAGGGTTACTTCTGTCAAACAGTGTTTACACACATTCTCATGACAAAAATGGGTACACAGTGGAAATGAGTAAATTGTAACCCAGGAAAGTGTACCCGATTGGTCATAATGAAACACAGCCTTCTGAACATACTCATGCAGCATCTGCAGATATTGAAAATGACAAACAGATCGGAGGAACTAAAGCACAGAGCCATTATTTAGGAAATAGGGGCTATACTAAAATACTAGGCCTTTTCTTTCACAGAGCGAAGTCCAAACCAGTGTTAAACCCATGGTGATCCAGCAAAGTTATATATTTCTGAAAGGTAGACAAAATTCTAAATGCAGCAAGCTGTTATGTCTGTAGATCCCTCAAGATTTTCCCAAAGAAATGAATTGTTGAAATAAATCTGTAACTTTTCGATGAAATGGCCGATTTACAAAAGCAATGTGCCATTACTTTTGAAAGATCCTTTTAATTGCGGGGATATATTGGGTTTGTAGGTTCTACAAGGACCTGAGGTATCTAGAGCCCACATCTGAGCTGTAACGTACAATGGTTTTTCATTGTGTACTGAGTATAGACCAATTCATATGGTAAAATATCTAGAAGGAAAAATAGAGATCAAGGTAACTAATGCATTTCTGGAATAGAGTTTCGGAGCTGTGGCTATTTGCACATCACTGAATGTGTGGGTACTCATATGAGCATATGATTGAAAGGGTATTTATCAAAATGTCTTCTTTCCACACTGGCTTACATTTGGAAGGGACAAATGCAGCAAAATCTAATTGGTAATAATAAATATCCTACTACTCTATGCTCCCACATTTCTTCTGCTAAAAATGGTACCTTACTTCTGCTGCTAAGCCTAGAGCCTGCAACAGGAAATGTCCCAAAACACAACATGGATACATCACATTTTTACACAACAAATTGACCCTATTTTTTTCAAGTGGGCAGCTGTGGATTTGGAGACCTAGCTCAGCTGGCACCTAGGAAAATCTAGCAAATATGTACATTTTTTAAAATTAGAATCCAAGCGAATTCCAGGATGGGGAGACTTTTGTGGCTCTCGCTGGAATATTTTGGCCAGAATGCCCTGCAAACCTCAGAAATTTGACTAAAAAACTAATTTTCCTCACATTTGTGTGATGGAAAGTTCTGGAATCTGTGTGGAACCACACATTTACTTCCACCCAGAATTCCCCTTAGTTTTCTGATACAAACGGTACCTCACCTGTATGGGTAATTCGTGACTGCAACAGGAAATGGTCAAAAACTCAACATGGATACATCACATTTTTCCACTCAAAACTGACCCTTTTTTACAAAGTGGTTAGCTGTGGATTTTGGGCCCTAGCTCAGCCAGCACCTAAGGAAACCTAGCAAACCTGTGCATGTTTAAAAAATAGAGACTTAGGTGAATCTAGGATGGGGCGACTTGCATGGCTCTCACCAGGATGTTTTACCCAGAATTCGCAAATTTCCTTCCACCTAGCACTCCAACCAATCGCCAGATACAAATTGTACCTCACTTGTGTGGTTAAGTCTAGTGCCTGCAACAGCAAAGCACCCAAAATACAATTTGGAGTCATCAACATTTCCTGTCACAAAAATGTTCTGATTTGGCAATGGCGGTATTAGTGTTTTTTTAGCCAAGGATCGACCGCAACCCAGGGAAATGTACCAAACCCAGGGGAGTCAAGAGTGGTATGCCTTTTGTGGATCCCACAATGAATTCTTACGCACAGTGCCCTGCAAACCTCAAACTTTGCATAAAACTCCACATTGTTCTTGCATTTCTGTGACATAGGCATCCGGAATCAGCAGAAATCCACAAAATTCCTACCACCCAACATTCTCCAGACAAGCATCAAACTAAGGTAAATGGGAGTCTTGCGGAGTGACTTTCAATGACCCAGTTTTGATTTGGCAGTTATATGGTGGGCCTTTAGGATAATTTTTACCTATATGTTAAATGTGATGTCTATTACATTGCTGGATCACAGACTGATGCAATGCTATAGTTTTCAGTGGTAGTGGATACAATTTACTTTAGTTAAGAGGAACAATTGGTTGAAGTATGGTTTTGACATGCAATTATCATTGAATTGTACTTTATAATATCAGAAAATAGAAAGACTAATAAGTAACATTAGCACAGTTACATTTACTCAATGCTTGAATTTCAATTCAAATAGATTTAGGGGTTCATTACGATGTTGGGCTGAAAGCCTCTGCCCGACACTGACTCGGAATCAGGACCGACCAACTTGTGGTCGCTGGTTTCGACCGCTGGATTACGATGCAACCAAACACTGTTTGGTCGGAGTCACATTGATTCCATTGAGAGCTTGTGTTCCACCCGACAACTGACCATAACACAGGCCCCTACAGGGAAATGGGGTGTTTGCGGAAAACCCTGCACCCTGGCGCAGGCACCCTGTGGTGCTTGCCACACTGTGCAGGGTTTTACAGGGATCTCTTGAGGACCCCCTCGGCCATCAACCATAGGCTGCGGGCCAAAGGGGCACAGCGAGGGGCCCCCAAAGTCACTTTCCGACAGCTTTTCTTTGTCGGAAAGGCTGGCAAGGAAAGGCTGTTTGAAACTGCCATCATAATCCCGTGTGTGGAAGGCTGTCCATAGGGGTATATGATTCGGTTCCGACCGAAACGGATACTCCGCGACATAATGTGAATCAAGCAGCAGGTTCATTCTGACGTAAGCACGCAAGCACGGAAGTGAGCCCACATCCTGTGATCGCAATCGAGCTGGGAGTGTGAACAGATGTTCCCGCGCCTCCTGGCTTCCCGTTTTTGTTCACCACCGCAGTCGCTGAATCTACCCAGCCCCAGGACCACAACGGTTGCAGGCGGAGGAGCTGGCGAACACTGATGAACCCTCGTGAACTCACGTGAACAGAATTGTTCCCCCACCGCCGAAAGACTGGCCGGGGGGCTTGCCATGCTGCCGTGGTTCCGTGTTTGTCGCGTTTCCGCAAGAGGAGCCTTGCCTGCAAGCTGGCCTCCCCGGTGTGTGACAGGGGCGGGGCAATTGACAGTTACGGTGCCAGGCGGCCCGAGGGGGCAGAAGGGCAGAAGGGCAACCAGCTGGTCTTACTGCATGTAGAAGGAGGAGACCGGTGTTTGGTCCGGTGTGCTCAGCTCGCAGGCTGCCTGAAGTGGAGGCAGGTAAACAGGCAACTTGGCTACTTGATAAACAACTGGCATTGCCGAGTAGGCTGCTACTATTGAATATATTTCTCCAGGGGGTCTGCATCCAATACTGGGACTGGGGGGTCAGTCAGGAGCCACAACCCTCGTCGGACTCCACAATACAGGGCCCATAGATTTAACTGGGTCTCAGCGAGAACAAGAATTAAGAGAACACACGGATCAATCATGGGGGTTAATTACGAATCTGGAACTTTTGACAACAGGAGACCATTCCTCACAACAGGACAAATATCCATCTGAAGCACCTTCTAAGCAAATGCTGCAAACACCCAGAGAACAATTTTTCAGTATTGGGGCTCACCAACCAATCGAGGCACAAGTAAAAATTAATAAGCAACCTTCAAAGCACATTCAATCTGTGAAAAAAAATCAAATTGATCAGGTCTCAGCAAACACAACACAAACATTGATTCCTTCAGCACAGTTGCCTAGAATACAACATAATATAACAAACCATTTACTGGGAGGAGAAAACTGAAGCCCTCAAGGTGCAGAATCCCAAAATATGGTGGCATACACACCGGAACACAGGACCCTTAACAGTAAAGACAACATACAAATTCACTCAACAGTAGAGAGTGAAATTTCCAGCAATAGCCCAGTAAAGGACAATCCTTGTCAAAACTTTGATATCAATCACTCCGCAGTAACAACCGACTCAGGGACAATATCGGATATCTTCTTTAAAACATCACAACTCACATTAGAGGCACTGAATTATCAATCAAACAAGATGGATATCCAAGTAGACTTGCTCAACATTATGGCAAAAACAATACCAGGGATTGATCAAAAACTGGCTAATCTGAACACATTAATAACACGGAGCCAAGCATATTGATGAGAAGTAGAAGGGAACGCAGTTGTAGGTTTCCAGTAGAAGTATTTATTATGGGGGTACAGAGAGCCGTCCCAGCTGGCACAGCCAAGGCACACAGACAGCAACTGCCACTGAAGGAAACTCAGAGCAGGATGCTTACCAACACTCTAGGTGACATCACGGAATACTCATGAGGCTCTACCAGCAACACATCACCACACATATGCAACTACATTAAACACAGACTGCACCTGTGGCCCAATAATTGACAAACTAGCGTCAATCCCGGAAGTCCTGTCCACTCTAATTGAGGACCTAAAAATAAAAGTAACTAATGTAGGTGGTAACAAAATACTTGCTACGAACAAGCAAATTACTAAAGAAAAGGACCCAAAAATGGTCAGCACAAACATAAATACAGATCTAGTAATATATAATCAATTGACAGTGAATAGCGAAGAGCTGGATAAGGAAGGTAGCTTGGCAAACAATGGGGTAACCCAGTATCCCTCAGAACCTGGGCAATAATATGTCAAAGAAACAGTGGTTCTGTTGGGTGAAAAAAGACCTCTTTGTACAAATAGCCCGAATCATGCGTTATTCAAACATATGTAATTTAGTCATAGGCAACACACAAAACAAATTATAGGGTAGTCTTAGTTTTTTTATATAAATTGCATCATTCATATATATACCCAAAAACATTTGAAAAGGCCATCAAAGTACAAAGTGATAACTATTAGTGACAAGGTGACAAGTGGTGCTCAGTGATAAGGTGCGTGATATGTACAGGGTGGTTTAAAAGCTTGAAAATTTAGTGGTGGCCAGAAAACAAGTATTAATAGTAAATCTGCGAACTAAATCAATTTGTTTAACGCAGGCTCAAGTTGCTGGTCCAGGGGATAGTGTTGACGTTTCAACCCAGGTACTGCACTACTGTGAGGTCAGTGCGGGTCTTCATCAGGACATGGACAGGGGGTGACGCCCTGTAAATCGTAAAATGACTTAATCAGTTGTGTTGTCAAAGAAAAGTGACTCACAGAATATAGGTGGCAACCCACTCACCTAAATGTGGTACACGGTTTAGTGTGGTAGACTCACACCTAAACCCTACGAATACCAGTGAGATCTGGACATCCAATGTGGATCTCAATATGGAGGCCTTCCAGTTATTATTCGCTTCTGGTAATACGTCTGTGAATAATTGAGGTAGAATTAAAAGGAGCCGTCTAATTATTAAATTGGTCTAGTTGCTTGGAATGAAATGGCTCATGCTGCAAAAACTGCTCACCTTTGTTGGATTTAAATATTTAGGCCGCTGGCTCACACCTAAACCCTTTTAATCACGGTGAAATCAGGACATCCGATCTGAGGGTGGAGTCATGATGCAAAGCATTCCAGTTATGTCTGCGGATAATTGGCACAGAGTTACATTTGAGGGGAGCCGTCTACTTATTTTGAAGTAGTCCCATTATTTGGAGTGAAAATACTTCATAAGGTAAACACTGCTCACCTTAATTCAAAGTAAATATTGAGGCGGCTGTCCGTCACTATTTTGGGCGCTTCGCGTAATCTGTCTGTTGGAAATTAAGGTAAGATTTAGGTGAGGGCCGTCTGGCTTGTAAAACTATTTGTTGAGCTGAACAAAACTCGAGCGGCACTCGCGGCTTACCTTAATCAGAAGTTGAGGGATTACGGGCGGCAGGCAAACGTCCTGGCTCATCTGAAAGGATTGACAGCCGCGCTCAAAATGAGTCTGCTGATGTAGCCAGTAATGACGTGCGCGTGCACGTGGAACCTTGCTGGTTGCTAAGCAACAGATGACGCTGGCGCCAGAAAGCGTCCAGCGTCAGACGGCATTGCCGGGTGGACAATGTCAATCAAGCCTCTACGAGGGGGTAACCTGTATTACGCATAAAGCGGAAGGGCCTATGTAAGGGTCCTCGTGAATTTTTACGATTTCTTAACAACTGTGTCACATAATTATTTGGAACATTATAAAGTGATGTCATACACTGCATGCATGTTTGATAATCCTAAAACATTCTTGCATTCCGTGAAGATGCAACAGCGCACTGTGCAACACTACTTATTCGGTATGCTGGAACGGGTTTGGCAAAAATAATAAATACACAATACACCTCTGATTTATGGATATGTGTAGAAATCTTTGTAGGCACAGTTACGATATACTAATTATACGTTGCGCATGACTATAAACAATGCAAGTAGTCTCTGTGGCATAATTATTTTGGGTATCATAAATAGGACGAACATTACAGTGTGATGTCATACAAATGTTCAATACATGTTGTGATAATCTTCAAACATTATTTTATTCCATTGAACCTGCAACAGGAGTACTCGTTTATGATGAAGCCGGATTGGCAAAATTAAACAATACATCTCAGATTTGTTGATATTGTACGTTTTGAAGTTCGTTATTTGAAGATTTTTAAAAAATAGAGAAAATTCTTCCTATTCAATGTGTATATCTTTCTTTTGTGATCACTGGGCACAATTGCGGTGTTTCAGTTATGTATTGCGAGTGACTCTAAACAATGCAAATTACCTGGTTATAGTACGATTCTAATCTATTTATATGCTTTGCCCATGACCTTGGCCAGTGCAAATATATATAATTCATCTGTATGTATATTTACTATACACTGTAAGCCGGGGATTGTACGTGAGGGTATGTCTACCGTTCTGAGCAAGCATAATGGCAAGCCCAGTCAGTTTCCAAGTATTATATAGAGATATGCGCAGAATAGTGTCGCTATTACCGAGTACATGAATTGGACAGCTTAGAGTTGTCCCATTTGTTTTGATGTCGCCTCCATCTTGTTTAACCCATTTTGTACTGAGTTAAGTAGATGGATCCATCTGCACTCCTTGTAGTTCATGCTCCTCGCGATCGATCCCACTCTAGCATTGGGGATGATCTTCTCTAGTACCCACCATGTTAGGTTGTTAGGAGAATGTTGGTGTGTCGTGTAATGTTCAACCATAGGGGCCCCTTGCACCTTGCATTTTATTCTGCTCATGTGTTGCAAAATCCTAACTTTCGCTTTCTGGGTAGTTTGCCCAACGTATATAAGGCCACAGGGGCACTGAATGGCATATATAACGTTTGAGCTGTTGCAATTGGTGAAGTGGGAAAGTTTGTATGTTCTGTTGGTATATACAAATGTAGTTCCTTCCTGGCATAGATCGCACGCCTTGCATTGTCCACACTTATGATGTCTAATTATTGGTGGGAGACCGAGGTGGCTTCTGAGATCCAGTGGCTTAGGTGCTTCAAAGTATGCGTTTACAACTGAGTCCTTAATGTTTTTGCCCCTCTTAAAGGCAAAGATGGGGTCCTGTGAGGTTTGGAGTTCACTGGCAATCAAATTCCAATATTTCTTCACTACTTTTTTCATTTCATTGCTTTTGGTGTTGAATGTGGTGACGCAGACGATCTTGTCTGTCCCCATGTGTTTTGGGTTGGCCTCCACAAGTTGTTCACGGGGGCAATACCAAGCCGCTTTTTGGCCCGTTTTAACAATCCAGTTGGATACCCCCTCTCTTTGAGACGGATATAGAGTATTTCAGATTCCTTGAAATAATCTGTCCTCCTTGTGCAATTCCTTCTGAGTCTCAGGTACTGCCCGTAGGGTAGGTTATCCCTCAGACTACGTGGATGGTGTGACTCGTATTTCAGCAAGGAATTTCTCTCCATCGGTTTACGATATAAATCGCAGTATAGAAGTCCATCTTCTACACGAAATGTCAAATCTAAGAAGTCTATGGCTTCATTATTGTATGTCATGGTGAACTGAATGTCATTGGATCTAGTGTTCAGCCAAACGTAAAATTCATTCAGTTCATCGTTGCTTCCGGACCAGATCATTATCATGTCATCAATATAACGTTTCCATACCGCAATCAAGTTGAGGTATGGGTTGTCATGGTTATACAAATGTTCCTCTTCATAGTAGTCCATGAATATATTCGCCAGACTAGGGGCATAGGTAGCGCCCATGGCTACTCCTTTACACTGGTAGTAGAATTGCTTTTTAAATATGAAATAGTTCTTCTTCATAGCGATCTCCAATAAAGCGATTAGAAATTCAGTAGGGATCCAATGGGGTCTAGGTCTTGTGTCCAATGTATTTCTGATGACTTCCAATGCTGTATCTTGGGGAATCGAAGTGTACAAGGAGGACACATCTAATGTGACAAGGAGTCGAGTGTGAATATCAAACGCCTGGCCTTCAAGTAGCTGTATAATATGCATGGTATCTCTCACATATGATTTGGTCTTAGGTACAAATGGTTGCAAAAAGTGATCGATGAATTGGCTAAGTGGTTCCAAAATGGAACCACATCCTGACACAATTGGTCTTCTTGGTGGTTTTTCTGCACGTTTATGTATCTTCAGTAACGTGTATATGGTGGGGATCCTGGGTTCTTTCTTGTTGAGAAACTCGTGTTCAGAGTGACTTAGGAATCCTTCAGATAAACCTCCTTTCGTGACCCTCTCTATCAAGGAGTTAAGGAGAGGGGTGGGGTCCCGTGGGGTGGGTTGATAGCTATCCAACACTCCAAGTTGTAGTTCGAGCTCCTCTGTGTAGTCGCTAGTGTTTTGTAATACAACCGCACCCCCTTTGTCTGCTGCTTTGATCACAATGGTTTTATCTTTACCCAGGGAGCGTAGTGCCATTTTTTCTTCTTTACTGGTGTTGTACTTTATGTATTTTCTTTCCTCTAGAATTTGCATGGTCTCTTGGAGTACACTTTTCTTGTATGCCAGTATCCTCTCACTCATCATGTAGGCCCCTGGTGTAAATGTCAAAGTGGGTCTAAAACATGTAGCTGCTGGAACTGGATTATAGGTATTTTTAATGAAGTAATATTTTAATCTGATCTTGCGAAAGAAACGTTGGAGCTCAATTTTTACTTGGAACGAATCAGGAATCACTGTGGGTACAAAGGAAAGTCCCTTTGAAAGCACATCCCTCTCAGCTTGAGATATAATGTGATCTGATAGATTGATGACCCAAAAACATTTGAAAAGGCCGTCAAAGTACAAAGTGATAACAATTAGTGACAAGGTGACAAGTGGTGCTCAGTGATAAGGTGCGTGATATGTACAGGGTGGTTTAAAAGGTTGAAAATGTAGTGGTGGCCAGAAAACAAGTATTAATAGTAAATCTGCGAACTAAATCAATTTGTTTAATGCAGGTTCAAGTTGCTGGTCCAGGGGATAGTGTCGACGTTTCAACCCAGGTACTGCACTACTGTGAGGTCAGTGCGGGTCTTCATCAGGACATAGACAGGGGGTGACGGCCTGTAAATAGTAAAATGACTTAATCAGGTGTGTTGTCAAAGAAAAGTGACTCACAGAATATAGGTGGCAACCCACTCACCTAAATGTGGTACACGGTTTAGTGTGGTAGACTCACACCTAAACCCTACGAATACAAGTGAGATCTGGACCTCCAATGTGGATCTCAATATGGAGGCATTCCAGTTATTATTTGCTTCTTGTAATACGTCTGTGAATAATTGAGGTAGAATTAAAAGGAGCCGTCTAATTATTAAATTGGTCTAGTTGTTTTGAATGAAATGGCTCATGCGGCAAAAACTGCTCACCTTTGTTGGATTTAAATATTTAGGCGGCTGGCTCGCACCTAAACCCTTTTAATCACGGTGAAATCAGGACATCCGATCTGAGGGTGGAGTCATGATGCGAAGCATTCCAGTTATGTCTGCGGATAATTGGCACAGAGTTACATTTGAGGGGAGCCGTCTACTTATTTTGAAGTAGTCCGATTATTTGGAGTGAAAATAGTTCATATGGTAAACACTGCTCACCTTAACTCAAAGTAAATATTGAGGCAGCTGTCCGTCACTATTTCGGGCGCTTCGCGTAATCTGTCTGTTGAAAATTAAGGTACGATTTAGGTGAGGGCCGTCTGGCTTGTAAAACTATTTGTTGAGCTGAACAAAACTTGAGCGGCACTCGCGGCTTACCTTAATCAGAAGTTGAGGGATTACGGGCGGCAGGCAAACGTCCTGGCTCGTCCGAAAGGATTGACAGCAGCGCTCAAAATGAGCCTGCTGATGTAGCCAGTAATGATGTGCGCGTGTACGTCGAACCTTGCTGGTTGCTAAGCAACAGATGACACTGGCGCCAGAAAGCGTCCAGCGTCAGACGGCGTTGCCGGGTGGACAATGTCAATCAAGCCTCTACGAGGGCGTAACCTGTATTACGCATAAAGCGGAAGGGCCTATGTAAGGGTCCTCGTGAATTTTTACGATTTCTTAACAACTGTGTCACATAATTATTTGTAACATTATAAAGTGATGTCATACACTGCAAACATGTTGTGATAATCCTAAAACATTCTTGCATTCCGTGAAGATGCAACAGCGCACTGTGCAACACTACTTATTCGGAATGCTGGAACGGGTTTGGCAAAAATAATAAATACACGATACACCTCTGATTTATCGATATGTGTAGAAATCTTTCCAGGCACAGTTATGATATACTAATTATACGTTGCGCATGACTATAAACAATGCAAGTAGCCTCTGTCGCATAATTATTTCGGGTATCATAAATAGGACGAACATTACAGCGTGATATCATACAAATGTTCAATACATGTTGTGATAATCTTCAAACATTATTGTATTCCATTGAACCTGCAACAGAAGTACTCGTTTATGATGAAGCCGGATTGGCAAAATTAAACAATACACCTCAGATTTGTTGATATTGTACATTTTGAAGTTCGTTATTTGAAGATTTTTAAAAAACAGAGAAAATTCTTCCTATTCAATGTGTAAATCTTTCATTTGTGATCACTGGGTACAATTGCAGTGTTTCGGTTATGTATTGCGCGTGACTCTAAACAATGCAAATGACCTGGTTATAGTGCAATTCTAAGCTATTTATATGCTTTACCCGTGACCAATAAATTTTCAACCTTTTAAACCACCCTGTACATGTCACGCACCTTATCACTGAGCACCACTTGTCACCTTGTCACTAATTGTTATCACTTTGTACTTTGACGGCCTTTTCAAATGTTTTTGGGTATATATATGAATGATGCAATTTATATAAAAAAACTCAGACTACCCTATAATTTGTTTTGTGTGTTGCCTATGACTAAATTGCATATGTTTGAATAACGCATGATTCGTGCTATTTGTACAAAGAGGTCTTTTTTCACCCAACAGAACCACTGTTTCTTTGACGGATAAGGAAGGTAAGCGGGAACATTCAATCAGCACACTAGACAGCCAAACCTGTCATGACGTATGAAGAAAAAATAAAAAAAACAATTGAAGTTCTACACAAATTAGAAAAAGTTGGGAGCAGTCAACGCACGTCTCGACAGAGCCAGTAAAAAAATTGGCTCAAAATCATAAAAAACCATACCCGATATTTACTAAGACCCAAAAACAAAATAAACCCCTAGGAGAAGGTCCTGCTACAGTAAACACTACAACTTCATTAACCTCCTTAGCTACTCGAGAATTAGAGCACATTGTAAACGGAGAGGCAGCAAAGAAAGACTCACAAGCCACAATTGAAACCTGTTTGGACAAAACCGATTGTGGTCTTTCTAAAGAGACACTAAGGGGCCATTAGGATGGTGGTCGGAAAACCACCCCGATCACCATGGTAGCAGAAAACAACCGCACGCCGGTCCCGCGTCAAAACCGACGGTACAATCTGGATCAACCGCCCCAAAAAAATGACTGCGGCAGAACGAGGCAAAGAAAATACGCCCGTAGCGGGAGGATAAGGCCAAAATCGATCCGCAGTGGTTGGATTCGGGGCGGAAAATCACCAAACCGCCACCATGACAATGGAGACACCACACTGAAAATAAGGATATCCCCGATGTCACCGCGGTACGTTCCGCTGTTCCCGACCACTGCGGTCGCTAACAGTGATGAATGGGAGTGCCGGCGGAAGAGCTGTAGCATAGCCACCGCCGAGGACGCTCTGTGACAAATATGGCGGTCGACAGAAAAAACTCACAACAAGGCCACAAAGTGCACACAGCAACACAGCAAAAAAGAACACACCCCAATGACTCAATCACATGGCAATTACAAAAACACAAATCCCAGGACAACCCACACAACACACCTGACAACAATACACCATTTGGACACACCCATATAGCTGAGTACAAAACCAGCCCCTTCCCTGACCACAATCCTTTGCAAAACTCCACAACTGAAAGACCCAACACCAGAGCACAAAGGAGAGGCAAATCAACACACCACCACTACTCACACCACACACAGCAGCACCACAACTTCCACATCTTCACCTCTAACCCCTTTGCACATTACACACCATACACATCACCACCAACCCCACCACTCACACCCCTGCACCTGTAACCCCTTTGCACATCACACACCATGGCAACACAGAAAATGGCCAAATTCACAGTGAGAGAGTTGACAGTCATGGTAGATGAGATAATCAGAGTTGAACCACAAGTGTTTGGTATCCTGGTCAAACAGACACCATTAGCTGCAAGAGCACAAATGTGGGAAAGGATAGTCAATGCAGTAGGAACCACCCCAAGAACAAAAAAAGGAAATCATGAAGCGGTGACATGACTTTAAGAGGGTTGTGAAAGAGAAGAGGAGAAGGAACCGTGAGCTGGCTCAGAGGACTGACGGTGGCCATCCCATTGCACCCAAAACATTCACTGCATGGGAGGAGAAGGTGCTTGCCATACTGCATCCAGAGAGTCTCACAGGAATAGCCGTGGGAGTGCAGGCTGGTAAGTACACACAAATGTAGACCATCACACAGCTATGTACAGTCCAGCTAAACTACAAAGCTACATCTCAGAGGCCCAACTATATCCATATGCACCACAATATCCAACACATGTCCCACAGATGTAACATTCACTCCATCTGAATAACCCCAAAGGTAGACAACATTTACAGGGTTGTATGTGTCCAGGCAAACAGCACTACAACTCCCACAATGCCCCCTTGCACACCCCTGCGCAGGATGTAGCATTTCCCACCACCCAGGAGCAGTTGGAAGCCATTGTAAGGTTCACCCTCACCCAACCGATATGTAGCCATCTTCCCAGGGAGGGCTGTTTGGGGGTGGGAGGTCTGCACCACAACTCCCACCAGGCCCACTGTCCCACACCTAACCAGGATGGAGCACTCCCCCACCCAGAAGCAGATGGAAGACATTGTATCACTATAAACAAACTAACAGGTAGGTAGCCATCTTCCCTGGGAGGGCTGTTTGGGGGTAGGAGGCCTGCACAACAACTCACACCAGGCACCCTCACCCACCCCTGAGAAGGATGGAGCACTCCCCCACCCAGAGACATTTGCCAGCCATTGAGTGATTCACACTCACCTAACAGATAGGTAGCCATATTCCCTGGGAGGGCTGTTTGGGGGTGGGAGGCGTGCACAACAACTCCCACTAGGCTCCCTGTCCCACACCTGAGCAGGATGGAGCACTCCCCCACCAAGAAGCAGTTGGAAGCCATTGTATCACTACAAACAAACTAACAGGTAGGTAGCCATCATCCCTGGGAAGGTTGTTTGGGGGTGGGAAGACTGCACCACAACTCCCACCAGGCACCCTGTCACACCCCTGAGCAGGATGGAGCACACCCCAAAGCATGTGGCAGAGATTGCATTGCTCACATCAAACTAACAGGTAAGTAGCCATCCTAACAGGGAGGGGGGTTTGGGGGTGGGAAGACTGTACTACAACTCCCACCAGGCCCCCTGTCCCACACCTGAGCAGGATGGAGCACTTCCCCACCCAGAAGAAGTTGGAAGCCATTGTATCACTACAAACAAACTAACAGGTAGGTAGACCTCATCCCTGGGAAGGCTGTTTGGGGATAGGAGGCATGCACAACACCTCACACAAGACACCCTGTGTTGGAAATGGCCCTTTTTGCAGGGTCATCCCAAAGCTTTTTGCCTTCCTCCTGGATTTGTTCTAACCTGTTTTTGGTGGCTTTATGACTCTGGGCACTTTACTACTGCTGATCAGTGCTAAAGTGCATATGCTCTCCCTATGTAAATATGATATGTGAATTGGTATATCCATGATTGGTTTATTTGGTTTACCTGTTAATCCCTAGTAGCGTGGCCTGTGTGTGCCCAGGGCTGGTAAATCAAATGCTGCTTTTGGGCCTGCAGCGCTGGTTTGCGCGACCCACAGAAGCAGCTTGTAAAGTGGGTCTCAGACCTGCCACTGCAGAGTCTGTGTGCAGTCCAGAACTGCCATCTTGGCTGTGAAGTGCCCACACTTCCCAGCCCCTGAACCTTCCCTTGGCATCATGTGAGTCACCCCTATGGTAGGGTGCATTGTACGTGTAAGGTAGGACATGCCCTGATGTGTGTAGCATGTCCTGATAGTGAATTACACTCAATTTCGTTTTTCACTACTGTAAAGCTACCTGTTCTCCATAGGCCAGAATGGGAGGTTTGGCTATTACATTCTATAGTCCTAACTGACCCCAGGAACATGGTGGAAAAACAAATTTAGTATGCCTGAGCTCAGAATATTAAAATACATCTTTTAGTGAAGTTTATTTTTATATTTTGTGTTTGAAAATACCACTTTTAGAAAGTAGGTATTTTCTTGCCTAAGCCTTCCAGTGTGCCCTGCTGTTATGTGTATTGGCTGTCTGGTTTTGGAGTGACAGGGCTGGGGAATTCCAGGAGACAGGGTGAGGTGTCCCAGTGGTGAATAGAGAGATCTGCATCTAGATGGGTAGGAGGAGCTGCACTCGGGATCTGAATAGGGCTGTGCCTTCCCTCCAAAATGCTGGCTCCACCTCCTGTGGTGCGTCTGATGTCTCTGCCCTGCACTCTGAAAGGAAAGGAGTAGCCTGGTGAACAAAGTGCTCCAGGACTTAGCAGAACTGGTTCTGGCTGGGTTCAGTGACTTGTAGCTTCTGAGAACAAAGACTTTTGGGGTATAAATATTTTATCGCATCGCCGGCTTAGCGTGCAGAAGTTTGTCGCTTTGTCGTGCCCACAAACCAGTGCATCATCCTCCCTTGCAGCAAGTATTCAACGCATCGCTCGTTAGCGTAAGGAAAATCATCGCTACAACTCCTTAGCGACATTTTGGTTGCTTTGCTTCAGAATCCAGGTATCTTGGGAGTAAAAGGGTCGCAGAGACCCCTGCCTTGAACTGAACTCCTCTTTGCACACCTTGAACTATATTTACAGCATTTTAAGAGTAACCCTATTTTCTACTATTGTGGCTTTTTACTGTTATTGATCTTGTGTTAAGTCTATATATAAAGATACTTATTTTGTATAATTACTTGTGTGGTGTCCCTTTGTAGTGTTCTTCACTGTGTTACTGTGTATGGTCAGAAATGCTTCAAACACTGCCTCTGAGATAAGCCTAGCTGCTCGTGCTACGTTACCACAGGGTTGAGCAGGGGTTATCAAAGGGTGTAGTCTGCTTACTCTGACTTAGGAAGAAGGGTCCCTACTTGGACAGTGGCCAGCCATTGCCAACTAGAGACCCCCATTTCTAACACCCTGTCACACCCCTGAGCAGGATGGAGCACACCCCCAAGCATGTGGCAGAGATTGCATTGCTTGTTCCCCAGCTCATCAAGAAGGAGCACTCCCTCCCACGCAGATGCATGTGTCAGCCATTCCACTGTCCACTTCAAACTAATAGGTAGGTAGACATATCATGCTTCCTTGTCCCACCCCTGAGCAGGATGGAAGCCTTCACCACAAACACACACACACACACAGATGTGTCACAAATCCAACACAAATGAGAAAACATAACAGGTAAGTGGCCAGTTCATGCACCCAGCCATTCCTCTAAAAAAGCATGGTGCCATATGACAACACCAGCCCTCTCATCGCACAAATATACACACCAATACCATTGCCCCTCACAGTGAGCAGAGAGCTAAGCAAATTAAACTGTCACAGCAACCAAAGTGTGACACAACAATTAACATGCTAAAGAAAGTCTGTGCACAATCATTCAAAGCACTGAATGCCATGTGTAAGTGCCATGTGGCCAGAGCAGGAAGGACGACATGAAAACAAAGAAAGCATGGTTTTTGGTCCAAATTCAGATTTGCACATGACATGACAAAGGTTTGCATGAGATAACAATGGCCAGTTTATGCTCAAATGTTACGTCAGCCAGGGCAGAGTAATCAACAAAGATGTGTCACAGAAAATCTTTGTTGCGCTAGTCCCTAGATGGCAACATGTCCCTGTAATTACAAAACATGCATGTGGCACATGGTAAATTTTGACACCTCACACCATGGACAAGAAATGCATGTACCTCAACATTATCTCAGGAGGCACAGTAGTGCACATACAAACAATGTGATGATTAGTCAACTGTGTGGTGTACAAACTGTGAATAATAAACAGCTAACACAAGTCTTGCGGGATGCACTAAAATGACCATTTCACATCTGTCCCACAGGTGACCAAGAGCTGACTGCAGAGGACAACATCAGCAACCTGCAGAGCAGTCTCCCCCCCTGGAACATAGACTCTCGGATGTTGACTCCCGGGATTCAGAGGACAAGGAGCTCCGAGCTGGCCCATCTGGTGTGCCAGGGTGCAACCGGTACCAGGACCCCATCGTCCCCCCCACCACATCTGCAGCAACAGCTATGCAGACCCCTGCTGTTACGGCCTGTGCGTCCTCCACCACCACCACCACCACCACCAGTGGTACCTGAATCACTCCTCCTGTCACGGAGGATGATCACCCCACACCACCAACTGAGGAGGGCAGGGAGAGGATGTGGGTGCCCACAGTGGTGAGGCAACAGGTCCGTGGCAGCAGGGCAGGTGGGAGGGGCAGGGTCACTCACAGACAATCAGAGCCTGGGACTGAAGCCCTGGACAACATAAACAGAGTCCTTGGGGCATATGAACGGGTCCAGGGATGAACGGGCCGGTCAGAAGAAGAATCCAGTGAGCTCCTCCTGCTGATGAGGTCCATGGACACCCGCATGGGACAAATTGTGGACCTCTTGGGTCAGCTAGTGACGGTACTGAGGGACAGACCTGCATCACAAACAACACCTCTACCTCCCCTGTGGCCACAGAGAGGGGTGAGTCCTCATACCCCACTGCCCCTACAGCACAGGCCCCCGCTGCCAATGACGAAGGGGCCATCCCAATAAATCCTTGGGAGTATCCCATGGCCAAGCACCTGCAAAACGTCAGACACAGAGCCAGCCATGATGGCAACCCTCTTCACTACTGCATTGACTTTTTGGACTGTCCTTCCCCACACTGCCTTGTAAATGGCATCTGTCTGTTGGACTGGGTCACCACATCAATGTGGTGACTACTTGATTCTCTCATTTACCATAACTGTCAACTAACTGCTTCACTAATCACCCTATGTAAATGTTCCCCCCTCACATGTCACCATTGAAAATAAATACTCCTTACATACATGTGGTTGTTTCTGGTCCGTCTTTATTCCAGGATGTGCAGTCTTCACCATGAGCACAACGTACCAGGAGTATGGAATGTATGTAGGCATGGAGAGTGAGCGAGTGAGTGTGAGGGATGATTGTCGGGGTCTGCGGTGTCACCTGCGGGAGCTGCGCAGCCCCATTTCTCCTCTCCATCCTGTCTCTCCCCTGCAGCCTTCGCGGGCAGTGCCGGAATACACTCGCCACAAGCCGGCGTCTCTGCAGAGGCCCTACAACGAGAACAGAGACGGACACTTTCTTGGAGGCGAGCTGTGTGGCTCTGTCCCCTTTCGCCTTCCCTCCCAACTCACGCCTGAGGCCCAGCTTCGCTACCACCCCTTTTAAAAAAAAGTAAAAACACAGGCCTCGTGGGTGCTACTCAATCCCTGCGAAGATCACTGCACTCATAGCTGTGAGGTCCGCCGAGGCAAAGCCGCAACCAGCCGCTGAGGCCAGTGCTGCAACCCCGTCCAAACCACCACGGCCTGGACTCTGGGGATCTCCCTGCGAGCAGCGCAGGCCAGCGCTACATGCTCCACAGGTACATAGACTATTCCACAGTAAATCAGCCCCGTGCTGGCCTTGACCACTACAGTCTGTGTGGGAGACACACACACCATCACCGGTTTATGATTCACCGCATTATTCTACTCACTTGCCCTCATTACCTCTGAGTTACGGTTTGTGGCTGGAGGTGGAGTGACTCACTCACCCCCTTTTTTAAAACACGGGAAAAAGGGCCCTGTCTTCTTTCCGCACCACTGCATAGATCACATCCCTTTTGCATTTTGAGTTATTGAGAATACTGGGGACCGACTGATTTTATACATCATGGACACAATCCCCGTGCCTGACCTCAAGATGGCCACCTCAGTGGGTCGCTCCATGATGCTCTACTACTCCTGGACAATAAAACTGGCCTTCAACCTTGATCTTGATCACAGCCCTCACCTGACCTTGCTCCTGCTCACCCCTCTGGACTTTTACTCTGGGATCTTTCCCGTGACCATGGAGACTTAGCTATTTGACCGATGACCGGTAGAGCTACCGGATAGCTAAAGAGGAGATGGGCTGTGAACCCCCCCTCAGCCGTCACCTACCCAGCTGGACTTTAGGCAGACTTTCCTTAGTCTCTCCGTCATAACCCCTCCCACCCCATCAAGTTATGGAATCTGTGAACCTACCTCTGACCGTGGAGACCTAGCCTTTTGACCGATGCCCGGTGGAGCTACTTGATAGCTAAAGAGGAGATGGGCTGTGGACTACCCCTTCAGCCGTCACCTACCAGCCGGTCTTTGGACAGAACTTACTTCGTCTCTCCGTTGTATTCTCCCTCCTACCCCTTTACTCCACTCCTCTCTTCCTTACGCTCCATTTATCCCTCCTCTTTGCTCTTTAATTGTTTTCCCGTTGAAACCTAGCTGTTTGGCTGATGCCCGGTGGAGCTACTTAATAGCTAAAGAGGAGATGGGCTTGTGGACTTTCCCCTCGGCTGTCATCTACCCAGCAGGACTTTGGGCAGACTGTCCTTTCATCTCTACATGTTATCTACCTCCTACCCCTTTACCCCACCCCCTTATCCTTCTAATGGTCCATTTATTTCGTCTTCTACACTCTTTAATTGTTTTTCTAGTAACTGATGTAACATGTAACTGATGAAATTTTGTAACTTCTGTGGAACCTTATGAAAAGCGCTCTGATACCTCAGGTTCTAGCCAGCGCTATGTAAAACTCTCAAAATAAAATAAATAAATAAAGAAGATGCTGAAGGGATCTAGGAAAACACAGCAGAACAACATTCACTAGTCTGGGTGTGGCATCACAGACATCACACAGCACTTGTCATCAGGGTACTCCAATCTGCACACATTACAATGAGCAACAGTAAAGACAAACATCCTGTATCTGTGCCAAACTACCCTGTACCAGAAACATTGGCAGCCAGCACTGAGCCGACAACAGGCTGCAGTCACAAAGCTCACATACACCTTCACAACAACAGCAGCATCATCAGACAATGGGTCCGTAGTACATTGTCACTCACCTTCAAGTGAAGTAGCAGTTGATGAGCTGTTGACGCAGGTCAACACCTTCCTCGTCTCCACTGTCCTCATCACTGGACACGGGTTGGTTTGCAAGCGGGGGCCTTTGCTGCTCATCAGCATCCAGGAGCAAGGGGATCTTCTTGCAAACGGCTAGGTTGTGGAGCATGCAGTATGCCACTACAATCTGACACACCTTCCCGGGCGAGTACATCAGTGCACCTCCAGTCTTGTCCAGGTAGCGAAACCGTGACTTCAGGAGACCAAAAGCACGCTCCACCATATGACGTGTCCTCCCATGGGCATCATTGTAGCAGACTTCGGCTGGTGTCATGGGATTCCGCAGTGGGCTCAGCAACCAAGGACGGTTTGGATATGCAGAGTCACCTAGGTGTGAGGAACACAGATAAACCTTGCAATGTGTCAGAGGACTGCATGTCACATACACAGCATGCTATTTGACTCTGCATTCTCACCGGCAACCCATGCACGCTCAGGAAGCAGATTAGCCATCAGCTGTTGTACAATGCTGTTGCGCATGATGTATGAGTCATGGACTGAGACGGGAAATTTGGCACACACATGCGAGATGATCATATCCGCCTGGCACACCACTTGCACATTGATGGAATGGAAATGTTTCCGATTCCTGTAGATGTGCTCACATGCCTGTGGTGGAACTAGCCCAACATCGGTACAATCAATTACACCAACAACATGGGGAATGTGTCCAAGGGCATAATAATCTCCCTTCACAGCTGCCAATTCAGGCCGCCTGGGGAAATGGATATATCTGTCCTTGTAGATCATCATAGAGGACAGGACATCATGCAGAACCATGCTGAACATAGGTTGCGACATGCCAGCTGCGCTGGCCACTGTGTCCTGGAATGATCCAGTGGCAAAAAAATGCAGGGCCGCCATCACCTTAGACATTGGGGTGAAAGCTGTTGCATATGTTCTGCAAGGCTGCAGGTGGGGCTCTAACATAGCACAAAGGTTCTGTAGGTTGGCTCTATCTAGACGGAATTTCCGGATGATCTCCTCATTCTCCATGTCTGCCAGCACTGTGAAATGACAATGCAGATTTGGTCTCCTCCTAGTTGAGATGAAAGTGTACACATGTCAATGCAATACACCATGAGATGTGCAGAACCTTTACGTTTTGACTGATACAACGCCAACAATGACTGTCATCACAATTGAGTTACAGAGCAGCTTACATGTAGGGACACCTTCAGCTACGCTACTCATACACTTGTCCCCTTTCACACCGCAAGTACCTCCAAAACAACATCTGACTATGAGAATCTACATAGGTGTTAGACTTGGGGGTCTCTAGTTGGCACAGGCATGCACTTGTGACAAATAGGAACCCTCGCCTCTAGTCAGGGTAAGGGGGTACACTCCTAAAATAACCCCTGCTCACCCCCTTGGTAGCTTGGCACAAGCAGACAGGCTTATCTCAGAGGCAGTGTGTAAAGCATTTGTGAACACATACAGTAATCAAGTGACAACACTACAAATGGACACCACACAGGTTTTATATCAAAAATAAGAAATCTTTATATAGATTTACCACAAGACCATTAAACGACAAAGATACAGAATACTGTTACTTTAGATGGTAGAATTTTGCTTAGTTCTCTTAAGTTCTTAAATGCGACACTTTAAGTCAATGTACCTTTTAGATGCTACACGCAGGGCAACAAAAGGGTTGCAATGATGTAGATGCGATGAAGTATTTGGTGCAAAGAAATAAAGACGTGAAGATCTTCCAGATGCGGCACGCTTCTCCGATGTTGCGAGAAGACTCAAATCGATGCTTCAGCTGCAGCGGCGACATACTTTACGTGATGCAACGACAGCGGCCTTGGCAGCGTCACTCTTCTCCGACGTTGCGAGACGCTTCCACTCGATGCGATGTTGCAGCGGCGACACCCCTTTACGCGATGCGGTGACAGCATCTCCAACGGCGACACGCTTCTCCGTGGATGGGAGGCGCTTTTCTTGATGCGGTGCAATTCGACAACTACGATGCCTGCGATGAGGACACGCTTCTTCGGCGCTGCAAGACACTTCCTGGATGATGCGAGACGCTTCCGCTCGATTCTGCAGCGACGACAACAGCTCCGACGGCGGCACGCTTCTACTTCTTGAGTCGGGCTTCCAGCTGTTTGCGACACGCAGTCCCTCAGAAGGCCCAACAACAGCAGCAGGCACTTCCAAAGAACTCTGGGGATCTGGGGAGTGAAGTCTGTTGTTCCTGAGACTTCAGCAGGAGGCAAGCTCTTTTCCAAGCCCTTGGAGATCCTTCACAAGTTGAGCAAAAGTACACACAAAGTTCCTTTCTCCTCTCTTTGGCAGTAAGGCAACCACTGCAGGCCAATCCCCCAGGTTCAGGGATAGTTTCCTCCTCAGCTTCTTCTGGTTCCTCCCTCAGCAGAGGTTCTTCTTGTTTTCCCAAAGTGATCTAAATTCTTGGGATCAGGGTCCCAATACTTATACCCCAAAATCCTTTGTCCTCTGAGGGCAGAGGGGCCTTTGCCCAGTCCAAACCAGTTCCTGAGCACTCTGTTTACCAGACTTCTCCTTTCCTTTCACAGTGTAGGGCAGAAACATTAGACGCCCCACAGGAGGTGGAGCCAGCATTGTGGAAGGCAAGTATAGCCCTGGAGCACTTTGTTGACAGGATTCCTTCTCTTCATTCACTGTGCAGGGCAGAGACATCAGCCGCTCCCCAGGAGTTGGAGCCAGCATTGTGGAAGGCAGGCACAGCCCTATTCAGGTCCCAGGTGCAACTCCTCCCACCCATCTAGATGCAGATCTCTCTATTCACCACTGGGCGGACTCACCCTGTCTCCTGGAATTCCCCAGCCCTGTCACTCAAACTCCAGACAGGGAATATACAACCTAGCAGAGGCAGGTTTGAATGGTTAGACAAGAAAATACCTACTTTCTAAAAGTGGTATTTTCAAACACAGAATGTTAAAACCAACATCACTAAAAGATGTATTTTATCATTCTGAGTTCAGGTATACTAAATTCGAATTTCCACCATGTTCCCTGAGTCCGTAAGGATTATAAGATGTAATAATCAAACTGCCCATTCTGGCCTATGGAGAACAGGTAGCCTTGTAATAGTGAAAAACGAAAATGGCTGTAATTCACTATTAGAACATGCCACACACACCAGGGCATGTCCTACCTTATCCTTACAATGCACCCTGCCCTTGGGCCTACCATAGGAGTGTCTGATATGAAGAAAAGGGAAGGTTTAGGGACTGGCAAGTGGGTGCACTTGCCCAGTCAGCATGACAGTACCAGACTGCACGCAGGCTCTGCAATGGCAGACCTTAGACACACTTTTATAGGCTGCTTCTGTGGGTGGCACAACCAGTGCTGCAAGCCCACCAGCAGCATTTGGGTTTACAAGCCCTGGGCACTCCTGGTGCACTGTACTAGGGTCATACAGGTAAACCAAACCAACCAATCATGGAATCACAAATTCATACATTAATTTACAATAGGGAGAGCATATGCACTTTAGCACTGATCAGCAGTGGTAAAGTGCCCAGAGTCATAAAACAGCTAACAACAGGTAAAAAAAAGTAGAGGAGGAAGGCAAAAAGTTCAGGGATGACCCTGCAAAAAGGGCCAAGTCCAACAATAGGGATATGGCCACATCTAGCATGGTCACGCATGAGAGTATTTCATCCAGCATAAGTGTAAAAAAGCAACACTTCTGTCTCATACCAAGCTGCTGTACCTGCCACACCTTCAGGCGTAAGTTGAACACGGCACACATCAACAACACAATTACCACAGGCTGAGCGTAAACAACACGTGTGTGCATGATCCAATAAAAGTAGACATTCAAATATGCACATTGTTCATTGAGACATACATCACTGGAATTATCACAGCACTATCACACACTAACATGTGTACACATTGGAGAGTCCATGACAACACGGTTCGGTGTACATGCCCATCAATATCACAAGTGACATGTGAGGGAGTACATGCCAATGTACTAAATCAAATACACAAACATGCCATGTGTAGTCAGCAGTGGGTTAATGTGACATTGGCATTGTGTGCACAATGATGTGCCATTGTTCATGTGGCCACTGTGCACTGTTGAGAACTGCCCATTGGCTATGGACACAGCATAATGTGTCCATAGGTGCTGTCAAAGTGCTCCACCACCCAATTCACTATCACCCATGTCAATGTATGCCACCCAAAATGCAGTAGCTATCACCTGGCACCAGTGGTGTGTCACGGCCAATGCCCAAGACACAATCGCGGTAGTGATAGGCATATACACATGATGAAATGGCGGTTGGCATGCTCTGCCACCCACATCACGGTCATAGGCACCAATGTATGGCACCCAAATCGCTGTAGCTACCGCCTGGCACCAGTGGTGTGTCAGCGCCATGGACCATGCCCTTACAGCCAATGGGAAACGTAATCACGGTAGCCTAATGCAATTTTGAACATTGCGGTAGACGTGCTCCACCACCACGGAGACGGTCATTGGATGCAATTGAAAGATGCACAACAACGGTAGCGCCCGCCTGGCCCCTGCGGTGTGTCACCGCCATGGACCATGCCCTTACAGCCAATGGGAACCGCAATCGTGGTAGCCTAATGCAATTTTGAACATCGCGGTAGGCGTACTCCACCAACGAGGAGCGGGTCATTGGATGCATTTGAAAAAGGCCGACCTGGAACACCAATTGCAGCAGCCTAGAACCACTGAAACGACCCCAGGGGGATATATATGTGTGGGAGAGGCCTCACTTTTCCACTGCTCCTAGAACCTGCTGCCTGAGACCCCTCACCTGCTGCTGCCTCCAGGGACTGCTTCCTGAGACCCCTCACCACCCACTGCCACTGCTGCCGCCTCCAGGGACTGCGTCCTGAGACTCCTCACCACCCTCTGCTGCTGCCTCCAGGGACTGTTGCCTGAGAGCCCTCACCACCCACTGCCGCTGCTGCTGTCTCCAGGGACTGCTGCCTGAGACCCCTCTTCACCCACTGCCGCTGCTGCTGTCTCCAGGGACTGCTGCCTGGTACCCCTCACCACCAACTGCTGCTGCTCTAACCTGGCCACAGTGATGGCAAGGACTGAGAAGATCCGGTCCAGTTCCTTCACCAGCGAGGAGCTGGAGGTCCTGGTGGACGAGGTGCTCACACAGTATAGGCTATATGGTGCCCCAAATGTCGTGGTAAGTCTTCAACAGTGTGAGTGAGAGTGCAGGGGGGCACACATGAAGTTGAGCTGCTGCAGTATGTGCCTATGAGTGAGGGGTTTTGTCATCCACTGCCTAGCATGCTTTCTCCAGGGGAAAGAGGTGTGTGGCTTATTTCACACGTTTCCCTGCCTGCACATCAAGTTTTGAAGGACATGTATTGTCTTGTCAGCCATACAGTGACACAGCAAGTTGGTAATGCAGGATTCAGGACAGTGATTGTTTGTGTTAATGGCTTAATGGGTTCCTGTTGTCCTTCTCTGTGTGAGCCCACCTGGCCTGCACAATCACCAACCGGTCTGACATCACTAAATGTTCACAGTAGACAAATGGACAGTAGATGTAGGCAGATTACACATGGCTGTATGTGCTGGCATCCTGCATGTGTATGAGATGGGCAGGTACTGTGTCCACCCTCACACCTGCATACATTTACGTGTGGTTCTCCCATGCTGATGTACCATGTGAGATGCATTCTTGTCTCTATTAGACATCTCTGTGGATTTGGTATGAGTCAGTATCATGCTACTGTACTGAGAGAAATTAGTACATAACACTTTGTCACTGGTGTTTTCCCCCTCTTGTCTCCCATGCCTGCAGCTCAAAATACACCGGTGTAAGGCCGTGTGGATGGCCAAGATGCGGGCTCTGGGTGTCTCAAACCAGCGGCGCACTCCCTGCCACAAGAGGTGGGATGACATCTGCCGGCTGAACAAGAACGTGGCCGAGATGACACTGGGGCTGATCCCTCGGACTGGCAGGTTGGTGCAGCACAGCATGACACCACTAATGGCCCGCATCTTGGCCGTGACACAGCTTGAGCTGAATGCACGTTTGAAGGAGCATCAGCAGCAAGCCAGGGGTGAGTATTCTGGGAAGGGTGACTTTGGCTGTGAGTGGCTGCATGTGTACACAGCCTGGGCCAGTGCTGGGCTATGTGATGTTGGTAGTGTGATGCAGTGGCTTGTAAGTGGCCTCAGTGCTGGGTGCAGCTGTCATGCATTTGCCTTACCTGTACTTCCTAATGTGATTTTAGTACTGGGCATTTACATTGCATTCTGAGTCATGGGCTTCAGGTATCGTCTGCATTGGGGTAGAATGGTAAATCACATGGAAAGGTACAGCAGTGTGCCTAATCTGAGAGTGCTTTCATCAATGTGTGCATTGCCTGACCTCAGATTTGTGAGGCTTAGACATCTGACGCCAATGTGCAACAGTAGTTGTGAACCAAAGTACAACATGGTGCATGGCATGAGCTCATGGCCATTGTGGACTGTTATGTTGGAGTCTGTATCTGTGTTGTCCCCTTCTGCTCCATCCAGATCTGACAGTGGCAACATGTTGTGGGGTTCATCCTTGCCCCCATAAGGGCCCTAGGTGTGCTCAGAGCTATTTGTGTGTCTGGTTGAACGGAGCCACCGGCAGGATATTGTGCTGTGTGGGCATCACATGGCTCATTTATGCCTGGTTTGCTTGTTGACACCCACTGTTCGAGTAAAAAATTGAGTATGCACAATGTCATTGCACAGGGTGCTGTGCAACATGAAGATTTTGTCATCTTCAGTGATGCTTTGCTTGCATGTTTGTTCTGTTGATGCCAATAACCTGACCCTACATCTCTCTCTCATGCAGCATCTCCCGTGGGCACGGAAGGACAGGGGACAGACACCAGTGGTAAGGCATCAAGCACAACAGCTGCACACAAGCACAGTGACACAGATGTGACCAGCGCCTCGGAGAGGGACAGGAGTCTGCTGGAGGAATCACAGCCAGACGCACAAAGCTCAACATCATCTGATGAAGGCGGTGACGCAGCCATGTTGGCTGGCACATGGAACGGGGACTCTGCCTCATCTTCCATCACACAGCATACGGTGAAAACCACCCTCACAGCTACTTCTACTAGTGCTGCCCGTGTTCGCACCAGTAAGAAGGGAAGAGTGTCCTTCACCCCAGGGACCGCTGCCCCTGCCCCTGTCCCCCCTGCTACCATCAGAGCTGAGTCTGGGGACCTTTTGCGCCAGCTGTGTGTGGGCCAGACAGCTCTCCTCAATGCCTTCATAGACCATGACAAAAAGTTGGCACAGGTGGTTGCTTTCATGGAGTGCATACATTCTGACGTGGGTGGGCTACACGGACTGTCCAGTCTTTGTCCTCCGCAGTGACGGCAGCCCTTCAACTGGCACGATCTGGGAGTCCAGCTCCAGTACCTTTGTCTACCCCCTGCCAGTGGCCACATCTGACTAGTGTGACCACGCACAACAGACCTCAAGGTGAAGATACAGCACACGCAGCACACAGCAGCAGCAACCCAAGCGTTCCAGGGCACAGACACCACCCCCACAGAAAACTAAAGCCTCCCCAGAGCGCAAAGACAAAAGCCCGTCAGGTGACAGCAAGGGCCACAAACCCAAGAAGCAGGCCTCAAGGTCACATGCCTCAGAGGCATCCCCAGCCAAGGCCTCTCCTGTCCCAAAAGCGTCTCGCATAGATGAGCAGACAGCTTCCGTGCCCACTGAGAAGGTGGTGCCTGCTAAGAGTACACATAAGAAGAGCTCCAAGGCAGATTTACCCACAACCTCGACTCCCATCCAAAGCTTAGTAAAGCAGGGAAAGGAGGGCACTGTAGGGGGAACACCTGGTAAACAGGGGATGGAGGTGCAAAGGCAAGGCCAGGCCAAGTGAACAGCTGGATCCAGCATGTCCCCAGAGAGTGTGCCACTGGCTGCACCTGATGCAGCTTCAGTGGTGAGTGTGCCTGCTGTGTCCGCACCACTTGCCACTTATCCCAAGACAGGGAAGCCACTTAGAATCCCCAAGAAGTGGAAAAGCACCCCTCCACAATCTTCCACCCACACTGTGTCTCACGGCAGCATGACTCCACCTCCACGTGCCACTACACAACCTGGTCCAAGCAGCCCTCAGTCTTCCCAAGCCACTGATGCCTGTACCTCAGCTGGGCCTCTCTCTCCCCGGTCAAGTACTCCAACTGTCCCCGACACACAGCCAGCTCCCAGTCCGACTGACAGGCAAGTCTGAGTGGCTGTCCCCCTCACACACCTGTCTCTCCCACAGCCATGCCTGTACTGTCCATTGTTACCCCCCTTACTGTGTTGCTGACCATGGCAGGGTAAAGTCTCACAAATTCCGTGTGCAGCTTCTCATGGACTCACTCTGTACATTGGACTGGCCACTGGCTTTGTTGTTCACTGATGTTTGCCCCTTGCCTGTGCAGCTGCTCATGGACTCAATTTGCACTTTGGACTGTCCACTAGCCTTGTTGTTCACTGATGTTTGCCCATTGCCTGTGCAGCTTCTCATGGACTCACTCTGCACATTAGACTGGCCACTGGCCTTGTTGTTCACTGATGCTTGCCCCCTGCCTGTGCAGGATTCCATGTAACTACTCTGCAGTTTGTGCTGGCCACTGGCCTTTTTGTTCGCCGATGTTTGCCCCTTGCCTGTGCAGCATCTCACGGACTCAATCTGTAAATTGGACTGGACACTGGCCTTGTTGTTCACTGATGGTTGTACCTTGCCTGTGCAGGATCTCATGGACTTACTCTGCACTTTGTGCTGGCCACTGAACTTGCTCTTGTCTTATAATGGTGCCTATCTGTGCAATATGTGAATAAAGACAGTTACTCTTGTTGTCTGTTTTATCAGTGTCTTTACTGATTAAAGCTTTTTCTGTGTGTGTATGGTTTACTGTGCCACATGCTCTGTATGCCACTTCAACATTGCCAATGGCTTGTCTCACTTTTTCAATTTTTTACTGGGGTGACAGGGTATGCAGTTCTTCCTGACTCTGATGCTTGTGGGTGCAATGGTGGTGGTTTTAGATGAAATACTGTTGTCATTGTCATTCTTTGTTCATCTTGGCTATATTGTACACATGTCAGGTTTGGAGGCACTGCCAACACAGCGTGGGATTCTATCCACAGGATTGCAGGCAGGTTGGCCAGGGTCATCATGTATGTGTGATCTTTCTTTGTGTGTGCCCAGCAGTGTAGGTGTATAGTCATCTTGTGATGGTCAGTCATCCTAGTCACATGGGTTACTTTGAATGTGTGCACTTTGGTGGTCAAGAAGTGTGCAGTGTGCAGGGGTGAATTTGTCGGGAGTGTGGATGTGTGTGTGCCCCTGCAATGTCGACTACACACATGTGTCACCCAGGGGTAGTGTGGCTGTTTGTGTGATTGTTCAGCCCTGTAATTTTGATTGTGTGCACATGTGTGTGTTGTATGTTGTGCAGTGTGTTGGTGTGTCTTTGCAGTTCTGGCTGACTCCTACTTGTTGTATTTGTCAATTGTGAGTATGCAGAGTATGTGGCTGGCAAGTCAGTGTTGTGTTTTGATGCTGTTTGTGGTGACTGTGCATACCTGCTCAGCCTCACTGACATTGTGGGTATGTTTTCTCATGCATTGCTGTCACATGGGGCTTTGTTGCCTCAAGTATGGCATGTGGTGTGTGGTGTCATACCATCCCCTATCTGTGCTTCAGATGCCTACCCATTGTGAGTCTGCACTCCATCTATTTGTGTATGGTACAGTCCTGACATACACATCACTTCACTTTCATGTCAGCTGTCCCCTTGGGTTGTCTGTGTGTGCCTCCCCATCACTTCATTTGTGACACTGTTCTTTGTGGTGCAGATCTTTGCACGGGAGCAATGTGTCACTCAGGACATTTTCCCAATTGGTTATATGTGATTTTCTTGTACTGTTTAGCAGTCATGGTTGCTCATATGCAGTTCAACTGTTTGTGCTGCACAGTCCTCTGGTCATGTTGTTTCCACTTTGGTGTCCCAGTCTTATGCATCTGTGGGTGTTGGGTTAGGTTTATGTGCGTTTGCTGAGGTACTGCTTCCCTTCCTGAGTGTGATGTTGTCAGTGTGCTGTTTGGATTGGTGTTGTGGGTGTTCATGTTGTGTCACTCATATATGTGTGGGGCTGGTATGTTTGGTGTGCACACACAGCTTGGTGTGCATGCAGTGCTGTGGGTGTATGTTGCCTTGTCCTTGCCTGGTGTGCATCCCCTGATGTCCGGCTGTGTTTGCAATGTGACTTATTGGCATGTGCATCTGTTGTGTGTTTGATGTGGCTGGGTGCAGTGTTTGGGCTGAGTTGTCTCTTGGTGCTGACAGATGATCTGTGGGTGGTGTTCTATTTGCATAACAGCATGTGTGTTTTGTTGGTGTGGTGTGTTTCATTCAGATGTGTGTAGCCAGTGTGGTGTTCCTTACTTGTGAGTCTGTCACATGAACTTAGGTCTATTCTAGTTCCTGTGCTTGTGTTAGGTGCGTCCTTGGTGTTTACGCCTCTCATATTTGAGCTGTCTCTTGTCATTCTTGTGCATGTGCAGGCATGTGGTACACTATGACATTATGTTGACTTGATGGGTGGTGTGGTATATCTGTCTGTGTGTCATTGTAGGCCCATTTTCCCAGTTTGTGTCCATGATTGTTTTGTGATGGTGCACTTCTTGTCTGTGTTGTGGTATGTTGTCTGTGCATTGTTCCTGAATGCTGAGGCTGTGCACTCCTGTGCAGACATTGGATCTGGCATCCCTGTGTGTGTGTGGGATGTTTGTGGATACACCCCAGGGAGTGTGATTGTTTGTCTGTGTAATGACCGGACAATATTGACACCCTTCTGTGTGTCTGACACTGGTGTTGTGTGCTGTAGGTGTGATGGGGGTATGTGTGAAGATTCCTACTTGTGTTTAACAGTCATGGAGTGTGTCAAAGGGCCCTGTGTGTTGTGCTGCTGACATACTCCTGTCAAGTAGTTGTATACATTAGTGTGCCTGTTCACTGTTTGACTTCAGGGCCTTCCTTTCATCCCTGTGCCTATACATGGGTTGCCTTGCTGTCTCCCTGAGTTGGTGCACTGAGGTGACTGTGGTTTGACTTAACTCACTGTGCCAGCCATGTATGAGTTGATGGGCTGAGGGTGTTGTTATATGTTTCTTGTCTAGCATATGATGTACACATGCCTGGTAGTTAGCTCATTGGCCTTCCATTTGTGGTCACCTTACATTAGGTTTCCTATATGTTGTACTCCATTGCTGCTGGCATGTGGTCTGTGTATGTGCCTGTGTGTCAGTGTGGGGTATATCTGTGTGACTTAGCAGGCTGTGTGTCCAGTGAAGTGATTGTTAATTATCTGTGTGTGTGTTCATTTTGTGCTTGGACTCAGTTTTCTTGCCATGTGTGTGTTGTTGTTGTGGTGTTTGGGTTGCCCTGGCCCTGTGCTTCTTTGCTGTGTGTTCCTCTGCAGCCACTCCTGCTGTGGCTGTCTTCCTAGTTGTTTGGTGTGTGGTGCAGGGTGTGTGTTCACATGGCTGGTTATTGTGCAGGGGGGCACAGGAGGGGCACATGGCATGTCCCTTCATGTTGGGGGGGCTAGTGTGTGGAGGGTGGAGGTGTGGCCCCATGATCATTGTGCACTGCCCATGCCTGGCGCTGGCCCTGCCTTCTGCATTGTGTGCATGTTTTCCCGTGTCTTCACCTCTGCGGTGACGTGACGGGGACATTACTTCATGATCGCGGACGATGGGTGACCTGGATGCGGAGGGGTGATTTGGTGACAGGTAGGACATGTGTGGGTACACTTGTGGATGTGTTCCTGTCCCCACCAGGGTTTCTGATGTAGACAGGGAGCCTATATCAGCCCATGAGTTGTGTGTTGTGGTTGTGTGTGGGATTGTGTTATTGTGTACCTGCGGCATTGTCCGCGACGGTCCATGAGTTGCTGGTAATGTATCAGGTACAGCACCGAGAAGACGTGTAGAGCTGGATCCATTGCGGTTGGAACCTGGTGGAAGGGACCGGGACTCTGGTTTTGTGCTATGCTGTCGAGCTTCCGCCGTCTCTGGTTGGGCAGTTTCTATGCTGCGGTGCGACTGGCTGTTTGGGGCATCCTGATTTGTACAGCAGACGACACATTATTCCACACGGCGGTGAGTCTCCATTGGCTCCCACCGTGGCCGGCGCACTTTGATGGCACTTCGCGTCGCACCGCTGCGGACAGGAATGGGCTATGTTTGGCCATACTAATATGGCGGATGTGAGGACCGCTGCTGGCGTGCGGAAAAAAACATTTTCCGCCACTGCCAGCATCGTGGTGGTGCCGCCGCCCGACTTAATAATAGACCCCTTAGTGAAGGAATAAAAAAACTACAGCCTGCGACCAGTAATATATCCAACCCATACAGAGAGATACAAAGGGAAGGAGCAATACATTTACAACCTGTGACTAGCAGGACATTAAACTCTGCCTACACTAGTAATACATGTAAAACCATTTTGTAACTACAATACAAATCAAAGGGTAGGCACAATACATTTAATAGGGGGATGCTATTAAGGCTCCTTCAATACATACCATCATTGTCTCATATAAAAAGTGAAGATATGGTCAGTGTTCAATTTGAACTAAGGGACGACGATATCCCCCATGAAGATACTATAGTGACCTGGATAAATCACCATATGTTAGAAGTGGTGCTTAGAGAAAAAGAAATCTTTAAAAACTGGGGGTTTGCAGTAATGGAGCCAGAGCAAGAAAAGCACCAGTTAATTTTACTTGAATCAGCAAATACAACCAAACACAAAATGAAAGCAAAAGAGCACTCACATGGCATATTGAGAGGTATACCGAAAATACAACCTAATCAGAACTACAAAAATTTCACTATATCAGAAAGGGTGGTTAGTCTAAATATCGAGTTTTAAATGTCGACCTACAAGTATATCGAGTTGTTAATATCGTAGGTAAAGAATATCGAAGTCAAGAATATCGATGGACAGAATATCGACCCCAAGGTAAGTATTATCGAAGTTAATAATATCAAAGTCATTAATATAGATGTAAGTAATATCGTAATGAAAAATTTCGATGTCAATAATATCGATATTTTATTAGTGTTATGTATTTTAATGTGTATTTTATTTGTATGTTAAAGATTATTGTAATGTATTTTAATCCATTTAAAAATAAATGTTTAGAGATTAATAATTATTTAAAATATAATTTAGCGTTTTAGTATCAGAGCGGGTTGTGGGTTTATAGGGGAATAGGGTGGGAAGTAATTTAATTATAATTAATTAATTAATATGTATTTTTTAATTGGTATTTATGATTAATTAATTGTTAATTAATTACTAATTGTAAATTAAATATATTAATTGATTAATTCATTGTTAATTAATTATTAATTGTAAATTAATTTTATTAATTGGTTAATTTTATAAGTTATAATTAGTTTAATATTAATATTTATTTATTGGTATTGTTAATTAATTAATTGTTAATTAGTAATTAATTGGTGATTTAATTTTATTAAGTGATTAATTGATGATTAAATTAATTATGTGAATTTTTATGTGCAGTGGGTTGTGGGTTTATAGGGGAATAGGGTGGGATGTAATTAAATTCAAATAATTACTGATAATTTTTATTTATTTGTAATTAATAATAATTAATTGTTAATTAATTATTAATTGGTAATTAATTGGTATTAGTACGTTAAATATAAATAATTTATTATTTCATGTTATTTGTTGTTATTGCTAATTAATGTATTGTTAATTAATAATTAATTTGTGAATAATTGTAATTTGGTAGTTAATATGTATAAATTAGTAAATAATAAGTATATGAATTATAAAGAATGTATTATTAATTGTAAATAATAGATAAACTGATATTTAAATGTATTGTGTATTTTGTATGTGTAGTGTGTTTATTTATTTTAAATAATTGGTATTTAAGAATAAATATTTTGTAAATTAATTATTAATATGCTATTTTTTTATAACTAATTATTTAATGGGTTATTATGTTTATAGAATCCCTATGCTATCCAGTGCTTTCCCAACTGTTTTACTATCTGGAGTAGGAATAGTAATTTTTACCCCTACGTTATCCAGCGCTTTTCCTACTGTTGCACTCTCTGGAGTTGGAATAGTAATTTTTACCCCTACGATATCCAGCGCTTTCCCTACTGTTTCACTTACTGGAGTGGGAATAGTAATTTGTACCCCTACGCTATCCAGCGTTTTCACTACTGTTGCACTCTCTGAAGTGGGAATAGTAATTATTACCCCTACGCTATCCAACGCTTTCCCTACTGTTGGACTCACTGGAGTGGGAATAGTAATTTTTACTCCTACGCTATCCAACGTTTTCCCTACTATTGCACTCTCTGGAGTTGGAATAGTAATTTTTTTCCCTACGCTATCCAACACTTTTCCTACTGTTGCACTCTCTGGAGTGGGAATAGTAATTTTTACCCTTACACTATCCAACGCTTTCCCTACTATTGCACTCTCTGGAGTGGGAATAGTAATTTGTACCCCTACGCTATCCAGCGCTTTCCCTACTATTGCACTCTCTGGAGTTGGAATAGTAATTTTTACCCCTACGCTATCCAACGCTTTCCCTACTGTTGCACTCTCTGGAGTTGGAATAGTAATTTTTACCCCTACGCTATCCAGCGCTTTTCCTACTGTTGCACTCTCTGGAGTTGGAATAGTAATTTTTACCCCTACGCTATCCAGCGCTTTCCCTACTGTTTCACTTACTGGAGTGGGAATAGTAATTTTTACCCCTACGCTATCCAGTGCTTTCCCTACTGTTTCACTTACTGGAGTGGGAATAGTAATTTGTACCCCTACGCTATCCAGCGTTTTCACTACTGTTGCACTCTCTGGAGTGGGAATAGTAATTTGTACCCCTACGCTATCCAGCGCTTTCCCTACTGTTTCACTTACTGGAGTGGGAATAGTAATTTGTACCCCTACGCTATCCAGCGTTTTCACTACTGTTGCACTCTCTGGAGTGGGAATAGTAATTATTACCCCTACGCTATCCAACGCTTTCCCTACTGTTGGACTCACTGGAGTGGGAATAGTAATTTTTACTCCTACGCTATCCAACGTTTTCCCTACTATTGCACTCTCTGGAGTTGGAATAGTAATTTTTTTCCCTACGCTATCCAACACTTTCCCTACTGTTGCACTCTCTGGAGTGGGAATAGTAATTTTTACCCTTACACTATCCAACGCTTTCCCTACTATTGCACTCTCGGGAGTTGGAATAGTAATTTTTACCCCTACGCTATCCAACGCTTTCCCTACTGTTGCACTCTTTGGAGTTGGAATAGTAATTTTTACCCCTACGCTATCCAGCGCTTTCCCTACTGTTTCACTTACTGGAGTGGGAATAGTAATTTGTACCCCTACGCTAGCCAACGCTTTCCATACTGTTGCACTCTCTGGAGTTGGAATAGTAATTTTTTTCCCTACGCTATCCAACACTTTCCCTACTGTTGCACTCTCTGGAGTGGGAATAGTAATTTTTACCCTTACACTATCCAACGCTTTCCCTACTATTGCACTCTCTGGAGTGGGAATAGTAATTTGTACCCCTACGCTATCCAGCGCTTTCCCTACTATTGCACTCTCTGGAGTTGGAATAGTAATTTTTACCCCTACGCTATCCAACGCTTTCCCTACTGTTGCACTCTTTGGAGTTGGAATAGTAATTTTTACCCCTACGCTATCCAGCGCTTTCCCTACTGTTTCACTTACTGGAGTGGGAATAGTAATTTGTACCCCTACGCTAGCCAACGCTTTCCATACTGTTGCACTCTCTGGAGTTGGAATAGTAATTTTTACCCCTACGCTATCCAGCGCTTTTCCTACTGTTGCACTCTCTGGAGTTGGAATAGTAATTTTTACCCCTACGCTATCCAGCGCTTTCCCTACTGTTTCACTTACTGGAGTGGGAATAGTAATTTTTACCCCTACGCTATCCAGTGCTTTCCCTACTGTTTCACTTACTGGAGTGGGAATAGTAATTTGTACCCCTACGCTATCCAGCGTTTTCACTACTGTTGCACTCTCTGGAGTGGGAATAGTAATTTGTACCCCTACGCTATCCAGCGCTTTCCCTACTGTTTCACTTACTGGAGTGGGAATAGTAATTTGTACCCCTACGCTATCCAGCGTTTTCACTACTGTTGCACTCTCTGGAGTGGGAATAGTAATTATTACCCCTACGCTATCCAACGCTTTCCCTACTGTTGGACTCACTGGAGTGGGAATAGTAATTTTTACTCCTACGCTATCCAACGTTTTCCCTACTATTGCACTCTCTGGAGTTGGAATAGTAATTTTTTTCCCTACGCTATCCAACACTTTCCCTACTGTTGCACTCTCTGGAGTGGGAATAGTAATTTTTACCCTTACACTATCCAACGCTTTCCCTACTATTGCACTCTCGGGAGTTGGAATAGTAATTTTTACCCCTACGCTATCCAACGCTTTCCCTACTGTTGCACTCTTTGGAGTTGGAATAGTAATTTTTACCCCTACGCTATCCAGCGCTTTCCCTACTGTTTCACTTACTGGAGTGGGAATAGTAATTTGTACCCCTACGCTAGCCAACGCTTTCCATACTGTTGCACTCTCTGGAGTTGGAATAGTAATTTTTACCCCTACGCTATCCAGCGCTTTTCCTACTGTTGCACTCTCTGGAGTTGGAATAGTAATTTTTACCCCTACGCTATCCAGCGCTTTCCCTACTGTTTCATTTACTGGAGTGGGAATTGTAATTTTTACCCCTACGCTATCCAGTGCTTTCCCTACTGTTTCACTTACTGGAGTGGGAATAGTAATTTGTACCCCTACGCTATCCAGCGTTTTCACTACTGTTGCACTCTCTGGAGTGGGAATAGTAATTTGTACCCCTACGCTATCCAACGCTTTCCCTACTGTTGGACTCACTGGAGTGGGAATAGTAATTTTTACTCCTACGCTATCCAACTTTTTCCCTACTATTGCACTCTCTGGAGTTGGAATAGTAATTTTTTTCCCTACGCTATCCAACACTTTCCCTACTGTTGCATTCTCTGGAGTGGGAATAGTAATTTTTACCCTTACGCTATCCAACGCTTTCCCTACTATTGCACTCTCTGGAGTTGGAATAGTAATTTTTACCCCTACGCTATCCAGCGCTTTCCCTACTGTTTCACTTACTGGAGTGGGAATAGTAATTTGTACCCCTACTCTATCCAACGCTTTCCCTACTGTTGCACTCTCTGGAGTTGGAATAGTAATTTTTACCCCTACGCTATCCAGCGCTTTTCCTACTGTTGCACTCTCTGGAGTTGGAATAGTAATTTTTACCCCTACGCTATCCAGCGCTTTCCCTACTGTTTCACTTACTGGAGTGGGAATAGTAATTTGTACCCCTACGCTATCCAGCGTTTTCACTGCTGTTGCACTCTCTGGTGTGGGAATAGTAATTTTTACCCCTATGCTATGCAATGTTTTCCCTACTGTTGCACTCATTGGAGTGGGAATAGTAATTTTTACTCCTAAGCTATCCAGCGTTTTCACTACTGTTGCACTCTCTGGAGTGGGAATAGGAATTTTTACCCCTACGCTATCCAACGCTTTCCCTACTGTTGGACTCACTGGAGTGGGAATAGTAATTTTTACCACTATGCTATACAGTGGTTTCCCTACTGTTGCATTCTCTGTAGTTGGAATAGTAATTTTTTTCCCTACGCTATCCAACACTTTCCCTACTGTTGCACTCTCTGGAATGGGAATAGTAATTTTTACCCTTACGCTATCCAACGCTTTCCCTACTATTGCACTCTCTGGAGTTGGAATAGTAATTTTTACCCCTACGCTATCCAACGCTTTCCCTACTGTTGCACTCTTTGGAGTTGGAATAGTAATTTTTACCCCTACTCTATCCAACATTTTCCCTACTGTTGCACTCTCTGGAGTGGGAATAGTAATTTTTACCTTTACGCTATCCAACGCTTTCCCTACTATTGCACTCTCTGGAGTTGGAATAGTAATTTTAGCCCTATGCTATCCAACGCTTTCCCTACTGTTGCACTCTTTGGAGTTGGAATAGTAATTTTTACCCCTACGGTATCCAACATTTTCCTTACTGTTGGTTTTGTTGGAGTTGTACTAGTAGTTTTATTGTGTCTGACATTTAAAATGTTTTGTATTATTTTTGCTATTGTAATATATCATTAATAATAAAAATTATTCACATTAAAAATATTGATTATTATTTGCTATATGTAATTATTAAATATTTATTAATGTTATTGTTTTATGTGTATAGATGTATTGGTAATTTTTAAAAACATTTAATAATTTATACGTTACAGAAATTATTATTACAATTAATTATTAAGTAAGTATATATATTATATATTATATGTATATGTTTAATTAAAGTTTTATTAAATTATATATATTAATTATACATTTTAAATATTATACAATATATTTAATTATGTTTATTTAATTTCTAAGTATAATTTGGTTTATTTTACATATATTTTTAAAGTAAAAGAAAAACTATATTTTTAATAACGATATTTTTGACATCGATATTTAATTTTCGATATTTTTGTACTTACCATGTTGTAGATAGGATGTCGATATTCTTGACATCGATATTTTTGTTGCGATATATTTGTAGGTCGATTTTCTGTCTGTCGAAATTATGTCATACAACCATCAGAAAGAACACAGGAGGACATGGTCACAAACAGGACAGAAAAAGACGACGCTCCAAATAAAATCCAATGGAAGGTTCAACACAGCAGGATAAGTAGAAAGACACAGCGTTATACTTGTTACTCGTAATGTTCAAGTGGGCATTTCCGAGGTTTCGTCGATCCAACAAGAGCAGCCTACCATAAATCCTTTAGTATTGGAAAAGTCTAGCATTTCTTGCCCTAACCTAAATAGAAATTCCAATCTTAAAATCGTTTCCTGGAACGTGGCAGGCATACATAAAGCTCTCAAACAAGCAACAGCAAAAAACATACTGCAGGAAGGAGACATTTTATGCCTACAAGAAACTTGGGCCACCGAGCAAGTACATCTGGAAGGCTATGCCGGTTTCCATAAATTAGCAATGAAACGCAACCGGTATGGTGGACCATTGGGCGGAATCTCGATTTATGTAAAACAGTGACAGTAAGGAAGATAAAAAACGAGTCAGATATGTTACAGGCACTCGTAGTTGAGGGAAGAGGGGACAGAGAAGGCAGCGCTTCAATCCTGGTAATAAATGTATATTTAAATGTGCATGGTCCGTCAAAATTGTAGGTCACAAAAACCACTATTACCTCAATACAGGAAATTCTATGCACTTATTTGCTACCAGCTAAAGTGATTGTGAGTGATTTCAATATGCACCATCTGGGAATGAACACGAGTAACAGGATTTATTTCACAAGCTCTGAAAGAATTTTCAATACCTTCTTAGAAAATTATGACCTAAAGTCCACCGAGGAACTATTGAAAAGTTCAGACCCAATGTGTTCAGGAACGGCCACATTTAAGAATTGCTCGACAATTGACTACATCTTTCTGTGCAACCAACTTAATCAGAAAATAGCTCACTTTGAAATAAAAGCACACAAAACCAGTGATCACGCAATTCTCCACGTTGAATTGAATATCACTATTAAGCAACGGGAAAAAGTTTCCGCAGTACCTCATTTAACAGGGACTGAGGAACACTCATTAGTCAGAAGGTTAAAATGGAACGAGCACCAGGCCACCTTATTAAACGCAAGGAAAGATAAACAAGAGGGCAGAGGTAATCATCCTGTAATTGAGCCCAGTATGGATAATCTGAATGGCGTGGACCTCGACCTTGAAAACTGCTCTCAGCAACTACAATAAAGCCAGTTTCCAATCAAACATGAAAAGCACACCGCAAACTCGATATGACAATAGAAAACAAAGTGTTACATCACGCAACCTAAAGAGGACAAAAAGAGCTCAAAGGATTGTTGGGACCCAAAGAACAAGGGATAAGTGCAAAGAATTACGTAATAAGCGCAAACATCTGCTATGGACTCTCAAACAAAACAAGTTAGAGGAGGATTGGATAATGATTCATGGGCTGAGAAAGCCCTATAAACATCAACAGCTTTAGCAATATATAGCCCGCTTGGAAAACGGTAAAGTGGACTGGCGTAATTCCGTACACGCAGATGGATGGCTGAGACACGTCTCCACAATCTACATTGAAAAAGAAGTTTGCAACGATTCTGGAAGCATAGTGGAATGCCCCATGGTGAGCACAAACATAGAAGTGGAGACCATGGTCGAATCCGTGGGCAAAGAACAAGACTGCCCAGCCGTTGAAAAAGTGATAAAAAAGATAAGAAAAGACAGGGCACCCAGGCCTAATGGTCTTCCAGGAGCAATGTTTAGAGAAGACCCGGCATATTGGGGAAAAAGTTTATCCAAGCTATTTATCAAATGCCGACTACAAGCCAAGGTGCCTGATTCATGGTCGAGGGTCATTTTTACAACCAATATTCAAGAGAGGAGATAATACAGAACAAAAAAATGATAGATTAATTGCCCTCGTGGATATTGAAGGGATAGCCTACGCAAGTACCCAATTGATAGAATTAAATAGATGGATTAAAGAGAATGAAATTCTCCCTCCCTATTAAGCAGGATTTCTTAAAGGCTGCTCTACAATTGACAACATCGTGGCCATGTCGTACTTAAGCCAGCAAGCAAATGTAAAAAAAATAACAGTCTTTGCTTGCTTTGTAGACTATTCAGCAGCGTTTGATGGGGTGCCCCGATTTAAGCTTTGGGCTAAATTGCACAACTGGCAAATTCCAGTAGGTCTTCTTAATACCATCCTTTCTCTGTATAGTAATACTTGGATTTAAGTAAAACTAGCAGATAACACCACAACAAATAAGTGATTCACAGATCGTGGACTAAAACAGGGATTCGTACTTGCCCCTACACTTTTTAACTTATATACCGCAGATCTGAGAAAGATGCTCCACAATGCCAATCTTGCAATCCCCAAAATCGGAGCCAACAAATTTCAAATATTAAAATACGCCGACGATTTAGTGGTGATGGACCACGCGGAAATTGGACTACAAAGGGGTCTAAACACCCTAAACAATTACAGCGAGAGAAATGAATTAACAATAAATCCTCAAAAGACTAAAGTTGTGATTTTCGGTCATTGTACAAAAAAAGCATTACTTAAATGGCACGTGGGCAAAGAGATTATCTCGGCTGCAAAATCGTATAATTACCTTGGGTGTTGGCTAAGCAAATCGGGTAAAGCGACTCTACATTTATATAAAATGAACTCCAAAGTACTGTCGACAATCTATGCCCTGTGCAAATCACAAGAGAAAATGCAAAGTCCAACGACAGTCCCAATCAAAAAAGTACTACAAGCCAAAATCAGGGCAACTGTGAGGTACGCATAGCAAGCATACCCAGGTAAAATAGACATTGCACTAGAAAAAGCACAATGCCAGGCGTACAAACGCATTTTCAAGTTGCCAAAATACACTTGTAACAGCCTGATCCGCTTGGAGTTTGGTCTGATGCAATAAAGAATGTTTGGGAATGCAGACGAAATACTAATACCAAGTACTCACAGCCCCCGCAGGAATCTTAAAGAGCATGCTGAAACCGATCTACGGGGGACAACCAACCCATGGCAATGTTATATGCAGGAAGCAGCGGAAACCCTGGATTTGGCAATACAAAATTGGGATCAAGAAGACATAAACTATCTGGCCATTAAAAATGCAATTAACAAACAGTGCTATCTACTGTTATGTAAAAATGACGTAGTAGACTATGAAATGGGAGGAGTACACCCTGGGCTGATCACAACATACGTAGAGCATAAAACCCAGCCTTACCTCAGTCAAGCATTGGGGAGGAAGGCCCTAAAACATTCAGTGGGCCAGATTAGTGCCCCTCCCAATCAAAGAATTACATCCCGGTTGGAAGTCCCATGAACTTAAAATCAAATGTAGAATTTGCAACTTTAAAACAGAATCTTTGCTACATTTGATTGGTTGTTGTCTCGGCATGCTACAGTCCAGTCAGAAGCTTTTAAAGCCAATATGGTTATGCAATGGGGTTCGGACAGTGAAAGAAGCAGCTTTGGTTTTATTTTCTTGCACCCTACCATCAGACTTGGCTAGATTTGGGAGATATATGGAGGAGCTGCGCCTTAGATTTATTGAAGAAGATGGTCTTGGCAACACGGAAGGACCTTCGTCCGTCAAAAAGTCAGCCTTTCGAAATTAGTCTTGTTGCTGACTGATCTAAATGTACATTCTAATAAGATATATCAATATTTGTCATAATGTTGTACAGGTAACCTTTCTCCTTTTAAATGTAAATAGTATATTACTTTTTAGTATTGACATTAGATACGCCCCAAGTGATCTCTTTTTTGCATGGATCTTTAACAATTGAAGTTCTGTTTTAACACATTTTTATGCATGTAAGCTACATTGCAAATGGTTTTAAGTAACTGTGCAATAAAAATAAAAATCATTCATACTCCGCGAGTCGCTCAGAACAAATTCGGAATAACCGGCTGGAGTACGTTCCAACCACGAACATCGTAATCGGGCAGGTGGAATGTAAACCGACGAGTCGGTCAGAAGGGGTCCGACACGGTCCAGGAGATTCCGACTGTTGGGAGGAGGCTTTCCACCCGACATCATAATCGGCCCCTTAATGTTCAATTATGGATGTTAAATGGCTGTAAAAAATATCTGGCAATATAGGTGATGCTTCTTTTAGGAAAATAAGCATAGCTTTATTCAAATAAAGATTCACTATTTTTCTAAACTGATGTGGAGTCTTTTTGCTGTTTTCACAGCTCTACTGTAATAAGTGCTGCACACATACTTTACACATTGCCTGTTAAGTTAAGCCTGAATGCTCTGTTCCAAGCTACCAGAGGGTGAGCACAGGTAATTTATGGTGTGTTTCTGACATGCCCTGACCATAGTGGGGAATTCTGCCTGTCTTAGGTGTATACTCTAGGCCCCCAAAAAAAACATTTGTAACAGGATACTATGGGTTCAATAGCCATTCAGTATATTTGGTACCTAATTTACCAGTTTCTGTAATAAAAATATGCATAACTATTTGTTACATGGGGAATGGTGGGTGCTAAATTGCTGTTACATACCTTGAAATTTATTTTAGTGATTCCTTTTGGAAAGAGTAATGCCAATTTTGCGCTTCTGGGGTTATGAGCATTCAGAGGCTTATTAATATTTTACCACTGACTGCTAATTGCTCCTGTTAGAAATGGTGGGTGTTAAATGTTTCATATGTCTAGCACTGTATTTTCATGGTTATTGACAGGAAACAGTAATTAGCTATTTTTTACATGGAAGTTTATGGGCTTCAAAGGACTGTTAAATTAATTTGTCACTGTACTATAATGGTTCCTGTTGGGAAAATGGGAACAGACATTCCTTACATTGGGGATTATAAATTGTAAATGACTGTTACATATCAATGACATAGGGGTCTATTAGGATGGCGGGCCGGCGGCGGCCATCCGCCCGCATTTGAAACCCGGAAAACCGAGGTCCGATTAGCATCGCGGTCATGACCCCAGCGGTGTGATTTTCGCCCGCCACTTTTCCCCCAGTTGCAGTCCGCCCGCTTGCCTGGCGGGCGGTGCTGGACCACTACAATTGTGGTGGATCAGGGCCAAGCATCGCCAGCACGATTATGATGCCGGCGGTAGCCCGCCTTTCCGCTGCGGTGGAACCGCCATGGAAAGGGTGGCAGAAACATGTTCCGCGGGCCCATTGTGGGCCCCATATGTGTTGGGGGTGTGTGGGTGCATTTCCCTGCAGGGAGATGCAGGACATGCTCCTTTTGACATCGCGGCGGTGCTGCTGGCAGCAGTAACCCCCGCAACGTTAATTGCCAGAATCCGACCGCCACGGTCGTATTTCGACTGCGGAGCATCCTAATTGGACCGGCGGTTATGCCGCGGTCCTTGCGGGCGATCATATCCCGCTACCATGGCGCTCGGGGGATTTTCCGACCGCCATCCTAATAGACCCCATCATGTTTTGCTCATTCCTCAAGGTAAATGGTAATTGTGATTTGCTGCATGATGGATTATGGGTGATAAAATGCTGTTACATGTACCTATCACTGTATTTTCAGTATTCCTGTAAGGAAATGGTAATTGATAATTTAATATTGAAAGGGTATGGGTGTTAAAATACTGTGAAATACCATTTCCATTGTATTGTAATGGTTATTTTTGGAAACTTTGGAAGAGCACATTTAACACAGGAAAATGTGTGTGGTAAATGGCTTTTACATATCCCTTGAATGGTGCTTTACTTCTGCCTCTCAATATATATATTACATTGTAAATGATAGGTTTAAATAGCTTTTACATTTGTCTGTCACTGTATTTTCAGGGTTCCTGTAAAGGAATGGCAATAGATCAGTTTTGTTGAAGGAATTGTGGGTAATAAATAGCTATTACACAACACAAGTACAGTGCTTTACTTTTTCATCTTGGCATATGGGGCAACGCAATATTCTGCATGGGGGTGATGGGTGTTAAATAGCTATTGCATACACCTAAAGAGTTATGTATCAATGGGGTAACACGATAGACCACTGGACTCGGGTAAATAGTGGTACACAAAAAAAATAGTCACAGTGGAAATTATTCACAATGTATCAACAGCCAATATATCGTCAATGAAAAAAAGAAATATGACAACACCAAAAAATGTCATACAGTAAATGACTCTGACTTAATCAATTGGGAAAAAGATTGTCAATAGATCAATGGTTCACAAGATAAACTGTATATCACATTCTGCATTTTTGAAAAACAGGTGCATAGAACGTGGAGTGACAAGTGCAAAAACTGGGATCAGTGCAAGTGGTGTGCAGTGGAAAGGTGGTGCATGTATATACATCAACATACAATGGTAGAAAACCTATCCTGCCAGATTTCTGGCACACAAAATTAATGCAAAATCATAAGCAACTGATGCAGTTAATAATTCACTGTCATCTAGGTTTGATGTAGAAGGGAAGAAAAAGTCGACGTTTCGACCCCTATGGGGACCAGCAAACTGAGATTCTTGGAGGTGGGGTCTTCATCAGGACAAAGAGGGGGCAGGGGAGGGAGGGGTGCACCTATGGACAACAGTACACGATTAGTGGGGTGTGTCTAAAAAGGGGGAAGTTAATCCAATTGACAGACAATGAGGAGTGTGAATTACCAGCATCAGCAAGAATCCTTTGTGCTGGAAATTATAGGTGTGGGCCTGCGTGGCTCCTACAGAATGGGGGAGACAGAAAACGAGAAAGATATCGCTAGGATCATAGTTTACACTAGTAGATAGAAGTACAGCTCGGGGCAAAAATAGTAGCTATATACTCACGGAGAAATACGTGTACTGGGTACCATAGGATCAGAGTTGTCTATGGTAGACTGAATTCAACAGTAACGATGGCACTAGGTTCATGAGTAACCTATGGCTGGGTGCGCAGGAAGGAAAGAGGAAAGAAAGCGAGGAAACATTCTCATTAAAACCTCTTCTGAGGGATATGTACACTGGTAGTTAAAAAGCGCGTCTGATCAGAGGTGCACATAAATACTCAGCTGAAACTACATGTAGTAGCGTTCACTCCAAGATTAACAGTGCATGGATGTGCTTAAAAAAGAGGATCAGAGGTGCACATAAGTACTCAGCTGAAACTACAAAGTGCATGGATGTGCTTAAGGTAGAGGGATTGGCCGGTCCAGTTAGTGCGAAGCACATTAGCCGAGAGGTCAGCGTAATTAAACACTATGGGGTGACTCACAAACTGCATGAAGAACAGTGCGCAAGGAGTTAAAACAGACCCGGATGCGGGTGTGTAAAAGCTACTGCACAAACCCCTGAAAGTGTTATCGGACCTACTGCCGGTGAGAATTGCTTAAACGGAACAAGGCGCGGTAGAAGGCAGAAACCTTTACAGGGAAAGGCAGCGCATGTGCGCAAACCAATTTTAAGCGTGGAACCAAGAAGAAAAAAGAGGTTAAAATCCTATGCGAAGGATAAAGCTTGTACGCATTAAAGCTTTCTTGGAGGATTCTAAAAGACAGGTAAGCAGCACACAGTAGAGACGTGACATACCTCTCAGGGAAGCGTCGATGCATCTGACAGCTAACCCCGGTTGGTGTCACGTGAGAGGTTAAGTACCAAGTCAGAACGTGCAAGTCATGTACGTATTTTCAAGATGGATCGTGGCTCTGCCGATCGATTCTAAGGGGCAGGATATCGATCACAAAGCTTTGACAGGATCTTATTAAGGCAGTACACAAAACATTCTAACAACAATGTATACACAAGCAAGCTCATATTGCATAACTTATTCAGATAAAACACGGGAGTAATTCCTGTGTATTGTTACCGGCAACCGAGAATATTAATGAGAGGTTACCACAAAACAATTAACATCCAGCTCAAATGATGCAATAGCATTTGTGTTGCATAGTATATAAGGCTGTCCAACATAGTTAGCACACATTTTATCGGTGGATTTTTTGGATGACGTTTGTGCAATGCAATTAGAGCAACTTTATGGGAAATCTTTTTAATTACAATTGTGTTGGTATAAACTCTAGCATTAAGAACAGTTAATGTAGTCGGTTTAGCTACACTGTGTCAAGGAGATGTAAAGGGGCTGTGCAGTGTGCACTACAACTAAGTCATGACTATACAGAGCAGTATTATCTCCATATAAGGTACTGTGTGATGGACGTAGGTGCCTAATAGATACTGTTTGATATGTATGAGACCCAAGTGTTATGGGCCAGTTAGTAGGGACAGTTGGACATATGTGGCATCTAGTTCATTAAGGCCATTTTGTACTGACTTGAAGCGATCCATCCATTTGCATTCTCTGATATTTAGGATTAATCCCAGATCACCTCCCCTGATACCCAGTGTGACTGCTTGATTGATCAGTCATTTCATGGATTCAGGGGGATGGTTAAGTGTTTGAAAGTGGTCAACCATGAGGGCTCCAACGTTTCCGCTTCTTATCCTACTGCAATGCTGCAGTATTCAGCATTTAACCTTTTGTGTTGTCTGTCCTATGTAGATTTTGTCACAGGGGCAGACAATTGCGTAAATTATGTTTTTCTTATTGCAGTTTGTAAGGGTTTTGAGATATATCGTGCAGTTTCTGTGTTGGAACTTTTTAGTTTCAATTGTCAGGCAGCAGGCCTTACATTTTCCACATTTGAAGTGTCCCACTACATCTGGAATTTGCCACATTGAATGGATGCTGGGTTGCGGTGGTATATCCAAGAAAGATTTAACCACATGGTCACGGATATTTCTACTTTTCTTCAATGAATGCATTGGAGGTTCTGGAGGCTGTAACTCTCTTGCCACTAGATGCCAGTGCTTATTGGCGATCTGTCGGATTTTTTTGCTCCTTGTGTTAAATGTAGTGACGCAAATTAGTCTGCCAAGATCCTGGGGACGGTCTTTTGGGGTAAGGAGCATCTCCCTGTGATTGTGCCAAGCTCTCGTTCTGGCCCGTTTGACCAGCCGTTTAGGGTTGAAGAAGTCTTCTTTCTGAGTGCAATTCCTCCTGATTCTAAGGAACTGACCAAATGGCAAGTTATCGCGTAAACACCGGGGGTGATGACTACCATACATCAACAGTGTGTTCCTTTCCGTCGGCTTGTGGTATAAGGTGTTGTGCAGACAGTCACTTGTTGGGTTTTATGGATATGTCGAGGAAATCAATGGTTGATTTATCATGGTGGATGGTGAACTGAATATCCGTCGATCTCCCATTGAGCCAACAAAAGAAGTTCTGGAGTTCCAAGTAGTTCCCTGTCCAAACCATGAGGACATCATCTATGTAACGTTTCCAACAAGAGACATGGTCTCTGAAAGGGTTTGAGATATTGTAAATATAGTTTTGCTCAAAATCATCCATGTATAGCCAGGTCTGGGGTGAAGCTAGCCCCCATAGTCACACCCTTTGTCTGCATGAAATAATCACTTTGGAAATAAAAGAAGTTTTGAGTCATGGCTATCTCAAGCAATTGAATGATAAATTCGGTTGGGACACGTGCGGGTAATGTCCTTGTGTTCAAATATTTCATCATCACTTGGAGTGCATGTTGCTGTGGAATGCTTGTGTATAACGAAACAATGTCCATTGTGACGAGGATTTGCGTAGTAGGGCCAAAGGGCATGCCATCGACAAAGTTGATAACTTGCATAGTATCCCAAGGGGTATGACTCGGTTTGCTCCGCCAGTGGTTTCAAGGAAAAGTCCACGTATTTGCACAGGGGCTCCAGGACCGAGCCACACCCCGAGACAATCGGGCGGCCCGGTGGTTGTTCCACCACGTCCTGCACTGGCCTTCGTGTCCTGTCAACTTTCACACCTACATCCCAGATAGTCTGCCATCGGATCCTTACTTATGAAAGCACGGTCCTCCAGGAAGCTCTCATTACCTGCTCAACCAAGAAGTATGTTAAGCACAATGTTACTAGTGCTGAACGCAAGACCTTGGAAAATCTGCAAAACAACCACTCAATCATGATCAAACCAGCCGATAAGGGTGGGGCCATTGTGGTCCAGGACGTTGATGCCTATAAGAAGGAACTCTACTCACAACTGAATTATGGAGTGGGCTACACTAGACTGAATCGCAACCCTACAAAGAAGATCAGTACTGTGATACTACGGATGATGGAAAAAGGGAAGGAGGCGGACTACCTTTCCGATTCGGAATTCCAGTACCTAAATCAGAAACAGCCGTGGTTACCTACCATCTACACCCTACCTAAGGTCCACAAAAATATGGAACAACCACCGGGCCACCCGATTGTCTTGGGTGTGGCTCGGTCCTGGAGCCCCTGTGCAAATACGTGGACTTTTTCTTGAAACCACTGGCGGAGCAAACCCAGTCACACCTCTGGGATACAATACAAGTTATCAACCTTGTCGATGGCATAGCCTTTGACCCTACTACGCAAATCCTCATCACAATGGACATTGTTTCGTTATACACAAGCATTCCATAGCAACATGCACTCCAAGTGATGATGAAATATTTGAACACAAGGACATTACCCGCACGTGTCCCAACCGAATTTATCATTCAATTGCTTCAGATAGCCATGACTCAAAACTTCTTTTATTTCCAAAGTGATTATTTCATGCAGACCAAGGGCGTGGCTATGGGGGCTAGCTTTGCCCCAGACCTGGCTATCCTCTACATGGATGATTTTGAGCAAAACTATATTTACAATATCTCGAACGCTTTCAGAGACCATGTCTCTTGTTGGAAATGTTACATAGATGATGTCCTCATGGTTGGACAGGGAGCTACTTGGAACTCCAGAACTTCTTCGGTTGGCTCAATGAGAGATCGACAGATATTCAGTTCACCATCCACCATGATAAATCCACCATTGATTTCCTCGACATATCCATAAAAGCCACAAGTGACTGTCTGTACACCAACTTATACCATAAGCCGACGGAAAGGAACACACCGTTGAGGTATGGCAGTCATCACCCCCAGTGTTTATGCGATAACTTGCCATTTGGTCAGGCCCTAAGAATCAAGAGGAATTGCACTCAGAAGGAAGACTTCTCCAACGAATAAGATGATCTAATCCATAGACTGGTCGAACAAGGTTACCCTAAACGGCTGGACAAACGGGCCAGAAAGAGAGCTTGGCACAATCACAGGGAGATGCTCCTTACCCCAAAATACCGTCCCCAGAATCTATACAGACTAATTTGCGTCACTACATTTAACACACGGAGCAACAAAATCCGACAGATCGTCAATAAGCACTGACATCTAGTGGCAGGAGAGTGACAACTTCCAGAACCTCCAATGCATTCATTTAAGAAGGGTAAAAATATCCGTGACCATGTGGTTAAATCTTTCTTGGATATACCACCGCAACCCACCATCCATTCAATGTGGCAACTTCCAGATGTAGTGGGACACTTTAAATGTGGAAAATGTAAGGCCTGCTGCCTGACGATTGAAACTAAAAAATTCCAACACAGCAACTGCACGATAGATCTCAAAACCCTTACAAACTGCAAAACGAAAAACGTCTTCTATGCAATTGTCTGCCCCTGTGACAAAATCTACATAGGACAGACAACCCAAAAGGTTAAATGCCGAATACTGCAGCATTGCAGTAGGATACAATGCAGAACCATGGGGGCCCCCTTGGTTGACCACTTTCAAACACTTAACCATCCCCCTGAATCCATGAAATGGCTGATCATAGAAGCAGTCACACTGGGTATCAGGGGAGGGGATCTGGGACCAATCCTAATTACAAGAGAATGCAAATGGATGGATCACTTCAAGTCAGTACAAAATGGCCTTAATGAACTAGATGCCACATATGCCCAACTGTTCCTACTAACTGGCCTATCACACTTGGGTCTCATACATATCAAACAGTATCTATTAGGCACCTACGTCCATCACACAGTACCTTATATGGAGATAATACTGCTTTGTATACTCATGACTTAGTTGTAGTGCACACTGCACAACCCCTTTACATATCCTTGACACAGTTTAGCTAAACCAACTACATTAACTGTTCTTAATAAAAGAGTTTATACCAACACAATTGTAATTAAAAAGATTTCTCATAAAGTTTCTCTAATTAAATTGCAAAAACGTCATCCAAAAAATCCACCGATAGAATGTGCGCTAACTATGTTGGACAGCCTTATATACTATGCAACACAAACGCTATTGCATCATTTGAGCTGGATGTTAATTCTTTTGTGGTAACCTCTCATTAATATTCTCGGTTGCCGGTAACAATACACAGGAATTACTTCCGTGTTTTATCTGAATAAGTTATGCAATGTGAGCTTGCTTGTGTATACATTGTTGTTAGAATGTTTGGTGTACTGCCTTAATAAGATCCTGTCAAAGCTCTGTGATCGATATCCTGCCCCTTAGAATCGATCGGCAGAGCCACGATCCATCATGAAAATACGTGCATGACTTGCACGTTCTGACTTGGTACTTAACCTGTCACGTGACACCAACCGGGGTTAGCTGTCAGATGCATCGACGCTTCCCTGAGAGGTATGTCACGTCTCTACAGTGTGCTGCTTGCCTGTCTTTTAGAATCCTCCAAGAAAGCTTTAATGCGTACAAGCTTTATCCTTCGCATAGGATTTTAACCTCTTTAACCTTCTTGGTTCCACGCCTAAAATTGGTTTGTGCACATGTGCTGCCTTTCCCTGTAAAGGTGTTTGCCTTCTACCGCACCTCGTTCCGTTTAAGCAATTCTCACCGGCAGTAGGTCCGAAAACACTTTCAGGGGTCTGTGCGGTAGCTTGTACACAGCCGCATCCGGGTCTGTTAACTCCTCGCGCACTGTTCTTTATACAGTTTGTGAGTCACCCCATAGTGTTTAATTATGCTGACCTCTCGGCTAATTTGCTTCGTACTAACTGGACCGGCCAATCCCTCTACCTTAAGCACATCCATGCACTGCCAACCCCACACTGAACGCTACCACATGTAGTTTCAACTGAGTATTTGTGTGCACCTCTGATCCTCTTTTTTAAGCACATCCATGCCCTGCTAACCCCGCATTGAATGCTACCACATGTAGTTTCAGTTGAGTATTTATGTGCACCTCTGATCAGACGTGCTTTTTAACTACCAGTGTACATATCCCTCACAAGAGGTTTTAATGAAAATGTTTCCTCGCTTTCTTTCCTCTTTCCTTCCTACGCACCCAGCCATAGGTTACTCATGAACCTAGTGCCATCTTTACTGTTGAATTCAGTCTACCATAGATAACTCTGATCCTATGGTACCCAGTACATGTATTTCTCTGTGAGTATATGGCTACTGTTTTTGCCCCGAGCTGTACTCCCTATCTGCTAGTGTAAACTATAATCCTAGCGATATCTTTCTCGTTTTCTGTCTCCCCCATCCTGTAGGAGACGTGCAGGCCCACACCTTTAATTTCCAGCACGAAGGATTCTTGCTGATGCTGGTAATTCACACTACTCATTGTCTGTCAATTGGATTAACTTCCCCCTTTTTAGATACACCCCACTAATCGTGTACCATTGTCCAGAGGTGCACCCCTCCCTCCCGTGCCCCCTCTTGGTCCTGATGAAGACCCCACCTCCAAGACGCTCAGTTTGCTGGTCCCCATAGGGGTCGAAATGTCAACTTTTTCTTTCCTTCTACATCAAACCTGGATGACAGTGAATTATTAACCGCATCAGTTGCTTATGATTTTGCATTAATTGTGTGTGCCAGAAATCTGGCAGGATAGGTTTTCTACCATTGTATGTTGATGAATATACATGCACCACCTTTCCACTGCACACCACTTGCACTGACCCAATTTTTGCACTTGTCACTCCACGTTCTATGCACCGGTTTTTCAAAAATGCAGAATGTGATATACAGTTTATCTTGTGAACCGTTGATCTATTGACAATCTTTGCCCAATTGATTAAATCACAGTCATTTACTGTATGACATTTTTTGGTGTCGTCATATTTCTTTTTTTCATTGACCATATATTGGCTGTTGATACATTGCGAATAATTTCCACTGTGACTATTTGTATTGCAATGGGCTGTACTGTTCCCATGAGGCACAGGGTCAGACTGATTTGCATATGGCCATGTCTGAACTGGGGTGGCAGAGTGGGCTAAAGAACGGTGATGGATCAAACCCAGATCTGTTGACTGGGTGTGAGTGTTTGATTGGTTCTGATGCTCCGTCCATCACCACCCCCTTTTGTACCGCTTTGTTCGCCATAAGTTGGCAGGGTATGCTCAGACGTGAGTCCATTGCTCACTTTGCCACTGGATTCAAGCAAGCCTGGCTGAAGACGGCTGAAATGCCAGAAACCGGTCCTAGGAAGATTGTTTCCAGTCCAGAGAAGGGATGGCTTGGCAGTTCGGGCTGGACTGTTCCCATGAGGCACAGGGTCAGACTGATTTGCATATGGCCATGTCTGAACTGGGGTGGCAGAGTGGGCTAAAGAACGGTGATGGATCAAACCCAGATCTGTTGACTGGGTGTGAGTGTTTGATTGGTTCTGATGCTCCGTCCATCACCACCCCTTTTTGTACCGCTTTGTTCGCCATAAGTTGGCAGGGTATGCTCAGACGTGAGTCCCTTGCTCACTTTTCCACTGGATTCAAGCAAGCCTGGCTGAAGACGGCTGAAATGCCAGAAACCGGTCCTAGGAAGCTTGTTTCCGGTCCAGGGAAGGGATGGCTTGGCAGTTCGGGCTGGACTGTTCCCATGAGGCACAGGGTCAGACTGATTTGCATATGGCCATGTCTGAACTGGGGTGGCAGAGTGGGCTAAAAAACGGTGATGGATCAAACCCAGATCTGTTGACTGGGTGTGAGTGTTTGATTGGTTCTGATGCTCCGTCCATCACCACCCCCTTTTGTACCACTATTTGTATTGCATACACCTGTCAGAGTATTTTGATGCTTCCTGAAAGAAAATTGTAATGTACCTAACAGTATTTCCATAATTCCTGTTTTGAAATTGAAACAGATAATTTCCATTTATTATGGGTTATGGATTATGGGTGTAAAAGTGTCATTCAATACCATTTCCACTGCATTCTAAGGGTTCCTTTTAGGAAAATGTAAATAGCTAATTTTAATATTGGGGGGTTATGGGTGATAAATGTCTTTTACATAGGCCCCGAATAGTATTTTACTGCCCGCTCTTGATATAATGAGAATGGTGATATTCTAAATGGGGAATGACGGGTGGTAAATGGCTGCTACATGTTTTGGAAATTGTGTGTTGCTTATTTGTCTTGAACTAATGAGTATAACGATTTTCCACCTGGGGACGGTGGATGGTAAATGGCTGTATTTTTATGATTCCTGCAAGGAAATGTTAATTGATAATTTTCATTCAAAGGGTTATGGGTGTTAAAGGGCTGTTGAATATGATAGTCATTGCATTCTATTGGTTACTTTTAGGAAAATGGGAATAGCTGACTTTTACAGGAAAGATAATGGTTGGTAAATGATATTTACATATCCCGGTAATTGCGTTTTACTGTCCTCTCCTGTGTTAATGAGCATAGCATTTTTTTCACATGAAACATGATTCATGGTACATGGCTGTTTGCATATACCTGATTGGAAACAGGCATTACAACGCAGCTGTTTCAATTCATATGTTCCAACGCACGCACCTTTACCACGCATAGCCTTAACAACGCAATTTCTTACAATGCATATGACTTTACCACGCATGCCTTTACGACAAATTAACCTTGTAAAGGTATGTATGGTAAAGGCATTTGCATGGTACTGGTGGTGAGGGCATATGCATGGTAAAGTTGCCGGGGTCTTAAAGGCTAATTGAGTCGTTAGAGGCAACAGAGAGACCCTTCTGCTTCCACTTTATGACCTGTGCCCGGCTTCAGAAGAGTTGCCTCTCTTCCATTTAAGGTAAGGGGTATTGGACCGGGCTGGGGGAACTGATTAGGTCTTTAGACAGGGGTTGGGGTGTTATTTATGCACTGGGGCCAGGGGGAGATCTCACCAGGGTAAGGCTTTAGGCTTCAGGGCAAGGATTGAATTTAAGGCACAGATGGGTAAATTTAAAAAGGACTGAGCAAGGAGGTGGGAGTCTATTATTAGATCTCAATGCAGGGGTCGGTACGGATTAGGGATTTAGACAGGGGGTGAGGTTTTATTTAGTGACTAGGGAGAGGATATGCCAGGTAAGACTTTAGGCTTTAGGGCAGGGTCTCCTTTTAGGGCAGGGCCTGGGTTAATTTAACAAGGGCTGGGTAAGGGGGTGAGGTGGTGGTTGCCCTGGGTTCTACCATTAGGTCTCTGGGCAGTGGTTGGGAAATTTAAAATAAAACTGAGTCGAGGGGTTCACACTGGGGTCTAGTTTTAGGGCTTTGGGCAGATGTTGGGTATTTTATTAAAGGGCTGGGGGATGAGGGGGCCAGGGACCAGTTTGGGGGTTGAGAGCAATGGTCAGGGAAAACCTTTACTATGCACAGGCCTTTCACATTCATGCCTTTACAACAAAATTAATTGTAAAGACATGCGTGGTAAAGGCATATTCATTATACAAAAAATGTGTGGTAAAGGTTATGCATGGTAAAGGCATATTCATTATACAAAAAATGTGTGGTAAAGGTTTTGCATGGTAAAAGCATTCCCGTTGTGATGCATGCATGGAAAGGCAGGCATGGCAACAGGATGCGTTGTTCCGTCATACAACCATACTGGACACAGTATTTGAACAATTCCTATCAGAAAATTGTTTTCTGCTATTACACACATGGGAGATTATGGGCTTTAAAGTACTGTTTAATACATTGGCATTATGTTCTAATGCTTCATATAGGAAAATTGGGTTTAATTTTTACATGTGAGAATATGTGTGGTAAATGGGTTTTACATATCCAGGACACATTGATTTACATATTCCTCTTGATATAATGGACATAGTGATTTTCTACATGGTTGGTAAATAGTTGTTATTTGTACGTATCACTGTCTTTTCTGGATTTCTGTAAAGAAATTAAAATGCGCAGTTTTACATATCAGCGATTTCGGACTTTAAAGGGCGCTTTGATATATGTGCCTCCATGTTCTAATAATTCTTATTAGGAACTATTAGAGCATAGCTATAGTTTTACATGATGAGTATGGATGGTAAATATGTGTTTTATATCCTGAGCAAGGTGCTTTACTTATTTCTCTGGGAATAATGGGCATAGCACTTTCTACACTGAGGATGATGGGTCTGTAATGCACTATAAATTTATACCATACTATCTCATACTCATTTCTTTTAGAGGAAGGACAACAGCTATTTCCCGTGTCAGAACAAATTGGTGTTATATGGCCACTGAACATATCTAGTACTATAGCGTACGAATTTCAGTTTGGAAAATGGTGCTATATAATTTCTTTAGAGTGAATTATTGTGTTGTGATTTATTGGCATATATTTAGTGCTTTCTTACCCCTTATGTGGCCCAACTCATTTTGGATTGTCAAGAAAGTGGTTGCTGGATATACATAATGTATGTAGGACTTATGTGGGACTTGGTATTCCTGACATTGTCATACAGTGGTACAATCTGAGTGAAGATCATGGATCTAAATTGTTCATTAAAGGGTGTTGGTTGTCGGTTTGCCGAAACTGATATGGATCCAGAATATCATCTCCAAAATATGGTATGACTATAATATCAATGTCAAAATATTAAAACATTTCTAGAAAACATATATTGATGTTAAGTATGTCTTTTTCTGTTTTTCAAAATAACATTTAGTATTGTGGTATTTCTGTGTACGTATTTTATTTATGGGAAATATATAAATATAGTCACTATTTTCCTTGTAATAAATTGTTTATTATCTAATTTATAATTAATTTATTATCTTAAAATTTAGCGTATATATTTTTTGTCAGGTTGTAAGGGTTTTTGGTGGTTTGGTTAGTTGTATTTCAGTTTAAATGTTTGTCATTTAGTATTTTTTATTTTTATTTTTAGACTGTTAAGTTCTGATTTGATTATTTTGAGAATGTGTATTTTTTTGTATTTATGAATACATTTTCTTGTGTAGCATTTAATAGGAAATTTGGTGAGCCCTGACACTATGGGCCCTGTCCTAGCACAAACCACCCCTTCTTTGACCAATAATGCTAATACAGATGCCCAGCTTCTTAATGAGTGGATCGGAAAGATGTTCTCTGCCATTGCTCCGGCTACACGAGCATTATCAAAGAGAGAATCCCCCTCAGCGCCCTGGTTTTCGCAGGACCTAAGGAAAGAGAAAGCAGCTTGCAAAAAGCTGGAAAGGTTATGGAGAGCAAACTACAGCCAGGAAGAAAGAACGATATATAAGGAGGCCTCCAAAAAACTGCGGAAAGCCATTAGGAAAGGTAAAAAACAATACTATGCGGACTCTATTTCTCAGGCAGAGCAGTCAGGCAAACAGATTTTTAAAGTAGTACAATCGTTTTTTAAGCCTAAGTGCATTGAGAGGGAGGTCGCACCGACAGCTACTCTCTGCGAGCAAATTTCCGAGTTCTTTGATCAAAAGATCAAAAAGGTGTATGAATCCTTTGGACCTGAAATAAACACGCTAAAACAGGACCTCGTGTTTAAAGACGCACCTAACGTGACCCTCACCCAGTTTATGACTATCCCTCTGAGCGAGGCGAGAGAAGAACTCACTCGATGCAAATCCGGCTCCCCTGACGACCCCTGCCCAGCAAAACTATGGAGCTCCATTGCTGAGTTTGTAGCACCTACACTACAACACATCTGGAATTCATCCATCTCCTCGGGTACATTTCCAGATGTATGGAAACATGCCACTCTCCTCCCATTAAAAAAAAAACCCAATGGTGATCCAGAAGACCTTACTAATCTCCGCCCTATATCACTCTTAGCAGCCCCCGGGAAAATGCTAGAGAAAATCCTACAGCGCCAACTTAGCAAATTTGTAGAAACAAATAATGTACTACATGAGACACAGTCAGGCTTCCGTCCAGGCTTTAGTACGGAGACTGCGCTCATCGAGGTAGCTGAATCAATAAGGTGGTCGATGGATGCAGGCAACTCAGCAATGCTGGTACTCCTGGATCTGTCGGCCGCCTTCGACACGGTGGACCATGCCAGACTACTCAGCCGGCTGGCCGAGATAGGCATCCAGGACAAGGCGCTGGGATGGATTCACTCCTATCTGTCCGAGAGGACACAAAAGGTGGCACTAGGGACGATTTCCTCAGCCCCTAAGGCCCTTAGCTGTGGAGTCCCACAAGGGTCGGCCCTCAGCCCCCTTTTATTTAATATATACCTTGCGCCTCTCTTTACGTTGATTGCCAACTGGGGTGTCAAGGCAATTTCTTATGCCGATGACACCCAGTTGGTATTTCCATACTCAGAGATGACGCAGGAGTCCTTTTCGAACTTCAAAGGATGCCTCCAAGATATCTCCCACTGGATGAACACGAATAAATTAAAACTGAATGCCAATAAGACCGAAGTGATCTTCTTCGGCAGAGGCCCCACCCCCGCCTCAGATTTTTGGTGGCCAACGGAGATGGGCCCAGCCCCCTCGCCCAGCCGCTCGGCAAAAAACCTTGGAGTTAGATGGGACGATAGTATGGCCTTCACCGCCCACATCCAACAAGTTGCCGGGTGCTGCTTCAGCAAACTTAGAAATCTCCGGAAAATCTTGAGATTCCTCCCGGAGAGTTGCCGGAAAACGGTTATCCACGCCACTGTCACATCTCGGCTGGACTACGCCAATGGACTTTACCTTGGCCAACCTAAATACCTGACGCAAAAACTCCAGGTAGTCCAAAATGCGGCTGCAAGACTGTTACTGCGAATTCCTCTCAGACAGTCAGTCTCTCCGCATCTTCGCTCTCTGCACTGGCTGCCAGTGACCAGCAGAATAAAATTCAAAGCACTCACGCTAGCATTTGGATCTCTGCATGGATCCTGCCCAGAATATCTGAAAAAACGCCTTCCAAGGTATGCCCAAACACGTGCACTTCGGTCCAACTGCCGTGTTCAGCTGGTTGTTCCACGATCGAGAAAGGCTCGACTAGGCGGCCGGACCTTCTCGGCAAACGTCACCTCTCTTTGGAACACCCTACCTCAAGAAATTCAACAGGCACCTTCTGAGCCTTGCTTCAAGAAATTACTGAAAACGTGGCTCTTCATTCATCCCCGCTAGCCTCTTTCCTTCTGCCTCTAGGTCAATTGTACTCCTCTAGCGCCGGGACACCTCCATTGCGAGGTAGCTGTTCACGCTTTATAAAATGCAGTATTATTATTATTATTATTAATGTTTATGTAAAATGTATATTTAATTATTAATATTTGTGAAATTATTTGTGTAATAAAAAATATGAATCATTTTCTTGTGCATATTTGTTAAATATTTTATATTTCTTATTCTTGGGATGCTTTTTGAAGTTTCTTTGGGGTATTTAGTTTGATAGTGTTTTATATACATTTTTATGCTAATTAACGTTAAAGGTTTGCTTTTATTTCTAATTAATTTCTTGATAGAAATTGTTGCAAACATCAGGAATTGTTGGGTTTCAAGGATTTTTACTTTTCCATTATTAGAAAGGTCTTGTTATGTTTTATGAAGAATTGTGTGGTTTTCATGTTAGTTTAAAGGGTTTAATTTTTTATTCGGAAATATTTTATTTAATTATTTTGTGTATATATTAAATAATTAATATTTGTTTCTTTTTTAACAAAAGTTAAATATTGAAGAAATACATTTTAAATAAATTCAAAATTATATTAGGTGTTGAGTTAAGTTGTAAGCCTCTGAAAAATGCAAGCATTTTTTTACAATTTCTGAAAGACTGATGTTAATAGAGTTTGGCAATACCATTTCCATTGCCTTCTAATAGCTGGCAATCTAGAAATGTTAGGTGAAGAGCTCAAGAAGAACTGAGCCAGCAGCCCATTTTCGCTCTAAGAGTCAAAGTACAATCCGAGCTGAGCATGCAAAAGCATTTTCATGATGTTGCATTCCATGGTGGAGAGAGGGGATTAGAGGTGTAGATGGGTTTAGCAGCCAACTGACCAAGTGCTGGATATGAGCAGGCCATTACAGTCTAGTGCCCCTGAGAATCCATTAGAGCAGTACTCATTTGACTCTGCCACGGCCCTCCCTGCTTGGACTATCATGACACATCTTCCATTGCATGTCTTTCATCCCCTGCTTTTTCTCTCTCTTTACATTTCTCATCACTCTTGATGCCAAAGTTAGTACCCTATTTTTCTCCCTCAAGTCTGTATTCTTCTCTGTGCTACCTCTTCCTGACAACTGTCTGTTTTCTAATGTCATTTCATTATTTCCTTCTTTTCCAGGTCTAGCCCCTCCACCTCTGATTCACACAATAGCTAGACAATTTGTTATTCCTTCGCAGCACAGCTTTGATTGTTTTTGGCTTTTAGGGTCCTATTGGCCCCTTAGCTGGGCCAGAGCCAGCCATTTGGCTCAAGCCTTCGCTGGCTTGTCACCTCTAGTTGTTAAAATATTAAATATGCCCTACTCCAATATATGCATTTTCCCCAAAGTTTGTGGTCTGGAATCAGAATAGTAAAGCTGCTTTCCCCAATTGTATGCACTTTCCATAATGCTGGTGGGATTGGAGTAAAACTAGTAAATGTGTCCCTATCCTGAATGTATGTACTATTCTCAATGTTTTATGGACTGGAGTTAGAAAAGTTATCCACCGCACCCAAACGTATGGTGTTAGATTAGTAAAAGTGTGTTTTAACTTCCCTAGCAGATCTTGTCCACATATACAATTGAAGGTGTACATTTTATCTTATAAATTCTAATCACATTTTATGTTGCTTTTACACTTGTTCATTGAAATTTTCATTTCCATCCATGTTTAAGTAATTTATTAAAAAAAGGAGAAAGTATAAATGCTATTTATAATAAAAAAATAAAGAAATATTAAATCATGGAGGATGAAAGACTTCAATTACATCAACAAATCTGGGAGCATGTTTGAATAAAAAAATATTTAAATGCATCAGTACTATGTTTTATTTTAATAGTCAGTCAATAATATTTATTCAGTCAATAGAAAGACAATAAAACAATAAAACTAAAATATATACAATCAACGGGCTTAAGAAAAACTCCAATTTAATAGTCATTTGAACATATGTGGAATTAACTCTATCCAACCTAGGATTATAACATGTCATATTCCACCAACTGGCAAAGTTAATTATATTAGCATTCTTCCAATCAGAAGTAATTATTTAAGGAACAATAGCAATACAACCAAAAAATATGTAATCCACAAAGAATAGTGTGTACTACTCCAAATGGAACTGACGCTTCTCATTTTTCATAAATTTTGTTCCAAAACTGAAAATGTATGTCTATTTCAATTTCTTTAATGCTTTATATTCCTGTATATTTTCTCTCCGTCTCATCTTTCCTCCCATTTTTTCTTTCCTCTCTTTTAAAACGATAAAATATGCTTAAATATTTTGAGATTTGCAATCATTTGAATGTTATGTCATAATATGTTATGTTACGTTGTTACAAAGAACTTCTAAAACGCACACTCACCAGAAGTTTTCATGGCGTCTAGAGCACTAGAGGCACAAAGAAAGGGATGCCAGTTGTGGGTGTGTCGAGAAAGCCATGTGTTTACAGGGTTCTAAAATAGTTGTAGGAGATTGCAGCTCTTATGTTATCCGGGAAAGCATTTAAAGCACTGGAAGCTAGCACAGCCAGCCGGGTACCCCCCAATCTTTTCCAATTGAATTTGGGAACCTCTAAAATATTGTAGTGTTCTCATCTGAGATTCTGCCTGAGGAAGCAGTTCCGAAATTTGGATGCAACAAAAGTGGAGCTGTTGTGGATGGCGGATTTCAAATATTGGTCATCCAATTTTAAACAGGGACCTCTGAGCAACTGGAAGCCAGGGAATTTCTTTAAAAAGGGTTTAGTGTGGCAGAATCTGGGTTGTTGGCAGATCAATCTGGCTGCTTGGTTCTGGATTATCTGCAGTCTTTGACTCGAGCCCTTAGGAAGGCCTAAGCTAAGGGCATTAGCGTAATCGATATGAGGAATCACAAGTGCAAATAAGATCTGAATGATAGCCTTGACCGCGAAAAATTTCCTGTTTCTTATTTTACAAAGCTCAAATATGAGGCTTCATTGAGATTTCTTCATCGACAAATATGCCGAGGTACTTGATCACATTTTTGACAGTAGAAGGGAGACCCAAACACAAAGACCAACACGAGGGAGTCCAGCAATGTAGTTTGTTCTTTACCATCGCCACCTCAGTTTTGTCTGAGTTTAGTTTAAACTGATGGCATTCCATCCAGTCCTGTATAAATATCATGGTGTTCAGGAAGAATTCTATAGATTCTGGAGTATCCTGAATTTTAAACAATAGCTGCATGTTATCAGCATAGTAGTATATTTTTACGTTTTGCTTTTGTAGGGCATTTACCAGAGGACGGATGTAAAGATTGAAAAAAATGGGGCATAATGAAGAGCAAAGATTGACCTTAGTGGAGCAGAAAGGGCAAAAAGAAACTGATTGAGATTGATCCAAAATGAAGGATTTTAACTAGTTCAAATTAAAACCCTGCAGTCCAGCCGCCTTGACATAGTCAAAAAGAATGTCATAATCCAATGTGTCGAAGACAGCTGATAGGTCCAGAAGGACCAACGTTTGGGCCTGTCCTTTGTATGCTGCCTCTCTCAAATTGTCAACTACGTACAGCATGATTGATTCCGTGTAATGGGAGGGAGAAAATCTGCCTGGTGTGGATCCAAAAAGGAGCAGACTTCAAGAAAAGAGCACAAATGTTAGTTGATATGGGCCTGGTAGGGCAGAAGAGATATTGGGTGATAGCTCCTAAGAATAGAAGGATCATATCAAACCAATCAGGAAACTCTGAGAAGATGGCCTTTAAAATTGAAGGAGGGCAGGTATCATTACGGAGACAGATTTGACCTTTATCAGCAGCTTTGAAGGATCATCTCTGCTAAATAATGGGAATGCATTTAGATGTAACACATTACTGTCTTCCAAGGGACTGGGGCTGGCAGGGGAGTTAAGAGGGACACTGTCTTTGATTATCCAAATTGTTTAGATGAAAAAATAGTTTAATTCATTGCACAAGTATTGTGAGGGGACCACCAGAGCATTTATGCTGTCCAGGTTGGATAATTCTGAGACTGTCTCATATACAAATGTTGTTTTATTTTTAGAATTTGCGATTTTATTTGAGAAGTGGATTTCACTTCCCTGACTAATTTCTTTCTAGATCTTCATATGTAGGACACATTTTTCCTTATTGTCTGGGGCATATGCTTTACCCCACTTGCGTTTGGATTGGCATACGTTATGTTTAGCTTGTTTAAGGTCCACTATGTGACATTTTGATGCCTCATGGTGGCAAATAGGATTAGTCCTATGCTACAGAGCATGTGTATCACTTGCTGCTTTGAGCCAGTCTGTCTTTGCCCCCTCTACCTCCTCGAGGCTCTCACTCTGAGTGGATAGGGATTGTGCCAGACAACTATAAAAGGCTTCAAGATTGATGTGCTTCCAATTCCTGGACCAAATGCCAGGGCATAGAGGTGGGTTTCTGAACGATGAGACACTCATCCTAAATGTAATTAAACAGTGGTCCAACCAAATGCAAAGGGTAACATAGAGATTGGAGATGGAAAGATTTAAGGTATGGCCTTTGATATGAGTTGCTGTTGAAACCTGCTGAACAAAATTCAAACTAATCATAGCTTCAGTCATATTGGATGATATGTGGCCACCATTTGATTCATTTGACTAAGAAGTAGGATTTAGGCATAGTCAATAGCTAAGATTGATACTGAATTGGTCAGCAATGATGCAAAGTGTGGCATGTGCACAGGGGCTCTGTATAAGATAATACATATGAGAGGGAAGATAGGTGAGTCTAATTTGATGATCATATTTTTTGCCATTGAACAGTTAGAGAGATATGTTTTGAAATGCTTAAAAGCTTTTTTATGATCACTGTAATGTGCCCCCCCTTATCCCCTAGTGTTCTATTCAGATTCAATATGTAAACATTTTTAGGGAGAGCCGCTACAGACCCTGGCAGTGAGTCCTTGGTTAATCAAGTTTCCATTAGGAACAGTATATCCGAGGATTCTTACTCGAGAAGCTTATATATCTCGAATCTGTGTCTAACCAGAGACCGTGTGTTAAGATAAACAATATATAAGTCTCTGGTAGTTGTTTTTAAAACTGGACCCGAATCAGTTACTACCGTGAAAGTCTGTCTCAACGGGCTTTTTCAGTAGTGAGGGGAGTTACTGATTAGAGTTTGACATGCCTAGATTGTCCAGTTTTTGTATCAACCTTTACACCAAAAGACAATTTAAGGTACAAAAGGCTCCAAGCTCATTGGATGAGTACGCCAACATTTGGACATAGTGGCTCCCTGGCCAGAATTTTGTAGCTACTGTTAGACATTGGTTTTCTGTTTGTCAGAGGTATGCACCCTGTCTAAGCAGAATCCACAATCCGAGTCAGGTTAAGTCCCAAGATACCCTAAATTGTCCCATGCTCACCCTCTGGTAACTTGCCACAGAGCAGTCAGGATTAAATCAGGACGCATTGTGGAAAATTGTTGTGGAAAACATCAAACAATAACACAGTGTAAACAACATAAAAAGACTGCATACCAGTTTGGAAAAATAGAGAATAATTGTATAATAAAGCAAGACCAAAAATGACAAAAATCTGATCTGTAGAAGTTGAGATATGGATTTCAAAAAATTAAATGCAAAAATAATGCTTAGAAGCAATATTCGCTTAAAGAGTTACTTGATCGCACTGGACCAGGAAAATTCAAGAGCTCAGGCCGACTGCTATGGAGAGTGGGCCGGATACAGGACCCATACCCCATTTGGGGTGATTCGGGCACTCTATAAATGATATAAATGTATAAATAATTACAGGTTGGTGATGCATTGGGTCTGTGAGTGATTTGCTGATTCAGAGGTGACGCAGTTCCCAATGCATTGAACCAAGTTTCTCCATGCTGTAGAAGTGATGAGACGAACTTCCCCATGCAGTGGTGGTGATATGTTGGTTCCGAAGTGGCAGTTACAGAGGCAATGCACCAGTTCCAAGTGGGTTGCATCGCTCTGGTTCCTGAAATGGCGGCAATGTGTTGGTTCCGATCAGAGCAAAAGTGTTGATGTATGGGGTTTGGCTGTTGTAGCCCTTTACACTCACTTCTAAGGGGCCTCGGACTGTTTTGGCACCACTTGGCAGAGCAAGATTTGCAGCAAGAAAAGTCCAGGTGCTGTTTGTAAGTTGAAGACAAGTTTTTTATATCCCTAAGACTTCGGAACAGGAGGCAAGCCAAAATGCCCTCAGAGATTCTTTGGGTCTGGGATGTAGAGATGCAGGTCCAGTCCTTCTCACTGCCACGCATGAAGGCAGCAAGCCAGCATACCTAAGCAGTGCAACAGAGTGGCAGGCCCTCCAGCAGCATAGCAGTCCTTCTCCCTGGTAGAATGCCCTCAGTTCCAAAAGTGTTTTGAGTTGGTAGTGTCAAAGGTCCAATGCTTATTCCCAGTTGGGCCTTTGAAGTGGGAGAGACTTCAAAGAGATGCCTTTCAAGTACCCCTGCCTTTCCTGCCCTGGGTCCAAACTCACTACAGAAGGGGTACGCAGCCCTTTGTGTTGGAACAGGACAAAGCCCTTTCAGGTGTGTAAACTCCTCCCCCCATCATGCCCAGGATGACCCATCAGTCACACCTAAGATCCCTTTGTGTGTGGTGGTATAGTGGGAATCCATAAAGCCAGCTGTCACCCACCCCAGACGTGCATTCAGTAACAAGCAGAAGTCACCAAATGGTTTTAATAAGAAAATGCTGACTTTGTTGCATTTTGAGAATTTCATTTTAAAATCCAACTTCACCATAAGTTATGTTTTTAAATTGTGATTCCAGAGACACCAAATGTGGGTGTTCCATCTCTTCCCAAATGGAAATTACACTTCTAAAATGTAATAAGGCAATCTCAATATTATCCTACAGAAGAAATAGGCCTTGCAGAGGTGAAAAAGGAATTGAAGAGTATTTCACTACCAGGACATGAAGAACTTAAAAAGAACATGTCCTACTTTTTAAATACACTGCACCCTGCCAATGGGCTGTCCAGGGCCTACCATAGGAGTGACCTATTTGAAATAAAAAGGAAGGCTTAGGCCTGGAAAGTGGGTTAAATGGTTATGATGCACATACATATTACTCTGATTTCACCATATATTCAAAACAATTATTTTTTTCAAAATCTTAGCGTGCAATGCCAGAGCAAGTCCGACCCAAACCCGCAAACCATATTCACAACAACTAGACCACCTAAGTGTGCTAGATCCAGCTTTCACTGCTATCCGCCCTAGGCCTACCACTAAACAATGTACATGTGAGGTTCATTAAATTTAAGAAACATATAAATATGATTTATTTTTTCTACGTTATGCAATCTTTCAGGGTATTTTGGTCCAGCTCACTGCAAGTTTATAACTTGATACGCATTTGATGCAGTGGTTATATCACCCACACCTATGGCCTTACAAGGTACAGATTCTGTGAGGAATTCATGTGGCCTAATATACTAGCATAAAGATGGAGAACTGAGCATGTTGTCTTTATTGTGTTTTAGGAATAAGTTCCGTAACACAGCATCTATTTTAATTTTGTTTCGCTTCGGTTGTTTTTTTAGTTGGTAAGATCATGGTAATTCTCAATACATGAAAAGGGCATGCTGGGTCATGTGGTTTTATTCTGCATGCATGGGTGCATTGAAGGGAATGAGTTTCCTTTTGTGAAGTCTCTTTGGCATGTCAGTTTTTGTTGGAAATGTCATGCAATAGCATGCAGCTTATCACAGAACACATCACAGGGGCATATGGCATATACGGTTGATTAGCAGACATGCTGCTCACATTCTTATGTTTCACCTTGAATCAGAAGACCTTCTCACATTCTTTCTCTTTCAGCTTTTCTCTCTTTCTAAATGTCAGTTTGTGTAATATCCATTACAAATTAATGGGGTAACCCAAAAATCATCACCAGACCTGGGTACAATACGGGAATGAAAAAATTGGTCTGTGACTGCTTAAGGAGAACTGAATTCCAATCTATCTAGTGTGTGTTGCAATCACAGTCAACACTAGTACTTAATACCATGTAGAGAGACCACTACGTTCCATGGAACCAAAATAATATTTCAAAGCATACAATGAATGTAAAACAAGGAAAAGCGCCAAAAAAAATTCAGTTGAAGTACATTTATTCCATATACTGGAAATTAATCAAAATTTATGTTTTTGATACAAGGTTGCTTAGCGAGAAGGAAGAGGTGAATGGGTGTGCTCGTGATGGGTAGGTGTAGGTGAAAGTCACTAGTTGAAGAATACACAATTTAGATAATTACAAAAGTAAACTGGTAAGAAAGACCAGTGTAAAGAGACCTGTCCTTGCGAAACATATTTTACAACATCTTATCTTTGGAACACTATGGAAACTATTAATTTAGTTGATGAGCTGCCATTCGAGCCTAGTGAAGAAATACTTGTAACCATGGATATAGCCTCGTTATATACGAGCATTCCCCAGGAGGCAGCCCTAGACGTCATCAGAACTACTTTAGACAAAAGGCCAAGACCTACTCAAGTGCCCACTGAATTTATCCTTACACTTTTGGAAATAGCAATGACAAAAAACTTTTTTGTATTCCAAGGTTACTTTATTGAGTGTGCAGACCTGCTTAACCATCTCAGAGACCGGGGCTACCCTATTAGACTCCTTAAAAAAGCTCGCAAAAGAGCCTGGTTTAATCATAGGGACCACCTCCTTGAACCCAAGAACAGAATTTCAATTTTTACATTCTCGTATTGTACCCAGGTCTGGTGACGATTTTTGGGTTACCCCATTATTTTGTAATTTTTATCTTGTGCAGACACACCTGAGAGGGTTCTGTGTATATATGTTTATAATATCGCTCTATTTCGCCTTAGGATATGTCTGAGAGAGAAACCTTAGCTTACAGCAAGGACTACATCGACAAATTACTGCAGGGCCAAATTGGCTCCAGCTTTCTCGACGCATCTACCTATGGCATCGACCTTACCCTTAATGAAAAAATAAACAAACTTGAACGACTTGAGAAAAAGCTTATTCGTACTAGACTGCATGGACACGTTTTGACCGAATACCTTCAAGCTAATGTCATTCCGATAGGTCTCCAAGTCAGGAATGAACCGGCAATCTTCATTGACAAGTCTAAATTTAAGGAGAACTTTAGTTTTGTCTCCAACACTTGCTCCAGGCACTGGATGGTGATAGGTGTTGAAACAGCCTTGGAAGAAGTCAAACGCCTTATGAAAGAGATTGCTGAATTGAGAAAGGAGATTATAGATGACAAAGCACTCATAAATGCTAAAGAGGCACTAGAGAGACTTGAAAGAACTCTTAAAGACTTTGACACCTTCACACAAACAACCAAACTTGACAAACTAGCTCATGACATACAGCTCTACAAAAAAAGGTTACCTATCCCTACCTACAAGAAGGGTACCATAAACAAGACGCACAAGGGAGATTCTCTAGCAGGGGATAAGGAGGGTACAGGAGATACGCCACCTTCTCAGATTCCTCACTGAGCAACAGTTCTGATGGTGAGTAGGGGGAGGGGACGACCCTGGGGAGAACCCAGGAGATTGAGAGAACCAGTATGGAACAGAGGCAGAGGTATGGCTAAGAAGCAGGTACACTTCCCCTCTGAGACACACAGCGACATTCAGAGATACCGCCAACATTACCGTTGGTAAACACGGCCCAAGCTGACAAAGAGAACCCGGTAGTCAACCTGTCCGGGTACATTCTTAGCCATGACGAGGAAAAGATACTCCAGAAGGGCCTATCTTTTGTCCCGACTAACTTACCTGACAATTTCAAACTGAAATTAGAGCTACACCAATTCTTCAGAAAAGTAAGGTTAAAATATTATTTCACCAAAATACCTTTCAATCTATCCTTCACCAGCACAGGCTTACGACCTCCCTCCACCTTCAATCCACCATCACAGATTATGTCCCATAAAATCCTGGCTTTTGAGCAGGTGGTCATGAGGGATGTGATGCACTCTCTCAATCAGAGGGAGTATGTCAAATTCAACATTTCCAAAAGTGAACGAACAGCCCTTGACTCACTTAAAAACAACCCTGATATTATCATTAAACCTGCGGACAAGGTTGGAGCCATAGTTGTTCAAAATACCTCTGACTATAAACAGGAGATCCTTAACCAACTTGGCATAAGTGACAACTACACCAAACTCAATTCCGACCCTAGCAATAAAATTGCCACACTTATAAAGAACATCACTGGCAAAGGCCTAGATGAGGGGTATCTAAGTAAACATGAACACGACTATTTGAATAACAAACAACCTTGCATGCCCACTACATGTACACTACCTAAAATCCACAAACGCATGCACAACACACCTGGGAGGCCGATTATTTGAGGGTGCGGCTCGATACTGAAGCCATTGTGCAAGTATATCGACTATTTTTTAAAACCCATTGCTATTAACACCACCACTTATCTTAGGGACACTATGGAAACTATTAATTTAGATGATGAGCTGCCATTCGACCCTAGTGAAGAAGTACTTGTAACCATGGATATAGCCTTGTTATATACAAGCATTCCCAGGAGGCAGCCCTAGATGTCATCAGAACTACTTTAGACAAAAGGCCCAGACCTACTCAAGTGCCCACTGAATTTTTCCTTACACTTTTGGAAATAGCATTGACAAAAATCTTTTTTGTATTCCAAGGTGACCATTACTTTCAAACGAAAGGTGTAGCTATGGGAGCAAGTTTAGCTCCCAATCTAGCTATCATCTATATGGATACATATGAACAGTCATTTGTAATCAGCCCCATGAATCCATTTAGAGACAACATCAAAATGTGGCGAAGATATATAGATGATGTTTGAATGATCTGGAGAGGTACAGAGACCCAACTGAAAATGTTCCATACTTGGTTAAACACAAGAGCAACGGACATACAGTTCTCCTTAGATTATAACACAGAAGAAATACACTTCTTGGACATCACCATTAAAACAGAGGAGGGAAAGCTTCACACCACCCTATATAGGAAGGCCAGTGAACATAATATACTGTTGAGGTATACGAGCCACCACCCGCGGAGCCTCAGGGACAATTTGCCCTATGGCCAATTCCTGTGGGTCAGACGCAACTGTAACGAAAAAGAGGACTACTTTATTGAGTCTGCAGACCTGCTTAACCATCTCAGAGACCGGGGCTACCCTATTGGGCTCCTTAAAAAAGCTTGCAAAAGAGCCTGGTTTAACCATAGGGAGCACCTCCTTGAACTCAAGAACAGAATTTCCTCTACACCTGAGAGATTAACTTGTGTCACAACATATTGTACCAAAAGTGATGATATTCGCAAAACTGTCAATAAACATTGGCATTTGGTGGCAGACGACTTGGGTTTACAAGATCCTCCCATGCATGCCTTCAGAAAAGGTAAAAGCCTTAGAAATGTTTTGGAGAAATCCTTACTCCCATCGAAAATGCCCAATTACCCCTTTGGAACATTGCCCCGATCAAGGTTCATTATAAATGTGAAAGCTGTAAGGCTTGCCCTTTGACCAAGGAGATCAAGGACTTCCAACACAATGACTACACATACATTATGAGGGAACACACTAACTGTAATTCATCAGGGGTGATATATGCCATCCAGTGCCCCTGTGATTTTTTATACATTGGCCAGACAACACAAAAAGTGAAATGTCGAATCTTACAGCACTGTAGTAGAATACATTGTGGGGTACAAGGTGCCCCATTAGTGGAACATTTCACCACATTTGGGAACTCGGGTGAGCGCTTTAAATGGTGAGTCATTGAAAGAGTCCACAGAAATCCTAGAGGTGGTAGTTTCTCACATACCCTTAACTATCGTGAGTGCAAATGGATTCACACATTTGACACAATACTCAGGGGTTTGAGCGAATACGAAGAGATAGCCAGACAGGCAGCCACCCTCCACATTGGCTAAACCCGACTTTACACCCTCTCTGGGTATTCTGTCACTTTGACACCTAGCTTGTAAATATGCAGGCCAATCCCAACCGTCTAGAATGTAAATAGGCACGATTTTTTGCACCAGCACTGTATATATTATCACATTCAGTGTGACATCGCATTAACATTCTGTGTGATGCTGCATTTAACAATTTATGTACTGTTTTATTTATTATATATATGTATTGTTTTTGTAACCAGTGCTATTCTCATCACACTGTATACTATCATCCTCACTGTACATATTGGCACTGTAGCGCGTTTAACCGTATGTGTGGAATAATTGCTTATGATTTGTTTTGTTAATCAGGTTTGTTAATCGATTACATTACACCCACTCTACTAGTATATAGGTACGCCACCACTAGGGAATTGATACACTGTCAGCATTCGGAGGTTGGCGTGAGGCAACTGCCCCAATACCCTCATTGTATATATTTGCACAGTCCATTCATTGAAAACCCGCGGGTGTATCTCTCACAGCGGTATCCTTTTTACTGTATATAATTGCGCTGCCTATTCATTAGCAACCCGCATGTTGAATGCTCCTAGCGGCATTGGCATAACCCTCTGCACTGTACATATTCGCACTTCATCACTTTTGGCATACCGCTGGTTGAAATCGTCCTCCACACTGTATACAATTAAACTTGCATTATGATCGGCAACCCCCGGTTGGGTTTCGCTCGTTGGTATCTGCGTTCCATCCACTCGGAGCTCCACTCTTACCTGTTTTACGCCTCGCAACATGAGCGCTACGTGCACACTCAGCAGGCGGTCACCGGCCAAATTGTATGTACCCGGTTGCCGTCTGCCAGTTCATTCCTTGTCTTGAACTCGGCAGGACGACTACCGCGAGGCGCACGACACCCGTTCTTCAATTAAGGTAACCGCTGTATAAAAACAAAAACCTTTATTGGCATTATACTTGTTATTGTGGGATGTATATGCCTTCATCACTCCGACATATGGGATCATTTATTCCAGCCCGTTTCGTATGGTTGCTATCATTCGAATTTTGTAATATGTATGCCCAATTAGTTAACCCTGGATGCTAATCACTCCAACATATGGGATCATTAATTCCCTCCCGTATGTTTGTTTTTCGTCAGATTCTCCCGATTCATTCGGGCTTTGCATAACTATGGATGCCCAACTCTATGGCTCATTTTTCGAAATTGCATTGACGCATTCAAAATTGTATAAAATACGTTTCACAAGGACAGGTCTCTCTACACTGGTCTTTCTTATCAGTTTACTTTTGTAAATATCTAAATTGTGTATTCTTCAACCAGTGACTTTCACCTACACCTACCCATCACGAGCACGCCCATTCCCCCCTTCCTTCTCGCTTATGCAACCTTGTATCAAATACATAAATTGTGATTCATTTCTAGTAAATGGAATAAATATTCTTTAACTGATTTTTTTCTGGCGCTTTTCCTTGTTTTACTTTTATTGTATGCTTTGAAATATTATTTTGGTTCCATGGAACGTAGTGGTCTCTCTACATGGTATTTAGTACTAGTGTTGACTGTGATTGCAACACACACTAGATAGATTGGAATTCAGTTCTCCTTTAAGCAGTCACGGACCAAGTTTTTAATTCCAGTTTATGGACTATAACATATTGTTTTTTCATGATCACCTTTGTTGTATAGTTTTCCCGGATGAAGGGTCCTTGAAATGCATTGGGTTACATCAGCATAAACATGAATCTTCTGCAATTAAGAAGCATTCCTTTTTGCTGTTAGCAAGTGTAAAACAACATTTGCAGCAATATCAAAAATTTGAAAACAGTCTATTAAAGATTTTTTAATGTACACTAAAAATGCATGTTTATATGTTTCTTAAATTTGATGAACCTTGCAAGTATATTGTTTTTGGTAGCCCTAGGGCAGACAGCAGTGCAAGAACACTTAGGTGGTCTACGTGTTTTGAAGGGGGTTAATTTGCCGGGTCGACATGGTAGTTTAAAACTGAACATACAGGCTCTGCACTGGCAGGCCTGAGATATGTTTCAAGGGCTAATTAAGTGGGTGGCACAATCAGTAGCATTTCGTTTACTGGCACTGGGCACATGTAGTGCACTTTACTAGGGACTGATACGTAAATTAAATATGTCAATTGTGGGTAAGTCAAAGTTACCATATATTATGTATAGATCACATCCACTTTAACACTAATTAGCAGTGATAAAGTGCCCAGATTCCTTAAGCCAGCAAAACGAGATCAGCTCAAACAGTAAAAACAGGAGGTCTGAAGGCAAAATGTCAGGGGAAACCACACTAAGAATACCAGGTCTAACAGCTACTGTTTTCTTTTTCAATATATGCAATGTATGCAATAGTATGGAAAATGTTGAACTTGAGAAGAATTACAAATACATTCCAACTCATAATTATTTTGTAGGAAACATTTAAATACCTAACAGAATTTTTTATAATTATATTTTATACAAAATTTACATAAATTTAAACACTCAAGATATTTTTTTAAACAGTGAACATTTTAATGAAGTATTATAGAATTTGCTTCTGTCCCAACAACTCACAACATCTACAAACATCCTTAAACAATAAATAAAGCAATATTTGAATAAATTAATCTCAAATAAAGCAAACTAAAATAAAAAATAATAAATGAAAATACATTTTGAAAATATTATTTTTAGGACCACGTAGCAACACATTAAAATTCAGTCAAAAAGTACAAATCCATAGTTGTTCAAATCATGCTGCCCAGGTAGCTAAGCACTATTAATGTTGCATGACCTTGTAAATTAAATTGTACAGAATTGATTTAAAGAACCAAACTTTGTGATGGCTGTATACTATAACTCGTCATATTTTTTCAAACCATGTTAAATGCCTGATGATAAATATTGTCACCCCATGAAATCATTTACTTAAACTTTTCTCTTTTTCTTTTTTCATTTCAACACAAAACCATGTCTTATTAAATCAGGTGCTTGTGGGAGATTAAATAATGTAAATAGCAATTATGCGAGCAAAGTGTAAGTCACAGGAACACAGAATCACGTAAAAAGAATTCCAGTGGCCCTAGAGAACCAGCAATTCAATGTGTGTGACAAACTATACAAATGTGCTTGAAATGGGTGCTAATATCTATGCTTTTTATTCTTTCCTCACAAAAAGATCCTTCTTTTCCAACTGGAGGCCCATCTCTGAGCACCACCAGTAAGACCAAGGAAGATTTGTGCTAGAGGGAGGCAACCACTCAGCCACTCTTCCAGAATATGATGTAGGCCTGGGCGGTAAATTCCGTTCCGCTCGCGGAATTTGGGTAATTTCGCGTTCCGCGGAGAACGCGAAAGTGCCCAAAAATCTGCGTTCCGCGACTTCGCGGAATTTTTTGCTTGTTCGTGTTCTCAATATGCGTGTTCGCGAGATATTTCACCCCGAGCACGCAATCAGCGATCGCGAACAGGAAAAAAGTATCGCGATCAAGCAATTCCGCGTGTTCGCGGAATTTCTGCGTGTTCGCGGAGATTTTTTACCGTTTCGCGGAGATTTGCGTAACGCAATTACGCAAATTCCGCCCACCCCTAATATGATGTCAATTCTGATGGCCCATAACTGGCTCATAATACTAGAGCAAGAGAAGAAGGAGGTTGTTGTGATAGTGGTTGCACTTCGATATTCTAGTGCCTAGACGGCAGAATAGAGGACAAAGCATCATCACCCAAGCCACTGCAGGCAGTAATGTGGGTGATCCCACACAGCAGCCACTACCACTGACTCCCCCCTCAACCACAGAGTTTCTCTTCTGAGAGGTACTCAAAACAGTACAGGTTTTAAGGGAGGCCAGAGGAACATTAAGCAGAGAATTGAAGCTAACTGCTAGAGATTTTGATTTGTTAGTAGGACAAGAGTATACCTGCTACTGGTGGTGTGGGTAGGAACAGTAGTTGGGGAAGGGGAAGATTACTTTAGCATAGTTTAGTTTTGTGGGTTTTTGCTGGATTCAGTGAGCGTGGTGGGTCTGTTGCAGTCTTAGTGGGTGATTTTATTTCTGTAAAAAATAACACTTTATATTTCCTACTTAAGATTTTTAAATGTATCAATGTATTTTTTGTTACTAATATTATGGTCATTGTTGGTTACATCATTAGTTCTACTTTTACTACCTCCCTAAATAAGGATGTTCCATCTACCTACAGTCAGGGCAGATGCTGAGCTCAAACCTGGACCATCAACACAAATTGTCCAAAAGAACTGTCCAATGTCCATCCTCATCGTCCTCTCTATAGTCTACTTGACTTGAGCTCCTTAATCACCAGGATAACACCAATCCATGCCTCCAGTTCACCCTCATGCAATCAGTGTTAGACAACTAATGATGGATAAACTTTGCCTCTTCCCTTCATGACTAGATGTCACCCAAGAGCATCCATCCTCCCATCAGTCTGTAGTAGAAATGTATGTGCACTGCACTGCCCTCTACACCTAGTCACCACTCACCTCTAAGTATTAGTTCAACAAATGGAACACTGGAGATGTAGTTTTGCTACCTATTTTGTAAAGTCCAATCCAACCCCAAACCCAACTACTTCAACTTTCTGCAGGTTTTTTTTCAAAACACCTACTTCTGGCAGTCCTAACAAGTCTAAATAGAGAAGATGTCTGAGGAAACACAAAGGTTTATTCAGAGAGTATTTTGTGAACCAGCAAAGAAAGATTCTAATTTTGCAACATTTGCGTAACTTTATGCTATTTCAGTATTCACAAAACGGAATTTTAATAGAAAATGTATGATGAAGGAGACTCCGCAGTGGGGGTGCAGAACTCTGCAAATAAAAAGATAGGCCTGACTGTAGAGTAGAGACTGTAAATGGTGGTCCCCAGTTATGATGACCATGCCGTGCCAGCGAAAAAGTAAGCATGCCCATGCCAGCAAAAAAGAAAGCACGGAGAGCAAAAAAAAAATGCCCACCTATGACATGGCTAGCAAAAAAGGAGGTATGGATACCAAAGATAACATGGCTGCCCTTCCCTGTCCGAAGCCTCTTCCCCTCCCAACAAAATCTTGCAGGATTGCAGAGAAATAATTGCACATATATACACCCAAACTGTGACAGGGTCTATCCATGGGCCTTGATACACCACCAGGAAAGCAGCAATGATAATGTAATAATACCATTTTACCAAGAAAAAATAATAATAACAGCTCAGTAAAATGAAAACAGTGAGAAAATATTGAAGTCATTTTTAAAATGTCTCAAACACAAAGAACACAAGGCAAGACTTGCCCCAGCAAAATACTTTCAAATGTTGATGAAAAACTATATTCAACAATGTCACACATGTACATACACACAAATACACCCTCAAGACTCACACACACACAAACACACACTCACACATGGCGGGCCAGGACATGGGGAAGAACGAAAGATAATGCTTGGGTACATGGGCCTGGACCCCTTGAGCAACCCTAACCCTAGCCACCAACAGATACATGCAGACAGAAAACATAAATCTGGCACAACTACAAGGACATCCACAAGTGCCAACAATAATAAAAATATCTCCAGCACAGAAGCAGTGAGAATATGGACAATATTTTAATATATACATCCAAGGTCTACAGCCGACTAGGTCCCAAAACGTAAAACACACCTCAGTATGAAGACAAGTGCGAAATAATTAGGATATATTATTAGCCCCAAGCCTCCACCATTCATAAATGTCATTAGCCCTAAATTTCACATGAGCCTGCCTGCCTGCCCCCCCCTATCTTAACTTCAGACCATCAGCAAAACAAAAGAAAATGAAAAAAAACAGTTAATGAACACAAATAGTGGTCCCTGCCAACACAAGCATTTTACAAAGAACTGCATTAACTCACTTCCAAGGGTGGATGATACAGCAGAGATTGTAGACAAAGGAAGAGTAATGCATTCATTCCAAAATTGAAATCTTAACTGACGATGGCATGGACCAAAGCCAGGTAGGAGTCTTCAGGACAGGAACAATAAGCTGCTAAAGATGCACTCTGCAGTCGAAGTTTACTCAAAGGGCCTGCTCAGATAAAAGGCTAAAGCAAAATGACTTTTTGAATTATTTGCCTGAGCTAAAGAAATGCTGCTTTTGTTTAGGTTGATAGCATTCTTCCCACGATCCTGTGATAGGATTTGTTTCCAAACTGACATCCATCTCATTGAAGCGTAATGGCATAATGTAGAGCGTTACATGTAATTTTTGTAATGACACATTCCCAAGAATAAGACAAAGGATGGCGCCATAAATGTTTTTAACCCCCAGCACGTGCAAAAGAAATAATGTGGTCTTGTCTCACATTTTGCACTTTGCACCCCCGATTAAACTGAGCTAGTATGTTGAACGATTGTGCCAATTTTTCTAGAGTAAGTTTGAAGGCACTAACTGATGAATAAAATCCCATACGTAAAGTTGAACTATGTGGGCTCACACACATCTGTCCAGATAACCTTCTGAAGTCTCTTTCACTATTCGACCTTAGTAGGAGTACCTATTAGCGTTCTCTACCACATTACCTCTAGGAAACTACTATTGAATGCACTTCTTGCACCCAGATCTTGTCATTTTCATGTGTGAAGAATAATTGATTATTATGATTTATTGAAGATAAATTGAAACCAATAGCTAAGCTCTAATTCTGAATGACTAGCTGTTCCACTGACTGGCTCACATGATCAAAATATTGATATACTGATAGAAGAGCTCTGCATACATCTCTATGAGCTTCTGTTGCTTGCTTTTAAATCATTGAAAGTGTTCAGTCAACCTTGTAGTAAACTGGAATGGGCCATAGTGTTGCAGGTATGCCTTTAATTGACACATATATAGTAAGATGGCTCAGCGGACTAGGGTGTCCACTGCTGGTATCAGTGGTTGACCTCTTGGGAGGGCAGGTATCTTTTTTTGCTTCTCATTCTTTCGGTTTGATTCCCAACAAGAACACTTTGACTTTCATCCAGGTGCTGTCAATAAAATAAGTAGCAGTGTGCAAACTTTACATAACTTGCATTCTCGTAATTATGCAAAACTACAGTAAAGTTATGCAAAAAGATGCAAATGCATCCTTGAGTCACTTTATGGAGTGAGAATGCATTTAAACAAGAACACTACGAACAATACCCACTCGCGTTCTGTTGTTCCTGTGTATTTATGGAAAATGTTTACATAAATTACCACAAATTGTGCAATTTGCAGTGAAATTTACCTCGAGCTACACATAATTATCAAAGTGGCACAATGGCATACGTTTTGGAAATTCACATAACAAGCGTAATGCAAAATTCCAGAAGTTATGTGAATTATGCCACTTTATTCAAATTTTCAGTGCAAAAAATAATTACCATTAGATGACAATAAACCACTGTTATGCCACTAACATAGAATTCAGAGGGAAAAAAATGAGATTTACGAATACATATGTATATGGAATCATTTTGTGAGTGTGAGAAAATGTCCTTTTTGAGAGGTCACCCCCATTTGTTGCTGAATTTTATTGCTGGTTTTTACAGTCTCTACTGCTGTCTCATACCCAGCGTATGTGCTCAGACCTCTGACTGATGCAGTTTAAACTTGTAGTGCGACCTGTTAAAATAACTTTTTTGACAGGTGAAAATCGGCATTTAAATATTACTATGTGATGCCCTGGTAGGCTTTATACCCAATAAAGTGAGTGAACGGTATTCATTAATGAAAAAGTAGAAAATTTGTGTTAACGTATCCCTAGAGTAACAAGACCCAAACAGCTATTTTCACAGAGGGAGTCCTAGCTGCCCTATGTAGAAAACCAGAGTGTAGATTGAAATGTTACTATTGCTAAATCAGGAAAGGGACCACATAGACAAATATTTTGGCCACTATTTTTAAATTTCGAATTCATTGGTGAATTTGGATTTTTAATAAATATTGCGGAAAATTAACTTTTAGAAAGTTACCCTCATTTACCTGCCTTAGATTTCAGAATGCTAATTTGGATTAGCTTTACAGCTACTCCCAGAAACAGCATAGCCTTAAAAAGGTGCAAATCAAGTTTGCCACGGGCACAGAATAGGCTTGCCTAAATATGAAGAGATGTCTCCTTTGAGTTCAATAGAATGTGCTGTGTGGGGGCTGTTCCCCTCCCATTGACACAACTGTGCCAAACCTGCATGGCAGGTCCATCTAAAGAACATGTATATGATTCACACCCTTGAAAGGGAGCAAACAGGATGCTAGGACAATTCTTCTGTGTCACCTCTTTGGTTGCTGAGGGACACTGCTTTTGTCCTATTCGCTCTCTGTTTCTTGGATTGTCATGAGCACTGTGCCTGCTTAAAACTGGATTATAGTGTTAGATTATAGTGTACACTAGGATTATATTTGTACACTCTTCTCACACATGAACACACACACACAAACACATCAGAGCACAGGTTTAGTGTGGTCAAAGATTTTTTTAATCTTGAACATGCCTGGATGTATTGCCATTTCTGTCCTGAAGTAAACCAAATAGGAACTACTTAAAAGTAAGTAGGTCAGAGCATGGGAATATATAAGAAAAAGGGTTATTGGTTAAGGGGGTGATAACCCTAGCAAGCAACAACTATAATACTTGTCAGGGATAACCACAAAAGTCATTAAATCAACATGTACTTAAACCTCTGGTAGCTTGCCACAAAAGCAGTTAGGTCTAACTTAGAAGCACTATGTTAAGTATTTACAAAGCACACAAACAGTGAAAGGGCAAAAACCCATCATAAGTAAATCCCAAAATAATTTAGAAAAACAGAGAAAGTTCAATAAACAAAATAACACAAAAAATAATTACATCCAAACAGAAAAACCAGAGTTAACAATTTTTTACCTTTTTAGCAAAAAAATAACACCTAAAAGATCAACGCACCAACATCGGGTACCTGGTTGTGCAAGACCAGGGCAGAGTCAAAAGTTAACGCTAACTGCAATAGAGCACAATTCGGATACATGAGACGGATTGAGCCCAGTTTGGGCTTACCTTCAGACATAAAAGAAATTCTGGGAAAAAGTCCGGCAGAAGGTAGAGTTCAGTGGGCAAGGCTGCACGCTATGCCCAAGGAGGAGTCATCCTTGCTGGGAAACACTGGGGGAAACACTGGAAAAGATTTTGGTGAAGCCATTTGACGATGTTGGGGAAAAGCTCCAAATCGATTGTCATCTTTGATGTGGAGCCTGTCACCATTGAGCCTAGTCAAAGATTTTTTACTTTGGACTTAGACAACTCTTTGGAAGTCAAAAACCTCCAGTGTCACAAAGCTGCAAGCCATAGCTGGAGAGGGCTCTACAATGCCAGATGCTATCACTCGTAAGTCCCTCTAAGCAGAATTTGTTGATGTGGAGATGAACGTAGTGGTAGCCACAGCAAAGGACTTTGGGTAGATCGGCTGGCAGGGAGGTCCCAGTTTTTTGTCCTTCCTCTGGCACTTATCGGTGAAAATTTCTCAACTTTTAGGGATAGGCAAGAGCAGTATCACTAACATCAGTTCAAATGGTGCAGGACCTGCGGGGCACCCCTTCAGGGTTGGGACACTCTCCAGCAGAGGCCAGGGCATGAGTCAGGGTCTCTAGAGCTTGATATGTACTTGTAGCTCACACAAGAGGCCAGGCAACTAGCCATTGGAGTCACTATGGTTGTCCTGGATTCAAGGAGATAGTCCTCTCTCTTTCAAGCAGCAAGGCAGGTCTCAAGCAACAAGGCAGCCCTCTGAAGAGCAAGGCAGGCCTCAAGCAGCAGGGCAGTTCTCTGAAGTACTAGACAGTCCTTCTGAAGCATTCCACAGGTCCAAAAGTGTAATGAAGAGATGGTTCTGGAGGTCCAATATTTAAACCAGGTACCAGGCTTTGAAATAAGGGTGACATCCTGGCTACCCCCACATCTGGTATCTGGTTCTGGTAAGTTTTTCCCTTCCCCTGCCAAAAATACAAGAAGTCTGAGGTGACAAAAGAAAGTTGTCAGGTTCCTTTGTGTGTGTGTGTGTGTGTGTGTGGTTGTGTGCGTGTGCGTGTGTGTGTAAGCAGCACTTTGAGAGAAATACACAGAGGCGAACTGCCAACCTACTAACTGTCATGGGACCCATGGACACAGACAGCATGCATCAAATGGTTGGGACAAGTAAATGGCAACTTTCTAAAAGTGGCATTTTCAGACTTGTGACTTAAAATCCAACTTAAACATTAAAGAAGATTTTAAAATAAAAATCATTTGAGTTCAAACTCGCTATCCCTATCTGGTCCCAATAAAACGTTAGCACCTATTAAAGAAAATAAGGTAACCCAATGTTATCCAATGGGAGAGATGGCCTAACAGAAACGGCACCACAGGCTACAATGACAGGCCTGAGACGGTTTTAAAGTGCTACTTAAGTTGGTGGGACAAATAGTGCTGCGGGCCCACTGCTAGCATTTGATTTACGAGGCTGGGTACATGTTGTACCACATAATAGGAACTTATAAGTAAATTGAATGTGCCAATCAGGAGTAAGCCAATTGTGCCATGGTTTGTGAATTGTAGTATGTACACTTTTATATAACACAACTCTTTATATAAACTCTGACTTTTTTGAAGTATACACCCATGTAGTATTATTTTCCTTACTGAATGTTTGTCAGTTTTGAGTTTTATTCATTGTTTAATCAAATAAGTTATTTCTGACATTTGTTTTTATTAAGCCACCAATCATGGATTAAAGTAAATTCATTTTGTAAATCTTGTCATGATAGTGATCTAAAAAATAATCCCTTCAAGTTATGTTTTAAGAAGGGAGCACAAGCACTTTAGCGCTGGTTAGAATTCCAAATGCCAACAAAAACAAAATTCAGAAAACAGGAGGAGTAGAGGCAGAAGGTTTTGGGATGACCACACCAAGGATGGCAGGTTCAACAATGTGTTAGGGTATCCCCCAGCCACAGGATGGTGACTCTCAACCAGCCTTCCTCTGTACACTGTTGGACTTTTGAAAGGGAAACAGGTTATGTTATGTATATTTGCGAAGTGCACTGTCACCCAGAAGGGTATTCTGGTGCTGAGCAGGTGTGTGTGCCTAGCCCTGCCTAATGTAGGTTGCTTAATTAAAAAAACAGGTCTTCAACTTGTTGAGTAATTCAAGAAGAGAAGAGGTTATGATGTGGAGTAAGAAGCCGGTCCATGCTTTACGAGGGATGTAAGAAAATGCCTGTCCTCCTGATCTGGTTCTGTGCATGAGTGAGATGGGTGTGAGTATGAGTCCTGTGGAGCAGATGTGTCTCAGTGGTTGGTAGAAGGAGATGCATCTGTTCAGGTAGGTGAGGTCTAAGTTGCATAGTGCCTTGAGGAGTTTGCAATGGGCATGTTCAAAATGAACCTACTACACTTGGCATCTGTGACCTATGACAATGACCTGAGGAGGTGTCGCCCTTTCCACCTGGATCATAAGGCAGATGCCTGGGTGTATCCAGCAAAATAAAAAAACTGAAGAGTACATTTTTGGGAAGAATCCCAGCTGAACATTGACAACTGGATATGGACTAGACTTCGCTTCTGCCCTCTGCCTGACACCCTGAGAGTCTCAAAGCTCTCCATCTGAGTCCTTTGAAGTGTACTCTTATAGTTGTTTGGACATCAATTGAAGTATGGGAACTTTTTCAAAACAAATATTCCAGAGCTCGGGAGCTTCATGAAGATTAACTGTGAAAAGTATCTGACTGCCAGTTCCATTGCTTGGGATTGACTTTGAGGTTTGTCATGTGTGTGAAGAAGAATTGTTCCCCTTAAAAACGTCCTTTTTCAGATTTGGAACTATAAACGTCCCTACTTTCAGTTCCTAGTGGGCTCAATCTACTTGGCATATTCGCCCTACAAAAATCCATGGCCTCTACTTTCTCTTAAATCTTTTTAAAAAATCTATGGTTTCCCCTATTGTATTTTGTTGTTTTGATATCATTTTGCTCAACACATTTTATTCAATTTTTATAAGTTAAAATGGCATTTCTATTGTGATGTGTTTTTGAATTTTTATCTATTTTGGCACTTTACACGTTATTGTTAGGTTAAGGCTGTCTGCTTTGTACCATAGCGACCAAGCGTTAAGACGAGGTTTGGCTTATTGAAATTGTAGATTGTACCTAAGAGGACAGTGACTTTATTATTTGTGGTGGACACTGGTCCACCCAATTAATAAATCACTTTCTCACAGTTGGTATTTAATCTAATAACACATGCAAAATTACAGCGTTTAAACGAAGGCAGTGATACACAGCCATTGAACAAGATAATCACATTGACAAATCTGAAAGACACAATGAGGAATAGAAACTTAGAAAGAAACATTGATAAGAGTAACAAAAAAACAAACCTTAAACCATAAGGACATGGATGTGTTTTAGAGCTGCGACCTTTGTGTATACAATGAATTCTGCTTAATTTGACAATTGCTTCAAATTGCCTTTTCTGCTATGACATATAATCATTCTTTGTATTACTCTATTATATAACAGGGATGATTTACAGACTCCCTGTGTGACGATTATTTCGTGTTCAAATAATTAGCTCCAAACCTGCAATGCCTCACATAAACCAGGAATATTACAAACTCGGATGCAGGTTAAACACTTGCATTTTCGAATTATGTCAGTGTAAACTAAAATGTATTGCCTGCCACTGTAAATTAGGATGTGCGATGACCTTCAACCAATAGTTAATTGCTCCTTGTATAGTAATATATTTTCTGTGATAAATTAATAATTGTAGTCGTCATAAATATGTCTGGCAGAGATGATAATACAATGAACAGTGACAGTTACCAGTGATTAAATCATTTATTTTTTAATAGCCTGCTGAGAAAGCGATGACATTTTGCTTAAATAAACAGGTAATACAAGGAAAAAAATAGCATGCAAAATAAACGTATCCGTTCCATTTTAAGCTTTTCATTACCAGGGGCAATGGAAAAGTTCTAAATATCACCATTAATCAAATGTCAATACATTTTTTCAACACCAGTCCAGTCTAATAAATATTGCAAACGGTAAAATTAAACCACATATGAATAGTTCATTCCCAGTTATCATTGCTCAAAATAGGCTATTTGTATTAAGTTAAAGTCTGTAGTAAGCCTTTATAGACCGTGTTTTAAAGTTAGGTCTTTTGCTTTAGCGACTTCAGACACTTGGACTAATGTCACGAAAGTGTACATTATTGAACAGTTTTTCTGCAATATTAGATTTTGGAGCAATATTTACTCAAACGCTATTGCATATTTACGAGAGGATACATCTGTAATACCACATTGCATTTTCGAATTTATATTCATGAGTAAGTCTTATTTCAGAGAAGGTACTAAAATAATATTGACTCACGAATGCCAGATGCATCATTCCCCCACCTCTACAATCACTTCGGCTCTACAGTCAGAAGCAAATGTAAGTGTTAATGCCACCATCGTTAATGACAAGGGTATTCTTCTCCCTTTAAGTATAGCTCATCCGTGATAATATCCCAGCTGCATCATTTCTATGCATGTAAAGTCTGGTGGCCTTGAACAGATCTTAAGAGGATCCTAATAAATTAGCAGTAAAACACTGTGCGCATCACAGATATTTATAATGTGGTTTCTGAAAATTAACATCCATTTTTGGGTTTCATTTTCAGTATCCACCTTTTTGGTGCAGGTCCCACCTCAGGGCAACAGTGGCTCATGTTTCCATCACAAAAGTGACACATATTGGTGCAAGGTGTAGAATTCTAATTTACTTTCAAGCACCAAACCTGTTTCAAGCTGTACAGTGGTCCTAAAGGAAAGCAGAGTATATCTGCTACTTTGCCCTAGTTTGCCACAACGCTGTGTACCAGGGGTGGTAACTGGGGATCGCCATGAAACCACCTATGGATTTTGACCCAAACGCTATCTACTGAAATTAGAAAGAAGTTCTTTGTGTCATAAAAATAAGCCACTTTGAGGGAGGTGTAAAATTGGGGAATGGTTTTCTTTTCTTCAAACATTTCATTCTTTGTAAGTGTGCTCTACTGTACAGCACACATACAATGTAGTAAACATGTTAAACATTATAAAAGCATAACATTGCGTACTGGAATGATAATTTAAATCACACACACCCTTGTACTGTGGTGCAAGATCCCTAGTAGAGAGGGTAACAGCACAGAATTTGACCTTTAAAGGCTTTGAATAAGCAACAAGGCAGGCTTCAGGGAAAGTTCTGTGTTGTACATGAACAGCAACTCAAGGAGCCTATCAGCCAGTCAGAGGCCTCACCATAACCCCTAAGGATGGCATTTCCGCCGTCGCGATTACAATGTTGGTATCCAACAGGCTTTCCGTGTTGGGCTTTCTGACATGGAAAGCCTGTCGCAAAGTGACTTTGAAGGCTCCTGGCAGGGCCCCTTCTCCCTGCGGTCTCCAGTTGGGAGCCAAGCGTGCACCCATGGTGCCTCCCTGTTAATCCCTGTACTGTTTGTCAGGCATCTCTATGGGAGCTTGTGGTATGGCTAGTTTAGGGCCATAGAGAAATGGGAGTATGCGACTGCACCATGTGTGGTCACATTGTGAAAGCGGTGTCGGGGCTGCTGCCCGTAGGTTGGTTGGTCCCGAGCAACATCGTAATCAGGCCCTTGGTGTCTCATAAATGAAGTTCTACAGCAGCCTGCTTCTCATGCTCAGGATCTGGAGCCCCTTTTCCCTGTTTAGTAAGGTGGAAGAATTTTTCCATCTTGAAAATAGCCAAAGTGCATACGGTTAGCCCTTGGAAACTTTAACCGATTGGTTAGAATGTGCCCAGGTGATCATTTGCACCCACTGCCTCGTGCCAGCCAGAAATGTAGCATATCCAGGCACCCACTTCAGAATACCCCTGTACCTCAGGAAGATTAGAAGAGGACTGAACCTGCTGTCTTTGACCTAAGAAGAACCCTGGAGGACTGCGCTCTCTTGTACCCAGAGAGAGTACGAGAAAGAAGAGGACTCCAAGTGTCCTATGGCTGACCTCCTTGTCATGCTACAGGGATAAAACAAGCTACAAGAGGTATTTCCTTAAGTGGTCCATCTGATTTGAGCCACCTGCACTTGGACAGTACTCTGCGACTGGCCTCTGTCTGGCACGCCTGTGGTCCTGGGGTTATAGAAGTGTACTCCTTTGGTGAATTGGGACTTAAAGGACAAAAGTGACAATGCAAAATATGAACCTGCTTGGTGTATCTGCGCCACCCCCTTTGTGTGACTGTCAAATTGTGCCTTGGTCCCAGTCTATGTGAAATTCATACCTATAATTCACCATCTTGGAATTTTTTGTGTATTTTTGTTTATTATATTTCACTCCACTTTTTAATTAGATTTAGTTTTTTTATTGTTTTGCATGTCATGATTATTACTGTTTTGGTACTGCATAAATAGGGGGTAGAGCTCATGTTTAATTATTGACTTTTCGCCCTGACAAGGATTGTGATTATTGTTTAAGGTGGGTACTTACCCACATAACCTACTCCAATTGCTACACCAATGTAAAATACTGTTAATGTAATGCATATAACAGTTTCCTTATTAAATCCTATAGTGCAGACCCCACCAGAGTATCAAGATTTGCTGATTAGCAAATAATTAGCAAAATCGTCCGTTTTGTAAAAATCCTGCAATTTGTACAAAAGTGCCTGCAAAAAATGGCATTCTAAAAAAATTGAGGCTGAATGTTCTTTTTTTGGCTATGAACTGTGCTGTACCAGTAAAAGCAGAGTGAGCAACAATTTGCTGGTGGTAGAGTTGTTAAGTTCCTCTGTTGCCTGCCTTTAAATAACATAGGACCCTCCTCATGTGCTGACAGGATCCTCCCCTCCCCCTGCCCTTTGTTTAATGGGACCTGTTTCCTCTTACTCTTCATTATTTTTGCCACTTTGTATAGCTGGACCTCGAAATGTACTGGAGCACTTTACATGAGCTCGAGTTACATTACACAAGGTTACTTTTTTTAGACACTCATGAAAGTAAGTGATTTGCCCAGAATCTGGATGTTAAGTCATCGCTGGGACTCAAACCTGGTTCTCCAGCTCCAAAACCAGCAGATCAGCCTATAACACCACATCCTCTCCTCTACACCGTCAATGTGTCCTCTGCCCCTCTCACCCATGGGAGGCACCATGACAACCCAAGGACACTCATCGTGCCCCCCTACTCAACCCCATTACCCTCTCACTCCTGAGTCTCCTGTGTATCTACCATTCTATTCCCCTCCTGCTACCCTGTGCACCTTTGGAATATTAGTTGTCCGATGTCAGAGAGAGCAGAGTTTTCAAATTTAGATATGCGGTCTCTGGCATCAGACCCTGTTTCGAGGCGCGGTGCTACTGAACACTATTTCTGGTCACAGAAAGTGACTTGTCAGAGTATCCAGTAGCGACAGATTAAAGAACAAACAATATTTTTGTGACAATCACATATTCTGACTGCCGAAGAACTGAAAACACCACAAATTTTGTGGCTTGGGATTCCACATTTTGGAGGTTTTTTTTGCTGCAGATTTTGCAATACTTGTCCACAAAATCCTGAGGGGTCTGTAATAGTATATAGTTATTCCAAGCCTAAAATTAGTGTTGTGAAATACAACATATTACTATAGACACAAACATGTGTTCAAAAATAATTTAGGGAATAAAGACATTTATTTTAACTGGGAGGTTGTAGAGAATTTTTTTTTTCTCTAAACAAACAACATGAAAAAGTTAATAAAAATTAAGTTATTAGAATGGAAAGCATAAATGTTAGATGTGTGATAAAATACTACTTACATTTATAAATATTCACAAATTATTACAATAATTGTGGACATATGTAGAGAGGTCACTGATAAAAACATTTAGGGGTCTATTAGGATGGCGGGCGGATCTCCTCCGCTGGGCCGGCGGTGCTCACCGCCGGGCCGGTGGTGGAGATCCGCCCGCCATATGTCCCTGGTTCAACCCCACCATATTAGTATGGCGGGGGCACCGTGGCGGACGCGAAGAACGTCTGCTGCTTTTCTGCTGGTCGAAATATCGACCAGGAGGAAAAGGGACTCCATATGGTGGTGGTGTCTGCAAGACACCGCCATCCATATTACTATGGGGCATTTCTCATGCCTTTCCATGGCGGAGACTCTGCCATGGAAAGGCATGTGGTAAATGCTACGGGGGCCCATTGTGGACCCCAGGGGGCGGGGGATGGGGGCTGCACTTTGGGGGTCCCTATGGTACCCCACAGCATTGGCATGGACTAGGTGGCAGGCACTGCGCAGTGCCTGTCACGTTGTGCATGCCAATGCACCACGTCCCTTCACAACATTGTGGCAGGCGGTGCTGTGAGCACTGCCCGCCAAAATGCTGTGAATGCGGGATGTCACCGCCATGATGGCGGTGGCATCCCAATTGACAGTACAGGACCGCCGCACCACTGGAGGCCGGTCCAGGCACCGCTAGGGTGGCGGGCGGACAGGAGTCCTTCCACCATCCTAATAGACCCCTTAGTTTAAAAAAATAATAATTATATAAAGATAGCAAATACATGTGTAAAATATCTGCTAAATATGACTTTTTGAAGATATTTTTATTGGATAAATATTTCATTGTTATATTTTGAATTTTACTTCAATTCTCTGTATTTTCTTCTACCACTTTTCCAAAAGGTAAGGCATTTAATAAAAAAATAACAATAAAATATTTTTACCTGCATATCTCACCAGTTTACTTTTACATACCTTCTGCAAAGTATACAGCTAGATGTTTTTGTAATATTTCCTATTCAATGTAATGACCTAAATGTAGTAATGCTACTACTTATCCTTTATTCTTGTTTAATGGCCCTTGGGACCCTAGCCATGTCAGGGTAGGCCACCACCAGAACAGAAGCATTATGGGGGTCAAGGTGAACTGCACCATGCCTCTTTTGTTGGGAGGACCTTACAAGCTTTTGTAGTGCTGCAACTCTTGTCCAGAGATGAAAGTCCTCCCATCTCTTCCTTCAGTGCAGACTACTGCACCAATGAGCCATCAGCGGTTGTACTTATGTGGCAAAGGCCGACCAGATTTTCTTTTTTGTTGAGAGCTAACCTACTGAAAATGAGAAAAATGAAATAATCTAATTGTTACAATGGAAGTCAAAATTATTCTACACATTTTAATTAATCAACATAAACTTAAGCAAATAATAAAGTATAGCTGTTGGACTTTCTGCAGGGTCATCCTCAAGCATTTTGCCTTGCTCCTCTATACATTTTTTGCTGATCTTGCTTTTGCTGGCCATAGCACTCTGTGCATATTACCACTGCTCACTCATGCTAATGTGCTTGTCCTCTCTTCCTCTAAACATGGTAGAATTGAATTACACCCAATAGACACATTTAATTTACTTGTAAGTCCCTTGTAAAGTGATACTTCATGTATCCAGGGCATGTAAATAAAATACTACCAGGGAGCCTGCTTTAAAAACTGCAAGGGTAACCCAAGAATCGGTAGGGACCTAGGGTACTGCATAGTAAAAGGAACAATGGTCCCTAGGCAATAAGCTTACATGCAAGATTTAGAGAAACATAATAGTTCCCTGCGTTTATTCCAATGACAAGAAACAAAGAATTTTCTTAAAATCTATTTAAAAAAAATATTAAGTAAGGAATATACCCCCTCAGGGGTAGTTCTAGAACAAGGACACTCATCCTGTGCTGAACAAATTATTCCTATTTTTAATCTCTCGGCACACAACTTATCATCAACTGAAGTCTCACTACTAAGCTGAGGTTTGCCATTTCTTCCAACAGTGCCCCCCAATTTTTTAGAACTATAGACGGACATGTTCAGATCTTTCTGTAATATCAGATATAGGTGCCGATTACGATCCGGTAAAAATTTTCCCCGTACGACTCGTATCCGGTCTTTTTACCGTACGAATTGTACAAGTGCCGTACAAACTGCCAATTACGATTCGCATGGGAAAAAGACCATAGGAATCGCATTCGGAATAATTCCCCACACGTCCTCGGGTCGGAAAATGTGTCCGACACGTCCTCGGACGATTTACCGTACAAATGTGAAAAGTGAAGTCTGACCGCGGAATCACGATCCATCCCGTGCGTCCGATGTTACAACCGTATGGAAAAAACACCGTCCGCACCGAACTCCAATAGCAACCATGGAGACATGTGCCCGCATACGCGCCCAACACCACCCCCAGCCCCCGTACGTTCGAGTCGTACCCCCGTGTATGTACACCCCCACCCATGTATGTACACCCGTGTACATGTCGTACCCCCCCGTATTTACACCCGTGTACATTCGTGTCATCCCCCCGGGTATGGACAGCCATGTACGTGTCGCACCCCCCGTGTATGTACACCCGTGTACGTGTTGTACCCCCCGTGTATGTACACCCGTGTACGTGTCGTACCCCTCCCTGTATGTACACCCGTGTACGTGTCGTACCTCCCCGTGTACGTTCGTGTCGTACCCCCCCCGTATTTACACCCGTGTACGTTCGTGTCGTCCCCCCGGGTATGGACAGCCGTGTACGTGTCGTACCCCCCGTTTATGTACACCCGTGTACGTGTCGTACCCCCGTGTATGTACACCCGTGTACGTGTCGTACCCCCGTGTATGTACACCCGTGTACGTGTCGTACCCCCCCTGTATGTACACCCGTGTACGTGTCGTACCCCCGTGTACGTTTGTGTCATACCCCCCCCGTATTTACACCCGTGTAAGTTCGTGTCGTACCCCCCCGTGCACGTACACCCGTGTACGTGTCATACCCCCTTGTATGTACACCCGTGTACGTGTCGTACCCCCCCTGTATGTACACCCGTGTACGTGTCGTACCCCCGTGTATGTACACCCGTGTACGTGTCGTACCCCCGTGTATGTACACCCGTGTACGTGTCATACCCCCCGTGTATGTACACCCGTGTACGTGTCGTACCCCCGTGTATGTACACCCGTGTACGTGTCGAACCCCCCCCTGTATGTACACCCGTGTACATGTCCTACACCCGTGTACGTGTCGTACCCCCCGTGTATGTACACCCGTGTACGTGTCGTACCCCCGTGTATGTACACCCATGTACGTGTCGTACCCCCGTGTATGTACACCCGTGTACGTGTCGTACCCCCCGTGTATGTACACCCGTGTACGTGTCCTACCCCCCCCTCTACATTCGTGTCGTACCCCCGTGTATCTACACCCGTGTACGTTAGAGTCGTACCCCCACCCGCCTATGCATGGAGCGTACCCCCACCACAACATTCTAAGTACGGAGCGTACCCCAGGCCCCAACATCACAACCGCATGTACGAGTCGTACCAAGCCACACACAAGGACAGCACTGTACAACAAAATGGCCCATGTACACACCGTACACACGCAAAAAACGCACGCACACAACCAGGACAAACCAAAACGACACAAGAATACACCATTCGAATGGCACAAAGCCACAAAACATGTCCAACAACCACTAAAACAACACATTCACTGACCTGCAACTGCTAAAAACAAACAGAGGCCCATAACATAACCACTCCTTATAACACACCCACCCAAAGTTCAAACACAGCCACACCCACCAATGGACCAATAAAAAAGGCCCACACACACAAACCATGAGCCTTTGCAACAGACTCACTGCTGCCAGACCCCACAGATTACCTACAGCACCATACTAGAAGCTTTACCACACCTTACACTTGCACACCTTCACACACACACCTTCACAAACACCCCCTCATCACATTCACACACACACCTGCACAACCACACCCACACACCCACAACCATCCACACACCCCCCCCCACCATCCACACCCACACCCCTCACCATGCCCACTAACAAGAATCCAAAGTTCACTAGCCGAGAGTTGGAGGTCCTTGTCGATGAAATCCTCAGAGTCGAGCCACACCTCTTTGGAACATTGGTCAGACAGACCAGCACTTCAGCAAAAACAGCCATGTGGCAGACAATCGTCGATGCTGTGAATGCTGTTGCGGACACCAGAAGGAACAAGCAGGAATGCCAAGCCCGGTGGTACGATCTGCGGAGGAGGGTCCGAGCCAAGATGACGGATGAACACAACCAGGCCAACGTCACTGGAGGAGGGCCGTCCCGCAGACCCGTACACTACCATCCCTGGGAGGAGAGGGTGATGGCCATACTGCCGGTGGAGGCAGTGGACAGATTAGGAGGACTCCGAGACCCGGGTGAGTACACAAACAACGCACCTCAGATGGGGGGAACGTCATCCACAACCAAACTCACAAACAGGCACGCAACCACCCCAAGCTATCGCATGACTCAACCACACTCCATGAACACGCACATGCCACTGGCGCCACCATGCCCCATGCACCCAGCTGGACAATGTCAAGTCACAGGCCACAGAAGACACCAACACATGACACGGTAAGCCGGATGGCGGGAGGGTGGGCCCCAAAAATCACATAGTGCAACTCAGAAGCAGACAACAATGCCCCCTGCCCATATGGCCTAGGTCACAGCCAGACAAACAGTGTGTCCCAACACAGGAATGACTTGCCAGCAAATGGCGGACGCCTTGCATCAACACATGGGGGTGACGGCACGTTCTTGCACATGACAGCAGCTAATGAACAGCCAACACTGAGAAAGAGTGGCAGCGCACACCACCACAGCAGCAGTGCAGACACAGACACAACACCCAATGGGTGCCTGGAGATCAGAAACAAACTCACATCAACAATCCAAGGCCCATTCAAAGATCTGCTACCAGTGTGTGCACAGTAAGCTGGGCTGAGGTGACAGAGGGTGACACACAGAGGGAGGGAGAGGGGGACAGAGAGAGAGGGAGACAGAGGGAGACGGACAGAGGGAGGAGGCCGACACACAGAGGGAGGGAGAGGGAGACAGAGAGGGAGGGAGACACAGGAAGACGGACAGAGGGAGGAGGCTGACACACAGAGGGAGGGAGAGGGGGACAGAGAGGGAGGGAGACACAGGAAGACGGACAGAGGGAGGAGGCCGACACACAGAGGGAGGGAGAGGGGGACAGAGAGGGATGGAGACACAGGGAGACGGACAGAGGGAGGAGGCCGACACACAGAGGGAGGGAGAGGGGGACAGAGAGGGAGGGAGACACAGGGAGAGCAAATCAGCCTTGTGGTGTGTGGGAATGTCTGCTCATCAGCAGGTGGACTGCGTGCATGTAGACAAGGGTGGCCAGTGCCAGCACCCCCCCTCTCCTCCATGGCAAAACACAGGGCCATGTCACAACCTGTGCACGAGCACAACGACAGCTACCTGCATCATATAAGTGTGTGGAACAACTTCATGTGCCCACGTACAGTGCTACACGGAAGGCGCCAATGCACGGCTCGCCACACCCACCCACTCCACTGCTGACTGCAGTCACACTTGACGCAGCAAGTAAGACTGTGCCACACATAGGTAAAGTTGCCAAAGCTGTGCCCAAGGGACATACCCATGCACAAGTGCACTGTGAGTGGAATGCAAGACATATCCAAATTCCCAGAGGAAATGTTCCAACTTTGAAACTAATGAAACATGGATGTTGCATGGAACAAAATTAACATTGTCTCTCTCACACACAGGTCAACGTCGTGGATCACCCCCCAACACTGGGGGGGAATACTCACAGGACCCAGGATGAAGGAGCCACCGGCAGCGACGACTCTCACCACTCTGTGGACCAACCCGACCCCGACCAACCTGGCCCCTCTGGTGTCCAACGACCTGCAGCACCTGCGTCAGGTACAACGGGGCCAACCACCACCCCCACTCCTGCCACATCCCAGGAGACACCCAGGATCCCTGCCCCACCACCACAAAGCAGCCAGGCTGGCCAGGAGGGACACAGTGTCCCGGGCACCCAGGAGGAGGCAGGCGACAACGCCAATGCCACCCCTCAGGGGTCCCGGAGACCCGATGTGCCCACAAGGGCACGCCAGGTGCAAGTGGGCAGGGGTGGTGGGAGTGGAGGACGGCGGAGGCGCCAGCCTGACCAGTTGGCTGGGGAACCGGTATATTCCCATGTCCGAAACATCCTGGACACATACCGGCAGGACACCACGGGCATGGCCCAGGTTGTGTCCATCCTCGAGGGGATCAAGACCCAGCAGGCCCAGCAACATGCGGAGAAACATGCCTGTCTACTGCAACACCAACGGAGGATGGAGGACAGACAGGCTGAGCTCGTGAACGTGTTCACGGGAATTCACAGTACACTCAGTCGGATGGCCGACAACATGGGCAACCCTCCCTGTGCCAGAAGGCGTAGAACATCACCACCCACAGGGAGGGATCAGGAGGGGGAGGAGGAAACATCCGATGGAGCATCCCAAACATCGTCACGGCCTGCTTCTGAGGGTCCCCGCAGGAGGGCGGGTCGTCCACGTAAAAGACCGTGAGGGTCGGCGCTACAGCACTATCTCCCAGGACACCTGGCCTGGAACCTGGCCCACTGGAGCAACAGCAGCACAGTATCAAAAGACATTCTCTGCCATATGGCCTTGCTGGTCACTGTCTGACCAATGTTGACAAAGACTGTGGCATGGACTCTGAGGATTTCTAATGGCAAGGACACCAACTCCCCTAGTGAACCTTGGATTCCACACACCCGGAAAGCCCCTCATGTCCAACCCCCCCCCCCCCCACTAAAATAAAAAGTCACACCATGAAACCATGAAGAGAAGATGCCTGCTGGTTGCATTATTACCTTACATGTGTCTTGTAAAGTCTAAACATGCCTGAGTTCTCATTTGACTTCAACCATCCACACCCTGGGGCCTGAGTCTGGCACAGGACACACGGGTCACAGTGTATTAGGCAAGACAGACATGGAGCACCATACACACCCGTGATGGGCCCAACCAGCTGAGGGGGTGGCCGCACAACCATGCCGACAGACATATTGAGTACAGCAACAGTCATGCGCAGAGGTCAGGGATCATGTCGAGTGTCCTGGGGGGCACCCAGGTATGTGTAGACAGGTGGCAGAACCATGTCCTGCAAGCTTGAGTCAGGTGGATGCAGAGAATGGTGGCCTGGCCAACGTTGGATGCATGGGGATGGCACATGTCACAATACCCACACAGTCATGGACATCATGCACAATACACAGTCTAATCCCACACAAACAGCTTGCATCTTGCTACTCGACACATAGACACATAGCCACTATCACGGAAAACCATGCCAGACATGCCGGAAGCACCGTGGCAACACACCAGCATTGACTGAGAAGAGGCACCTTGGAGGCATAGGGACACCTTTATTAGTCATGTATTCGGGATTGCAGAGGCAACTAGGAGTACACATGAACGGGTCATGTGGAGTAACATGTGGGTCCAACACTGGAACCCCCCTTCTGCAGCACAAATGCGTGATAGCCATGGAACTGGCACACAAGTGTCGGCTAACAGCTAAACACCCCCTGCTGCTCACGGAGAGACTGCCATACACCATTGATCCACTGATGTGGAAGTCCCACAGCATGCCAAGCCAAGGCAAACCGTATGTGTCCGAGGGCAGTGTAACACACAATGATGCCATCATCACATTCCACAATCCCATCACTGATGACTGTCAACAATTCAGACCATCTATTCAGGTGTACCCAGCTGCATGTAATGTGTACCATGGTGATGCAACATGTCTGCAGAGGAACCAAACATCGACAGGGGCAGTGTGCATACATCTTGAACAACTGCCACACCCAATACACCCCTGCATCCCTTACCCTAAGGAGACTTCCAAACTTGTCCGTGCGTGTAACGCTGAGTCAGCACACGATGACGTGTCCATGAGGAATAGCAGTGCCACAACAATGCAACCAGCAGACGGCATGCGCAAGTACCTGGGGATGAGAGACACACAAGAAGTCAGCCACAAAAAGCACAGCCACTTGCATGTGCATGTACTCGACACATGTAAGGATGACAACATGCCAGGTCACAATTATGATTGGGGAAATACACATCACTGCCACCATCACTCCAGTGACACATCCACACACACCTCTGACTCATGTGACATACATGCAGATGGACACACACATGGCAACACATGCCACACGGGGACCAATGCGTGCACACACAGACATTGGTACTCACCACTAAGCAAAGAAGTCGCGTATGAGCCGACTCCGGATGTCCTCTTGCGGCTCCACATCCTCCACATCACTAGCCCCATTGCCAAGACCTTCGTCCTCCACGGGTGGATTGTCCTGATCATCTTGATCCAGGATGAGTGGCACAGCTTTCTCAACGGCCATGTTGTGCAGCATGCAGCAGACCATGAAGATTTTGCAGACCTTCGCCGGGGCATATGGGAGCGCGCCGCCGATCTTGTGGAGGCATCGGAATCGACTCTTCAGGATGCCAAACGTCCTCTCTATCACTCGCCTTGTCCGGCCATGGGCGGTGTTGTAGCGGAGCTGGGCCGGCGTGATGGGGTTGCGGAGAGGTGTGATCAGCGATGGCATGTTGGGATAGCCAGCGTCCCCTACATGGAAAGCACATGGACATCAGTAGGACAGGAGAAGCGGTCGTGCTGGAAGTCTACGCAAAATACAGGACAGACAGACTGCACCCACCAACAACACATGCTTGTTCGTTGCGCAGCTGCGTCATCATTTCAGGCATCCTGCTACGCCTCATGATGTAGGCATCGTTTGCTGATCCTGGAAAACGAGCACAGACATGTGAAATCACCATGTTGGACAGACACACCACAAGGGCATTGATGGAGTGGTAGTGCTTGCGATTCCTGTACGCTACCTCCTCTGCCTGTGGTGGTACCAAAGCCACATGTGTCCCATCTATGGACCCAATGACATGGGGCATCCCTCCCAGGGCATAGAATCCACGCTTGACCCCAGTCAACATTTCAGGGGTTGGGAAATGGATGAAGTCATCCAGGTGAATCAACATGGCCTCTAAGAAATCATGCAGCACACGGCAGAACATGCTCTGGGACATGCCACCAACATGAGCTATGGTATTTTGAAAGGTACCCGTGGCAAGAAAATGTAGGGCTGCCATTACCTTCAGCTTGGGTGTCAGTGCTGTAGGATACCTGTGCAGCGGTTGCAGGTGTGGTGCCAGTCTCGCCGTCAACTCCAAAATCAACCGTTGGGGGAAGCGGTAGCAGCGTATACAGTCATTCTCCCGCATGTCAGCCAAGTCCGGAATTGGTCGTGGGAGAGGCGGCGCTCTGCAGTAATTTGGAAGTGACAAGGAAGAGTGAGTGCACCACAACAACAATTTATTTGTACTGAGCACATGTTAATCTGTCAATACACATATGCTACATACGGAGTCAGGTATGTGCCACATGCCCTGGATACGTATGGCTGCCAGGTGACACTCCTACCAAGACCCAGCTACACACAGAGATTGTGAACCTCCACATGCCATGGCATGGGATTAGCTGTGTCCCAGTGTAAGTGAACAGCCAGACGCAAGACAGGAGTGACATACATCCACACATCAGCAGAAGTAGGATGTCGATTGCAGAGACTGCGAGCGGTACACTAGAGCCACATGTCACATGACATTACACTAGGACAGCCCACACACCTTGCCATGAAGGTGTACATGTGATGACTCACCACACATTCATAGAGAGGATGCAGACATGTCCTTGTTACGCTACTCTGTGTCCCATGCATACATACGCACCTCACATCCGATACCACATGTGGCATGGTGTGCGGAACAGTGTGCCATGTCCATCTACACACAGACACATGTTGGTTGCTGCAACAGCTGCAGCTTTTGAGGGAGCTCCAACATCAAGCTAATGGAAATCCCCCACACATACATGACATAGTCACATCGTGCACCGTGGGTAGTGACATGTCAGGTGTGGTAACCCCTGTACCGGGCCTCAGGGGACACTTCCGTGTGTTGTTGTCCGTGCCATGCCAGTGACGCTCATCCCAAGTGTGCAGTACGACATGCACACATGTCAAAGGAGTCAAGGGCATGCCTGGCACACATTGCACCGTCACACATTACATGTGTACACATCTCATCATACATCTGGTGCCTTCTCGACTCTGGAGTAATGTGCCACATCACAGCCTTTCACACCTGTGCCCCACACATGTAGTACTGCCCAGACAATGCCTTGATGTCCATCCATGGACAAGTATGTCAGCTCTATTCCTTCCTGTGTGCTGCCTGTCACCACTGTGATGTGTGAAAACCACCGTACTTTCGCAAAGAGGGCCTGTGTACGTTCCCGTATCACTATGGGAGTGCTGCCGTATGTGTACCCATAGTGATGGTGAGCGTACAGGCGTGTGTACGGTCCGTACCACTATGAGTACGCATACGCAAGAACACCCATAGTGGTACGGACCGTACATGCGTGCGTACGTTCACTATCACTATGGGTGTCCTCGCGTATGCGTACTCGTAGTGGTACGGCCTGTACACACGCCTGTACGTTCACTATCACTATGGGTGTCCTCGCGTATGCGTACTCGTAGTGGTACGGCCCGTACACACGCCTGTACGTTCACTATCACTATGGGTGTTCTCGTGTATGTATGCGTACTCGTAGTGATAGTGAGCGTACAGGCGTGTGTACGGGCCGTACCACTACGAGTACGCATACGCGAGGACACCCATAGTGATAGTGAACTTACAGGCGTGTGTACGGGCCGTACCACTACGAGTACGCATACGCGAGGACACCCATAGTGATAGTGAACGTACAGGCGTGTGTACGAGCCGTACCACTACGAGTACGCATACGCGAGGACACCCATAGTGATAGTGAACGTACAGGCGTGCGTACGGGCTGTACCACTACGAGTACGCATACGCGAGGACACCCATAGTGATAGTGAACGTACAGGCGTGTGTACGGGCCGTACCACTATGAGTACGCATACGCGAGGACACCCATAGTGATAGTGAACGTACAGGCGTGTGTACGGGCCGTACCACTATGAGTACGCATACGCGAGGACACCCATAGTGATAGTGAACGTACAGGCATGTGTACGGGCCATACCACTACGAGTACGCATACGCGAGGACACCCATAGTGATAAGGAACGTACAGGCGTGTGTACGGGCCATACCACTACGAGTACGCATACGCGAGGACACCCATAGTGATAGTGCACGTACGCACGCGTGTACGGTCCGTACCACTATGGGTGTTCTTGCGTATGCGTACTCATAGTGGTACGGCCCGTACACACGCCTGTACGGGCCGTTGCTATGCATTTGGGGTGCCCTAGGGCCCCGGAACGCACCGTACCTGTGTGTGAAGCTCAAAATTACATAGGGGACACATGAGGGACAAGTATTAAGGCCTACATGCATGCTAGTTGTCATGGAGACCAAGTTTAAAGTTTGATTTTGTTCTGGAAGGTGCACAGCAGAAGTCAGTTGGAATGAATCTACTTTTTTGCAATGCGTTTGTGGGGTTGACATCATGCTGAAGAAAAAAACACAATAAGAACCCACTGACTGTGCTAGGTTTGAAGGGATTGGAGGAAACATAGGATGCAAATGTGAGTGACCAATAACTCTGTACTCCTGTGCATGAAACAGGCCAGCAAGGCAGATATAAGGCAGCCAGGTCCCATGAGGGAGCACTTGCCTGCACATCTCTGGATTCCACGACCCAGCTGCTGCTACTGATTCCCTGGAACCATGTCAAGGTCTGTGGAGAGGTCACAGCCCTTCACCCTGGAGGAGAACATGGCTTTGCTGGATGGGATCCTCTCACAGTACCCCATGCTGTATGGGCGATCAGGGTATCAGGTGAGTGCAGAGTCCACTAGCACAGACTGTGTCCCTTTTTTGTGACTGTGACTTCTGGCATTGTGTCCAGGTGTCTCACACATGCTATGTACTGTAGGGGGGGTCCCAGGGGGGGAATGCCTGATGTCTCCTAGCCAGAGCATGCAGTGGTGCATGTCTGCCGTCCTCACTTGCATTATGTTTACTGTGAGAATCACTGCATGGTGCATGCCACATTCTGCCTGTCTTATCCTCATGTGATTATATGGTCAGCCCAGTGTGACAGGTGACTGTACCCACAGATGTGTGTTAGTTCTGTGTACCTGTGCTGAGAGTGTCCACATGATGTGTTCGTACCATGGACATCGGTGTGTGTGTAAGTCCCCTGTCATGTGGGTGGGTGCATATGTGGAGTGTAGCACCCCAGCTGCATGAGGGATGGATATACCCTGGCCATGTGATGTGAGCAGGGAGCAGTGCTGTGTGTCTGACGTGCAGAGCCAGCCCCACACCTGTGAGCCCCCCCCAGTCTAGTGGCACATGTGCAGAGTGAGGTTTGTCGCTGCATTTGGCAATGGCAGGTGAATGTCCTGTGCCTGTGTGTGTCTGTGTACTCTGCTGCGGTAGCGTCAGTGGCCTCTGGCATGTGACTGCTTAGAGGTGCTGCACATTATCCTGGTGTAGCTTGTGATGCACAGTGTGAGCCTGGATCATTGATTGTGTAGTTGCCCTCATTCCACCTGTGTCCTTTCAATGGCACGTACTGCTTTTGCCCTTCCCCAGAGGATCATGTCCCTATGACAAAGGTGCAATGCGTTGGATGCATACTATGCCTTGTTGTAAACAGCAAATGTGTTCGAATATGTGTCTCTGTGACATGGGCCAGGTGTATTGATGTAGTGTCACTTGTTCATCCTCACAGGTAGGCGCCTCTGCCAAGGAGCAGATATGGCTGACCGCCGTCAGCGCCGTGAGGAGTGCAGATGGTCGGAAGCGGTGCCTGTCCCAGGTGAGGAAACGCTGGCAGGATATCCGGTGCTGGACGCGGAGGATCACACGGGTCCTGCTGGGGGACTCACCTGAGAGCCATAAGAACCGCGGGCGCCGCCGACTGAGCCACATCCACAAGCGTGTGCTGCCGGTGGTCTTTCCAGACTTGGAGAGGCGCTTACAGGAGATGCAGCAGCAGGAAGGGGGTAGGTACATGTGTGCTTGTTGTGTTTCACCAGCATTTGTAAGTGCACAGTTGCATGGATACACTGCCAGGGTTTAAAGGTGCTGTGCAGATCCAGTTACCCACTGTATATTTGTGCTCTCCTGCCTCCCTTCCCCTCCTTGCAATGTGTTCCCTGGTCTGTGTGTAGTCACTCCTTCACAAGGTTATCTAGGCTGGCACTTTCTCCACGTGAACTATGCCTGTAGCATCATGTGTGGGGGTGGTGTGTAACAGGTTTTGGGACCTTGCCTGTGCCCTGTCCAGTTCAGTACATGTGGGTTCCATGTCAGTTGGCACTGATGCAGAGTCCAGACATGGGAGTTAGTCTCACAAGTGTCATGCCTTACAGTGCGCATGTCCTATGTTGTGGCCTGTGACATGATGTGCATGAGTGTGCGATACGCATAGTGCAGGGATGGTGGCGTGTGTTGAAGTCATTCCCATTCAGGACCATGGAGCTGTGTTGCCACTACTGTCCCCTGGGTCATATTTTCCTAGGTGTCATGTGTGTCATCACAAAACGTGGACACTCTCAGTGTCTACAGCATAGGTTGTGCTCTGTGCCATTGTCCCCTGGCACCATGTATATTGACGTGAAATGTAGTACAAGTGTCCACTGTACAGCCTGACCTGATTTTCCTTGTTCATAGTCACAGTGGCCAGTGCCTGTGTGTCTTGTTACAATCATCTGATGCTGGCCATTTGTATATGATTATTTGGACAGGCGCACCTCGGGTATTTGGCGTCCAATCTTGCATTTATGCATCCCCTGTGTATTTCACCCAGACTAAGAGATGTAAGTGCCACCTGTGTCTCAACAAATTGTCTCATGTAGGGGGTGGTTGGTGCGGGGCAAGCCTACATGTCAAAACCTGAAATCTCCTTGCTAGTTCTGGCCAGTGTGTGATGTTTGTCTGGACATACACTCAAGGTGCAGTGAGCCAGTCATGTTGGGCATGTTTTCAGTATTACCTATGCAGCATGTGCCTCAAGCTCATGGATTTGGTCCCTCCTCATCCCTATTGTCGGCAACGCTGTGTGGTGCAGATGCAGTGCTGGATTGTCCCCAGGGCCTGGCTCCTATGTCAAACTCCATTTCATGTCATTTGCTATTGTGTCATGCTCTCCATGGATTTTCATTGGCATGGTGGGTCAACCAACTGTGTGTTGCATGCCCTTCTTCTGTACCTTGTTTTGTAGATGTTACTGATCTTTCTTTGCAGGCTATGCACTGTAACCTATGTAGTTTGGACTCATGTGACATATGTATACAGGTGTGTGATTAATTGCTGTCTCTTCACCTTGCCCACAGCATCGTCGGGGGACACGGAGGGAGACATGAGCACAGACGGAGCGGAGGGACCGAGCACCAGTGCCAGCGTTGACATCGTGGCTGGCACATTGAGTGGTACAGAGGCGGAGGAGAGTGAGGCTGAGGACCTGTCCACTGGCACCACCGAATATGAAGCAGACGGGTCCGAGGATGATCTCTCCGAGTGGGCGGAGGCTGCACCACCAGCTGACAGCGGCACAACATCGCACCCCGCCCCCTCCATTGCCATCAGCCGCCTCCCACTTGCTTGTGTCCCTTCCCAACGTGCCCGGTCACCACATGTCTCCTTCCTGCCAGGCACCGCACCCCCTGCCCCTGTCTCCACTGCTGCCGCCAATGCCAAGTCTGTGGACATCCAGCGGCAGTTGCAGATTGGTCAGGCTGCGATCCTTAATGTCCTCCATGGCCACAGCCAGGTCCTCAACAACATGGAGGCATACTTGGAGGGCATTCACTCATCGCAGGCTGACCAACGCAGCTTGCTGAGGTCGATAGACTCGACACTGACTGCAGCAGTGGGTCTCCTGCAGCGCTACGTCCAACCCCCTACCCCTGACCCATCCACACCTCCCACTCCCATGCCTGTACCACGTACACCCAGACGTCAGCAGGCACCCATCACGACGGACACAGGCACCACACCAGCAGGGAAGGTCACCCGCACACCTCCTGGCACGCACACACAGGGTGAAGTAGGCACACCCACTGGGTCGGGGGGCAAACGTAAGACACGCAGCCAGAGTGGGAGTCCGCATTCCACCAAATCCACTCCCTCCAAATCCCCTCCGCTCAGCTCTCCTGGCCACATATCACACAAAGACTCCTTCATAGCCGCTCTGTCCCTGAGCCCCACAGTGACACCACCCCGCAAGCAGTCAAGGGAGTCCCCGGTCAGGGTGGTTGATTCCCCCCCCTGTCTACACCCACCCCCAGTGGCGCTGCGACCCATCCCTCTGACCCCCCCCCTCCTTGGGGCCTGTGGTTCCTTCGGGTGCAGGGGATTCCCTGGAGGACCTTGCTAAGGTGTGCAGCAAGATCCTGGCCTCCGCCTTTGGCCCTGCCCCACCCCCTGTGGTGGAGTCCTCCATCCCTGCACCCACGACACCTACCCTTCGCCCTCCTGTCCCTGCGGTGCATGGTTCTTCCCCCCCACATGATGCCCTCACCCCTGTGGAAGACGACGGAATCTAACTGTGCAGGCAAGCTAGAGGACACGCATCCCACTGTGTCCCCCATCCAGCTGTGACTTCTGGACTGCCCTATGGGCTTTGTAAATATTGAACTTCCTACAAACAAGATTTTTTGGTTCATGCTGAATAAAGCAATTTATTTTTTTCCCCTTGGAACACTACTGCTTTGCTGGTATTGCTGTTGGTGGGGCTGCTACATGGTTTTGGGTGGTGTTCATGTGTTGGGTGTGTGGGAAATTTTGTAGTGTGCTGGTCATAGGGGGGACCCTGGGATCTGTGTGCCATCACACGGTGTTAGCTAGGTTTCTCTGTTCATGTAAGCAGTTGCTGCATGGTGAAATTGTCCAAAGGTGTATTCCTTCCTCTGTGTACCCTGACATCTTCCCTGCAGGGTGTTCCCAATATTTAGCGCTGAGCTGTGTGTACATTAGCTGGGTGTGTGACGGACTCCTTCTACTTTGCACATGCATGCTGAGCAATGTCTCCACCTGCATCATTCGTGGCATCCTTGGTAGTCATTGTTAAGGGTGGGCGTAGTTCGCGAAGTAGCACTTCGCGAAGCTACGCAAAGTGAAGTTCGCACTACGCGAGCTACGCGTAGCACTTCGCGAACTGCGAAGTAACATGTTCGCACTGTGCAAGATGTTGTTTTCAATGATTGCACAGTGCGGACAAGCAACCGGCACTGTGCAATCATTGAAAATGGCATCTTGCACAGTGCGAGCTGTAGTTTTCTGCTGCTCGAGTAGATTTTTACTCGAGCTGCAGCTTTCTCAACGCGAACTGGTAGTTTCTCATCGCGAGCGGTCGCGAGCATACGCGACCCCTCGCAATGAGAAACCTGACCTTCTTGCGTTGGGAATCTCGCCGGGAGGTTTATTTTCCATGCTCGCGATCGCGAACAAGGAAAAAGTCTCGCCAGGATGTCATTTTGCTTGCTCGCGGTCGCCAACTTGACGTTGAGGACCGCGAGCAAGCAAAAAATGACCGCAGCACTACGCAACACTACGCTACGCGTGTTCGCACTGTGCTACGTGCAGTTCGCGTAGCGCGAAGTAGCGCGAACTTCGCAAACTACGCGAGCGTAGCGTAGTGCTTCGCCCAGGCCTAGTCATTGTACTTGTGTATGTGGACTATTGACATGACTTCATGTGGACATGTTTTCTTTTCTGCGCTATGCATGCGTATCCTCCCAGACTCGCACACATGTGGTACATGTACTGCAGGGTCTTTGTGCACCTGTCTGAAATTTGTGGGCACGGTATCTGTGGCTACTCCACCCTTTGCGTTCCATGGGCACTGCTGGGAGTGTTAGGCACACACCCCTCCTGTCTCTGGGCACTGCTGGGAGTGTTAGGCACCCACCCCTCCTGTCTCTGGGCACTGCTGGGAGGACTCTGCACCCACCCCTCTTGTGTCTGGGCACTGCTGGGAGGACTCTGCACCCACCGCTCCTATGTCTGGGCACTGCTGGGAGGACTCTGCACCCACCCCTCCTATGTCTGGGCACTGCTGGGAGTGATAGGCACCCACCCCTCCTGTGTCTGGGCACTGCTGGGAGGACTCTGCACACACCCCTCCTGTCTCTGGGCACTGCTGGGAGTGATAGGCACACACCCCTCCTGTCTCTGGGCACTGCTGTGAGTGTTAGGCACACACCCCTCCTGTGTCTGGGCACTGCTGGGAGGACTCAGCACACACTCCTCCTGTGTCTGGGCACTGCTGTGAGTGATAGGCACCCACCCCTCCTATGTCTGGGCACTGCTGGGATTGATAGGCACCCACCCCTCCTGTGTCTGGGCACTGCTGGGAGGGCTCTGCACCCACCCCTCCTATGTCTGGGCACTGCTGGGAGTGATAGGCACCCACCCCTCCTATGTCTGGGCACTGCTGGGAGTGATAGGCACCCACCCCTCCTGTGTCTGGGCACTGCTGGGAGGACTCTGCACACACCCCTCCTGTCTCTGGGCACTGCTGGGAGTGATAGGCACACACCCCTCCTGTCTCTGGGCACTGCTGTGAGTGTTAGGCACACACCCCTCCTGTGTCTGGGCACTGCTTGGAGGACTCTGCACCCACCCCTCCTATGTCTGGGCACTGCTGGGAGTGATAGGCACCCACCCCTCCTATGTCTGGGCACTGCTGGGAGTGATAGGCACCCACCCCTCCTGTGTCTGGGCACTGCTGGGAGGACTCTGCACACACCCCTCCTGTCTCTGGGCACTGCTGGGAGTGTTAGGCACACACCCCTCCTGTGTCTGGGCACTGCTGGGAGGACTCTGCACACACCCCTCCTATGTCTGGGCACTGCTGGGTGTGATAGGCACCCACCCCTCCTATGTCTGGGCACTGCTGGGAGTGATAGGCACCCACCGCTCCTGTGTCTGGGCACTGCTGGGAGGACTCTGCACACACCCCTCCTGTCTCTGGGCACTGCTGGGAGTGATAGGCACACACCCCTCCTGTCTCTGGGCACTGCTGTGAGTGTTAGGCACACACCCCTCCTGTGTCTGGGCACTGCTGGGAGGACTCTGCACACACCCCTCCTGTGTCTGGGCACTGCTGTGAGTGTTAGGCACACACCCCTCCTATGTCTGGGCACTGCTGGGAGTGATAGGCACCCACCCCTCCTATGTCTGGGCACTGCTGGGAGTGATAGGCACCCACCCCTCCTGTGTCTGGGCACTGCTGGGAGGACTCTGCACACACCCCTCCTGTCTCTGGGCACTGCTGGGAGTGATAGGCACACACCCCTCCTGTCTCTGGGCACTGCTGGGAGGACTCTGCACCCACCCCTCCTGCATCTGGGCACTGCTGGGAGGACTCTGCACCCACCGCTCCTATGTCTGGGCACTGCTGGGAGGACTCTGCACCCACCCCTCCTGTCTCTGGGCACTGCTGGGAGGACTCTGCACACACCCCTCCTGTCTCTGGGCACTGCTGGGAGTGTTAGGCACACACCCCTCCTGTCTCTGGGCACTGCTGGGAGTGTTAGGCACCCACCCCTCCTGTCTCTGGGCACTGCTGGGAGGACTCTGCACCCACCCCTCTTGTGTCTGGGCACTGCTGGGAGGACTCTGCACCCACCGCTCCTATGTCTGGGCACTGCTGGGAGGACTCTGCACCCACTCCTCCTATGTCTGGGCACTGCTGGGAGTGATAGGCACCCACCCCTCCTATGTCTGGGCACTGCTGGGAGTGATAGGCACCCACCCCTCCTGTGTCTGGGCACTGCTGGGAGGACTGTGCACACATCCCTCCTGTCTCTGGGCACTGCTGGGAGTGATAGGCACACACCCCTCCTGTCTCTGGGTACTGCTGGGAGGACTCTGCACCCACCCCTCCTGTCTCTGGGCACTGCTGGGAGGACTCTACACCCACCCCTCCTGTCTCTGGGCACTGCTGGGAGTGATAGGCACACACCCCTTCCTGTCTCTGGGCACTGCTGGGAGGACTCTGCACCCACCCCTACTGCATCTGAGCACTGCTGGGAGGACTCTGCACACACCCCTGCTGTGTCTGGGCACTGCTGGGAGGACTGTGCACACACCCCTCCTGTGTCTGGGCACTGCTGGGAGGACTCTGCACACACCCCTCCTGCATATGGGCACTGCTGTGAGTGTTAGGCACACACCCCTCCTGTGTCTGGGCACTGCTGGGAGGACTCTGCACCCACCCCTCCTGTGTCTGGGCACTGCTGGGAGGACTCTGCACACACCCCTCCTGTGTCTGGGCACTGCTGTGAGTGTTAGGCACACACCCCTCCTGTGTCTGGGCACTGCTGGGAGGACTCTGCACACACCCCTGCTGCGTCTGGGCACTGCTGTGAGTGTTAGGCACACACCCCTCCTGTGTCTGGGCACTGCTGGGAGTGATAGGCACCCACCCCTCCTATGTCTGGGCACTGCTGGGAGTGATAGGCACCCACCCCTCCTGTGTCTGGGCACTGCTGGGAGGACTCTGCACACACCCCTCCTGTGTCTGGGCACTGCTGGGAGGACTCTGCACCCACCCCTCCTGCATCTGGGCACTGCTGGGAGGACTCTGCACCCACCGCTCCTATGTCTGGGCACTGCTGGGAGGACTCTGCACCCACCCCTCGTATGTCTGGGCACTGCTGGGAGGACTCTGCACCCACCCCTCCTGTCTCTGGGCACTGCTGGGAGGACTCTGCACACATCCCTCCTGTCTCTGGGCACTGCTGGGAGTGATAGGCACACACCCCTCCTGTCTCTGGGCACTGCTGGGAGGACTCTGCACCCACCCCTCCTGTCTCTGGGCACTGCTGGGAGGACTCTACACCCACCCCTCCTGTCTCTGGGCACTGCTGGGAGTGATAGGCACACACCCCTCCTGTCTCTGGGCACTGCTGGGAGGACTCTGCACCCACCCCTACTGCATCTGGGCACTGCTGGGAGGACTCTGCACACACCCCTCCTGTGTCTGGGCACTGCTGGGAGGACTCTGCACACACCCCTCCTGTGTCTGGGCACTGCTGGGAGGACTCTGCACACACCCCTCCTGTCTCTGGGCACTGCTGGGAGTGTTAGGCACACACCCCTCCTGTCTCTGGGCACTGCTGGGAGTGTTAGACACCCACCCCTCCTGTCTCTGGGCACTGCTGGGAGGACTCTGCACCCACCTCTCTTGTGTCTGGGCACTGCTGGGAGGACTCTGCACCCACCGCTCCTATGTCTGGGCACTGCTGGGAGGACTCTGCACCCACCCCTCCTATGTCTGGGCACTGCGGGGAGTGATAGGCACCCACCCCTCCTATGTCTGGGCACTGCTGAGAGTGATAGGCACCCACCCCTCCTGTGTCTGGGCACTGCTGGGAGGACTCTGCACACACCCCTCCTGTCTCTGGGCACTGCTGGGAGTGATAGGCACACACCCCTCCTGTCTCTGGGCACTGCTGGGAGGACTCTGCACCCACCCCTCATGTCTCTGGGCACTGCTGGGAGGACTCTACACCCACCCCTCCTGTCTCTGGGCACTGCTGTGAGTGTTAGGCACACACCCCTCCTGTGTCTGGGCACTGCTGGGAGGACTCTGCACACACCCCTCCTGTGTCTGGGCACTGCTGTGAGTGTTAGGCACACACCCCTCCTATGTCTGGGCACTGCTGGGAGTGATAGGCACCCACCCCTCCTATGTCTGGGCACTGCTGGGAGTGATAGGCACCCACCCCTCCTGTGTCTGGGCACTGCTGGGAGGACTCTGCACACACCCCTCCTGTCTCTGGGCACTGCTGGGAGTGATAGGCACACACCCCTCCTGTCTCTGGGCACTGCTGGGAGGACTCTGCACCCACCCCTCCTGCATCTGGGCACTGCTGGGAGGACTCTGCAACCACCGCTCCTATGTCTGGGCACTGCTGGGAGGACTCTGCACCCACCCCTCGTATGTCTGGGCACTGCTGGGAGGACTCTGCACCCACCCCTCCTGTCTCTGGGCACTGCTGGGAGGACTCTGCACACACCCCTCCTGTCTCTGGGCACTGCTGGGAGTGTTAGGCACACACCCCTCCTGTCTCTGGGCACTGCTGGGAGTGTTAGGCACCCACCCCTCCTGTCTCTGGGCACTGCTGGGAGGACTCTGCACCCACCCCTCTTGTGTCTGGGCACTGCTGGGAGGACTCTGCACCCACCGCTCCTATGTCTGGGCACTGCTGGGAGGACTCTGCACCCACCCCTCCTATGTCTGGGCACTGCTGGGAGTGATAGGCACCCACCCCTCCTATGTCTGGGCACTGCTGGGAGTGATAGGCACCCACCCCTCCTGTGTCTGGGCACTGCTGGGAGGACTCTGCACCCACCCCTCCTGCATCTGGGCACTGCTGGGAGGACTCTGCACCCACCGCTCCTATGTCTGGGCACTGCTGGGAGGACTCTGCACCCACCCCTCGTATGTCTGGGCACTGCTGGGAGGACTCTGCACCCACCCCTCCTGTCTCTGGGCACTGCTGGGAGGACTCTGCACACATCCCTCCTGTCTCTGGGCACTGCTGGGAGTGATAGGCACACACCCCTCCTGTCTCTGGGCACTGCTGGGAGGACTCTGCACCCACCCCTCCTGTCTCTGGGCACTGCTGGGAGGACTCTACACCCACCCCTCCTGTCTCTGGGCACTGCTGGGAGTGATAGGCACACACCCCTCCTGTCTCTGGGCACTGCTGGGAGGACTCTGCACCCACCCCTACTGCATCTGGGCACTGCTGGGAGGACTCTGCACACACCCCTCCTGTGTCTGGGCACTGCTGGGAGGACTCTGCACACACCCCTCCTGTGTCTGGGCACTGCTGGGAGGACTCTGCACACACCCCTCCTGCATCTGGGCACTGCTGTGAGTGTTAGGCACACACCCCTCCTGTGTCTGGGCACTGCTGGGAGGACTCTGCACCCACCCCTCTTGTGTCTGGGCACTGCTGGGAGGACTCTGCACACACCCCTCCTGTGTCTGGGCACTGCTGTGAGTGTTAGGCACACACCCCTCCTGTGTCTGGGCACTGCTGGGAGCACTCTGCACACACCCCTCCTGCATCTGGGCACTGCTGTGAGTGTTAGGCACACACCCCTCCTGTGTCTGGGCACTGCTGGGAGGACTCTGCACCCACCCCTCCTGTCTCTGGGCACTGCTGGGAGGACTCTGCACACACCCCTCCTGTCTCTGGGCACTGCTGGGAGTGTTAGGCACACACCCCTCCTGTCTCTGGGCACTGCTGGAAGTGTTAGGCACCCACCCCTCCTGTCTCTGGGCACTGCTGGGAGGACTCTGCACCCACCCCTCTTGTGTCTGGGCACTGCTGGGAGGACTCTGCACCCATTGCTCCTATGTCTGGGCACTGCTGGGAGGACTCTGCACCCACCCCTCCTGCATCTGGGCACTGCTGTGAGTGTCAGGCACACACCCCTCCTGTGTCTGGGCACTGCTGGGAGGACTCGGCACCCAACCCTCCTGTGTCTGGGCACTGCTGGGAGGACTCTGCACACACCCCTCTTGTGTCTGGGCACTGCTGTGAGTGTTAGGCACACACCCCTCCTGTGTCTGGGCACTGCTGGGAGGACTCTGCACATACCCCTCCTGCGTCTGGGCACTGCTGTGAGTGTTAGGCACACACCCCTCCTGTGTCTGGGCACTGCTGGGAGGACTCTGCACCCACCCCTCCTGTGTCTGGGCACTGCTGGGAGGACTCTGCACACACCCCTCATGTGTCTGGGCACTGCTGTGAGTGTTAGACACACACCCCTCCTGTGTCTGGGCACTGCTGGGAGGACTCTGCACCCACCCCTCCTGTCTCTGGGCACTGCTGGGAGTGATAGGCACACACCCCTCCTGTCTCTGGGCACTGCTGGGAGGACTCTGCACCCACCCCTCCTGCATCTGGGCACTGCTGGGAGGACTCTGCACCCACCGCTCCTATGTCTGGGCACTGCTGGGAGGACTCTGCACCCACCCCTCCTATGTCTGGGCACTGCTGGGAGGACTCTGCACCCACCCCTCCTGTCTCTGGGCACTGCTGGGAGGACTCTGCACACACCCCTCCTGACTCTGGGCACTGCTGGGAGTGTTAGGCACACACCCCTCCTGTCTCTGGGCACTGCTGGGAGTGTTAGGCACCCACCCCTCCTGTCTCTGGGCACTGCTGGGAGGACTCTGCACCCACCCCTCTTGTGTCTGGGCACTGCTGGGAGGACTCTGCACCCACCGCTCCTATGTCTGGGCACTGCTGGGCGGACACTGCACCCACCCCTCCTATGTCTGGGCACTGCTGGGAGTGATAGGCACCCACCCCTCCTATGTCTGGGCACTGCTGGGAGTGATAGGCACCCACCCCTCCTGTGTCTGGGCACTGCTGGGAGGACTCTGCACACACCCCTCCTGTCTCTGGGCACTGCTGGGAGTGATAGGCCCACACCCCTCCTGTCTCTGGGCACTGCTGGGAGGACTCTGCACCCACCCCTCCTGTCTCTGGGCACTGCTGGGAGGACTCTACACCCACCCCTCCTGTCTCTGGGCACTGCTGGGAGTGATAGGCACACACCCCTCCTGTCTCTGGGCACTGCTGGGAGGACTCTGCACCCACCCCTCCTGCATCTGGGCACTGCTGGGAGGACTCTGCACACACCCCTCCTGTGTCTGGGCACTGCTGGGAGGACTCTGCACACACCCCTCCTCTGTCTGGGCACTGCTGGGAGGACTCTGCACACACCCCTCCTGCGTCTGGGCACTGCTGTGAGTGTTAGGCACACACCCCTCCTTTGTCTGGGCACTGCTGGGAGGACTCTGCACCCACCCCTCCTGTGTCTGGGCACTGCTGGGAGGACTCTGCACACACCCCTCCTGTGTCTGGGCACTGCTGTGAGTGTTAGGCACACACCCCTCCTGTGTCTGGGCACTGCTGGGAGGATTCTGCACACACCCCTCCTGCGTCTGGGCACTGCTGTGAGTGTTAGGCACACACCCATCCTGTGTCTGGGCACTGCTGGGAGGACTCTGCACCCACCCCTCCTGTGTCTGGGCACTGCTGGGAGGACTCTGCACACACCCCTCCTGTGTCTGGGCACTGCTGTGAGTGTTAGGCACACACCCCTCCTGTGTCTGGGCACTGCTGGGAGGACTCTGCACACACCCCTCCTATGTCTGGGCACTGCTGGGAGTGATAGGCACCCACCCCTCCTGTGTCTGGGCACTGCTGGGAGGACACTGCACCCACCCCTCCTATGTCTGGGCACTGCTGGGAGTGATAGGCACCCACCCCTCCTATGTCTGGGCACTGCTGGGAGTGATAGGCACACACCCCTCCTGTCTCTGGGCACTGCTGGGAGGACTCTGCACCCACCCCTCCTGCATCTGGGCACTGCTGGGAGGACTCTGCACACACCCCTCCTGTGTCTGGGCACTGCTGGGAGGACTCTGCACACACCCCTCCTCTGTCTGGGCACTGCTGGGAGGACTCTGCACACACCCCTCCTGCGTCTGGGCACTGCTGTGAGTGTTAGGCACACACCCCTCCTGTGTCTGGGCACTGCTGGGAGGACTCTGCACCCACCCCTCCTGTGTCTGGGCACTGCTGGGAGGTCTCTGCACACACCCCTCCTGTGTCTGGGCACTGCTGTGAGTGTTAGGCACACACCCCTCCTGTGTCAGGGCACTGCTGGGAGGATTCTGCACACACCCCTCCTGCGTCTGGGCACTGCTGTGAGTGTTAGGCACACACCCATCCTATGTCTGGGCACTGCTGGGAGGACTCTGCACCCACCCCTCCTGTGTCTGGGCACTGCTGGGAGGACTCTGCACACACCCCTCCTGTGTCTGGGCACTGCTGTGAGTGTTAGGCACACACCCCTCCTGTGTCTGGGCACTGCTGGGAGGACTCTGCACACACCCCTCCTATTTAACAATATGTACGCTTAGAACATACACGTGTGTGGGTTCGCTCCATGGGGGTACGGGTCGTACTTACACTGTTGGGGTGGCAGTACGCTCCATACGTACGCGGGTGGGGTACGGGTCGTACTTACACTGTTGGGGTGGGAGTACGCTCCATACGTACGCGGGTGGGGTACAGGTCGTACTTACACTGTTGGGGTTGGGGTACGCTCCATGCATACAAGGTGAGGGTACGGGTCGTACTTACACTGTTGGGGTGGGGGAACGCTCCATACGTCCGCGGGTGAGGGTACGGGTCGTACTTACACTGTTGTGGTGGGAGTACGCTCCATACGTACGCGGGTGAGGGTACGGGTCGTACATACTCGGTTGGGGTGGGGGTACGTGTCGTACATACACGGTTGGGGTGGGGGTACGCTCCATGCATACGCTGGTGAGGGTATGGGTCGTATATACACGGTTGGGGTGGGGGTACGGGTCGTACATACATGGCTGGGGTGGGGGTACGCTCCATACGTACGCGGATGAGGGTACGGTCCGTACATACACGGTTGGGGTGGGGGTACGGTCCGTACATACGCGGGTGAGGGTACGGGTCGTACTTACACTGTTTGGGTGGGGGTACGGTCCGTACATACACGGTTGGGGTGGGGGTACGCTCCATACATACGCGGGTGAGGGTACGGGTCGTACTTACACTGTTGGGGTGGGGGTACAGTCCGTACATACACGGTTGGGGTGGGGGGTACGCTCCATGCATACGCGGGTGGGGGTACGGTCCGTACATATCCGTACCCACGCTGTGGAATGCTTGTGCGGGCCGTACCCAGGCCTTTGCCACGTGGGTACAGCCGTCCCGCCATTGTTGGGGTGACGTAGGTGTGGGCATGGTACGACTTGTACCCACGCTCTTAAGGCGTGGGTACGGGACGTACCTGTATTGTTGTGTTGCCGGTTCGCGTCGTCAGGCACTTCCGTTGTGGCGGACGCTGGCTTTGCTGGACACGCCCCCACCCCCTCGTAGTGACCAGGGCCTGGGGGTCAGGTATGTCCAGGGCATGTGTGCTGTGTGAGTTTGGTGGGGGTTTTGTGGCCTGCCCCTGGTCCTGCCCCCCCCTTTCCCCCCTCACTTTGTTGTTCTGACCTTCTGCGGCGTCTGCTTCTGAACCTGTAGAGGAGGTCGACTGCTATGAGGGCCGGGATGACACGTAGGTTCGGGTCCATGTCTGTCCGTCGCGTACAGGTACTCCTTGTTTGCGTCGTACTGATTTCCCGGCAGTTTTTGGCAGCCGGAAAATATTGTCCGTGCGGGATGACGTCGGTGCGAATTGTAATTCCTGGTTTGTGAATGGCTGGCTGCGTGCGTCCCGACGTCACGTCGGCGCTTTCCCGGATCGCATTAGTATGTTTATTTTCGTCGGTCGGGGTTTTGTACGATTCGTACGGATATTGAGTTTCCGTGCGAATCGTAATTCCATGTTTGTATATTGTTACGACCGGGTAAGCGTCGGACGGAGAATATGCTCCGTCCGACGGTTCGTACCCGGTTTTTACAGGTTCGTAATCGGCACCTGAATGTATTCTTTCAGGACAATCCTTGTCCCCCAAATAATTCCTCCATCTACCTTTTTGCCTCCAAGTTCAGAGGTTCCCCCAGAAGGGCACACCTTTGCGAAACTTTAAGGCATTTCCAAATTGGATCAACAAACAATCTTTGTTCCATATAACACACCCTGAGAGAAAAATGCCTTAAATGAGGTCAAATCTAATAATACCCTTATAATCAAACCAGCTGAAATGGGTGGTAGAATTTTACTTCAAGATGTGAGAGAGTGTAAAAATGAGATCAATAGACAAGCGTCCAATACTGACCACTACATGTAACTCACAGCAGACCCTATGAAAGAGCTACAGATTGCCATTTCTTCAACTCACAGGGGACCCTTTGAAAGACCAACAGCTTGCCAGTTCTTCTATCACTAAGAAAGGTCGTGAGGCAGGATTTATCACTCAAAATAGTGACCTCTTTTTGAACACTAAAAATCCCAGAACACGGTGATATGCACTCGCCTGAAAATACTAAGATTCAGGCAGTTCCCACTGGCAGACCTGTTGGTCAATATTCGAGCCCTTTGGCCAATATATTGACTTTTTCATTAAGGATAACATACCAACCACTAGCTGCTATGTCAGAGATAGTACAGACATGATAAACCAAATTGAGCACATGCTTTTGATTATAAATCATGCCTCTTGTGTACCTTGGATATTGAATGCTTAAATACAAACATACCTTAGACAGAGGGAATAGGTGTTATAAGACAAATTCTAGAACAAAGAGAACACCCACATGCTTTTGGAATTTACACACACAAAAAACTTTTCCTCCTTGAGGGACAATTTTATCAACACGTCAAGGGTATGCCCATGGGAGCAGTCTATTCACTAAACGTTGCCATTCTTTTCATGGACAGTATTGAGACTACAATAATTCTTACAGAGAAATTCCTTTCAATCGCAAGCTCATCACTAGGTCCATCAAAAGAGAATAGTATAAACGGCGAGAGCTGTTATTTTACCCCAAAACTAAGACTAACATGGATAAAAGGGTGTGTTTAACCACATTTTCTCCAATTTCAAACCAGCTAAAGAAAACAATTGCACACCATTGGCACACCTGGAACACAGGAGAACTGTGCATTGAACGCCCCCTGTTCGCGGTAAAAGAAATTAGAATATCAGAGAACATTTGCTTAGGGCATGAGTTAAATCCCACAGGCCCCACTGTGGAACACTATAAATGTGGTGATTGCAGTGTTTGTGACTGCACTATTGAATCTAAAGAATTTGTACATAAAAATGTAAGAACTGTTTTCACGCATTTCTCCAACTGCAATACTGAAAATGCTCATTCACTTGCCCTTGTAACCTGATTTATATTGGTCAAACAACACAAAAAATCACAATAAGGATATACAAATACAGGCATCGCCCCAGGTATAAAGTGACAAATGCACCACTAGTGGAACATTTTCCGACACTGGGGCACAATGTGAACAGCATCTAATGGCAAGTGATTGAAGTCATAAAGACACTGGCATATGGAGATGACATACCAGCAATTCTCAAAAAAACTGAACGGAAATTGATTCTGAAAATGGACAGCTTCCAGAATGGATTGAACTGAATGGAGGACTGGACAACGCTAATTTGGAACTCTCCACCACCTCCATAGCTGTATTTCAATGTTTGTTCATATACAGAAGCAGTCCGTGAAGGTAACAGCGGTGGGGACAAGTAAGGGGGAATTTTGAGGGACGATGCCGAGGGAAAATTAAATAAATAATTTTCGCTCAGCATCGTCCCTCGAAATTCCTCCTTACCTGGCCCCACCGTCACACATCTTTTCTGCACGGACCGCGGCTGGACATACTATGGACAGAATGTACTAGAGCTGTGTAAAGGTTTAACACTGCACAACCTAGACCTTGCAATCGTGTCCAATGATCCTACTTTAAGGCATGACCTCTATGCTTAGGCCTAACGCATTATTACTTGTTACATTGACATATTCCTAATATGCCACATGGACTATGGCAAATATTGGCATTGTGATAACTGTGTCCCAATTACTTTTTTTATATTTCTCTTTAATTATTACTATATGTCTCCACTTGAATTCACATTTGCGTGATGGAAGATACATGGGGCCAGATGTACCACCCTAAATTGCAGTCCCAAACGGGCAATCGGCCTGTTTGTGACTGCAAATTAGGGCATGGCCATGTACAAACCTCATTTTGCGCATCAGTAAATTTTACCGATATGCAAAATGAGGTTTGCGACTCGCTATAAGGAAGGGGGATGCCAAGGGCGACCCTTCATAATAGCGACTCGTATGTATGAATGTTTTGCGACCGCAATTGCGGTTGCAAAACACTGACAAGTAGGTGGTAAATCATTTCCAAATGGAAAGGGGTCCCCAGAGGGCCCTATTCCCTTTATGAATGGGTCAAAAAACATTTTTTTACGGCAGGCAGTGGTCCCAGCGACCACTACCTGCCGTAAAACAATGAAACTGAATAGTTAAAAAAAAATTTTTTTAAATGCATCTTAATTTTCTTCAAGGAACATGGGCAGCATTTAAAGAAACAAATGCTTTATTTAAAAACATTCACAGACATTGTGGTCTGCTGACCCCAGCAGGCCACCATCCCTGTGAGTTCTAGCCATTCCTAATGGGGTCACAAATTGTGCCTGCCTCATTAATAATAATGAGGCATTACCTTTGCGACCCCATCAGGAATTGCAAACAGGGCCTGAGACACAATTGTACATCCCAATTTGCGATTTGCAAATATGACCCAATTTGTGAGTCGCAAATTGGTGAGTCATACATCTGGCCCATGGTTCCACTTCCATATATCTGTGACCAAATGTCACTGCGGTATTCTATTACTGTTGGTCCCCGCAGGCATTCATCCTTGCTCCTCCTCTAGATAACTGTGATCGAATGACTCTGATATATTCTGTTTAGCGGGTTTGAGGTTTAACACTGCACAACCTAGACCTTGCTATCTTGTCCAATGATCCCACTTTAAGACATGCACTCTAAGCTACAACCTAACACATTAGTACTTCTAACCTTGTAACCTTGACATATTCCTCCTATGACACATTGACTATGGCAAACAGTGGGACACTATTCATTATTTCATTTGCTTCTAGACATAATAATAACTGTTCCCCAATGGCTTTGTTGTATTTCTCTTTAATTACTGTATGTTTCTGTTTGAATTTGTCTCTGCATGATGGACGTTACATGGCACCACTTCAAAATAACTGGACCAAATGACACTGTGGTATTACTATAGGCCCCCACAGGCATTCATCCTTGAACCTCCTCTATATGACTGTGATCTACTGTCTCTGCTAGAACTCTTACTTGCATGATGTGAGTAGCAATGTACTAATTCCATATAACCTGCACAATTTTCACCATCCAACATCTTTTTCACCATGTGGCTCCCACTCCGGCACCACAGGATATCATATTATATCGCACACACACGGCTGGGTGCCCTGTGAGTTTGTCCGGAATGCCACAAGATATCCTCACATGCCTCCATTATTACACACAAAGAGAGACAACTATGAAGGTAGCTAGAGACCGCAACACCATTGAATTTGAAGGCTCTAAGGTGTGGCTATACCAGGATCTGTCCTCCATCACGTTTCAGAGGTAACACAAGCTAAAACCTCTCACAGAGTATCTACAATAGAAAGGAGTGCAATTTCACTAGGGTCACCCATTTTGCCTTAATTGTGTGTGGGCCAGCGAAACCCCCTCTTTCTGTACCATGGAGGAAGTAAGGGATCTGATATATCCCGACACTGCTACACCGGAAGATGACAATCAACCATCAAAACCTGCTAAGAACCAAACTCAGCGATCCCTCCGATCGAAAAAGAAAAAAGTGACATAGCCGTCATATACAGATGTCGCACAGAAAGGGAGGCGTTGCCCCTACACCTGCAGAATCAGTGTAAGAACAAGTGGCATCATAGAGACAGCGCACCTACAGACGTTCGTTTGGAGGTACGCAGGCCTGACAGCGTGCCCCTAACTTGAAGTATAAGATGCTTGGCAGGACGACAGAGTGCGTAGTTCGAGGAATCAGTTGAACACTTCAGTGTACTGCTGGTACCACGGACCCTACTTCCTATACTTTGTACAACCTGCAAGGGGAATTGATGTCCAGGCTTTGATGAGTAGTGTCTCTTTTCTTTTCTTTGTCTTGCCTCTTCTTTTTCTAGATCTGGTGTCCCTCACATATGGCTGTTCTCTATATAATTCCTACAGGGTGGGCTTAGGATGGCTAGGCAAGGAAGCATCACATACTCTCCCCAATTGCCTGATTGATCGTTAGAATAATTGTCTATAATATGAGGGGGCTTAATGTACACCAGTAAAGCGACTGGCGCTCCTATCCATGTTCAGAAAATCTACATGTTATATTTGTTTATTACAAGAAACGCACCCGATTCCAACGGACTGGCGGCGTATGAGATCATGCTGGTTAGACCACCTGTATTGCTCCGCAGAGGTGCGGAAGAAGGCAGGCGTTATGATCCTGTTGGGTACACACTTTGAGGTTAGAGTTATCCACAAACAGGCTGAAATCCCGGGACGCCTTCTTTCACTCTGCATAGCTTATGGGTTTTACACTTTCACCATTACTAACATATACACTCCCGATGAGCGCCAAGAATCCTTTATCCTGGATGCCATAGAGCAGGTAATGTCGACTACTGACATGAATGTCCTTATAGGCGGGGATTTTATTCTGGTAATGGATGCAGCACTGGATGGCTGGGTACAAAGGATGAGCAACACAGGCACATTATCACCTCAGGGACACCGTCAATTATTTGTACACAGCCTCACAGACATTTGGCGCAAACATCATTTGACATAGAGATCCTGCTCCAATTTTTCGGTGACACAACAAACACACGCTCAAATTGTCCTTTTTCTCTTCATCAGCTCTCAAGAAGCATACCAGGAAGTTGATATTGGAGTGGCGGCCCTGTCAGACCATTCTTCCTTGCATGTTGAGTTGCAAATACCTAGACCCGCCACCGGAACTGCGCATGATGTTTGGACTTTAAAATCCTTACATATAAGATGGTTATTTCAGAGATCACAGACGCAATGAAGGCTTTTTAGAGATAAACAAGACGCCTGTCACTCCAATCGCGCTTCTCTGGGACACTTTAAAAGCGGTAATACAGGAGCATCTCCTTACAATAAGGAGAGACGTGCGAAGTGGGCTACACAGGAGGTGAAGGTCAAAGAGCTAGACGGGATATATAAACGATCTGAGGCACATCAGACACACCGTAAGCTTAACATAGCCTGAAAGGAACTCAAGGCTCTTGACATGGATAGGGCAGAATACGCCCTATTGAGGATCAAGCAGAGGTATTACATGGGAGGAAATAAAGCTGGCTGTTTGCTGGCTCAGAGGCTCCAGGCAGGCGCAAATAGTCAGAGGGTAACTACAATTGTGAATCCACAGGGGCAAAAGCTGGAACAGGATGATCATATAGTACAAGCATTCCATCACATCTACAGCGAACTCTATGCGTTTGAAGATCATTCGGATGCTGAGATAGAGTCTTATCTGAGCCGAGAACCAAAAGACAGATTAGATCAACAAAACGTCCTTGCTCAGGAGATGGATATCTATATTAACAAGGTGCTAGCTGCAATATCCCACCTCACGCTGGGTAAGGCTCCTGGTCACGATGGCTACCCCCAGAATTTTACTAATTATTTGCTCCCACCTAGCCCCTATCCTTACTCGGGTTTACAACTCTTTTAATAAGACTGGTCCCTTGAGAGATACGATAAGGCTAGCTACCATCATGGTTATACCTAAACTGGGCAAAAACCCAACTCAGTGCGCTGCATATAGACCCATATCATTAATCAATGTTGATGCTAAGATTATTACTAGCATTCTCACCACACGCCTGGCCCCAATGATGCATCAAGTAGGTTTTATTCGAGAACGTAACTGCAGCAACAACAGAAAGCAAATATGCCACTTATTAGATAAGGTCCAACAAACTAAGGTACCAACACTTCTATTCTCTATGGATGCCGAAAAGGCATTTGACTGGGTGCATTGGCCATACCTACAGGCGGTCGTCCAGACCGTAGGCCTAGGACCCCCATTTATGGGGTGGATCTTGGCCGGATATTTAGTGCCTCAGGCGATGGTCCAACTGAACGGGACAATATGCAATCCCTTTAACATCGAGCGGGGAACACAGCAGGGGTGCCCTCTATCCCAGTTACTATTTGGGGTAAACAGTCAAAATATCGAAAATAACATTTCGACCTACACTAATATCGAGTTTTAAATATCGAAGGGACAGAATATCGATGTCAATAATATCTATGGACAGAATATCGACCCTAATTAATATATGAATAAGTAATTATTAATTGGTAATTAATGTTTCATTATTATTTTGTGGTATAATTTTTGTTAATTGTTCAATATTTTTTAATTGGTAATTACTTTTTAATAATTCATATGTTTTTGGTTATGAAAAATATTTTATTGTTTAATATTTATCATTGGGTAATTAATATTTATTAATTATTTTTTATTGGTATATATTATTAATTTATTGTTAATTAATTATTAATTGGTAGTTATGTTTGTAATCATAATTTATTGGTATTTGTTATTTAATAATTAAATCACTAATTATTTTAAAAAATTATTTTATTTATAAGTATGTTATTTTTAACTTCTACGCTATCCAACACTTTCCCTACTGTTGCACTCTCTGGAGTTGGAATAGTAATTTTTATCCCTATGCTATCCAGCACTTTCTGTACTGTTGCACTCTCTGGAGTTGGAATAGTAATTTTGACCCTTACGCTATCCAACACTTTCCCTACTATTGTACTCTGTTGAGTTGGAATAGTAATTTTTACCCCTACGCTATCCAACACTTTCCCTACTGTTGCACTCTCTGGAGTGGGAATAGTAATTTTTACCCCTTCGCTATCCAACACTTTCCCTACTGTTGCACTCTCTGGTGTTGGAATAGTAATTTTTACCCCTACGCTATCCAACACTTTCCCTACTTTTGCACTCTCTGGAGTTGGAATAGTAATTTTACCCCCTACGCTATCCAACACTTTCCCTAATGTTGCACTCTCTGGAGTGGGAATAGTAATTTTTACCCCTACGCTATCCAACACTTTCTCTACTGTTGCACTCTCTGGAGTTAGAATAGTAATTTTTACCCCTACGCTATCCAACACTTTCCCTATTGTTGCACTGTCTGGAGTGAGAATCGTAATTTTTACCCCTACGCTATCCAACACTTTCCCTACTGTTGCACTCTCTCGAGTGGGAATAGTAATTTTTACCCCTACGCTATCCAACACTTTGCCTACTGTTGCACTCTCTGGAGTTGGAATAGTAATTTTTACCCCTATGCTATCCAACACTTTCCCTAATGTTGCACTCTGTGGAGTGGGAATAGTAATTTTTACCCCTACGCTATCCAACACTTTCTCTACTGTTGCACTCTCTGGAGTTGGAATAGTAATTTCCCCCCCTACGCTATCCAACATTTTCCTTACTGTTGTTTTTTTGGGAGCTGGAGTAGTAGTTTTATTGTCTGTGCTATTTAATATTTTTTGTATTATTTTAGCTAATGTAATATATAATTAATTTTAACAATATTCAAATTAAATGTAATTTTTTAAATGTGTTATATATAAAAATTAAATTTTTATTCATGTTATTGTTTCATGTGTATGATGTATTTGTAATTTATAATAATTGATAAGTTATAAAAACAATTATTAAAACTGATTAAGTAAGTATATATATATTATATATTATATGTATATTTTTAATTAATGTTTTATTAAATTATATATATTAATTATTAATTTTAAACATTATAAAATATATTTGATTATGTTTATTTTATTTATAAGTATCATTTGGTTTATTTAACTTTTTTTTTTAAACTACAAAATACCCTATATTTTTAAAAACGATATTTTTGACATTCTATATTTTATTTTCGATATTTTTGTACTTACCATGTTGTAGATAGGATGTCGATATTCTTGACATCGATATTTTTGCTCCGATATTTTTGTAGGTCGATTTTTTGACCTTCGATATTTTGTCAGTGATCCACTATTTGGATTATAAATTGAGCCATTTGTGAAGCGGGTGAGGGCAAACTTGGAGATAGGGTGAAGATGGGTGCCAGGGACCATAAATTGGTGCTATCCGCAGATGATGTGATGTGGTATTGTCTGACACCCTCGGCTCTCTATCAAAGTTGATCATGGAGGTGGAGGTGTTTGGAGCAGTGTCTAGCTTTAAGATCAACATCAAAACATCACAGCTCCTGTACCTCACTGTTCCGGCACCAGACAATGAAACCATTCGGAGCCTCTACCCTTACCCATGGGCTACACAGGGGGTGACATACTTGGGCCTACACATACACCCCATGGTTAGGCAAACAGCAACACCAAGATACTCTACGTCAAGCAGACCCTGCCCCTCCTTCCCCACACACATAATCAATAAATTACAACATTCGAAAGAACACTACATATGGGTGGAGAAAAGGGCCTGTATTGCTAAGCGCCTGAAATATTTGTCTTCTTCTTGTGGTGGCCTTGGGTTTCCTCACCTAAAACACTATTATCAAGCGGCACAGCTCCAATACCCAGTGGAATTGAACAGACCCATTACAGAGAAGCACTGGTGTTTTATTGACCAGGCTAACACAGGTATTCACATATGGAATATCCCATTGACCACAGGGGGTATATGTCTCTCCAGTACTCCGAACTGCGGTTGGTACATGGGACGCAGTAGCAACCCCAAAGAAGCTATCCACAAGACTATCCCCCATGACCCCCATACTGGGAAACCCAGACTTCCTGCCAACGTTCCAAGGCATGGACTACATGCCAGGCAAATTGCAAAAGGTTGGATGACCTATTTGATCATAAGGGTATCATGAGCTTTAAGCAACTCCAAGAAGGTTATGGTTTTCCCTTCTCAGCACATTGACAATACTGCACTAACTGCCATTGGGTCATGCAGCCATTGCTGAAACATTATGCGAGTAAGCCTCTACTACCTTTCAAAAAATTGCTTATCACCAGGCACATGGATATTAAAATGATATCGAACATATATTCCTATTTAAACACCCCGCAGACACAAACTAAAACAGCAGCGCAATTGTGATGGTAGAAAGAATGTGTCCAGCAATTCACACAGAAGGACTGGTCAGACATTCGGAAACAAGCAAATATATTGGAACATAGTGCCACAAGCAAAGGGACCCTACTCCAAATGGTAAACTATTGGTACTATACGCCTGAATGCATAGCACAATGTATACGGGAAGGAGATCTCACATGCTAGATGGCATGCATGGACACCAGGACACTGATGCAACACCTGTGGCATTGCCCTAGGATGCAGGTATACTGGCAGGAAATACTAGATGCAGAAGATGACATATTTGACACCGAACTACCAAGGTTCCCGAGTTATACACTCCTGGGCCTGTCCAACACTTTAACATACCCCCTTGGGTCAATAACAGGAGGCGCAATGACATTGGCTCTGTCTGCTGCCAAACAAGCACTACTTAGTAGATGGGGCACAGACAAGATACCACTACACATAGATTGGCTCCACAGAATGTGGAATTTATTAAGAATGGAAAAGCTCTGAACGGTGGCAGAAAACCAATTACCATGTTTCTACAAAATGTGGGAACCTTGCATTAGATATCTCAGTGGGGAATTCAGGGAATTGGCATTCCCGGTCTACCTCGGCATGGTGTGCTTGATACCGGAAGATACACTCCCTACACAATCAGCCCCAAACACCTAAGGTCTCCTAAGCACTGCCTAACATCACTACTCACTAGGGAGATTCCGTGATCCTTAATTCAGAGAAATCACAAGATTAACCAGCCAGTCCCACCGTCTCCTCAATTCTCCTCAACTCTTGAAGTACGATTTCAGTATGCTTTATTCTTTTTCATTCCTCCCCTACCTCACCGGCCGATGGTTGTAGATGAGATGATCTGTATCGTCTATTATTTCAGTATGATGAAAAATAATAAAACATGATTTAAACATAAAAAGAGACATGACATCAATCTTATCATCCTGGGTCTGGAATAATAACCCCATGTCCGTCAGGACTGCCCCAACATTGTACCAATTTCAGAAAGCGTTGAAGATTCACCTCTTTAAAGAACACTACATCACAATGCCGTAACCACCCACAGCCCAGCTTCCTCTCTTAATACTTGTTGACTTTATGCTTGTCTTCATTAGCCACACTCTGCTGCCTTTTGACTAGGTTCACGCAATAGAAATACCATAATTGTATAATTTTGGGAAATTAGATTTTAACAATACACTCTGATTTGAAAAACTCCATTTATTATCCACAAAGTTTAGAGTTACTGTATGACAGTTGTAAAAATTAATCCCCCAAAAAGTATAAATAGTAATATTCTGATTCTTTCTTAGTAGGGATACAATAGGTAATTGAAAAGCACTGAAAGACCATCTGATTCAAGTTGAAAGTATGTCAAAGATGTATGATTAGTGTTATTCTGATAATCACTTTAGTCAGCTATCCTTTCTAAATTGATAGCTTTAAACTCTTGACTTGATGCTCAATTTCTCACTAATTCTGGGTATTACAGCCACATAGACAATAGGCCAATGGGCATAGTTCTAGCCAATCTCAAATATTAACAAAAATTGGCTTACATCAGTCATTTGCCCCAGCAATATACTCAACAAATCTAATAGCCTAGCTAAATTTGCAGTCAGTTTCCAAGAATGTAGCTCAAAAGTACAAGCAACAGGTGATAGTGTCCATGTGTGGGCCAGCATACCAAGGAAACAGGGTGCTGTGTGTGGGGGTCAGGTAGGTAATCCAATTGCTTTTCAATGGTCTTCCAGCTGCATTTGTATGTGGAGTGTGGTAGAGTAGAATAAGATATAATCATATAGTCTTGCAGAAAAATATGGATAGTCCGGTCACCGTTTTTGAGCAGCCAGATCTTCATTTCTCTTCTAAATGACTACTGCTTGTTGACAACCTGTTTAATTGCAAGGACATAGAATCCAGAAGTTGGATTTTTGAACAGATAAAGAGGTACCACCAGCCATTAAGAGAGGAATGGCCAGGAGAGGGCCATTCTTTTTCGGAGAATCCTACCTTAGGAGTGGTACTAATGTTTTAATTGAACAAACAAACGGATGGTCCTGGTACAGTGTAAAGAACATTGAAGAATCTATATATTTCCCACAGACAGCCATTGGAAAGACAAGAGAGAAAGTAATTAATTGATGGGAATGAACAGATGTGGGCTTTTGTTGTGATGTAGTCTGGTTACTTTGGATGGAGCTAGGACCCCATATACATTACATTGGCATAATGCTGTTGTATGAGGCCCGAGGCATTCACGTTCTTAAACTTTTAGGATATTAGATGTGGAGAAGAGGTTGTGTGACATAAAAGGCACCTTGGTCATTTAATTTGTAGTTAATAAATGTTCCCAGGATCATAATGCCACTGTTTACAGGCATTGCCCTGACAAACACCTGTCACGGTCTGAGGGGTATTGAACATTTTGGATAATCCGGATATTTCCAGATGGATGTAGTGACTAATATTGGAGGATTAAATGAAGTCTGGTAGATGGCTAATGAATGCACCAAAGGAAAAAGTCCAGAAATGGTGATGCTTTGTGGCATGCTGGCTTTCAATATAAAATGAGAAGGGAAAAAGGTGCTTATGTGACAATATTGGATATGGATTCAGTGAGTTAAGTGGAAATCTTGTCCAGGAAGGCACCTTAAATGACAAGTTTGCTATGTGGTAGAATGAGGAGATGCAGTAAAATACAGGAATATCCAGCAGTGTTAGGGCAACAACCAGTTTGACTGGTATTTCAGAGCACACCGAACGCCAATCAACAATGTAACATCACATAATCCAAATAACCCACTATTCCAAGAAACCATACCATTAGAAGTCCTGAATTATATTCCAATTCAGTGATCACTAATTGAAAGGAACTGTGCCATGATCAAAGTACAAATAACTGGCTGTGGTAAAGATCCTACCACTTACGGTTATGCTTTAAAATTTGAGAATAGTTACTGGCCTTGATCTGAAATTGCCCACTGCATTGGCTCTAGTTTTCTGCTGTTACATGAGATATATGATAGTATGAGATTCATTTAAGCTGCTGTAATAGCAGATGTGAGAAAATGGGTTATTAATGGGGGGGGTGGAGTCCCTACTCAAGCAACAATCACAATCCTTTTTAGGGTGAACTACAAAAAGTCAATTAATTAACCTATGCTTAACCCTCTGGTAGTGTGGCACACAAGCAGTCATATTTAACTTAGAGGTAAGTATTTATGCAGCACATAATCGGCAAAGAGGTGAAATCAAAACACAAGAAAAATTCCACGCTGATTTTGAAAAATAGAAAACATGTTAATAAATTGAATGACATTAAGATGAATTATATTCAATCAGTAGTATAGGAGTTATGGATTTTTAAAGTTTTAGTGAAATCTAGCTCCTAAAAAATCAAAGTGCCAACCTCGGTTATCTGGTTGCGCAATACCAGGATAAAGTAAAATGTTAAGGCCAACTGGGATGAAGTGTGTGCCAAAAATACGAGGAGGATTGAGCCCCGTCTCGGTTTACCTTGGGATTTAGATGGAATTTTGAAGAAAAGTCCAGAAGAAAGTAGAGTTAAGTACAGCAAGCCAGTAAGCTGTGTCCGAGGTAGAGTTGTGGCTGCCAGGGAGTACTCGATGAAGTCTCAGTGAAGTCGTCAATGATGGCAAGAGAAAGCTCAGAGAATAGGAATCCAGATTTCCAGACTGAGGAAGTCGTCATCATCGAGGGATAGCCTGTCACTGTTGAGCCAGGTGAGGATATTTATCTTCGAACGTAGACAACTTTTTAAAGTCAAAAACCTCCAGCGGGATGCTATTATAAGCTGTAGCTAAGAAGACTCCGCAAGGCCAAATATCATTACTTAGAAATTTCACTAAACAAGATTTGTTATTGCAGAGAAGAAAGTTGCTGGAGCTACCAAAAAATCAGTCTGGCTGGCAAAGCAGCTTAGGTGAATTGGCTGGAAGGTAGGTCCTGCTATTCTGTCAGTTCTTCTAGCACTTTTTCTGAGTTACCATCTGGGGTGTAAGTTGCACAGTCATGGACCTCCTCACCCTCCTGAATGTTGCTGGGTTAACCAGGTGACACTTCACTATTTTCAATGGTAGTTTGGAGAACATCAGCTCATAACCTGAGACCTGTCACACAGTCAGCGTGTTCTTTGCTCTTTTGTATGACCACAAACACTGAATATTGTGCATACAGTGTCAGAGGTCCCCAAAATACAATGGAAGTGCTTTTATCCAGAATAAAAGCAGCTGCTGTCAGAGCTTGCTTGCATGGGAAGTGACCCTGCATAACTGTGTTATTATTGAACAAATCAATGTCAATATGAATAACAATACATTATTGTATAAAAACGAACTTGGATCTTTATTGATGAATTCACCCATTTATAACTCCACGTCAACCCGAACTTAGAAATATGTAGTTAGGAACGCCCTGAGAGCCACGCCCGAGGTCACTGATTGACAGATCACAGGTGGGTTGACACGTGGCCGAAAGACAGATGAGTGAAGAAGAAATCCCAGATCAAATCCACAGATAAGCGCAGTAACACCACATTGGTCTAGGGATCTTGGCCCCAATAAATCACACATAGCTGGAGGGGTGCGTGTGTTCCCAAAACATCATAAAGTCAGATGCAATATGAAGTTGGGAACACATAGACAGGCATGGCAGAGCACACACAGTACATGCAGTGAGCACATGCTCCCATGCCAGATATCTGGACATGTTACCCACTGGTCACACTGTGTCCATGCAAGATCGAGTCTCACCTGGATTCCTCATCCAATACATTAATTTATGGCTCCAAAGACAGAGGTCCACATTCCTTACAAAAAAAGGATCGCCGGAACTATCTAATTGTATTCATTGAACTGTATAACACTCTATGTTAGACCAATTGTAAATTGAGACAATCCTTTTTTGACAAAGTCATAGGATTTTCTCTATCAGTTTTTTTAGGTGTTGGTCACTTAGACCACTGGATGTTATACAGATGGTATGATTGGCCCCAGGGTGTGATACACGATACGGTATTGATGTAAGGTATACATGTATTGTTTGGTGTTGTTAATTACTGCAAACTGTGTTTTGTTATAAGTATTGTGTTTTTGTTGATGATCTATTGTTTCATATGAAGATGCTACTATTTTTCATAAATGGAATTTGATGTCAGGATTCAATATTGTTCAGATACTGTTTTTTACAAGGATGAGGCCTGGCTTGGCAGTTCGGGTTGGATTGTTCCCATGGGGAGAAAGGTCAGGGCTGATTTGCATATGGCTGGGTCCAATCTTGAATGGTGTGGTGAGGAGAATAACAATGGATTAAACCCAGATCTGTGTCTGTGGGTGAGTGTTTGATAATGTTCAGCATTCCTTCCATCATCATTTTGTGTTTTTTTTGACAAATTGCACTTTTTCTATGTTGCAACCTATATGCATTGTTATTTGGGTTTATGAAATGTTTATGTTGAATTGTCGATGCATCTGTATATAGCTCTGAGCTCCTAGTTAAATAATTAGAAGCACTAATCCTGTGTATATTTTCCCCACAATTCCGATCTAAACCAGGGAGTCACTAAAAAAAAGAAGCTAAGATATCTTATTATCTAATACTACCAAACTTATCATGGAGACCCCATTAAGGCACATGCAAACCAGGTTCCGAACACAGGCTGAAAACATATTAAGGTTTGCCAAGAATTGCATGCATACACAAAGACACATACATTTCCCTGATCAAAGGATGGAACTTTCGACACTACATGCTTGAACACATGAGGACATACATACAAAGCAAAACACAGGTCATAGAAAAAAAAAAGAGAGGCATTATTAAAACTATGGGGCATCTTCAATGAAGCCCAGTTCGACAGTCTTGCACTACAGAAAAACAAGGCATCAGCACCTCTCCCACCATATGCAGGTATGGAGGTGCTCTGACCCGCTCTTGCAGCATTAGGGTACTCCAATCCGCTAGTTGAAGAAGGTGCGGGCCCCCCACCGAACAATGAGCGATTAGGCCCAGGCATGAGGAAGTAACATGCCAGCAGGCCCAGGAGGTCACAGAGAAACCCCAGTCTAGTGCAAAACTCCCAAAAGTTTGACACCCCATCCGTTGTGCCCAACACCTAGAACCAGAGTGGCATGGAGAAAATGCAACCTTACTGATTTAGGTGAACACACACAAGTGACAGGGAGATTTGTGGCAGTTCTAGACAGTGAAACAGCTAGAGGGACTGAAGAGGGCACCCCAGTTCCCCGGGATCCAAAGACGAGGGTGGAACTAAAGAACTTTATCAGGTAGCCGGGGAAATAACAGAGAACGAATTTCAGGGCAAAGACTGTCCAAAAAAAACAACACATAGCTCAGAGCGAAGGAGAAAACCTAGAGTGGATGTGGACGATAGGCGTAAGCTAAAGAGGGAAAGAGAAAGATCTGGCACCCAGGAAGCATAAAGAACAGTGGGAAAACAGAGCAGCATGCCCCCCACCGAGTAGAGTGGTGGTAGACACAGGACACTGATCTATTTAGAGGTAGAATTAGATGTGAGACTTCTGGCTGAGATCTGAGCCTCACCAAATTTTCAACGAAAGAGAGGGGCTGACCAGGAAATAGGAGACTAAGGTTGTCTGATGCTGACCCAACCACAACATCGGAAAAACAGGATGGCACCTTTGCACGAGCATGAGAGGAGCAGCACCAAAGACGTACGCTGTTCCACCTGAATGCACAGGATAAATAGACTGACCCCAAGGAGAGATAGCGGCCAGAGAGGAAGGCGAGACCTATGCATGGCCATTCTGCCACCTGATAGCACACTGGACAGAGGAAAAAGACCAGTGAAATAGACCTTGGCTAAAGGAGGGATCCTTGAAACAAGAGGACATGGCCATAGTGGAAGACTGCATCTGGCATGGAAGAGGAAATCCTGAGTGGAACGTCCCCTAGAAGCCGAAATGCCTAAAAAGATGGGGACGCTTTCTTAGGGAGAAATCAGTAGAGCTACCCAAAGTAAAAATATACGAGCTGCTACTGAAGGGCACGTCACGGAGCATATATGTGGTATGGGTTCAAATAGATAAGGAAGGGTTATGGACAAAGGTACCGCCATTGCTGGATAGAGCGGGGAAATGGATCTCATACTTTGATAAGAATACTGCAGGACTAAACCTAGCAAAAGACTCCTAAGTAGCCTATCTGAGAGAAAACTAACACAATCTTTGCCCAAGCTCACTTCACAGCAATTACGCTGACAAACACTGAGCATGACTGGGTCGCATTTAATTTTTACAAGCACCAAATATGGACTGCCCTGAAGGAGATGTTGCCTGACCACCCTGATGTAAGAGGGCTAATGGTGGATAGTATGAAGCTGAGGAGACAATAACTGAATTTCTGGATAGGATGAGGGAATAATGGGGACAAGAGACAGGACAGCTGTGGACTAACACAGGTTTACAAGTCACATTCTTTTACAATATTCTCCAAAAGGGACTGTCCACTGAGATTCAAAGTGGATTGGACAGCATGGTTGTGTTAGACATCAAGCTCTGGAGTAAAATGCAAGTCTTTATATTACATTACCACAAAAAGAAGCAAGAGAAGGATAGAGAAAAACATGAGCAAGCCCAGAGAGACACTGCAAAATTGTTCCAACAAAAATTGAAAAAGACCGCCCTTGAGGGGTCTGCATTCTCCACAAGTGTGCAAATGGAACCATTCTTAAAGGGACTCCACCGTAATACCAGAGAGGGTTTCAACCTAGCTATAGCGGCAGAGGCCAAGAACATTAGTAGCAACAAGACCCTAGGGAATGTTATTATTACCACAGGATGGGCCATCTGGCAGACAGATGCCAGTCAAAAGCATACAGCAGAGGTCACTGGGCCAGAGCCAGTCACTACAAAGTCCTCATCCGCAGATCCAAGCCCAGGGAAACCCAAATGCACCTTATATTCAGATGCTGGGAGGCCGGTCAGCAGCACACCCCTGCAACAGGGATCAAGTAACTGGACAAACATGTGGCAAAAGAAGCACAGACAGAGAACCCAGCCTAACAGGGACCAGAGCCACAGCCTTGGCAAGGAGGGGTTATTGTCTGGGAGTGCTAATGCCTTCTCAAAAGTACAGTAAGATATAATCCCAGAGTAAAATACCACCCATTCACCCACATCCCAAGAGTTACCAAAGCCAAAAGAAGGACTAATGAGACGACATAGGGAATAACAACTTTTACTTGCTTCTGGGGATTCTAGGCTGCTGTATGTGTTCTGTTGATCCAGTAACCTCATTAAAGTGTGCCATTAAGGGAGCCTGCTGGAGCCAAGGACCCAGTCTGCTATTGATCCCCCAGGGAGGGGTTAGCAGGCCACACTCCAGGCGGAGGGCAGTCTGAAGAGGGGGGGGCAAGTTCTTAAAAACAGTCACCCAGGTTACCGTGTCAAAAGTCAAAAGGGACGGGTTCCAATAGCCGGGTCCAAAGGTCACTATTCTTGGGCATTTGGCCCGGGACCCATGTTTCCTTCATGAAAGCTCCAACAGCGCCCAAAAAAACTAGAACCCTCTGGCCAGATGGAGGCCCACTTTCAGCTCTAAAATTAAACTGTCCTTAAGTGGTGGGAACCAGGGTTCTCATACACCTGGGACAGTGAAGATCCTATAACCTCCTCAGCACAAGAGCCTATATGGTTTGTGAGGTGCCCACATGGTGCCGAGCCAGTCAAGAGGTTTGGCAGTTTAGCCAGACATCCTGGAGTTGTGAGGCAATCTCGGTCCCTAGGCAAAGTTCAGTGAGGGTCCTTGACATTGGCTCAGGAATGCCCCACATTCTTATGAACTTGGCAATGGTTTCTTTTCTTTGCTTAAGGTTTTTCAAATCTCCAAAGTCTGGTCACTATGCGATACCCCTCCAAAATAGCAGCAGGAGCATGCCCACTAGTTGGAAGTCCCTAGCCACAAGCCAGGAACCACAGATCCAAACACAACTGAGAAGATGTTGCCCTATGGAGAGGGGGGTGTCTGGAAGAGAGAAGGCTGCAAAGTCCATCAGAGCTCCAGGTGAGAGTAGAACACAGAAAGAAATTATCCCCGTATCAAGCCTAGCAATGAACCAATCCACCGGGCCTCCCATACAACATCCGGTGAAAGCTGCAAGCTAATCTCGGACTTCAAAAGATGGTATGATATGGAGTACATGGGAGCCAAGAAACTACTTTCCGACCCCCTTCGCCTCATGATAAGTGAAATAGCAGATTGCGCGAGATATACGGAAGCACCCAAAAAAACAACAAAAGTAGCCAAACATTAGCCCAAAAAAAGTCTCTAAAGATAGGGTGGAACCAAGCTATCTGACGCCACAAGTGAGGGGTACGTTACATGCCACATGCTGGGACACAAGTGATCTCGGGGCACGTTGCAACAACGAACAATACTTAACAGTATGGTGCCCCCTCCTCATACAGTCCTGTACACTTGTAGGTTGAAAGCAACCTGCACCAATGGCATCACAGCAGGAGAGACAGGATCTCAGAAAACTGATGGTACCCATAAAACCATAGAAAAAACCGAATACGCTCCATCCCTATTATCACAAGAAAACTCAATTTCCGATATGCCACCTTTAAGCTTTAAACATCAAAAAGATACCACGATCAGGGCCTCACAAAAAAATTGCATAAATGGAATGTGGAGAGCACACGCCTGAGGGAGATAAAGGAACCCTGTAGAAAAGATCATTAACAATGGTGTTTACATGCAATGTTTTTCTGATTTAACAAATTCACCAAGATCTTATCCAAAAGGTCTGCAATCGAACTTCCAAGTGCACCACCTTTCACCTGCCAAATCATCATCCCAAAGTGTGTGAATCAAACTTACAAACTACAATATTAACTTTTTGAACAAACTGTTGAACGAGAACACCCAATAACCAGAGGACCACAGACATCTCCAATGGATCCATATCATAGACCTGCAATGTTCAATTACAGGTTATGTATTTTTGCACTTCTATTTACCCTCTGTCTAGTTTGGGTGCTGTTGCACCTATTCACTGCTAAAGAACCACCTGGCCAAAAGGAATCTGTTCAGAAACTATCACAGTACTTTCATAGGTATCTCTCCCATGTCACTTATAATTGCACCAACTCAAACACTAGCATTCCACATGCACTACACAGCTCCATCTTACACAACACATGATGTCAGCATACGACCACCGTAGGCTCTAAGACATCAGCCTGGTTGTTTTATGTTTGTTAGCTGATAATGCATGCAGTAGGCTCATATAGAATTTACTTGTCCCAAGAGGTACTGAAATAGTAAAATGCCCTCTCCACTTATACCTATGCAGAATCAGGGCCAAAACTCCACCCCAACAAGGTAGAACCCCACAGAGTAGTAGTTGTGAATCTGACCCATTACAAGACCAATCCAACGGCTTTCTACCTTTCTACCTTTTCACTGAGCCTATCAATATTCAAACTGAGCTAGACAGGATGCGGATACCAAGCGCCATAGAGGAGGATACTGTTTGGCCCTGAGACTTACCGGAGAAGAGATTCCTGGAGGTAGCAAAACCCCAAACTCATTGCACAAACACATCCACTCCTGCCTCCGTTTGTGGTCCAATGGTGGCCCTTAGCATATCTGGGGATATCTTTAACAATTGGACCCCCGACATGAGGTTCCTTTGTAGGGCCATCCAACTTGGTGATACAAAAGGGAGACGGGTCTCACTGGGAAGGGTTGAACGAAAGCATTGACATCTCATGTCCAATGTTCCCTTTAACTTTTTTCCTCTATGTGCAGCCAAAAAGGTGATTTGTGCACTGCAGCTAAGGCTGCCTGTACTAAGATAAGTAACAACTTATTGATCAAGCATGTACGGTGTGCAAGGTACCAAAATCCGTGGCACAGTAAAACCGATGTGGTTGTTTGTCCCTCTTTAATTTATATAGCACTTAATACTCTGGACAAAGCTGTGAGGTATTCTTATTTATCTTTTGATTCTGGGCACCCTTTTGGACTGCATGGTTGATAAGAGTGTTGCATATAGGGCATCCTATATGGGAGATGTTGAGTGACGGACATGAAGTTCAAAGACATGATTCAAATATGCTTTTGTGAACATCGGTGCAGGTAAATATGAGGTGCTGCTAAAGGGAGTGAAAATTTGATAAAAACACTGATATGCATTTAGGTGAATTGGCAGAGCTACATTTTTAGTCCCGCCTAAAGTGTTATGTGTTTGAAAATTTTGAGATTAACACTCTTCAAGAACCATAACTAAATGATAGCTGTTGGAACAAGTTTAGACCTTCTTTACAATCCAGAACCTTTTTACAGAAATTTGAAATGCTCAATGCAAATCTCAACCTTTTTCCTCTCATGCTTTAGAGGTCCCTTCTTTTTGGAATCTTCATTATCTTCTGATTTGACACTGTACAGCAGCTTTTGCTCTGAATTGGTCATTTGGTAACCTTACATTAGCTTGCAGTAAGAACACAAATCGTCCTCATAATATTGACAAGTACCTGTCTAGAGATTCTGATCCAGATTTATTAACATTTTGCGCTGAGTTTTCATCAGAAAAGTGACACAAACCCAAAACACAGTGTTGTGGTGGGATTTACTATCCAACGCAAATCATGATGTGTGTAGGAAAGTTTCCCACGGTAACGCAAAGTAGCAGTATGTCCTTGGTTGTGGTACTTTGCATCAAGAGGGATGTGCATAGGTGGTACATGGGTGTTCCCATGCAATCACCTATGGGTTTTGAAGCAAATCCCTATCTAATAACATTTGGAGCAACTTTGAAAAATGTCTAAATATGTTTCAGACTTTGCAAGTTTGATGCACTGTACAGCACAGCACAAACACAGTGGGAAATGACTTAAAGGATGTTTTATGTCCTGGGAAGGTCCCCTTCCAGTACAAAACCTATGCTTGACAGAACACAAACATCTTTGTACTAAGGTCAGGGCGGCTGGAATTATAAGATTTTGTGGCTGTGACATTTTCCACATAAGCATAGATTTGTCACACGTGCCATATAATCCACAATCTGCTGTATACTTTGAGATTCTAACCCCAAAACATTGTGTCTAGCTTGAATGTATAAAAAGTTACTAATAACAGGACTACCTCTATTGCTACAAAGGACTGGGAACCAAAACAGGCCCTGGCAAAGTGCTTGGCCACCCGGGGGTTAGGGGTGCGGCCGAGCTCTTTGCCAGGGCCGGTTTCGGCCGATTTTGTCACAGGGCCGATTTTGCAGCTATGCTGCAAAAACGGCCCTGTAACAAAAACAGCCCCCAGGGTCCCAAAATCGCTCCCCACCCCGGTGACCGCTACAGCCAGTACGGCCCTGGTCATGTCTACATGAGCAGGTGATTTGCTAATTATTTCATTGTGACAGCTTATGTAAGTTGTTCTCTGTATGTCCAGTCATAATTTTTCACTTGACTGAAAGTGCCACTCATACATGACATATACCTATAATTGATTTAATATGGCTTGATAATGAGTACCATGCTAGTGTGCTGAGTCTACTTTAAAACTTCACAGTGTGATATATATGATGTGACATTGCACAATGCCAAACTTAAATCATACACAAAACTGCTTAGTTTTGTTAAACATATTTTGAAATAAATGTTTATGTTGCCAACTTTTGTTCAACAGGCAATGAGATTGAAGTCTCTGGTGAATGTTCATTCTCCTCTGCTTGATGTAGGAGGCTGTGGAGTGATAGTGGGTCTCCGGATGCGCAAGCATCAAGGGATGAAGATGTATGCCCCAAGTTTGCCATAACATTAGCGAGTGCAACACAGGCTGCATGGTATTCCTTGGCAAGAGCTTGCTGGTTCTGCAATACAGCAATAATGTTTCTGTTGAAGGCACTCATAGTTGACGTGAAGGATTCCATCTTGACCTCCAGCTTATTCCCTAAGGTCTGTGATGGAAGTACTGGATGGAGAAATTGATGGCTTTTAGCTGGCTGGCAACATCACTGTTGGTTGGTAAAAAAGAGGCTGTTTATTTATTTTCCGCAGAATAACTCCAGAAATGTCACCTAAGGAGACATAAATCTCATGGAGCTAAGAAAGGGTGTCGCTTTACAACCTTAGCCAAAGACTTATTGGGCCTGAAACACCTCTAGGCTCATTCTAGAGTCCCTAAAAATGTCTTCATCGCCAACTTCACCTCTTCCATCACACACTTCTGAATCCTCTACATATATCACCACCAAGGGTCCTTGGTGGTGATATATGGTGCAGCTGTATGTGAAACAGTGCTGGTTGGTTCACTGGGAGACCCAATGACATCTTCTGGCCTTGCCAAGTTCAGAGGAGAACAATCAATAGTGTTAATGAGTTTGTTGAAGTTGTCTGCATCCATGGGGGTAAGTAAGAGTAGAGGTCAGGTTCGCAATCATATACAGGTTGCGGCACAGTACAAGTAGTTGTTTCCTCCACACAAAAAATTACCATTTCATAATCAACTCCAAATTAATATTGTGGGAACATTGTTTTGATCATGCACTGCAGTTAGAAGTCTAATTAGCAACATAGCACTATGGGAAGAAGGCAGGGTACTCCAAAATGATCACTGTTTACAGGCATACTAATATGCAACAACAAACAATGTCAGCACACACATATAAGGTATGTTTACACACGATTAGATAGTTCTTACTTTAGAAATATGAATCATTTCAATACTCAACATATGATCTTAGGGATTAATGTAAAACGCAAATCACTGTTGTGTCCCTTGTCTCTTGACATTATGATACACACCTGTATATATTCTGCAGCTTGGAGAGTCGTTAATTGGTTAGTGAATCAGAGGTAGATTTATTAAAGTATTCCATAGGGGTGGCATCACTGTTTTGATGCAGCCGGAAGGTAAATACATTAGAAACCAAGAAACACAAGGCAGCGCACTGAGTTGAGTTATTTTGCTTCATGGAGGCAGGGCATGAATGGAGCATGCCATTCCCACACATCCAGCCACGGATGTTGACCCAAATTTAGATTATCAAAGTTAAGTTAACCTGGGATAGCCCAAAAAATTTATGGATCCTTGGAACAGGTGTAAGAATGAAAAATATGTAACTTTTCACTTCTTATTTCGTGTTTGAATGCGACCTCCATTTCTCTGCACACATAAAAAGATGATCTTGATTATAAAGATAGTTTTTGTGCAGATAGGCACATCTTCCTGCAAGATAACATTACTTAGAGGCCTTTTGCACTTTCTATGTGTGCTGGAGTCCAGAATGCAGCACACATGGAAATAGTAAATAAAAAGGAAAGCAACAAATATTTGTCCCCATTATGCCTCACTGGAGAAAGGGTAGCATTTTGAGCCATTGCCAGGTTTACTAGCTTTAGTAAATCTGGGAAATATGCCAAAATCCATGTGTGTATGCATGGGAACACACATGCTCCACCCATGGAACGCTTACGAACTCCAAATGAAATGTGAGGCATCACAAGCAATTGCATTGCGTTCCATTTCTTTACAGTGACAGGCAAGTCCAAGCAAATGAGACCTTGTGGTTGTTTGAACATATTGCTAAAGTCTTTCCATCATCCTCGTGTCACCTTACTGGATGCAAGGGCAATGCAAAGGCTTGACAAATATGGGCCCAGGTATTTTGGCTTAAAGTTAGACTGTTGCCCTATGTGTGGTTACGTTTATAGTCCTTTTAATATGTTCTGTCGTCATATGACCAACATATTAATATATATAGCATTCATTATGTTAAAACTCACCTTGTACATTTTCAGCACTGTCCATGCTTTCTGACTTTCTGACTCTTGATCAGGGTGAAGATCAGTTTGTGTATGGAGATTCCCAGCTCACAGTTGGAGGCTGTACCCTCCATGAATTACACAGCATCTGACTCACACTCACTGCTCTGCCAGGTGTTGACTCGCATGAGCAAGGCAGCTATTGTGAAGGGGCCTGCTGGTGTCAAAAGGCTACTGCCCCTGAACCCAGATAGCCAGTGAAAATACAATCACATGTTTCAATATTAAAAAGATGTCACAGGAAGAAGGAGGCATATAAACCAGCATGCTTTGCTTAGTGAATGTGGCAACGGTGACAATCAATCAATTAGGGGTTTATATAGTGTGGCTACTCACCCATAGGGTCTAAATGAATTTAGTCGAAGAGCCAGGTCTTGAGATCCTTCCTGAATTGGGTCAGCAACGGCGATGGCCTGAGGTGGAGAGGCAGGGTGTTCCAGGTCTTGGCGGCTAGGTCGGAGAATGATCTTTCCTGGGGTTTGGTCTTTTGGATCTGTGGGACAGTGGCCAGGGCCAGTTGGGTGGAGCAAAGGTGTCTGGCGGGTAAATGGAATGAGAGGTGGTGGCTCAGACATACTGCTCCTGCATCGTGGAGTGCTTTGTAGGCATGTGTGTGGAGCTTGAAGGTGATTCTTTTGTTGACTAGTAGCCAGTGGAGTTCTCGAAGGTGTTTGATGATGTGACTGCGGCAGGGAATATTAAAGACCAGACTGGTTGTGGCACTTTGAATGTTCTGTAGTTTCCTGAGGAGTTTCTGGGTGATTCTGACGTAGAGTGTGTTACTGCAGTCGAGTCTGCGGGTAATGCATGTGTGGGTGACTATCTTTCTGAATTCTGTGGGCATTCACCTGAATGTCTTTCAAAGCAGGCATAGCATGTGGAAGCAAGATGATGGTGCAGATTTGACCTGGCAGTTCATTGTGAGCAAGGAGGCCAGTATGATGCCAAGGTCACGTGGGTGGTCCGTGGGGGTGAAGGGGCTTCCCAGTGGGACTGGCCACCAGGAGTTGTCCCATGCTGAGGGGGTGGGTCCCAGGATGTGTACTTCAAGCTTGTATGAGTTGAGCTTGAGGCAGCTATCTTTCATCCAGGTGGCAAGAGCCTTCATCCCGCTGTAGAAGTTGACCTGGTGGCTGTTGGTTCATTGGTGAGGGACAGGATCAGCTGGGTGTTGTCAGTGTAGGAGACAATGTTGAGTCTGTGGTTCCTTGTGATAGCAGCGAAGGGGGCCATGTAGACATTGAAGAGGGTAGGGCTCAGGGAGGAACCCTGGGGCACTCTGCAGCTGATATCTGTAGGTTCTGAGAGAAACTGAGGTAGTCTGACTCACTGTGTTCAGCTGTTAAGGAAATAGTGGATCCAGTCCAGGGCTTTGTCGCGGATGCTGGCGTCATGGAGTCTCGTGATTAGTATGTGGTGTGAGAAGGTATTGAAGGCAGCTGAGAGGTCCAGTAGAATGAGGTGTTTGGTTTCACCTTGGTCGAGAAGGGAGTTGATGCCATCGGTGGTAGCGAGGATGGCAGTCTCAGTGCTGTGGTTGCTTCAGAAGCTGGATTGGGAGATGTCCTAGACATGGTTCCCTTCAATGAACTCAGAAAGCTGGATGTTGATGGCTTCTTCGATGACCTTGGCTAGAAAGGGAAGCAGGAAGTTGGGTCTGAATTTGTTGAGGTCTGTCGGGTCGTGGATGGCTTCTTTAGCAGGGGGTTGATTTTGGTGTGGTTCCAGTCATCAGGGAAGGTGGCAGTCTCAGTGGAGCAGTTGATGGTACGGGGAAGTTCAGGAGCGATGGATCGATGGGCTTATAGTTTGAAGTTACAGTGTATGGTTGTCCTTTTATGAGAAATATACCCCTCAAGTATGGATGCTGGAATTATTACATTTGTTCAGCAGTGTCAATTTTGTCAGAACTCTGACAAAGTTTTAAAGAAGTTAAGTGCTGATATGGTTCACCATGCTTTTCCGGAGGAACCTCAGAAAGAATTGGCAAAGGATTTGTTAGGACCACAAGAGAGTTTTAGGCATGGCAAAATATATGTTTTGATTGTGATTGATTTTTATTCAAAATGGCCAAAACTTAAATATATCTAACCCTGATACACATGTGGTTATTGACTTTTTACAGGAATGCTTTGTTATAATTTTACCACTTGGTACATTCCTTCCCCCCCCCCTTCCCTGTTCGCACAATGGTATAGCTGTAGAACCCCGACCTGAAGGCTGCCTTAGAATGTTGGGAGAAGGGCACTTCATAGGGGATAACCTGGCTTCACTAGCAAGCTGAGGATACAGATACTTTTCTTATGAATAAAGAAGATTTTCACTTACCTGCGTTGGCTGGTTACTTCACTTTGGCGACGAGTGAAAAGGGATGCTGTGACTAGGGGTGGGCGGAATTTGCATAATCACGTTACGCAAATCTCCCCGAAATGGTAAAAAATCTCCGCGAACACGCAGAAATTCCGTGAACATGCGGAATTGCTTGTTCGCGATGCTTTTTTCCTGTTCACTATTGCTGTTTGCGTGCTCGGGTAGAAATATCTCACGAACACGCATTTTGAGAACGCAAACAAGCAAAAAATTTCGCGAAGTCGCGGATAGCAGAATTTTTGTCCAATTTCGCGTTCTCCGCGGACCGCGAAATTACCGAAATTCCGCAAATTCCACGAGCAGAAAGGAATTTACCGCCCAGGCCTAGCTGTGACAGGGACGGCGCTGCATCCTCCCCTGTGTCATTTTGACTTGCTGACTGCCATTAGAAGCTGACCTTGCAACAATGTGAGGAGCATCTTTCGGTGGCGTGATTACATCTACCATCAAGACGGTGGAACACCGTTTGAGAATTAATGAAGGGATCTGTACTGTTATCGAAATCGATTTCATCGTCAAGTATGCAACTAAGAGGACCGCCTTCAAGCTGATGGTAAAAAATTAAGAGTGGTTTGTGCCATTATCCTCTCTTTATATCTCTGCCGGTATCGCTCAAGCGGCTGTGGCGAAGATTAAAACGTGTGAGGCATCAGGTGTATTTTTTTCAAAGTTGTCCCCATTGAAGTCAATGTAACCTGTCAGCGGTATTTGTTTGTTTCCTTTCCGTGCCATGGAAAGATAAAATCTTAACGGTGGACCGCGCTGTGGAAGCATTTTATGTGGGCTAAAGAGGAGCTTTTGGTCTTCGGAACTTGCCTCCTGTTTCCCCACAGTGTTCGTGGCGGTCAAGGTTACATCAACGTTTGGAAGGGTGCGAAGAGCTCGCAGATTGATCGTCAGTTTCCGGGATCAGTTTCAAGCGGCGAAACGATAGCAGCCTGTCTGGTATTTAGCGCTCTTCCTGTGTACGTTATGTTGCAATGAAAGCTCACAATTCTCAGGGAGGTCACTGACTCTTTCATTGCTGTATGGGGAAGGCGGTGATTCATTATTCAGTGTGGAGACTGTGAAGTCAGCGGACTCTGCTCCTCATCGGCACTTTGGCTGGAAGCACCCGCCCTCGTCTCTGAGGAGGCGTTTCTGAGGAACTGTCGTAGTCACAGAAATAGGACTACACTTTGGTGGGCAGTACTTTTCTTTAGAATCAGATTTTGCTGAGGATTAGGAGCTTATTCATGTTCTTTATTTTTCTCACTTTATGGGTTTGTGTGAGCTATCTGCTTAAATCATTTGACCACTCATCCACAGTTTTTCCCATCTCTCTACAGTTTTTTCCATTCTCTTCACTTCTATTTTTTTTTTTTTCGTCCTTTACTCTGCTGAGTTCTCCTGTGGTGAAACTTTCTTATCTGGTATTATTTGTTTAAAGTGTGGTACTGATTTCGATTCTAGTTGAGCATGGCAGGTGCTGGAATGAGCCAACCACCCCCATTTTTAAACGAGTTAGGGGAACCAGATATCCCATGGAAAAGGTGGGAAGGTATCTTCAAGTCTTACCTAATTGCCATTGGGGGTGGTAATTTTTCAAATATTAGAAAGCAACACATTTTATTACATAATCTGGGGATTCATGGTAGAAAAGTTTATGAGGATATAACAGGGAGACTGGTGGAGGATGAACCCCTGGAGGAGGATGAAGGTGTGGATGTGTATGAATATACGTTGAGGAAGTTGGAGGCGCATTTCAAGGTTAAAATAAATGTTGTTCTTGAAAGGCACACATTTTTCAAAAGAAATCAAAGGAAGGACGAGAAAGTGTCTTCCTATGTAGCGGTGTTACGTGGATTGGCAGCCACTTGTGAGTTTGGCGCTCTCACTGATTCGCTGATTAGGGACCAATTAGTGAGATGTACGAATGATGTGAAGGTTCAAGAAGAACTACTTACAAGAAACCCTGATCTAGAGGAGGCAATTAATATAGCCAAAGGGCTGGAACACACAGCACTATGTATGAGAGAAATGAAAATTGGTGAGGCAGTGAAGGAAGAATTAGAGTCAAAAGATTTGGTAAGTGCAGAGGCTGTCTGTATAGTGGACAACAAAAACAGAGATGTTTCTGGTAAAAAAACGGGTAGCTTGCAATGTTTCAGATGTGGTAGCCATAGTAATTTGGCAAACAATTGGAAGTGTCCAGCCAGGAATATTTTGTGTAGGAAATGCAACAAAAAGGGTCATTTCTCCAAAGTGTGTAATGCATTCACTCCTAAGGTACATGTGGTTGAACATAATGAAGCTGAGGAAGCGGAGGAAAATAATTTTATTTTTCAGATTGAGGGGGCCTCGGTGAGCCTTTTTCAGAACTTAGGTACAGTGGAGGATAATTATAACACCTACCAGAAGTACGTCACAGCTGCATTAGACGAAGTGCTCCCCATAAAAAGACTCCAAATTAGAAACAAAATTTCAGCGCCTTGGTACACAGAAGATCTGAGGCAGCTCAGACTTCAATGCAAGAAGGCAGAAAGAACATGGAGAAAGAGCTATCTGGATAAGGATAGGGCCACCTTTAAGATAACCTTGAGGAGGTACAAGTCGTGCATCTTGGAAAGCAAGGCCAATTTCTATGCTCAATCCATCCTGCAAGCCCCAAATAGAATTACGGAGCTCTTCAGAATTGCTAGAACCATCTCTGCCCCATCCTGTCTGGAGAATAGAGTCGAAGCTTCACAAAATTTGTGCGACGAGATTGCCACTCATTTTAAAGATAAAGTGGCCAAGATTGTCGTCCACTTTAAGGACAACGAGGTGACGACCCAGAACCCGGGTAACAAGACATCTAAGGGGACCCTGGACCACCAACACTCCTTGGTTTCCTTTTCTGTTATGTCGGCCTCTATTTTCGACTCCCTGGTCATTGGCATCTCCTCCGGCTCACCCCTCGACCCTCTTCCCCAGAAAGTGTGGAAGACCTATGGTCATCTCACCTTTCCCTGGCTGCGCCAGATCTGCAACCAATCATTTGAAACAGGATCGGTTCCAGAAAGCTGGAAGCAGGCTGTGGTGTCCCCTCTTATTAAGAAGCCCTCTTTAGACCCAACTAACCCGGCTAACTTTCGGCCCATCTCCCTCCTTCCCTTCCCAATCAAGATCTTGGAAAGGGTCGTGAGTAGATCTCTTTCGGAATTTCTGGAAGAGTATCAGTTACTAGATAAGGACCAGTTTGGTTTTCGCCCTGGTCATGGGACGGAGTCGGCCCTGGTCACAATGCTGGACAACATGCGAATGCGGGCTGACACCGGGAGCACCGCGGTTTTAGTGCTCCTGGATATGTCAGCCGCATTCGACACAGTGAGTCACACTATCCTGCTGGCAAGACTGAGGGATCTGGGTGTAAAGGGCCGAGCACTGCAGTGGCTCCGCTCTTATCTGACAGGGAGGCAGCAGGTGGTGACACTGGGGTCGTTTACCTCTGAGAAATCCCACGTGGCCTATGGAGTACCACAGGGTTCAAGCATCAGCCCCATTCTCTTTAATATTTACCTGCAACCACTGTTTGCAATTATCAAAGCGTTTGGGGTTGAGCTGATAAACTACGCAGATGACACACAATTGGTATTTTCGATGGAGGGAAAACAGGAGGTGTCTCTGGAGCAATTTCAAAACTGCATGAGCCTGACAACAGATTGGCTGCGAAGTAACTCCCTGCAGTTTAACGGTGACAAGACCGAGGTGTTGTTCTACTCACCACTAAACCAGATCCACCATCTGCAGTTGGAGTTTAGGCTTGCTCCAGATGAGGCTCCACTGGTTCCATCAAATACCATTCGTAATCTAGGCGTCTTGTTCGATAATGATCTGCAATTGAACTCGCAGGCGAACAAGACTGCCAGTGTGTGTTTCGGACTAATACGGGTACTCCGCAGGATTCTTCCATTCTTGCCAGGGGATATGCGCGCTCTGATTGTAAGGAGCACAGTACTCAGCAGAATGGATTACTGTAACTCTCTGTATCTGGGCGCCCCCCAGTATATTCTGCTGGGATTACAGAGAGTACAGTCGGCTGCAGCAAAGTTGGCGCTAAATCGCAGACGCGACGCCTATTCCAATCAGGCGCTGCGCGAGCTCCACTGGCTGCCAGTCAGAGAAAGGATCCTTTTTAAATCTCTCTGTCTGATTCACAAAGCAGCACATGGGAGGGGTCCAATTCCCCTGCAGAAGAGATTCTCACGCTATCTCCCCCCGAGACAGCTGCGTTCTTCCAACGCTAATTTGCTGTCACAACCCAGATTCAAACGTGTCAGGCTGGGGGGGAGGGCATTTAGCGTGGCTGGTGCTCGGATATGGAACAAGCTCCCTCCGAGGATCAGGCAGCTAGACTCCTTAATGGAATTCAGAAAGAGTCTTAAGACCTGGCTCTTTCCAGTAGCCTGATTGTCTACGTCGTTGCCTATTCCTCTCAGCTTAATTTCATCAACTGTTTTGTCAAGCGCCAGGATACCCGTAGGGTGATAGTGCGCTATATAAGAGCATATACAATACAATACAATACACATGTGAAATTAGGCTGGATGGTGAATGTTTTAAGGTTTATGCCGATTCATGTTCTCCTTTTACACTGGTGGAAAAGAGGGTGTTCAATGAGAAGTTTTCCAAACATAACATCAAGATTGAACCAGCAGACATTGCTCCTTCAGGGTACAATAGAGTTCCCATACCTTTAGAGGGAATGGTAAGGATGAGAATTTCTTTCAAAGATAGGCACACGGTTGGGAAGGTATACATTACCAGTGAGGGATCAAGTCTCTTAGGCTGGAAACATCAGAAGGAATTAGGCATTAAACTTGACTCCAACAATTGTGACCAAGTCCTGCTCATTGATCGCCCAGTGCTCGGTGCCAATCTTATTAAGAATTATCCAGAAGTTTTTAATGAAGAGTTGAAATTGCTCAAAAATTACATGCACAAAATAGTGCTAAAGGATGGAGCCATACCAGTAGTTCACAGAACACGATCAATTCCCTTATTAATGAGAGATCCTTTAAAGATGGAGTTAGAAAAATTGGTCAAACAAGGGGTTATTCAAGAGATTGAGTGTTCAGCGTGGTTGGCACCCATCGTCATCACGACTAAGGATGGTGGGAAGAGCATTAGGCTCTGTGTGGACCTGAGAGCTTTGAACGGAAACATAGTAGTGGATAGACATCCGTTACCCAGGATCCATGAAATGCTGAGCACTTTGCAGGGAGCGAAAGTGTTTAGTGTTCTGGATCTATCATCTGCATATTACCAGATTAAACTTCATCCGGAATCCCAACCTTTGACAGCGTTTACCACTCCATTTGGCAATTACAAATTTTTAAGAATGCCATTTGGACTGGCTTCAGCAGCATCTGCTTTTCAGAGAGCGATGCAACATGTTTTCAAAGATTGCCCAAAATCAATGTGTTTCCAAGATGATATTCTTATTTATGGGTCAAGTGAAAGGGAACATAATGTAAATGCTGAGAGGGTGTTAAAAAAATTGAAAGAGGTGGGGTTCACCACAAAGGAAAGCAAATGTAAGATCGGTGTTACGTCTGTAGATTACTTGGGACACATAATTTCAGAAGAAGGGATCAAGCCAAAGAATGATCTGGTGAAGGCAGTGAGGAGAGCTCCCACGCCAACGTGTAAAGAGGAGGTTCTTTCATTTCTAGGTCTAGCTGAATATATGGCAAAGTTTATCAGAAATTTTGCGATGATTGCACAACCCTTAAGAGAACTGATAAAAAAAACATTGAGTTCACTTGGGGAAAACAACAAGAATTGGCATTTGAAAACATAAAAGAAGCCATTTCTGCAGCTCCTTACATAGGCAATTCTGATGTGAACAAGGATACTATCATTACCACGGATGCCAGTAGCAAAGGAATAGGGGCCATGCTATCACAAAGAGAGAACAATAATATGAAAGTGGTGGCTTTTGCTTCAAGAACCTTATCAGCAGCAGAATCCAACTATTCCACAATAGAAAAGGAGGCATTGGCTGTGTTTTGGGCTATCAAACACTTCAGTTTTTATATGTGGGGTATGCCTTTTGAAGTATACACAAACCACAAGCCTCTAGTCTGTTTGTTTGGCAATAAAGACATGGAGAATATGACGCCACGAATTGCAAAATGGGTTCTTGGTTTACAGGGATTTAACTTCAGAATGGGTTTTGTTCCTGGTCAACAAAACAATGTTGCTGATTTTCTATCTAGGGCACCACTAGAAAAACATGATGAGGAATGTTCAGGTAGGGAGTGTGTGATGGAGGTAAAAATTCCAGCAGTATCGAGAGAGTTATGGGATTTTCACACTGATCAGGATAACATCCTTGGCATGGTGAAGACTTACACGACCAAAGGGTGGCCCAACAAGTGCAAAGATCTCCCCGGGGACATTCAACCATTTTGGATTGTGCGTAATGATTTGTCTATAGAAGGGGGATTGCTACTCAAGTCAGGGAAAATTGTCCCTCCGGAGGGATTAAGAAACAAAATTATTGATCTTGCTCATGAGGGGCACCTGGGTAGGAGTATGTGTAAGGCAAGATTAAGAGTTGATTACTGATTCCCGGGAATGGATCAGCTAATGGAAGATAAAGTGAAGGACTGTTATTCCTGCAGCATCAGTGACAAGTCAAGAAGTATAAGACGCTCCCCACTCATACCTGTTGAAATCCCAAGGTCCCCTTGGGACAAGCTAGGTCTGGATATCACGGGCCCCATACGTGTCAAGGGACCTCAAGAAAGGTACCTTTTGGTGCTTATTGACTATTTCTCAAATTGGATATCTTACAAATTTGTGAACACCATCAATACTAAATCACTTATAGTTTTCATGAGTGAGGTATTTTCTAAGGAAGGCATTCCCTTCACCATTGTCACAGATTATGGGGTTCAGTTTGTTTCGGAGGAGATGAGAGAGTTCCTAAAAGACATGTCCATTTCCCATGTGCGCACCCCGTTGTATTGTCCAAAGGCCAATGGGAAGGTTGAGAGGGCTGATCGGTTGTTGAAAGAGTGCATACAATTGGCCGTCAAATCAGGGATGTCGATTGAGCCCGCCATTAGAGACATGTTATGGTCATACCACACCACACCCAGCCTCTCAACGGGTCATACCCCCTTTGAATTGATGAGAGGAAGAAGGGCAGGTTCAAAGCTGTCTCCAAATTGGTTGTGTCCCGAAGAGAAGGTAGTGGTCAACACAGAAGAATTCAGGGAAAAAACTGATTGCAGACAAAAAAAATACAAGGAGTGGTATGACAGGAAATGGGGTGCAAAGGAGAGGTCTCTCAGTCAGGGGCAAAGTGTGTATATCAGGAAACCTGAGTGCTTAGGTAGCAAAGGTGGAAAATACTATGCCCCAGAGAAAATCAAGGAGGTAAAAAGAAATGTGGTAATTCTGGAAGATGGGAAAAAATGGAGTATGGATCGGGTGGCCCTTGATGTGAGGGATGGTGGCCACAGGGAGGACAACAAGACTCAGGGGCAAGGCAGCAGGTCTGGGGAAGCTCAAATGAGAAGAGGGTGGCGACAAAGAAATGCTCCGATTTGGCACAAAGATTTCTGTATGGGGGAAATGTTATATGATGTGTAACTTGTTCTTGGGATCATTTGTTAGGGGACGCTTGCCATGTGATTTCTCTGTTTCCATCCCACCTTTCACCTCTTGTTGAATCTCTCCCCTTTGTGTGTTTAGGGTAGGAAGATGTGTTATAATCTTACCACTTGGTACATTCCTTTTTCCCCCCTCCCCTGTTCGCACAATGGCATAGCTGTAGAACCCTGACCTGAAGGCTGCCTTAGAATGTTGGGAGAAGGGCACTTCATAGGGGATGACCTGGCTTCACTAGCAAGCTGAGGATGCAGATACTTTTCTTATGAATAAAGAAGATTTTCACGTACCTGCGTTGGCTGGTTACTTCATGCTTCCATAGAAAAGGTATTAAAGATTTGATGCTGCCTGAGAATGGAGTCACTATTTGTGGTATTGATGAGGAACTGTATGTTAGAATTCGATTAAAGGGAAAAGGGTAGTTGTGATGGCTGTTTCAGGATCCACGTTTACCATTTTATCTGATTCTTATTTTTATAAGCTTTGGGATTATAAGATTTTCAAAACCAATGATGTCCAAGTGTTTGCCTTAAAAAAATCGAGATCAATGTGTTTGGGTATTTTATTGCAGAAATAGGATTTCTTGGCAGACATATAGTTGGAAAAGTGCATGTTGCTATTGATGGTCAGCAAGTATTAGGATAAAGACATCAGGGTAAACTGTGTACACATCTATATGCTAGTGCTAAAGATCCAGTTTACATTGTGGATGCTCATTGCATGGTGAAAGACATTTCCAGTAGGGATGATATTTTGGAAAAATTATTGGACTCACATAAAAATGTGTTTCGAGAACAATTAGATAAATTGGAGGGCTTTACATATCACATGTGCCTCAAGAAGAATTTTGAGCCTATCAAACACAAATTACGACAAGTGCCGCTATCTTTACTTGGGGAGTTAACTCAGATGCTAAAGGAAAGGTATGCTGGAAAGGATTTAGAGCCTATTAATGCATCAGAGTGGGTATCTCTCATTGTTTTTGTCAAGAAGAAGACTGGCAAATTGAGAATGTGTCTGGATTTAAGATCTGTCAACAAACAGATTCTTGTGGAATGTTATCATTTACCACACATTCAGGATATTTTTGCTAAATTGGAAGGGGCAAAGTTCTTTACCACAATTTATCTAAATATGCATATCATCAGATTATGTTGACTGAGGATTCTAGTGACCTTTCAACAGTCATTACTATCGATGGAACATTCAGATACACCAGGATGCCATTTGGTCTCGCATCTGCCATCTCGGTGTTCCAAAAACCTATTTTGTGTTTGTTTGGGGACATCGAGGGCGTGGTTACATGTCAGGATGATATACTGGTGTATACTGATACGTTGGACACCCATTATCAGTTGGTAGACACAGTGCTAACTATTTTGGAAAATAGAGGTATGATGATGCAGCTTGAAAAATACAGATTTGTAACTTCTGAATTGGAATATCTTGGCCATGTCATTTCTTAAGCTGGAGTTTCACCCAAAAAGGATGTATTAAAAGCTATTGAGAAGGTTCATGTCCCCAAGAATAAGGATCAATTGAGCTCATTCTTGGGGATCTGTGAATAGTATTTTAGGTTTGATAAGAATTTTAGGAATATCACTTCTCCTGTATCTATTTTCCTTAAGAAAGGAGTCAAATGTGTTTGGGGACAGGAACAAGATTATGCTTTTTCGTTATTGAAGTCGAGTATTATTCATTCATCTTCTTTGTCTGCATTTTTCCATTCATTGCAAAGTATTATTACAGTTGATGCCTTCTAGATTGGCTTAGGAGCTGTGCTGAGTCAGTGCAAGGGTGGGGTTGAACATACATTGCATTTGCATCTAGGCTATTGTCGACAGCTGAGTGCAAATACTCCACTACAGAAAGAGAAGCGTTAAGTTGTGTTTGGGCAGATGAACATTTTAAGATATACATATGGGGAAAATCGTTCCAGTTAAGAACTGATCAAAAACCTTTAATTTCTCTGTTAACAAAGAATGGGGTAGGAAAAGCATCATCAAGATTGGTTAGGATTCTAGACAGATTATATGAATACAATTTTGATTTGATCTATTTACTTGGTTCATAAAATGACAGAAATGATTGCCTTTCAAGCTTGTCAGTGAAGTGTATGGATGCTGTGAGTCTCAAATGTAATGAGGAGTGTGCAGTTGCTTCCCTTGATGATGTCATATTGTCTGTAACTTGTGTGCTGTCAAAGGATGCGTGGGTTGATGCTTTCTTGAAAGATGCGACTCTTAATAAGGTCACAAAATACATTGATGAAAGATATCTTATTGAAAGGAATATAACTAAGGATCTGCAATTGTTTTTGAAACTTGAAAATGAATTGTCAGTGGAAAATGATATTGTGGTGAGGAATCAGTGTTTTGTGCCACCAAAGGGTATCAGATCTGGCATTGTATCTATTGCCCATGTAGGTCAGTCTGAAACCATTAGGAGAACCAACGATTGGTTCTGGTGGCCATGTATGATGCTGAAATTATTAAATTTGTTCAGCAGTGTTCATTTTGCCAGAACTCTGACATTGTTTTGAAGATGTTGACTGCTGATATGGTCCGCCATACTTTTCCTGAGGGACCTTGGAAAGGATTGGCGATGGCATTGTAAGGACCACATGAGAGTTTGGGGCATGGCAAAATATATGCTTTGATTTTGATTGACTTTATTTTCAAAATGGGCAGAGCTTAAATATATATCTAAACCTGACACGGATGCGGTTATTGACTTTTTACAGGAACATTTTCATAGAGAAGGTATTATGATTTGATGCTATTTGACAATGGAGTTCAATGTACGTCCAGTAAGTTGAAGAATTTTTTTTCTGGAATGTGTATTAAAAATGTACGAACTGCTCTCTTTGTGCCAAACATGAATATTTTGATAGAAAGATTTAATAGGATAATTATAGAAGGGGTACAGTTGGTTATTAAATCTAGAATTGATGTTGAGAAGCATGTGTCTGACTTGCTTTGGTCATATCACTGCACTCCTCTTGTGACCATGGGGTTTTACCCATTATATTGTCGAAAGGATGGAAGCTAAGGCACGGTTTATAACCCAGCTGGTTGTTGGGAACTCAGGTAATTTGAGCATGAGAGCTATTTATGATAAAGCAAGAGACTATGTTCTTTCTAAAAAAAGAAAATGGTTTTGGAGAGTGTGCCTACTAAGGTGGGTATGAGATCCAGTATATTTTGCGTGTTGGTGATGTTGTTAAGTTCAAATTGTCTGGACATGTTAGTAAGGTTTTATCCAAGTTTTAAAACCATGGAAGGTGGTTAGAGTTGGAAAAACGTTGGTTTTGTTGAAAAATGGTTCAAGGTGGAGTTTTTCACGGTCCGCAAATGTCACTAGGAGTGGTGTGGATGATGCTTTGCATAATGTGGATGATGTTTTGCTACCTGATGTCTTTGCTGATAGTGTTTGAAACCATTTAGTGAAGTTAACAGTGAAGGAATGGAGTATGCTAATTCATCCATGTTTCAGCGTAACATGCCTTGTGAAAAATAGTGTAAGGCCAGAACACAATATTAGATTGGCTAAAAGATATGAAGACGTTATTATGTTTTGATGGTTTTTTTGTATTTTATAAAAGTAGAACGATATGTAGTAATGTAAGTTTATCTTTAATGTTTTCATTTTATTATCTGTGTGTTCTATTACCATGGTCACTACACTGTTCCAATGCATGAGCTTGGAGTGTTTACTATGCTACTGTGGCTCATGGAGTGGTTTGGTTCAAAGGTAATTCTACGTTCTGTATTGTTGGTTCTGGCATTTCTGTCATGTTTGTCCAGTGCATGGGTGCTAATAAATGGACTTAAGAAAATCATTTGAAATCCTCGTTATTGCTTACCACACACCTAAGCACTAACCAATTTTAAAATAATAATTCAACACCCTCTAAGCTAATGTCATCCAGAGATGTCCGAAGAAAATGTGAAACATTGACAATAGAACTTTCTTCAAGTGAATAGGTCCAGTGAAGAAACAGAAGATCTGGCTACAAGTAGCAATTTTACATGAACACCATGAAAAGGTCTTGGTAAACAAAACAGCAATGAAAATAAACTAATATGACCTCTGCCTGATTATGTGCTTTGGAGCCTATGAGAGGGTGTTTGCAGGGGCGGAAAAGCATGAGTGAGTGCCAGAGATGGTATCCATCTTGTCCAAGATGGAGCTCTGCACAGAAATGGCACATAACTAAAACACATTATTAAAATCTGTTTCAAAGCAATTACACGATTTCAGTCTGTAGATGTAAAATCATGTCAAAAGGAATATTAAAAACTGTCAATGATACACAAAAATATAAATCTTTAAAATACTTTGTCACTAGCCCTATTAGAATGAATAGAAACTCATAATGATGGACCACCTGGGACCATAATATGAAAAGTGTCCTCACGATGGTGTCCCTTATTTGCATAAGTGTAAAAACAACAGTTTGATGAGTATAGGCCCCAGCTAGGCCAGCAGGACACAAGGGTTCGCTCTCCTGCAAATGGAATCTACAAGGAAGTTGGCACGGAAACTGCAAAGTACAAAGACAAAGTTTATTAACCCTTAAGGGTGGTCCTACAACCCATACAACACTCTTCAGTATTGCATAGGGTAGCACAAAGAACTTGCGTACACGGTCCCCTTTTATACACAACAGAGGGGCTCTAAGTGGGTGGATACAACATGAAGCAAGGAATGTTGCCTTTTATGGACATTTTCAATACAGAATCAATATGTGGGCGGAGTAACTAATTTCCTGAGCCCGCGAAAACATGGTCAAGCAAGGACTAACTGATAACAGATGTGGTCAAGTCTGGGCATGCGCCAGACGGACAAAGGGACTATTTATAGACTGTTACTAGGCAGATTACAAGAGCAACTAACATGAAGATAGGACTCTTCTCGTGCCACGCACGTGGAGGCATGACAATACAAAATGGAGTCCAGACTTTGGTCAACATAACGGGAGAAACTCGGTCATATAAGGGGAATTCATGTCTTTAGTGAATGCTTACTCACATCGTTATTTCAATTTTCAACAGACGACCCTTTCAGCATTTACTGAAGACATCCGGTTTGTTAGGATAATCATCGTATATATCAATCTTCATCATTTCTTCTATTTCTTTAGTCAGATGTTTCTGGTAAGTGACATTGGCAATAGCTTTCTTATCAGGAATGCAGAGTGACACACATAGGGAACAGAGTAAGGGGCCACATTGGATACAAATGCAACAGGAAAACAGAATTGCCACAATGATACAGAGACCAGTTAGGACCTTCCACCCCCATGTGGTGATCAACGCCCAAAACCATCCAGAAAAGGTCCAAGTACCATTTTCTGTATGGATTTCAGCTGCAATTTTATGCAATTTATTGATAGCATTATAAACTGATGGCGTGTGGTCAGGAATAAACACGCAACAACTACTTCCGATAATTTTACAAGCTCCACCTCGGTCAGCTAACATAACATCTAACACCATGCGATTCTGCAATGCAACAATTCTAGTAATTTGTAATTCTTCCATAAGATTCCCAAGAGCAGCAGCGGTTTGATTTGTCACAGCCTCTACCACTCTTGTTAACCTTCGAACTTTCCTACTATTTAGGGCAGCTCCAACAAAGAAAAACAATCCTAAATTAAAATCAATATACTGCTGCAGACTAGTGTCAGTCTGATCCACGTCATCAATCGATAGAGTACGTTTATACCTATTTACAGTCACATTATTCAACAACTTCAAATCTTTATGATAAGATGCAGGTGCCAAGAATACAGGAGGTAATAGAAATGCTACATAACATACTCCAGACCAACCGGCTGGCAAACGGTAATAACCTTTATTTCCACACACGAAGTATGTATTATGGGATGCTAAGAAGGTACTATTATTCAACCCGTCGATATTTAAGATAGTGATGCAATCACTAACACCAACAGGAATATAACCCACACTCTGGACACACAGGTCCGCTTGAGCTTGTGCCACTTGAATCACAAATCGGTCATTCCACACAGTGTCTCTGGTGTTCGTGAAAATATAAGGAATCGATTCATTGTCCGGTCGATACTCTTCCCATTCCCAAATTGTCCCATTCGCTTGCGGATATCCATCTTTATCTTGATGACATTCCCTATTAAGTCTGAAGAGTAATCGTCCCACTGTAGGTTTCCGGGTGGCAAAAAGTAAGGTGTACCATGCTCTACAGGAGCCGTTATGAGAGAAAGGAAGGGGTATAAACGGAGTTCCTCCTTTCTTCTGGTGAGCTGGCATCATGCCACATATCCAACAGTTCGTAGCATTGGTGGCAACATGGGTGTGATGCAACATCTGGATGAAAGTGTTATTCAAATAAGACTGACGATGCTTCAACTCTTGATACGGTAGTGTATAGAAGTAGTGCTCCTCAGGCACTGGAGTAGTCAACACGAGTAACTTTCGAGCAGGAGTCACATCCTCCACAAACCATGTGGTTATCCCAACAATAGCTACTGTAAACATAAAACCTGATGCACAAAGGATTTTCTTTTTCTCCATGTAAGAATAAAAAAAAAATCAATATCTTCCTGAAACTAAAAGGTTGTCAGAACGCTTCCCCTTAGGCAGCGGTTGATTTCTTCACCAGCGGGCCAAGACGGGTGTCGCTACACTAATGCAGGGCTGATCCCCCCCCCTTGCCTCATTGGCTCTCCGTTTCACTAACCCAAGGGCCGTTCTGACAACGTGTCCTGGAACTGAAGAATTCACTTCCTTGGTCTGAGATGATATCGCCTTCCTCCAGGAATCACGTGGTCCGGAAAGAGCTCCTTAGTGTCGTTCGGTTCCACAGCACGGCCTTTCTCTGCAGTCAGAATTTCTCGATGGTCGGTCAATACAGCAGGCTCCACCAATCCGGGCGGCACTTTGCGACAGTGCAGGGAATGGATCCAATTCTTTCGGTTGGAAACCCGCACAGCCGTCCTCGTTGCAAGTAGGACTTGCTCAGGACCAACCCATCTCGGCTCCAAGCTGTTCGTCCTTTCAAAAATCTTCACCATAACATAGTCTCCAGGTCGGAGACTGTGACCTTCGCCGGTGGACCGATCAGGTAGCGCCTCCCGGACCTGTTGATGAATAGAAACCAAGTTATCCGTTAACTGTGCCAGATAATCATTCATCATTACACAAGGTACATCATACACAGCCTTAGGTCGTGGTGGACCCCAAATATTCATTGGGCATCCAAAAACAATCTCGTACGGTGTAAGACCAGTTCGAGAGTGCGGTATCGATCTAATTGACAATAATGCCAGCGGTAAAGTATCTGGCCAAGTCAAAGAAGTCGAAGCTTGGATCTTAGCGATCTTGAGCTTCAGTGTACCATTATACTTCTCGACCAGTCCTGCAGACTGAGGGTGAAACACTGCGTGGAACTTCTGGGTGATGCCCAGACCCTTCAGAACATACTTTATAAAATCCGCTATAAAGTGGGGTCCGTTATCACTCCACAGCAGTCTAGAAACACCATATCGGGGGAAGAACTCCTTCAATAGCATCTTGGCGGTAGTCATTGCAGTATTATCTTTCGTAGGGTATGCCTCGACCCATTTACTAAAGGCACATACCACTACTAGAACATACTTCAAATTGTTACAGCGCTCAAGCTGGATGTAATCCATCTGCAAAACCTCAAAGGGTGCAGTAGGTGTCGCAAATCCTCCTGCTGGAGTTCGAGTACCCTTTCCTGGGTTGTACCTCAGGCAAATCATACAGGTCTGCACCACCCTCTTTGTAGTGCTAGCAATCTCTGGATGCTCCCAGACTTGGGTAAGCAATTTTACAATTGCGGAAGCTCCAACATGTGCTAGCCCATGTGCCATCTGAACCATAGGTTGTACAAAAGCTGTGGGTAGCTTCCATCTATCCATCTGCTTATTTCTCCAACAGCCCTCATCATCCAATTCTCCATCATTGGACCATTGCTCCCGTTCTTTGTCAGAAGCGGTCCTCTGTATTTCCAGCACCTCTCTTTTCGCATCGTACCATCTTTCTACCTGCGACTTTACTACATACATGGCAGTAGCACCGGGCTGCATCGCAGTCTCCCGTGCCACCCGGTCTGCCAAAGCATTTCCTTCTCCGACTTTATCAACCACTTTCTTATGGGCACTACATTTAATGAGAGCAATTTTCCTCGGATATGTCAATGCAGTCAAAAGGTTGTGAACTAACTCTCCATGCATTATTTGTACTCCATGCGACGTTAGAAACCCTCTCTCCTTCCAGAGTAGGCCGAAATCGTGCGCTACTCCGAAAGCATAGCGGCTATCTGTATAAACATTCACACACAATCCTGTACTGAGCTCACATGCTCGTGTTAATGCTATCAGTTCCGCTGCTTGAGCTGATTTCTGTGGTATGCGTGCTGTCTCCACTATTGTTTGCAATGTGGTAATTGCATACGCTGCTGAAGTCGTACCATCTGGTAGCTTCAGGCATGATCCGTCCACCCACAGTTCTCCATCTACATCTGGAAAGGGCGTATCCTGGAGATCAATACGACCCTTTGTTTGTTCCTCAGTCACAAGAATACAATCATGTGCTTTCCGTGCCTCAGACTGAGCTTCCGGGAACGGCAACAATGTAGCCGGGTTTAACGTTACACACCTCTTTAACGTAATATGAGGAGCCAAAAGCGTCAGCTCATATCCCGTTAAACGGGCACTGGTCAAATGCTGCGTCTTTGTCTGATTAAGCAGGGCATCAACAGCATGGGGGACTAATACCAACAGCTTATGAGATAACACAATTCCCTCGCTTTGGCGTATTGACACAGCTGTCGCCGCCACCGAGCGAAAACAACCAGGCAATGCTCGGGCAACAGGATCAAGTACAGCTGAAAAATACGCACAAGGGCGCTGCTTGTCACCATGCATCTGCACTAAAACTGATAATGCACATCCATCTTTCTCATGCACATACAGCGAAAAAGGTTTTGTATAATCAGGGGTCCCTAACACTGGTGCTGAACAAAGGGCCTTTCGCAATTTCTGGAAGGCAGTGTCACACTCATTTGACCAAGGAAGCGGAATAGGTGTGTCTTTTGTCAAAAGGGCTAACAATGGCTTGGCTATGTGTGAAAACCCTAGTATCCATTGCCTACAAAAAGAAACAAGACCCAAAAATGCACGCACGTCCTTCTGCGTGGAAGGCACTGGCGTGTCCAAAATTACTTGAATACGATCTGGTGAGAGTGCACGCCCCTCCTTAGACAAAAGGTGACCCAGATAAGTCACCTTTGGTCTACAGAACTGCAATTTTTTCCTCGACACTTTGTGATTGTGAGATGCCAAAAAGGAAAGCAAGGATAACGTGCTTTTCTCACACAGCTCCGGAGTGTCAGCCGCCAACAAGATGTCATCGACAAATTGAATGAGGGCGACACCCTCGGGCAGAACAAAGGAGTCCAATTGTCTTTTCAAAGCTTGACTGTAAATGCTAGGGCTTTCTGTGTAGCCCTGAGGAACTCTACAAAATCGATAAGACCTATTATTCAGAGTGAAACCAAAAAGGTATCGGCTATCGGGATGAATAGGAATCGAAAAGAAAGCATTTTTCAAATCAATGACTGAAAACGTCGTCGCCGTAGGCGGGACCAAAGTAAGCAACGTCGTGATATCAGAAACCACTGGATACTGAGGTATCACGATCTTGTTCACTTCCCTCAAATCAATTATAAACCGATAAACTTTGGCATCCGTATCCTTTTTCAAAATGGGTAGAATCGGACTATTACAGACGTTGTAGGGAACTTCCTCCACTACTCCCACCTTAATCAAATCCTGCACAATCTGTATAAGGGCCTCCTCCCCCTCCTGGGAAATACGATACTGCGGGAGGCGTGGTAACACCGCCCCCTCCTGGACACTAATATGGACAGGCGGAATCACCATCTGTCCCACATCGGTATCCGAAATGGCCCACAAAGTACGAGGGGGAGTTGCTAACACAGTATCCTCTGCAACCACACACATCCGTTCAGACAGAGGGTGATTATCATTTAATATCACACGCACACCAGCGGGGAAGCAGCGGATCGTAGCTCTGAAGTGCTTGAGCATATCAAGACCCATAATGTTGTCCGGCGTGTTCGGGGCAAGCAAAAACGGACAGGGTGCAGAAAAAGAATCAACCTGAAATGTGAGGGGTCGAGAAAGAGGGCTTCGGGAGAGTGTACCGTCAAACCCTACCGATATAACCATTAAGTCAGATGGGGGGGCCCTCGGAACCAATTGTTTAGACAGCGCACTACGAGTCGCTCCTGTATCTACTAGGAACTGATCAGTAGAACCCAAAACCTCCGCTGATACATAAGGACCCTTCTGATCAACCGGCACCTCAACTGATTCTAACCCCCATCCAACGCATTCCTATGCATGCTGTGAATCATGGTACCCAGAGCGGTCAGTCCCTGACACTTGGTACTGGTTCTGTCGATCAAAGACATTAGGTCTATCTCGTTGCTGCCCGGTAGGTTCAAAACGAGCGTGATCATTAGAATTCCCTCTAAAATTCGAAAAACCCCCTCTACCTCTCGGTCCACCCTGATTATGCCCCTGACGCGATGCATACAACGCCGGGCAATCTCTGGCCCAGTGTCCCGATTGTTTACAATACGCACATTGATTCCTATTCAAATCAGATCGGCCCAAAGGAGGACCATAAGATCCTCCCCTACCTCTATTAACACCCCGACGAGGCGGACCATACACTTGCGCTAACATCACCTTCGTTTTTAAATCTTTCGACTTCTTCTCCTCCTGCCCCTTCGCTTCCTGCTCCTGACGCTCATAATACTGAGCTATAGTCAGGAGGGCTGTCGGAGACGCGGTGGACCAAGAACTTTCACTCGCTTTTAGGCGGGCTGCTATTGCCGGTAATAAATTCGCCACGTATTTATCAGCAAAGAGGTGTCGACCCGTATCATCCGTAAGTGACTGACCACTAAAATCATGAAATGTCTCCTCAAAGCGCGTAAAGAAATCTGCAACTGATTCCTCAACTTTCTGTTTATACGAAGCTAACATATTCCAGTCAATCTTTTTAGGGGAAATGATTGTTTTTAACTTGGCCAAAATAGCAGCGGGGAGATCTAGGATAATCTGAGGTGGTTTCTGCGCGGGCTTCCTCTCCCTATCCTCATCCTCAAGTTCAGACCACCGAGCCTTAAAAGCGGCAACATCGTCCACCTTCCGTACGGATCGCCACATATCCGGTGGTAAAATAAGCCCAAAGAACAGATCTATATCTGCTAAGGTCATAGTACAAGAATTCAAGGCCCCCTCGACTTCTTCGTAAAAGGCCGCTGGATTCTTGCGGGGATCAGGCAACGCATTCTTTAATGCCATAACATCAGCCCTATGCCAGGGAGTATAAACCCAATTGTACACAAAATATCCCTTAGCATCAGCGGAGGTAATATCCGCACTAGTTCCCGCTCCTTTAGGAGGAACATACAAAGGTGCCGCCTCTCGCATTGGTTTAGCATGCACTAGGTCGCTCTTATCTGAGTGGGAGGTAGATGATTGGTCATCACCGACACGTGAATCCGACTGCTTTTCCTCCTCTGCTTTTAGGCGCGCTCTCTCTTTAAGGTCACTCGCTGCGTCCCGCAATGCAAACAGCCGTCGAGCCGCATCAGGCGCCTTAGAGGGAGAAAAAACACCGTTACGCAATGCTTTAGCATCTAATATTACATCATCAGGCTCAAAAACTGCCGAATATTTCCGAAAAACGGAAATCACTTCATCAGAAAAGTGTCCCAAAAAATACAACTTCTCTCTATCCTGCCACGTTTCCCAAGAGTCCAACAATTCAGCGAGGGATAACTTGCCCTTAAGTGCACGAAAGGAAACTTGCCGAAGCTCACCCATTCGGTCAACCGATAACATGGATCGCGTGTCTACCTTACCCGACGCCGATCCAGAATCCTGTGGCCTCGGGGCAGACGCGCCAACATAAGGGGGCGGAGAGCGATCTAGTAAATAAAAATCATCGTCAAGATTAGTAAGGACAGGATAAAGTGACTGACGGACAGCATATTGACCCGAGACTTGCAGCCTACGCTCTTTCTCTTGTCTCTCCGTCTGTTCTCTTTCCTCCCGACGCTTCGCTTCCTGTGCTCGCACATGATCATTCTTCCGTTGCTCTTTATCAAACAGCGCTTTCTCACGTTTCTCTCGCTCACGCACTTCCTTCACCCATAATCGCACACATTTAAACATGTCTTGCCGAGCACGCCGTTTACACATACACTGTTCCACATACTCAATCTTACGCATATCAAATGATCCATACAAAGGCCATCGTAACTCAGGATCCTTCTTGGTGTATTTCCTCCATACTGTGCTGTACATTATAGAGGAAAGACCATGCTTCACATACATATCCCTATTAGGAGTCCCCTCTGGGGGAGCTGGAGCAGATTCCTCGAGGTTTAACCGGTTTCCAAAGCAGCAGCACCACTTACGGAGTGCGCTAAAAGCAGGCATGCTCAAGAATAATGCAAAATGTGCAGTATTATCAAAAATGGCACTTAAATGTTGTGCCGTTCAAATTTACACAACTTCGGAGAAATATCTCCACATTACCTGCCTATATGTGTTGCAACGCATATATTCTCACAATAATCAATACAAGATGTGACCGGTCATCACAAATCAAACTCAAATAGCCAAACCCGGCTTCAAAAACTCGGAGCAAGTACCGTACAGCGGTTCTTACCAATCAAGAGTGTCCAGATTCCAACTGCCAAGCTCCAAAATTCGCCCAAACGGCTGTCACGGCAGGACCGACAGAAGAGGTCTCAGTCGAGGACCGGCGCTACCCAGATGGTCAGCTCGGAAGGGGAGGAAGAAAACCTCGGGATGCCAGGACTAAAGTGCCTCTGGCAGTGATCACATCCCCGGCCAAATTCCTCACCTTCGTCACGACCAGTCCTTCGAGCATCCGAGTCGCCGATGAGCCCCACGTGACGGTGGCCAATTGATGAGTATAGGCCCCAGCTAGGCCAGCAGGACACAAGGGTTCGCTCTCCTGCAAATGGAATTTACAAGGAAGTTGGAACGGAAACTGCAAAGTACAAAGACAAAGTTTATTAACCCTTAAGGGTGGTCCTACAACCCATACAACACTCTTCAGTATTGCATAGGGTAGCACAAAGAACTTGCGTACACGGTCCCCTTTTATACACAACAGAGGGGCTCATAAGTGGGTGGATACAACATGAAGCAAGGAATGTTGCCTTTTATGGACATTTTCAATACAGAATCAATATGTGGGCGGAGTAACTAATTTCCTGAGCCCGCGAAAACATGGTCAAGCAAGGACTAACTGATAACAGATGTGGTCAAGTCTGGGCATGCGCCAGACGGACAAAGGGACTATTTATAGACTGTTACTAGGCAGATAACAAGAGCAACTAACATGAAGATAGGACTCTTCTCGTGCCACGCACGTGGAGGCATGACAATACAAAATGGAGTCCAGACTTTGGTCAACATAACGGGAGAAACTCGGTCATATAAGGGGAATTCATGTCTTTAGTGAATGCTTACTCACATCGTTATTTCAATTTTCAACAAGTTGATGGACAGAATGCAGAACAATGTCATACATTCACCCCAGTACAGAGATCTGGGCCTAAATCCATCGTCTTTTTGCTCACCATGCCATTCCAGTTTGAACCCAGCCATATGCAAATCAGTCTTGACCCTGTGCCTTATGGGAATGATGGATTTAACCCAGATCTCTTGACTAGGGGTGAATGTATTGATTGGTTCTGCATTCCGTCTATCAATTGTGTGTCTTTTGCTTTCCCCCCCTTATTTGCCTAAGGGTATGGTGCCATGAAAATGAGCTAACATTTTGCCTCTAAGTCTGCACTATATTATAGAAGCAGGTACAGAGGCAAAGAAGTTGTCAGGGCTGCAGTAACTGCACCACAAAGCCAGTGCACCCCCCAAAAGTGACTTTTGAAAGAGAGCAAGTGAGTCCGAAAATTTCCCTGATTTTGCCCTGCATGCGGGCACAGTTAATCTCTTCACCCGCCTGCAGAAGAATCGCTGATCCCTTTTAACCAACAGGCTGAGCTGCCACCTGCAAAGTTATAGGTAGCTCTGTGGTGACCAATAGCTGATCTGCCTTTCACCAATGTGCTTCCTCCAGTATATCCTGGTGTTTGCGGCCACACAATGGGCAGCACATTCATTGTGATAGGGTGCACTGGACTGGCCTTTGCCCGATGCTCCTAGTTGAAGGTGCACCACGCTGCAGACAAGGGCAGTGTGCTCTATCTGTGGTGCGGGTCCAGTACTGGTAACAGGAAACTTTGCATTTCCTGATAAACCCTCCATTCCTGTAACCATTTGGGTGTGAATGTATACAGATGTGTCTGCCTTTGCTGTGCAATGTTATGTTATGTGTCAATTTGTGTCACATCTCGTACAAAACATATGTCAGGATTAGGTGAGTTTAACTTGCGGAGACATAACTTTGAAGAAACTTTATTTGACAAACCTAGTTCAATATGTTGTAACAATTTTGTATAGGGAGCTTTTCTTAGCGCAGTACATAGTAGGTGCTACTGTTACCCAAGTTATGGTACTCAATGTATCAACCTCGAAGGATGGAATGCTTTCTCAGCAGCGCTAGGATTCGTATACATGGTTTTTTCACCCCTCTTCGTTTGTCAGCGGGGAGCTTCTATCTTGTGGCGATCCCCTCGGCTTTGGAAGAATTGCACATTCTTATGAGATTACACTGCATTTTATATCGCTGAATTTCTGGTTTTTCTTTTCGCTTCTTGGTTTTACCTCTTTCAAGCAACTGTAAGCGACGTTATTGTTTTATATTTCACATTTCACACTGCTTTAGTATGCATACTCCCCGCCGAAACTCAAGGTGATTTTTATGTCCTAAGTATATTTTATTTTAATATATTGATGCATTCATATAGGTTCGTCGGAAATCAAATAAGAGAAGAGTCTGTAGCTAATCACATCATTCTGTTCAGGAATATCAATATTGCTCTGCGGCAATGCATTTTGAAATTGCTTACCGAGCTCAGTTCTTGAGGATTTAAGCACTTGCATATGCATCAATATTCATAGAGTCACTCTGAGAAAGAGAATCTTCACTTAATGTTGCACCTCAAGGTGACCCTATATAACATTGCACCATTTATCAGAATTTAAATGAACATAACAGTATAAATGTGCACGTAAAGAAATACTTTTCAATGCGCATGCATGGCATGCACTAGTCAACTCTTAACAGAAAATAATGTATTTGCAAAAGGAAACTGCTGTGTATTCACGAACGTGCCTTAAGCTTACTGTACGGAAAAAGTGAGAACTCAGATAATGAATCAGATGCAATGAAAAAACACAGCATGCTTACTTATGTTCAATGGATCATGTTCATCTGTTGCATTTCAGCATGCCTATCATGGGTTTTCTGACCTCGCCGATGCTTTACAGTTTATTTAAAAAGTTTGGAATATTTCCACTTGTTTTATATTGGCATCATGATCATGTAAATGAGAAAATTGTATGAAAACATTTCACGCTGGAATGCAGCCAGCAAATTAATCAATACAATGAAAAACGTGCATGTATCAGCGAAGCAATGTCACATTTGGAATGTATGTAGTTTTAAGACGTCCATACGGAGTTGCGGCAATAGCTAAAATGATAGCTGTGAAATTTGTATTCTTAATTGTAGATTATAACACTAGGGGCCCTATGTGCGTAGGTTTTTTCCGGTTGAAAATGGACCGTTTAGCAGAATAGGGTCATTTGCGGCTGGAAAATTGCATGTTCTTATGTACCAAACCCATTTTGCGTTTCGGTAACGTTTTACCAAATCACAAATTGGGTTAGCGATTGGTATTAGGCAGGGGTGTATTAAGGTCTTCCTTTCCTAATAGCGTCTCGAAGTGCTATGTACAAATGTTTTGCTACCAGAATGCTGTCACGTGACATTTTATCACCTTCTTCAAGTAGGGGTCTCCAAGGGACCCCTTCCCCTTTGTGAATGCAAGCGAAAACCTTGTTCAGAACAAGCAGTGGTCCATGGGACCACTGCCTACCCTTAAAAATTAAACTGAAACAGTTATTTTTTATTTTTTAAATGCATCCCGTTTTCCTTTAAGGAAAATGGGCTGCCTTTAAAAAACATGTTGCTTTACTTAAAAGCAAACACAAACGTGATGGTCTGCTGCCCCCAGCATGGCACCGTCTCCGTGTTTTTACAGATTCCTAATGGGTCACACCTACCTCATGAATATTAATGAGGTTGGTCCATTGCGATCCCCATTAGGAATCACTAAATGTGTCAAAGACCCTTTTAGTATATGGGTGTTTCTGATTTCCTAACAGCAAATTATTGTTTTTTACAATTATTAATTGCAAAATGAAACCTACGTACATGTAGCTCTAAATGCTGCAAGATATCAAATTGTCCTGGGCATAATAATCCTTAAATGTTTCAACAATGTTATTGAAATTTCATTGAGCTGAGGGAAATTAATTGAGGACCACCTTTAGACTTTGCTGGGACTTGAAGAAAATCATGGATTTCCGTGCTTTTAACCACATTGCTGAATTTACATAAATTCACTATTGCCAGGAATTTACAACGGGATGCCTTTCGACTATAAATGCTTTGACCACAGATTTCACTACCAGGAGTGCTGAGAAATAGGCAGGTATGAGGTAGAAGGTGGCATTCCAAGCACTGGCTTTCCTTGGAAGTTTGAAAATTTCCACAAACCTATGTTTGTGGGCGTCACCAAACCCATCACTTACCCCCTTCAACACTTGAAATGGACACAGAGTTACAAGAAACAGGAGGAGTAACTCCCAAATGTTTTTCCCGTGGCAAAAAAGAAAAACAAATTCTGTTCCACATCAGGGTCTATATTCCTGTTGTGTGCAGCTCTTTGCTATATGGAACTCCACATAGAGAAATTAGGAGCTCCTGCGAAATGTCACATAACATTCACAGGAGTACACCTGGAAACTTGCTCCTGGGACAGATTTCCAGATGTACTAGTGGGAATGTTAGTGAACTGCAAATAGTCGTAACTCTGCACGTAGGAGTACAAAGTGATTCAGATGTCACCATTTGTGGTAGCAGTACCAGAAATGTTATAAGCACAGATAACCGAAGAAACCCTACAAGAAGACCTACATAGAGGCTGAAATATGGAGAATATCAACTGCATATTCCATGTCCTGGACACACACCCCAGCTGCAACATTACCTAATGCTAAAATCATTTTGTTTCTCTGTCTTTCACAAACATAAACATGTGATTCTTAGGTCACATAATGGCTTTTATATTTATACATGTTTTACGCCACAGCAACCAAAAGTCATAGTTGCTATAATACTTTGTCATGAAATCTTCTGAACCTAGGTCATTGTAAGGTAAAAAAAATCAGATTTGATGGCATATTAATACACTGTTTAAGATTTATTAAAACATTGTGGACTGCGGGCGGTTTTTACGATTGTACCGCAACTGCAGTACTACGCAAGAGTTTCACACACGGGCACAACTACTATCTCACAATCTGGAGGCAAGGGACAACCCACCAGACTGCATTAGAACCACAAAAAAACGTGCCAGGAATAACAAAAGAAGCCTTACTAGAAACACACCCATGACCACAAGAAGCCATATTTGACCTTTGTGACCACTTTTAAACCTAATTCTAACAGAATACGTAAAATCATAAGAAAACATTGGGGCATCTTACATACAAGCAATCTATCATTACCTACACCTTGTTTTGCCTTCAAATGCACCTTCAATCTAAAAGACATGCTAGTGCACACTAGAGTACAAAAATCTACAAAAATTGAACAAAGTCCTTTATGGATCTACCCCAGATGATGGGGCACTTCCCTTGTGGCACATGTTCCGTTTGTGCCTTCAAGAATGCACTAAAAGAGGTCAAACTCACAGGTACACTCAACTGGCAGCAGATAACACACACAAACTTAAACACCCAAAAATTGCCATATATGGTGGCATGTCCCGGCAATAAGAGATATATTGGGATGACCACAAGACCGGGCAGAACACGAATCATGGAACACCGAAGCAACATCCAGTGTAAGAAAATAAGCACCAAGATGTGCACTTATTTTTTGACTGAGGGACATTTTCCTGATGATGTATGGGGGACAGTCCTGGCAGCACACCCACACATGACCCAAAACACCCTATTCAGAAGGTAACATAACTGGATGTTTTGCATGTCAACTCACATGAGTAAGTTGAATGATGACATCCCATGAAGTAAACTGACCAATTGATTTCCCTCTCATGGGATGCCTCTTGATCTACTGCACGTATGTAGCATATGGGCTCATGGGCTGCTAATATTGTACACTTAATTAGAGCCCTGTATCATCATGATTCGCTTGCTGGTAACAACAAGCAGCCCATGGCGGGTCTATCTCCCATCTAACAAACCATGAAGCCAGGGCTTATCCGCTCCATTCCAATATGGCGCTGATGTGATTCTTCTCCAGCAGCGCCTACGTGCATGCGCAACCAGTTATTTGTAGTGAGCCCAGTTTCTTCAATAGATTCTACTCCACTCCAGGATGGCTATGATGTAACCCCCTCTAGCCACGTCTATCCTCATACATGGCTGGCAATTTGAAATTAGCCCAGTTTCTTCTACTGACGTCCCGCAGCCGTTTGCACTCGGGAGATGATGGGACATTATTCCTTGGCCGCATTTTTCCATCTTTATTAGAGTAGTTTGATTGGATTAATCTGATTATTTCAGTGGCCCCAAGATGGCGCCTATTTCACTTAGAGCCTTTACGGTCAAGATGGGCCACCAAAAAGGAAACAAAATTACACACTTGTCAATTGTTGCAGGTATGGGATTAAAGGCGATCCATATTCCCGCGCCTTCACTCCTGAGGCAACAGTGTTAGGGTAGGTCATCCGGTGGAGTCCACACATCGACTTTGTAAGTACAACCTTCTATAAATACGCAGCTCACCGCATTGGACCTCTGCTATGATTTTCTTTGTAGCTTATTTTCTTCTCTACATTTTAGAGTGCTAAATTAGCAATTTCAATGCTCCCACTCGAGGAGACAAAATTGCTGGCCTAATTGGGTAAGTCCATGCATTCTAAACACAGTGTGTGAAATCTAATTGCCTGAAATTGTTTTTAGAGTGTGTCAATTACTTGTCATGTTGTGTGGCTTGCATTTAACGGTGCTATAAGCACCATACATAAATAGCAGCATGGTGGGTGACTCTAAAGAATTCCACACCAAGATGATAACTCAACCACCCCACCAGTGATATGTAGGTGGTTTTTAATCATAAATATATTTTCCATTATAGATCAGCTTCTCCTTTCGCAAGGGAACAATGTCAAAGTATAAAAGATTTCACCACATCTAGGGATTTGTGGTTGGATTTAATTTAATTTATTTTTAACCATATTCCAACTACTGGCAAGAAAAGTGTTTATGTTTGCTACAAGTTATTATGGATCATTGTGTCGGGTGATAGCCACCACATTTTTAAACAGAAAGTAGACTCCCCTATTAAAAATCCTGTTTAGAGGACTAATTAGTCTATTTTAACACATACTTTCCATTATACATTTACTTTCACACACCAATCTACACAAAAAAGCCCTACATCCACACTTCACATACGGCTTCTGGAAAAAAGATCTCCAACAAAGAGCCCATGCAGGGTCAGCCCAAAGAGGAGCATGCCCTATGATGAAGCATGACACCCATTCAGGTGTGTGAGGGCTCTTTTTCCCAAGGCTTGACCCCTGTGCTCCCCTAGTGTCAGCCCGACCGCTTTTCCCCTCTCTTGGAAAGAACTGAATACTCTTGGTATAGAATTGATCCCATAGGAGGACATATGCTAGACATATAAGCTCTCCTGGTCCCCCCTTTTCTTTTGAGATGGAAGTTTATATAGGCAGAAAAAGGAGATTTTCAAAGCCAATTTATGGGTGAAACAAGGTGAGGCTGAGGTAATACATATCAATGAATACATTTGCACAATATGCATAGATATCAGAATATAAAGAGGTCACCATGTGTACAATGACTGCAAGTTTCCCCTCTGTAAAATGCTGGCTTGGAGGTAGAACAGGAGTGTGAAGTATAATGACTTAAGTTCTTTCCTGAACTGTAGGCAAAGGGTGACCAGTCGAAGGTGCAATTGAGATCATTCTCAAGAATCAGAGATGAAGGAGACAGCTTGTTTTTGTAATTCTCCATCTTTGTACTTTGTGTTTGAAGGACAATTTTTGGGTTCAAAATTTGGTGTGGATTTAAATGATACAGTACAGCTTATCAGGAAGATATTTCGGATTTTATAGTTGGTATGACTTTGTAGATGATACACAATGACTTGAAGAGGACTGTGAGAGGGAGATAACATGGTGTTTTGTGTGGAATTTGTATGATTGTAGCTTTATTTTCTTGTGTCACAAGTAAGCAGCTTCAGGTTTGAAGAAAAGGAATATTACAACCAGGAAGCTGCCGTGCAAGAAATAGCCTCCTGCGGGTGAGGATGAGCATTAGTAACAGTCTCGCTAGTGCTGGAATAGGAATAATAAATGTTATTCCTCTGTAGTGCATTACCTTTTTTACTACTGTTGCTTGTGTTGGAGAGTGAATAGTAAATCTGTCCCTCGTCCCCATAGTCCAACAGTGTCCCTTCTTTTGCTTACTTCATAGTAGGAATAGTAAATCTAACCTCTCCAAAGTCCAACAAATTACTTTCTGTTGCTTATGTTGGAGTGAGAATTGTAAACAAAACTTCTCCAAAGTTCAACACTTTCCCTACAGTTGCTTACACTGGAGTGAGAGAACTGATACTTACCACTACAAGTTTAATTTTTTAATTAATTTCTTTTAGCGTTGTTCTAACATATAATTTGTTTGTTTTAATGTTAAAAATTAGTTTAATGTAAGTTATTCTTCTAGTAATTGGATTGATTTATTTTTTATGTTGTTATTGCATACATTTTAATTGTTTTATTATGTAATGTTTGTCATTATAATTAATGCTTTTTGTATTTTAATTATTTTATTTATAAATAAATATTGTTAAGTTATATGTTTATGTTTTGCAGTTATTTTAAGGTACGTTTTTTTATTTTATGCTTGTAAATGATAAATATTTTCATCTACTTTTTAAAAGTATATTTTAAAAATGTAATATTATTTAAAATAAATGTTTTAAAGTTAACGTAGTATATAATAGTTAAAATGTGATGTATTTACATATGTTATAATAATATTGTAGTCAGCTTAATTTTTGTTGTCAATATGATGTACTTTAGATACAACGTTTGTCCTCAATATTCTTTTGTCACTGATATTTTCTTGGTGATATTTCATCATACAAAAAAATACAAGTTATTTGATCCTGCGAAAACTACTTTATCCCCCTGTCCTTAAAATTATGCATTTTACTTTAACCCATTAAATTAATGCAATCTCACTTGATGTGTAAAACCTTACACTCTCCCTAATACTTTAAAGTGCTGCATTGCTCCTCAGATAGCTTTGTGCAATTTAAATTGTCAATTTAGCCATGCAAAAGGAAACATATTGCATTAAACACAGCTAAATTAAAAGTGATACATTTTACATAGGTACACCCTGGAGAACAATACAATATGGGTACTTGAGAAGTGAATACAACTGTTCAGGAAATATAGCTTGGGCCTGTCAAATAAAAAAAGTTAACATTTTCAAAGAGTCATTCCAAAGATCGTGAACATACATAAGTGGGAGTCAAGGAAAACAGAGGTCTTTATTTTTTATTAAATTTGTTATTGTAAATTTGTGAGGAGGTCACTGAAACGTTAGGAGGAGATGTAACAGGAATATTTGAGAATAAGTGGGCTGAACTGGACACAAAACATTCCAGCGGGTGTGACTGATCACACCAGTATTGTTGAGGCATGTCTGCAAGACAGAAAGGTGCCGATTCGGATCCTGGAGAAACCGGGTACGAACCGTCGGTCGGAGTGTTTTCTCCGTCCTACTCGTACCCGAGGAAAAAACATTACAAACATGCAAGTACGATTCGCACGGAAACACCATTTCCGTACGAGCCTTAAAAAACACCGACCGAAGAAAATATCCATACAAATGTGAGCCGGGAAAGCGCCGACGTGACGTCGGGACGCATTCCGGCTGCGTTTCACGAACCAGGAAGTACGATTCGACCCGACAGCAGTCCGGACTGCAATATTTTTACGGCACCCAAAAAGTGAACGCCGCGATGCCAGCGGAATAGGGGGCTCGGTACGCGCCGTACCCCCCCCCAGCCCCCGCATGTACGCCCCGAACACCCCCCCAGCCCCCGCATGTACGCCCCGAACACCCCCCCAGCCCCCGCATGTACGCCCCGAACACCCCCCATCCCCCGCATGTACGCCCCGAACACCCCCCATCCCCCGCATGTACGCCCCGAACACCCCCCCATCCCCCGCATGTACGCCCCGAACCCCCACCCGTGTATGTACACCAGTGTAGGTATGCACCGTACCCCCACCTGTGTATGTACACCAGTGTAGGAACGCCCCGAACCCCCACCCGTGTACGTACAGACCGTACCCCCGTGTATGTACGGCGCGAACCCCCAGCGCTACGCTACGCTACAATTTGCGATTCTCTAATTGCGAATCGCAAATTGAGAATGACTTCCCATTCATTCCTATGGGTCTCCTGGGCCATAGGAATGAATGGTAAGGTATTCCTTAATTGCGATTTTGCAATTTACTAATCGCAGTTAAGGAATAACAAGAAATCGCAAAATATTTGTGAATTTTTAAATACATCCCGTTTTGCGATTCTCAAATAGTGATTCTCAAAAAATCGCTATTTGAGAATCCCAATAACGGATTTTGATACATGTGCCCCTTATTCACTGTAAGCACTGTTCAAATGGATGGGAGTGCTAGCCACCAGTGTCAGCCTAATAAAACAATGTCTGCAGTTGTGCCGCTGTGGTAAGTGGCTTTGAGTTAACTGCTTGTGAACATGTAAGAACACGTGGTAGGCTGAGTGAGTTGACTACCATTCAGCTTAGCCCAATATCTGTGTGGAAGTAGAATCTTGCAGTAGGGACTCTTCATGTATTGCCGTTGATCTGTGCCGGACTTAAAATGTTAAAGGTTATTCAAAGGCTTTAGCGCTTCATTAAAAAGGGTGTATGTGCCACTGTTAAGTACATTATGGGAGAAATCTGCACCAAAGCACCGTATTACATTTTTCCCTTACTAAGTCATACATACTCTGGTGACACATCTACCTTATGGTATTACAGGGATTGCAAGTGAAGATTATATGTTAATTTTGTCAGTGCTTGAACATTTCTCATATTTCCCAGACTCAAGTCTTAATTATATTCCCTGCTTTTGTTCACCGTGCTGGATTAAGTTTATTTTTCTACTGGTCAGCCAGGGGATCAAAGTCCTACCTACACAATAGGGCTCTTTTACAGCGCTTAAGCCGGTTCCTTGATGAAGACAAGGATGGGGACAGAATATGCATGTGCTAAATGCTTTTTTACACTGCAACATGCATAGGAAGGTTTATCTCAAGGGCAACAAATGGTGAAAGCAAGACAGCAATAGGAGGAAGCAATCGCTATTGTGCCCTGTCAAGGGAGAGCCTACAAGGAGGTCCAGAGCCACAAGGGCATTGTACCACGCCTCCTCCCCACTTTTTGACAAGGGACAGAGGTTACCCTCTCTGAGCCAACCCACAAAATCTGTGTTAGGCAGAAGGATCCAGCCATGCCATGTGAGAATCGGTCCTGCTCCTCCATCGAGGTTAACCCAGATATCTCTTAGAAGGAGAAGCCCAGAGGGTGTAAAAAGAGTTGCACCCATTAGTGCTTTTTTAAACAGTTGAAACAATCAACAGACGCGTTATATTGTGGTACAAGCCCCAAATTAACAGATATGTCTTTTGATAACTACATCTCAATAAATAGCGTCTACTATACATGGGAGCTTATTGTAGATTCGGAATTTAGGGATTGTCATCAGAGCTATTTTCGCCTGACAACTTGTAAATATTTGTGAATTAATGCATAGCATTTAGTAGTGTGTGATAACAGTATGTTTCAATTCTAAAATAAAAGCCCTGGCTGGGCAATAATATTTTGGGGGTTGAGTGCTGTGTGCCATAAGCATTGAGGTAGTACCCTACACCACATCTCCTGAGTAGGCCATGGACTTGTTTGCATTGCTATCCTGGAGAGTCAAGTGCTACAAATTGCTGATCAATTTCCTTGATACAGACCCACATTCTTTCCAACTAAGTACTCACTTTCCTGCTCAAAATGGCAAAAAATGGACACAGCTGAATTAGAATTAGAAGTCTAGCAATGAAGAGGGTAGCAGCTAAACCTCAGTGTTGTTCTTGATCAGGAGTATTACTCTAACATTTCTATGGAGCTTAAAATCTTCCAGCAGGGTGAGTCAGTATAATGTACCTACCAATGTTCCAATGAGGTTAGATACATGCTATCACTGGTCCTACATGTAGGCTTGGGCCATCAGCACAGTAGCACAGTGTAGGAGAACCCTACAAATCTAAGCTTAGGTTTCTTCTTTATGGGACAGCTTGATGCCTAGTCTCAGTGCACCAGACGTTGACCTTTGTCTAAGTCTTCAGTTTTTGAAGATGTTAATAACCTCTTCCTGTTCATTTGTATTGCTCCCAAACAACTGGGGAGACTTCAGTGGTCTTAAGTCACAGCAGTGAGTAGCATGCTGAACCACTTTTCCATCAACTGCTTCCATGACAGTTTCCAGTCCCAATTGATCTACTGGTTCTTTTAATATGTAATTCTTCTCCTTTTTTACTCTTGAAAACAACAAGAGGCCAGTTTGGCTAGCACTCAAGAAGCACTTACAGAAATGTGTCCTAGAGCAGGTCCAGATTTATTTTTATTTTTTGCAGCTACAGAAGGTTAGTCCTTTTTGTTCTTCCTCCAAGTTCAGATGTGTTCACAAGGGCTTTTAGTAGGAAGTCTATCTGACAGGGGCTACTAGTCAGTGACTGGTGACCATTGAATCCTAATCCAAAATAAAGAGAAACCTGTCTTCTTGTAGCAGCACGTCCCGCATTTCCATAGTAACTAATCTGGGGAAATAATGAGTTTGGGTGCTTGCAAGATGACAGTGCCATAGTGCCATTGTGTTGACCTCTGATTGTCCATTTAAGAGACATACTAATAAATCCAACACTGGCCTGTTCCAAGGCTAGCACCCTTCTGGTTGTAAGCATAGACATCTTTGCTGGGAACATGCCATCTGCAAATACCTTTCTCACAATAGGACCCTGATTAGTATACATTTTCCTAATTTTCAGACCCGAATCTGGTATGTGATATAACCTCTGCTGCTCCTGTCCATGCCCTCATCCACATACTGAGATAACTAATGGTGAGTTGCCTGTAGATTATGTCTCGCTGCCTTCCTGACAGAAGGTAGCTGGCACACAAAGGTATTTTTCTTCACCTGAAAGGTATTTCTTATCTAATAAGAGAATTACTGCCATTGGAGAGGGCGAGCCTGCCAGAACAGAATTCAGTACTGACCAGTCCTTCAAGCAGACAAATGCAGGTTTAACTAAAATTATCTTTGCAGTAAAATTAGACAGTGCTGGTGTGAAAGACTGCAGAGTTGGAAGTAAGTATGACTGAATCAACAACCATGGAGTAGGCTGGTAGGCAATGAGGAGATAGATGGGTGTGGGGAGAGAGTGGAGGTTTGTTGGGAAAAGATAATTAAGTGTTCTGTGAGATGTATGCAGATGAAGGAGGGTCCAGATGATTAGTAATAACCTAATTTGTAATGTTTGTAACAAGCCTCTGCATTTTGGAAGCTACAGTTTGGGTATTATTCAATTGAAGAACTGTACACTAAAACAAGAGAACACTGACTTATAAAAGGCAAGCTTCCCTGTTTAGCATTGCTTACATGAACAGCTGCACAAGTATGAATGTTTTTAGGAGAAGTTGGTGAAAAACTAGCGTGGCGAAACCAATTCTGATGCCCTATTTTTACCGATCCTCTTTTAAGAATTTCTTCACAATTATTAGCTTTCATCAGGTAACAAAATCAACCCATTGTAGCCTTCTTGGCGAAAATTAATTTAGGTCAGGTTAGCCTTACCATAAATTCTATTACATTTCTTTTTTTAGAGGGACTTAAAATACACCCCTTTTCTTTTCTTGTTCTCTGCCTCTTCCTCTTTTTGAGGTATGTCCTCAATTAACCTCCTTTCCTGCTCCTCCCCTTTCTCCCGTATTCCTAAGTTTTCATGGTGGAAGTCTCTCTGTGTCAATTATGCACCTTTCTTCCCTCTTCCTCCGTCTTCTTCTATTTTTGCTCAGGGATGGTGAGGCCAACTTTCTTCCTCTCTAACCTATTCCCTAATCCTTTGCTGGCACACCATTCCTTTTAACCCTTTTACCTTTACCTCTCTTTTCACTTCTCCTTAGCATCTTCCGCTCCATGTGATGGTTAACATAGAAAAAAGGATACAACTTTACAACTTTAACTCGTTTCGATTTTCTATTTATTCTCCAGTTCCGAGTGTTTTAGGAATTGTGGAGTTTTGGGCCTGATTCACAAATGGCCTCTGGACTTGGGGCAGAGGCCTCGCAGTTGTTGTGGAGTCTCTGCACTCAGGGGGCGGAATCTCCAGTGGCGTAGCTAGGCACTCTGGGTCCCTGCCTTTGCCGCCCACGGCCATGCTGAAGAGCGGGGGGGGGTAAATTCTGTGTGTAAGCGGGGGGGGTGCAGCCACCCACCCCACCGCCCCTTGCTACGCCACTGGGAATCTCTGCAATAAGAAGAATTCTCATTGCATAGATTCTGCCCCTAGTGCAGAGACTCACCCACGACTGGGGGCCTCCATCACGAGTGCCGAGGGCTTCTGTAAATCAGACCCTTACAGTTTTGTATAATACATGTACTGGATGCGTTATTCTATCCTGGGTCAGTGTGTTTATCCTACTAAAATCTCCAGATTTTCATGGGTTTCTCCATTATGAGATTTTAACAAAATGGAGTTTCAGTAGCCTGGTTTTGTATAGGAGTTGCCTCAACTTGCGAAGTTTGCTGTGGCATAATACCGGAAAATGACAGCAAAATGACCTGAGATTATGCGGAATTCTGTGAGGGCTGTAACACTTTTGAAATGCAAAATGCACCCTCAAGTCCAAAATGAACCAGAGGATACATTTTATACTAGGGAAATAGTGCTAAATGCAACACAACAGGAACAGCAACAGCTAGCAACGGCTCACCCTCTGTTCCTGTGATTATACCTGGCAATCTTCAGGAACTTTCTATCAAAAGAGTAATGCGAAATCACAAATATGTTTCAAAGTACTCTGCCGTGTTTAATATTTTGTCCAGGCTTAGCTTTGCTAGCCTGATACTGTCCATTTTGAGAATTCATCACTCTGATGAACAATGAAGAATCAAAAATGTGCTTGCTTTGATTACAAAAGGATGTTTCTGGTTTAACAAAATTGGAAGTCTACCTAACTAATTATATTCAAGATTTTTACTTATCAACTATAACTTAGAAAATCTGCAAAATACCTACGACAGCTGCAGAAGGAAATTATTTTAATTAAAACATAACTTAATTTCTTAGAACCACATCCTGTTTTGTGCATGCTTACAGGGAAACATTATTATAACAATTACATTAAAATACGTTTAAAGTTTTTATGAAAGGTCTAAAACAGTTTTCTCTAGACTGAAAAACACTGTGGGCCATATGTTTGAAAGGGTTGCATTGGTTTTGCACCTCGCAACGTGGTGTTTGCGCGACACAAACCTTAAATGTGATTTATGAAGACACGCAAGGCCACCTTACATGGCCCTGAGTGGCTTGATAAATTTAGAATAACACAGCGCAAATAGCTGCACTGTGTTACTTTGGGAGGCGTTTCATCGGTGTTGCTTTGGTGTTCCCATGCAAAACTTTTACATTTTGATGCATTCCCAGATTTAACGTAAGTTGTAGAACTGGGAATGTGCCAAAACTCCTATGCATCCCTAGGTGAGGTGTATAATGGAAAAATATGTTTATTTCTCCTAGTTTTTTTCCTCTTTCAATGTGTGCTGTACTTCTACAGCACACATAAAAAGAGGAAAATCCTTCAGGGGATTTTTTTTTGCAGGAAGGTGTCCCTTCCTGCATAAAAGCAATCCTGCTTACAGCGCAGGCACCCTTGTATCATGGTGCAAGAGTGCCGGCGTTGGCACTAGGCAGCACACTGTGCGAGCGCTGGGAAAAGGCAGGAATGTGCCATATTATGTTAAATATGTTGCATTCCTGCCCTTTCTCAGTCATGCAGCGCAGAAGGGTAAATATGCCCCAGCAAATCACAGCAACCCAATAATAAATAGAGCATAGTAATTTTGAATAATTTTGAAGAATCTTATATACTTATCAAATTGTAGAATAGGCATTTTTGTCTCAATCAATCAATCAGGGACTTTTTAGAATGCACAACTCACACGTGCTGGGGGGGGATTGAGCAGCTCGGTCATTCGAACAGCCAGGTCTTGTGGCTATTCCTGAATGCTTGCAATGTGGGGCTTCGTCTGATGCTGAGAGGGAGTTGGTTCCAGTTCTTGGCCATGATAAGGAGAAGGATCTGACTCCCATTCTGGCTCTGTCGATTCGGGGATTTCGGCCAAGGCTAGGTCAGCGGAGCAGAGGTTTCTCTTGGGGGTGTAGAAGGAGGTTCGTTCATTGAGATATTGGGGTCCGGTGTGGTGGAGGGCTTTGAAAGCATGTGTGAGCAGCTTGAAGGTCACTCTTTTTTGACAGGGAGCCAGTGGACATCTCGTAGGTGCTGGGTGATGTGGTCTTGTCATGGGATGCTGAGGACAAGTATGGCTGTGGCGTTCTGGATGATCTGGAGTTTGTGTTGTAGAGATTTGTTGATTCCAGCATAGAGGGCATTCCTGTAGTCAAGTCTGCTGGTGCGTGGATGAGGGTCTTCCTGGATTCCGGGGGGGGTGTTTCATTTGAAGGTCTTGCAGAATATGCAGAGGATGTTGAAGCATGTGGAGGATACAGTGTTGATCTGTCAGTTCATGGTGAGGGAGGAGTAGAGTATGATGCCGAGGTTGTGGGCGTGGGAGGGATGCCGAGGGAGGGGGCCACCAGGTGTCATCCCACGCGGAGGGTGTGGATCCGAGGATGAGGACTTCTGTTTTCTCGGAGTTGAGCTTCAGGCAGCTGCTGCACATCCAGGTTGAGAGGTCCTTCATTCCTTTGTGGAAGTTGTGCCTGACGATGTCCGGTCCCTTGGTGAAGGAGAGGATGAGCTGGGTGTTGTCTAACACATTTAGTCCTGTGTTGGTGAAAAATAAATACTTCACAGGAAATTTGTCAGCACTTTTGCCCTTTCTGGCACATTCTGTTGATAGCGTACTTGATTTTGTTGTCAGAACTTGGTGGCACGCACCCTAGCCAAATGGCTTCAAAGTAACATTTGAGACGATGTATGTCTTTCTAAATCCTAATGGCTTTTGCATCAACAGCAGATTGAGGGAGAGGAAAACCGACTTTGTGCTGGTGTTGTTACAATACATTGCAGACTCGTGCACTGCTCTAAATGTCCAATTTAGCAAAATGTATCTCTGAACTAAGATCAGGTAATGACCTCAGGGAATGCAATATCTGATTCTTTTTAAAAAATAGCGGAAGGTTTCCAGGGCTTTGCAATAAAGGAAAATGTATAACTAGTTCAGAGAGAATTTGAGGAGTTGACACCACAAGTTCCATGATTCCATGTAGAATAGGGTCTCCAGACCACGTTGTTTTCTTTGCATTCCAATACTTATTGTCCGTTGTATGGCATTATAAACTCAAGATAACGAGTATAATAATGCAATGAAAATAAAGAGATTCTAGCATGCAAAAACAACTAACCATTGTCCAATTATGGCATTTCCCCAATAGCATCCAGCTCAGGAGTTAATTTCAGAGCAGGATCGACTACCACGATCCATTAACCCCAAAGCTCCATTTAAGTAGTGCCTAGCTACAGTGTTGGCTTGTATTGAGCATTTTTGCCTTGGCTGATTACAGTTTCCAGTATTGCCCATAAAATTAACTGGACTGGATAAGCTATCCCTGTGACTCCCAAGTCTACCTATTTGAACAGTTGATTGATAAAACTGTCAGCAGTGAACTGCTAACCTCTAAAATCATAAATTTTGCAATTTTGTTGTTTCCATGTCAAAGCAGGTTACATCTCTATTCAACCAACAAACAGTCCAATGTAAACATCTCATAACTTGATTGAAAGCCTCAGCTTTCCCTGCTCAGCTTTCAATAACATATTAAGGTTTGCCAAGAAAAGAATAACAGCCCATCAGATCCTTCAAAGACCTCTTCATTGGCAACCTGAAGTTTGTTGCATGACTACTGACCATAATCATAATACAGTTTCAGCAAAGGTGAGTTGTTTTAAAGATATATTGTAAAATCGTACATGCACTTAGTATTAGGTAGAAATGGTATTTAATGTTTTAAGTCTGCTTTTTATTTTAAATATCGGGCTCCACCATCTTGGAAGGAGAGACCTTGGTGGTCTAGTCCTTCATGTGCTGCCCTCTACATGACTATTTAGGAGTTTCATCTGTGCAGCCATATGCGCTGGGCACACCAAAGGCAAGCCTGTATGTGCCCATCAGCGTCCTGGAAGCACTGGATGCAGAACATGCTGCTAATACGGATACTCACACAAGGTACACATGTGAAAAACTGCTTCTTCTAAGAAAGTGCTCTAAATTAGATTTAGAAAGCACAGACAATGTTCTAGGATGGAAACATAAGCAGGTTGATGGTCAACAAGCTGTTACCCACTCTAAATTATAAGGGATGTTACTAAACTCTTTGTCTTTTAGTAAACATGCGGAGGAGATCTCCATCATTTTAGAAATAGAACAGTTTGACCTATGATATCTCAAAGAGATTTTGGTAAATGATTGTGCAGGGTCAAATCTTCCCAGCACAACCCTTAATGGATACAGTGTTATCCACCATCCTGGAACTGGTTTCAGGCTATCAACCCTGAATAGCCAGACTATCTTGAATCTGGTGGCGTGACGAGTACAAGACCCACATCTGGGCATAACCTTCCCACATAGGGAGACAAATGAAAAAAAAGAACAGATGCTGGACGGAATGGTGAACAAATTAAGCACTCACCCCTAGTCACAGATCTGGGTTAAATCCATTGTTTTTTTTTAACGCTATGCGATTCCAATTTAGACCCAGCGATACGCAAATCAGTCTTTACCCTGCTCCCCATGAAAACAGTCCAACCTGAATTGACAGGCCAGTTCCTCCCTGGACAAGAAACCAGCATCCTGGAACCTGTTTTGGGGAATCAGCCCTCATCAGCCAGACTAGATTGAATCTGGTTGTGTAGCGAGCATGGGACACGTGAGTGGCTATACCCTTCCCACGTAGGACGACAAATGCAAAAAGAACAGATGATGGATGGAAAGCTGAACAAATCAAACACTCACCCCCCCAATCACGGATCTCGATTAATTCCATAATTTTTTTGCATGTCACACTATTTCAGTTTAGACTCAGTCATATGCAAATCAATCTTGACCATACTACCCATGGAACAGTCCAGCCAGAACTGCCAGGTCAGGTCCTCCCTGGACCAGCAACAATCATCTTGGGTCCAGTTCCGGGGTATCACCCCCTTACCAGCCAGGTTAGCTTGAATCGAATGGCAAAGTGAGCCCAGGACCCAGGTATGAGTGGTGTAACCAGCGCACTTTGGGCGAGAAAGCAAAAGACACACAATGATGTACGTAATGCAAAACAAATAAAACACTCACCCCTAGTCAATCGATCTGGGTTAAATCCATTGTTCTTTTACTCACTATGCCACCCCAGTTTAGACCCAGCCATATGCAACTCAGTCTTGACCCTGCTCTCCATGGAAATAGCCGAGCCCAAACTGCCAGGCCAGGTCCTTCCTGGACCAGAAACAAGCATCCTGGGACTGGTTTCGGGGTATCAGCCCTCATCAGCCAGGCCTGCTTGAACCCAGTGTCACAGTGAGCCCAGGACTGATATCTGAGCATCCCCGGCACACTTGGGGCGAGAAAGCGAAAGACACACAATGATGGACAGAATGCAGAACAAATCAAACATTCATCCCCAGTCAAGAGATCTGGGTTAAATCCATCGTTATTTTGCCCAGTTTTGACCCTGCTCCTCATAGTAACAGTCCAGCCTGAATTGCCAAGCCAGGTCCTCCCCGGACCAGAAACAAGCATCCTTGGACTGGCTTCGGGGTATAACATCATATCAGTCAGGCTACCTTTAATCTGGTGGCGTACACAGTATCCCACACTTTTTATCTCAGAGGTTAAAGACTATATGAGTGCAAGGAAAAGCCCTGGATTGGTTCTTATCATTTTATGTCAAAGATCTCAGACAGAATGACATCTTAGGCCTCTAAAGAAAATCTGTTGCTGTGGGGCATTACACAAGGATCCATATTAAGTCCCTCTCTGTTAAAAGTATATAGCTACCCTCTAACAGCTCTTATCAAAAGCCCTTACGTCCTACACAGAAGATACCCAGAGTGTAATTTCAGTGGTCAATGAAGCCTTTTCCAAAACCAAAGGATTGTTCAAGTTGGCTTCTCCACTTTCAACCTTTGATTCAGAAGGCACATATTATTTTAACAGCACATGCAAGTCAAGTGGGGTTGGGGCTGTTCTTTCACAGTGGGTATTTTGTAAGGAGTATACAGTGGCATTTGTTTATTGCTGCCTTTTGCAGCCTAAAATAAACTACTCTACTATTGAGCAGAAAGCTCTTGCCAGCTGTTGGACAGTGACAACATTCAAAACGTTCCTATGGGGATGTAAATTTGAAATATTCACTTACCATAAACCATTGATTTACATGCTAGATGGTAGTGGTACAGGTAAGGCTTTTTCTAGATTGGTCACTCTTCCCTTCAGGAGTTTTCCTTTATAAGTGAAGTACATCCCTGGTAGGAAGAACAGGAGAGCAGATTTTTAGTCAAGGGTACCTTTACATTTTTATTCAACCATGGAGGGTGAAGAAGATGTGGAATGTGTGTTTGCTTTTCTTGATAATATTGTGAAAGGCAAAAGGGTAATTTCTAGGGCAGAATGGCTTAAGGTGCTGGAATATGATTCTGCGTTAAAAAGGGTTCATGGATTTATGTTCAAAGGTTGGATGCTGAACTCAAACCATTTGCCAAGATCTCTGTAGAACTAACCATCATTAATGGTCAGTCCATATGCACGATTTTTGTATTCCCCTGTTACCATTCGTGATACCTTAATTCTTTTTGCTCAAGAAGGTCACTTAGGCATCAGTGCCTCGTGCAAGATTCTGAAACAATGCTATTGGTGGCCTTCCCTGGATTTTCAGGTAGTTAAACTGATAGATTCATGTAGCATTTGTCTTCATTCAGACTAACATTGGAAAACATTTTAGTCACTATTGCATGTCAGTGAACTACCTGAGAATCGTTGGGATATCGTTGCCTAGAATGTCACTGGACCCTTTGAAATGTTACCATAGGAAAAAAACGTTTCTCTTAGTTCTAGTTGGTATTACTCAGAGTGGGTATACTTTGATTTTGCTAGTTCTCCAACGTCGTTTGTGGTCAAGCTTCTGAAGAGAATATTTCAAACGGAAGGTGTCTCTTCTGTTCTAGTTACTGATAATGGGACACATTTTACATATAGGGGTCGATTCCGATCCTGGAGAAATATTCCCCGTACGAATCTTATCTGGATTTTTTTACGTACGAATCGTACAAGTCCCGTACAAACTGGCAAGTACGATTCGTATGTAAAAAACACCATACAAATCGCATTGGGAATATATCCCGACACGTCCTCGGTTCGGAAAAAGTGTCCGACACATCCCCGGACGTTCTTACGTACGACTCGGTAAACCGACATCCGAACGCGCAAGTCCGAATGCACCATACATACGGGGGTGGGGGTCCGCACCATACATACGGGGGGTGGAGGTCCGCACCGTACATACGGGGGTGGGGGTCCGCACCGTACATACGGGGGTGGGGGTCTGCACCGTACATATGGGGGTGGGAGTCCGCACCGTACATATGGGGGTGGGGTGGGGGTAGGGCGCAGACATACAGGGGGCTGGGGGTACGGCGCGGACATACGAGTGGGGTGGGGGTACATCGCGGACATACGGGGGGCTGGGGGTACGGCGCAGACATACGGGTGGGGTGGGGGTATGTTGCGGACATACGGGGGGGAATGGGGGTACGGCGCAGACATACAGGTGGGGTGGGGGTACGGCGCGGACATACGGGGGCTGGGGGGGTGTTCGGCGCGTACTGGGCCCCCTTTTCCTCACACTTCGCGGCGTGCTTAGCTTTACCGGCACTTTTTGTGTGCCGTAAAAATATAGCCGTCCGGAGTGCTGTCGGTACGAATCGTACTTGCTGGTACGTAAAAAGCTGCCTAACTCCGTCCGCATGTCGAGTACGTGCCGTCCTGGATCACATTTGTATGTGTTTTTGTGTTGGTCGGTGTTTTGTACGAATCGTACGTAAATGGTGTTTCCGTACGAATCGTACTTGCATGTTTGTATGGTGTTTTTACCGGGTAGTCGGACGGAGAAAGCGCTCCGACCGACAGTTCGTACCCGGTTTCTCCAGGATCGGAATCGACCCCATAGTGTCTTGAAACGGATCTTTGAACCATACTGCTCACTTGAGTACAGCCTTGTACTCTCCTACTTCTAATGACCTGTTGTACAGAGTTAATAGGTTTTTGAAGGAGGGTATACAGGCTACTGTAGGTAGTGGTTTGGATGTGGAAGATGTTTTGAGGCAGAAGTTGTGAGCATACTCTGTCACACCTCACAGCACCACTGTTGTGTCCTTGTTAAGACTCATGAGGACACGTAACCCCAAATCAAATTTGTGTCCTGATTCATTACAATTTAAATCATTCACTGCGATTGATGAGGAAATGCATAATGAGGTATCAAGTTCAGTCCAAGCTTGTCAGAAACGTTCTAAAGACCTCTTTGACAGTAAAAAAAGGAAAAAGAACTTATGTTCAATATTGATTGGGTGCTCATCAAAAAAACATGCAAGGTGAAAAAAGGGAAGTGTAAGTTCATGTGCTCAGTGGAAATTGTCAAAGTATCAAAGGATGCTGTCTTAATTCATGGCAGAGAATGGTGGAGCAAAGGACATGTAGTGAAAATTGCACAAGAACAAACTGATATTTTGCTATTTTGCTGAAATCTAAGCACTGAGTGCTGTCTAGTCAACTGGATGGTTCATGGTGGGTGAATGCGAATGATAATGATAGCTCCTATTCCACCTATATGGCACCATCCACTGCTATGGGTGTTAGAGATTCTCTGAGAGAAGTCTCTGGTGATATTTTAACCTTCACAGAGGAAAGTATTAATGAGCCCAATCACTCGCTGGACAAGTAGGCAGTTCAGGGAAAACCAGTTCACAGTGTAAAGAGTCCAACTAGATTTAAAGCTCTCTGCATGCACCAGCTGTATTTTTCTTACCCTTAAATATTAGATTTTTTGTTTTTCGTGTTTGTTTTGAAAGGGGAAGATGATGTGATAATGAAAAAATTGCTTGTTTGTACTCGTGCTTGAGGCAATGATGACATTGCTTGTTGGTACTCGTGCTTGAGGCAATGATGACATTGCTTGTTTGTACTCGTGCTTGAGGCAATGATGACATTGCTTGTTTGTACTCGTACTTGAGGCAATGATGACATTGCTTGTTTGTACTCGTGCTTGAGGCAATGATGACATTGCTTGTTTGTACTCGTGCTTGAGGCAATGATGACATTGCTTGTTTGTACTCGTGCTTGAGGCAATGATGACTGCTTGTTTGTACTCGTGCTTGAGGCAATGATGACATTGCTTATTTGTACTCATGCTTGAGGCAATGATGACATTGCTTGTTGGTACTCGTGCTTGAGGCAATGATGACATTGCTTGTTTGTACTCGTGCTTGAGGCAATGATGACATTGCTTGTTGGTACTCGTGCTTGAGGCAATGATGACATTGCTTGTTGGTACTCGTGCTTGAGGCAATGATGACATTGCTTGTTTGTACTCGTGCTTGAGGCAATGATGACATTGCTTGTTTGTACTCATGCTTGAGGCAATGATGACATTGCTTGTTTGTACTCGTGCTTGAGGCAATGATGACATTGCTTGTTTGTACTCATGCTTGCATAGGTTGTATTCTTTTATGCTCATTACTGTACTCATTCAATTCCTGTATTCTTACATTCATGAGTACATGTTCGAGGCCAACGCTAATGAGAGTTCCTTCCTGCTGATCAGTCAGTCGGTTGGAGATCTCCTGGACGTGGGCAGCTGCGAACATGGGCTCCCATGTATAAACAAACGACGCTTGTTTTATACTCACCTGCTGCAAGACCCATCATCACAGTCCTCCATACCAAAGACCCTCTGGACATTTTAACACTTGTATATAAAGGTAACTATGCAGAACATTCCAAGAGTGACTTGTGCAGGTGCTGTGAAATAGACACTCAGAACACAGCAACACACAGCAGTAACACTCACTAAATCAATGTGCAGCCAGGGCTTTTTCTTTAAAATCTAAACGATTTTAATGCACACATAAATTAAATGCTGCAGCCGAAATAAACATTATTTAAAAGATTACAGGGGGCATGACACATTGAAGCCCTTCATACTTGGATATTGCTGATCAACCAGGTTGTAAATTAAGGACCATAAAGAAATATCACAGGAAGAAGCTAGCACTATAAATGTGGTGTGCTTCCAATATCTGTGCAGTGCCATGTGATAATTTGTGCACCAACAGGGTCTAATCTTAAAAGCCAGCAATTGTCTTTTATGGGCTATTGGGAGATATGAGGCATTTTACAATAAAAAAGGTTTAGGTGCTGATTACGAGCATGGCCAGCCTGCCTTATTATTAGTACAACTCGTGTCTGGCAGGCTTGCCTTTTGCTGTTCCCATGGTTGTGCCCTGAAAACAGGCACCGGGAACACAAAAGAAGTTCCAGAAAGACATGGACTGTGAAGTCCGTGCCATGCAGGAACTTGGGGTGCATGAAAAACAGGTGGGCACATGTTGTGCTTTCCTGAATGCATCAGCATGGCCGAGGGGGCACGAGGGCCCTTTAGGCCACACTTTGTTTCCTCACCACCAACCTTATCATGGCGGGCTCACTCCTATGTAAATGCTGGCGGTGGGGAAACTTGATAAAAATACTTAGCGGACCGCAGCAGTCCCACTTTGCATAGTGGATACCCCTGTCCGGTGTGCCAATGCCAGGGAACGGTGGTTCTCTGGCACAGCCAGTGCAGCTGTGACAGTTAAAATGGCCGCCTTGGAATAGGGCGGCTGCAGGACCACCACCACTGCACCACGGGGAATCTGGTGAGGTAAGACCGCCAGACTCGTAATTGGCCCCTTAGTCTACATGCGTGGTCACCATGCTCTCAATGTAGCTTGCGTTTGTGTGTCACCAACTCTCAAGACACTAATATTTTACCATGGCCCCACTAAAAATGGGACCTCTGTACTAATCCCTTCCTTTTATATTTGTCAGAGATTTCACAATGTAAACCCATTCCTATTGTACTTACCACACTGCCCAAAATGTATACCACTTGCTATAGTGTTTGCCATGGTGCTCATAATATAAAACCGAATCCTGTTGTATTTGACAGAGGGTTGTAGAGTAAGAGCCCTTTCTATTGCATTTGTCAGTGGGCTCTTAAAGTAAAGTCCCTTCCTGTAGTGTTCGGAAAGGGGTTCACAATGTAAAATCCCCTCCCATTGAATATGACAGAGCTTTCACCATGGAAACTCCCTCCTACTGTATTTGATCCGGGGTTTCCGGTGAACATGTTCCTCTCAATATGAGCAAGGAACGACTTCCTGGGCAGAGAAAACCAACTATTATTTCAAACAAATGCGTGTAGAGAAGTTCAACATGTGGGTAGAGCCGCAGCACCATTCTTAGTGCTAACACTTAGGATCCTTTTTCTAGTAATTACATATGCCCTTGCAGACAGCTGTTTTCGTTATACCAGGCATAGAAATGTATTAAATAAAAAAAAACAGGGTTTGTCACTGGGGGCAAACAAAACCCATGAATACCATTGAAATCTGTAGGAATCCTTGTTAGAAAATAGCTGTATAGGCTGTAACACAGTGCAATAATAATCCACCCATAAAGTCGTGTTGGCTTTAGCATTGCATTTTACGATAAATAATTCAGACTTTGTCATAGGTTTTAGTACTGGACAGATTATCCTATGGCACCTCACATACCTTTTCCCAATGAACCAATCAAGCCTACAGCCTTAATAATTAGCATGTTGCCATAGCCAACTTGGGGGCATATTATCAAGACAGGCGATAAAATTATCGCCGCTTTAGCGGCGGAAAACTGCCGCTAAAACGGCGATAATGGGATTGATAATATGCTCTATGGAATTCCAATTGAAGCCCATGTTAGATGTCCTTCACATCTAACATGGGCTTCAATTGGAATTCCATGGAGCATATTATCAAGCCCATTATCGCCGTTTTAGCGGCAGTTTTCTGCCGCTAAAGCGGCGATAATTTTATCGCCTGTCTTGATAATATGCCCCTTAGATGTACCATAACGAGAATTATCTTTGCAATAAAAGCACTCTTTTTCAGTGGAATCATACTGCTTCTGCCCAATCAAATCCAGTGGGGAGGAAATCAACATGATGGCGCGCCCAAATTCCATTGATGTTTACAGCTCATTTTCTGTTCATTTCATAAGGTGATGCAAAAATTGGGCTGTCAAGCGAGACCTAAGTATGGATGAATATTTCCACATCAAATGCACTTTTGTTAATCAGTTTGTTTTATGTGACACATTGCATTTGCAGTTGCATTGCGGGTAGCGACAAATGCTGGTTGTGTGGTCACGGTTTTTCCAAATTACTTATTCTTCAGGTCTTTCAAAATCACATTTCATGTTAACATGAGACCATGGATTTATTTTTAGAAAAAAACTTAACATCGTAAGGAAATGCGACAATGGATTTATTTTTGGAAGCTTTGGTATATATGTTTACAGTTCTCACATCTGCGCGCGTTTTATTTGTAGCAAACCAAAGGAAGACGCATGCGGGAGAGCGAACCTCTGAATTATAGAAGCGCCCGTAAGTGCTGCTATCATAGCATTAGTGTCGCTCGTGATAAATTGAAAGCTATCATCAGCACACTCAAAGATATCGCTAAGGGGGGAAAATAAGCATCAGGAAGTCGTTGCGGCTGGGATGCTATTTCAGGTTGCTATGTTTAGTTGTGTTAGTGGCGTAGCTGTTTGTATGAAACTTTTTTGTTTGAGTAAGAGTTTGTCAGAACAGCTTCAGGCGAACACCTTAATTTTTCATGCTGTGTTATGCTTTTAAATGCTAAATAATACACTAAAAAATATGGACATCTTCGTATGTTCAGAATGCTTGTAAAAACAAAAGCACTGCCTCTTAGGTACCCTTCTGCCGACGGCGTTGGCACATTATTAGCATAATGGGGGTGAGATGCATAAGACTGGCCCGACTCCTGCATGCCTAGGCGTTGCCTTCTTTGTGAACTATTGTACTACGCTGTACATTATCCATGATAGAAAGGGCCACTGGAATTATGCGGCATAGAGGGACCAAATTATGCGGCAAGGTTCAAGTGAAATGCAACACATTACATGATAATATTGCTAAATCATTTTTGCAATTTTGTTCCATGTTAACACCTCCGGGCAAAGGATCCACATTATTAGAACAAGTTTAAAATTCCAATGCAGCAATATGCAACTGAAAGGTGACCAGTTAACCTCTGCGAAGGGTCTCCCACTGTGCCACGACATGTTTCTCCATTTTTAGAAACTTTTTGGTCTGTTTGAGCTAGAATCATTTTTTTCTTATAATCTGTAAATTATGCAATAAATGAAGTAGTATGTGGCAAATGAGGTAAATCCATAATGAAGCAGAATACCCCAGAGCCGCAGAATCATGTAATTCTAATGTCCCTGATCATAGTGGAAAGACAGACTGTGACACCTTACTGGCTCTATCTCTACTCTCCTCATCATGGTTTTCCACTCATTCATCTTGCTCCTACCAATTGACTGCTCTTGCACTGAAAGCACCGATTGCTTGGTTATTAGTGTGTAACAAAAACTCTAAGGCCCATATTATCAAGAACGGCGATAAGGGGCTTGATAATATGCCCTTGTGAATTCCCATAGAAGCACAGGTTCTGGTGTGAAGGACCACAAACCTGGGCTTCTATTGGAATTCTCTAGGGCAGCGTTACTCAAAGTACGGCCCGCGGGCCGCCAGCGGCCCGGCAAGCCTACCTTGGCGGCCCGCGGACCTTGCAGACATTCTACCTGTAACATTCAACAAGCTCCGGGCCTAGGTTTAGGCCCCAGAACAATACCCTCAGATATCATTCAAACGAACGTGCTTCCCTATAGAAGTAAATAACGCCGCCTCAAATGCATTTTTAATCTTTAGATTAAGGGTGTAATACGGGAGGCCTTGTGAAAAAGTCCCCGTTATTGTAGTCGTGATTGCTTTCAGTTTTATCCTGAATAAGCTGCTGGTCGCGCTATGTGATCTTTGCAGATCACTGTTTGTGCATCATAGCATTTAACTCATGTGTCATCCTGGAACGAGTGTTCCGGAGGAGCAGCTCTCCAGCCCAACAGCAAGAGTCCTGGTTGTGGCACAGGATAGAGACGGACCGCTCACCCCGGGCACAGCTATCAAACAGGTCCTGTCAACCCCCCTATTAAAAGGTAGCCACAATTAGCGGTTTGTGAGCACACTCACCCAGACCTTGAGCTTTGTTAACATGTAAATGGTCTTTTAAAGACCTGTGAAGTACCCGGGTGCGTCTGTGTGTGCGAGCTGGGAAGCTGTCTCAGTGCAGCTGTGTGTGTGCGCTGGGAAGCTGTCTGAGCCCGGGCTGAGGGCTGACACACACAGGGGGTGAGATGACAGAGGGTGATGGAGGGAGGGAGAGGGAGGCTGAGGGAGGGAGGCAGAGGTTGACAGATGGTGACAGAGACAGGGAGACAGAGAGGCGCAGTCTGGGGGAGACGGATGGAGGGAGTGAGAGGAAGGGAGACAGAGAGAGACAGAAAGGGAGGTAGAGAGGGAGTCAGAGAGGGAGACAGAGGGCGGGAGACGGAGGGAGGGAGAGAGACAGGGAGAGATAGAGGGAGGGAGACAGAGAGAGACGGAGGGAGGGAGACAGAGGGCGGGAGGGAGACAGAGGGAGGGAGACGGAGGGAGAGAGACAGAGGGAGAGAGACAGAGGGAGAGAGACAGAGGGAGGGAGACAGAGGGAGGGAGACAGAGGGAGAGAGACAGAGGGAGAGAGACAGAGGGAGAGAGACAGAGGGAGAGAGAGACAGAGGGAGAGAGACAGAGGGAGAGAGACAGAGGGAGGGAGACAGAGGGAGGGAGACAGAGGGAGAGGGACAGAGGGAGAGAGACAGAGGGAGAGAGACAGAGGGAGAGAGACAGAGAGAGGGAGACAGAGGGAGGGAGGCAGAGGGAGACAGAGGGAGGGAGACGGAGGGAGAGAGACAGAGGGAGAGAGACAGAGGGAGAGAGACAGAGGGAGGGAGACAGAGGGAGGGAGAGAGACAGAGGGAGACAGAGGGAGAGAGACGGAGGGAGAGAGACAGAGGGAGAGAGACAGAGGGAGGGAGACAGAGGGAGGGAGACAGAGGGAGACAGAGGGAGAGAGACAGAGGGAGAGGGACAGAGGGAGGGAGACAGAGGGAGGGAGACAGAGGGAGGGAGACAGAGGGAGAGGGACAGAGGGAGAGAGACAGAGGGAGAGAGACAGAGGGAGGGAGACAGAGGGAGGGAGACAGAGGGAGGGAGACAGAGGGAGACAGAGGGAGGGAGACGGAGGGAGAGAGACAGAAGGAGAGAGACAGAGGGAGAGAGACAGAGGGAGAGAGACAGAGGGAGGGAGACAGAGGGAGGGAGATGGAGGGAGAGAGACAGAGGGAGAGAGACAGAGGGAGGGAGACAGAGGGAGGGAGACAGAGGGAGACAGAGGGAGAGAGACAGAGGGAGAGGGACAGAGGGAGAGAGACAGAGGGAGAGAGACAGAGGGAGAGAGACAGAGGGAGGGAGACAAAGGGAGGGAGACAGAGGGAGACAGAGGGAGGGAGACGGAGGGAGAGAGACAGAGGGAGAGAGAAAGAGGGAGAGAGACAGAGGGAGAGAGATGGAGGGAGAGAGACAGAGGGAGAGAGACAGAGGGAGGGAGACAGAGGGAGGGAGACAGAGGGAGGGAGACAGAGGGAGGGAGACAGAGGGAGGGAGACAGAGGGAGACAGAGGGAGAGAGACAGAGGGAGAGAGACAGAGGGAGAGAGACAGAGGGAGAGAGACAGAGGGAGGGAGACAGAGGGAGATGGAGGGAGAGGGAGGGAGATGGAGGGAGAGGGAGGGAGGGAGAAGGAGGGAGAGGGAGGGCGACGGAGGGAGGGCGACAGAGGGAGGGCGACAGAGGGAGGGCGACACAGGGAGGGCGACACAGGGATGGAGACACAGGGAGGGCGACAGAGGGAGGGCGACAGAGGGAGGGCGACAGAGGGAGGGTGACAGAGGGAGGGCGGAGGGAGACAGAGAGAGAAGGGAGACAGAGGGAGGAGGGAGACAGAGAGGGAGGAGGGAGACAGAGGGAGGAGGGTGACGGAGGGAGACAGGGAGAGAGACAGGGAGAGAGACAGGGGGAGAGAGACAGGGGGAGAGAGACAGGGGGAGAGAGAGAAAGGGAGGGGGAGGAAGGGAGAGGGAAGGGAGAGGGAAGGGGGAGAGGGAAGGGGAGAGAGGAGAGAGGGAGGTGGAGAGAGGGAGGGAGAGGGGGAGGGAGGGGAAGGGAGAGGGGAGGGAGGGGGAGAGGGAGAGGGAGAGAGAGAGAGAGATGTGTGTATGCCGGGTCTGGCGGCTCAGTGGACGAAGGCGTCTGCTGCAGGGACCTGTGTTCAACCTCATGGTCACAATTTTTTTGCTTTAGCCCCGCCCCTCCCCCTCTGACCCCGCCCCCACCGGTGCGGCCCTCAGCCACAAACCACACTGTAAATTTGGCCCCCGAGAGAAAGTTTGCGAGTACCCCTGCTCTAGGGCATATTATCAAGCCCCTTATCGACGCTTTAGCAGCAGTTTCCGGCAGCTAAAGCAGCGATAATGTTATTGCCGTTCTTGATAATATGGCCCTAAATTAATTAAGTTTAAGTTGGGACCATGTCTATGATAACTAAAAGCTTGAATGCGGGTGAGTACATTTGAGCCATCAGTCAGATTCTTCACCTAAGCTACAAACACACCTTCAACACAAAATGGCCACACCGTTCATCAGACCCTAAAAATTGGAGCAATGTTACAAACATTCATATGCACTTGTCTTTAATTGTGCTCTATCTAAATGTGCTTTCGGTGCTTGTCAATGTATTTTAATAGCTTTGTTGAGTGAAATTCATAAAGGATCATTTTCATGAAACATCTTGAAAATGTAGGACAATTGGCCATGTTCCGTTGGACAATCATATGCAAAGGAATGGGTTGGCAAGTGGGCTTACACAGGTGGCACAATGTATTTTTAAAAAAAATGTCTATACACTCAGCATTGCTCAAGAGTCGCTGATATTGGAGGTATTTTAGTGTGGCAAGACCAGCATATTTAACATGCTAACAGTGTTTAGTCAGTGACTAATTATTGAATGGGTCTTTTTTGTGTAAGGCATTCCGAGTATTTTTGTATAAAACCAAATTGTGGAATTTATTTCTAAAGACTCGTAAAAACTGGAGATCGGACAGTCAGTGATTTCTATAGTGTAAATACGATGTTTACCCTATTTATACATGTCTGAGGAAGGTCTGTGCTAGCACGCATTGTGATATTCACAACTTCAAATCTTCATAAGCTAGAAACCTTTTCCACTTAAACCTTTTTGAAGAGGACCTTTGCCTGTGTAAAGTGGTTTTAGGGTGTCTTTCTCATAAAAATCTAATTTTACAGAGTTTTTCATAAAGCACATCTCAATTAGTACATTTTCTATAGTTCACACAGTTTAAATAAACATTTTTACAAATAAAAGAGAAGTGAAGATACAGAACGTTACCAATACCTAGCAAGAAGCTAACTGACATAAAAACAGTGATATACAAAAACCTCATCAAAATAGGAATGTAAATGATGTCATGTTTTATAGAATTGAAAGTATAACCATCTTTGGAGGGTATCAACATGTAATTGGATTTGCAAACTTACAAAATAATTACCTTGAGCCATAATATTTATGAAGTATGTCGTGGATTTGTATGAGATAAACAAATAAAAGTAGTTATACATGGTATTTTTATTGGGTTTTGGAAAACATTAAACTTGGCATAACAGGTAAGCTCGATTTTCTTGGGCATCCCAAAAACATCATAATCCAGATCACCAAGCAACTCACTAGAAGACTAAAAACAATCCAGAACTCTGCAGCCAGACCAATCTTCAACCTCAGTCTTGCCGGTTGAACACTAAATAAATCCCTAAGTGATTGGTCCAGCAAGAGTCAGGAATTAGGAGGCTTCTTTCTTTCAGCAAGGGCTCCCTCTTCAGTTGCAGTCTTTCCAAGGACAGGAATATTCTATGGAGGTGGAGGTGAGGGGCTAGTTTGGCCACATTGGGTTGCCTTATTGCATTTAATAACTGCCAAGTTTTCATTGGGAGCAGGTAGGAAATTCATGGTTGGTGTATGAGAAATTGTAATCTAAAAACCTCTTTAATGTTAAAGTCAGATTTTCAATCACAATTTTGAAAATGCACTTTTAGCAAGTTGGCATTTCCTGCCATAATTATTTGGTGCCTGCATTGTGTTCCTTAGTTACATGACTGGGTGTAGTTGGAATCTGGACTTTGTATATTCCTCAGAGTCACCCACAGGATAGAGGGATTAGGTGTTGCTGGATGGGCCATCACTGGCAGGATGGGAGGGAGGAGCTGGGCACAGCCCCACTTACAAGTCAATAGGATGTGCTCTGCCTTCACACAACAGACTTTACACTAGCCCATTGTGCCTGCAGCCAGGCTGGATTCAAGGCAGGAAGGGTGGAAATCCAAGCACTTCAAAGGAAACCTTTAGAAACAGGACCCTCGGACCCACACCTTAATTCACTTTAAGGACCTTCAGAAAGACTCTCAGAAGACTGCCTGCGGCTGTTGCCTGCTGTGTACTTCAGAAGATTGTTTTCTGCACCGGTAAGGACTGCTCTGCTGTATGAAACCTGCATTGAAACTATCAGAGGCCTGCTCTACTACTGGGCCCTGTTCAACTGCTTGAACCTATGACTACAAGAGTGACTCTTAGGGCTAGTTGGCTGACCTCCAGATCAGAGCCCCAGGAACAGAAAAGGCTCTAACTATATTGAACCCGCATCTTGACCCATTTGGAGTGAGCCATGACACTCCAGGTGGTGCCACTCCGGTCCTGGACCCTTGGAAGTGGTACTAAAGGTTCCCAGATATCCAGATTCCATAACTTGAGACTAGGAATGTTTGCTGTCAAAAAAGTGCTCTGGAACCAAGAGGAGACCGGGACCTACCAAGGTGCATCACAGGTTCGTCTGACCTCGCAGAAGGTCCTGCTATGTTCTTCACTGCAGCAGCAACTCTTGCTCAGCGGCATCTCTGAGAAGGTGTATCCAGCCTGGTGGAGCCCTCGTTTGCTACAGCCTGCAGCTACATCCCACTGGAGGTTTTGAACTTCCAAGAAAAGAGACTAAGGAGTCCATTAGGATGGCGGGCAGACTTCAGTCCTCCCGCCACCCTAGCGGTGCTGGGACCGGCCGCCAGTGGAACGGCGGTCCGGCAACGCCAATTAGGATGCAACCGCCACTGTGGCAGTCGCATCCCGCATATTGAACATTGTGGCGGGCGGTGCTGTAAGCAGCACCCGCCACAATGTTGAATATGCCTGTTGTGCATTGGCATTGGCATGCACAACGTGACTGGCACCATGCGGTGCCTGCCACCTTGTGCATGCCATTGTAGGGGGGTACCATGAGTACCCCCCAAGTGCAGCCCCTCGCCCCCACCCTTAAGGGGCCCACAACGGGCCCCCAAAGTAAAAACCGTATGCCTTTCCATGGCGGAGTCTCCGCCATGGAATGGCATTTTACTGCTCACATCATAATATGGAAGGTGGTGCCTGCAAGGCACCACCACCATATTATGGGCCTTTTCCGCCCGGTAGGCAATCGTGACGATTGCCTACCAGCGGAAAAGCGGCAGACGGTCTTTCCGCCCGCTGGGGTACCCCCCGCCATGCAAATGTGGCGGGCGTAAAAGGCTGTCCGGTCGGGTGTTTTGGCGGGCGTAACGCCACCGCCGGTTGGGCGGTGGCGATCTGCCCGCCATGCTAATAGGCCCCTATGTCTGAACTTAGAAATCTTCACTGCAACTTCATACAGCTGCTCCCCGTAGACGCCGCCTCCTTTTCAGAGAACACCAGCAGCCTTGCTCCACTGAATCTTACCTTCTCAGATACATTTTCATAAAATTTCTTCTAAGTTCGTAGAGAAGAGCAAACTGGTCCCAATCCACTCTTTGAATCCATACCATGTTTCATCACGACCGGCATCATTTTTAATTTGCCCCAGTACTACGTGACTAGATGTCTTCAGTTGACATGCTAGTTTTCACCTTAAAGTTTTAAAATTCTTAACTCCAGATCTACTAATTGGATTTTTGTCAGTTTGGTGTCAAATAATTTATTAAACTGTACTCTATTCTTATAAATTAATGTGTGATTTTTCTTGTGTTGCGTTTTCACTTTATTAGTGTTTCTGTGCTTCATTGCATAAATACTTTACAAACTGCCACTAAGAAAAGCATGACTGCTTTTTTTACTAAGATACCAGAGGTTTAAGTGTAGGTTAATTTAGCCACTTTAGTAGTTCACCCTGACAGGGACTGTGGCTGTTGCTTCTGCTGAATTACATCTCACTCAACCAATAACCCAATTAGCCATTTGGTGCCTGCTGACTTTCCCTGGGTCACATGACAATGAATAGCGGGGCAGTTGGCCTTTGTGTATTCCTCCCAGACAGTGAAAAGGAGGAATAGATGTTGGTAGGATGGGCCATCCTGTCAGGATGGGTGGGGCCTGCCCCATTTACATTTCAAAGGGCTGCCTCCAACACACACATAAAGGAACTTGACACCAGTCTTTCATCACACCAGACTGATTGGAGTCTTGGAGGGGAAGGGAATAACTTTTCAGGACCAGATGTGATGGTAGCCAGCATGTCAACTCCAATTCAAAGGCTGGCAACAGGTATAAATATTGGACATCCTCATCAAAATCTACAGTGCACTCCTGCATCTGTGGAAGATTTCAGAAGGACTGCCTTGTAGTTCAGGGGACCGCCCTGCTCCTTAAGATCTGCTTTTTCTTCAGAGGACTGTTCAGCTGCTTGAAGCCTGCCCTGTTGCTTGAAGGAGAGAGAACCATCTCCTTGAATCCAGGACTACCATAGTGACTCCAGGGGCTATTTGGCTTGAGCTTTGTGTGAGCTAGCGGAACATGACAAGCTCCAGTGACCTGGAGCCCAGCACCTGACTCTGTTAGAATGAGTCCTAACCCCTCAAGTGGTGCCCCACAGGTCCTGGACCCTTGGAAAACTATGTAACAACTTGTAAAAGTATGAGCAGACATTTACAACTTTTACATGAATATTCTTAGTATGTCTGCAAAGCTACACCAGACGAAGGTTTTTAGACCAACTTCTGGGAATTACACATGGCATCTACCATGGGGTAATGTTCCACCTGCTTGAAAGTGTATGTATTGTTAAATTATGCACCTGAAGCACCCTATACAGATATTTCTTTTTTCATTTTTAAACCATGCGAAATCAATTAGCCAAATGAAGAAAGCCTTTCCCCTCCATCATAAAATCAGTTTGATCAATCACATGCTCCATCCTGGAAGAGATGTTGCTCCAAGCCTTGACTGCAGTAAATTAATGTCCTTTCCTAGGTTGTAAAGGTATGGATTGCAGTTTGAGAATATCCACACAATTACATGTTTCTGCCCAATCCAATTTCTGAGGCAACCCACAGTTTGAAATGCCCCATGTCATCCATTCAATGAGATTTACTAATGCGTATATCTCTACATTCATGGTGCAGTAATTTACAGTAGTAATACAATTATGCCTTCCAGGAGTCCATTAATGAGATTCTGTCAGGAAGAAATGAAGATATTTTTCATTATAGTCCGTTGGTTATTAGAATTCTGAAACATCCATACCCCATCACCTTTATATCATCACTTAGAACTTTGGACCATTATTCTGTTTGTATTTAAGTAAGGTTCTTAAGCAGTCAGTTGAGACCAAGTCTGCTTTCATTGCCACACTGGCAACCAGTGTCCTGTTTATAATTGATAGAGACTTAACAGATTGATTGACAGACCAAATCTTGAATAAAAACACAGCGTATCTAGTTACGAGAAGAAAGGAGGAACTAATGTTGTCTGTAAAAGACTTGTAACATACAAAGACAGTTGGCTTGTTTAACAGAGAAGACTACACATACCGTTTAGCAGCCTAGACTGAATCAGGGGTTGAGAGCAAGGTAGTATAATTCCACAGACCATCTCGTGTTGAGAAGGCAGTGACAGTCATGGGGATTCTCTGCATTTCACAAGAATTTGATTTGTACCATATTGATAGTTACGGCATATTGTCAGGACGTCAGTGAGCCCCCATATTGGAAAGATATTAGGCATATTTTACAGGAATGAGGCAAAGTACTTTGGGTTACTGTGGTTGAACATTCTTAACCTGCCTTTTGTGTGGTGGAACTTCTTTTACAATGTGATTAGCACGTGCTGTTCTCAGATGGTAAAATGGTCCCATATCTTGATAATTTGCAGTGAGCAAATACTTGTTGTAAAATGAAATACATTCAGACACATGATTTAACAGCTTTTACTACTCCATGGTTCATCAAGTATCTTGCACATATTGTTTTGCTTAGGTTTTGCAACATCAGAGAGTGATGAGTTAGGTTATGTTTATGTTTTGTTGTGTGTACTTCTAAAGTACTCATCCTACCCGGGAGGGTATCTTGGCGCTGCTGAGAATAGAGGGAGCTTGCTGTCCTGTTTGGATCTTATGGGTAAAGTCAAGTTTTCAGTTTCTTCCCGAATTCTGGGACTGAGCTGGTGACCCTAATGTGAAATTGAAGTGCATTCCAAGCTTTAGAAGCCAGTTATGAGAAGGTAAAGTTACCAGCTCTGGTTCTTCAAACATGGTGGGCAGTGGCTATTCCATATAGGTACCATAATATAGGCCCAGGTAACTTTGTTAACCTTCACCTATTCTTCCCTACATTACACGTATACAGGTTTACAAGGACTGACCTTTTACCTAGCTACGACCCTGCATTCAGAACGCAGATTTTCCCTAGTTCGAAATCTCATACATTATGCATGAGGATTCTTGGACGCACAGCAGGACTACCATCTGCTGTATAATATCTATGTATAAAGTTCATGCCCAAAGTCATCCTTAGACCGACACAGTAACACAGTGAGATAGGACCCCTGGGGAGACCTATGGGTATATATTAGGCCTGGGCAAAAATTTCGTTCCGTTCGCGGAAATTGCGATAATTTGACATTTTTGCGTTCCGCGGAGAGCGCGAAAATGTCAAAAATTCCGGTTTCCGCAGCTTGGCGATAATTTGTTTCTTGCTCGCGCTGTAAAATAATACATTCTCGCGCGCGCGCGATCGCCTTACCTGAATCCCTGCGTTCGCCGACAAGTTTTCTTGATCCGGTCGCGTTCTCCATGAGATGTTGTATTGTTTTTAGCCATTTGCGCTGTCTCGCGACAGTTCGCGCCCGCAGTGACGTCATGCGTCGCGCGATCACGTCTTTCTTCTCGCGATCATGCACCGCGAGAACAACTCAAAACAAGATGGCCGCGCCCGCAAGCAACTACATGGGTAAGTTGGCGACCCGCAACCATGCAGAAAATCTCGCGAACATGCCGGAAAAAAACTTCCGCATCTTCGCGATATTTCTGCTTGTTTGCGATAATTTTAAACATTCTCGCGATAATTTGCGAAGGTTAATTCCGCAAATTCCGCCCACCCCTAGTATATATACATCACATCTTGCTAAGACAGACAGAGGAGACCAGGACTTCCCAGCCGACACACTGACCAGGTTCCTGCATGCAGGCACTCTAGCTCACAGTGGTCTAACATCCCTCACGTGGTGTCCAATTCGGGACCAAGATGGGGTCCCACAATCTCTCACTTCAGGTAACGGCGTTGACTTTATCCTAAAGGGATTCTTGGCTTAATACCTACACACATTCTAGGTACACTTAGGTACATCTAGTTAGGGAAACATCGTAGAAGTATGCCTCTTTTTATTATCATATATTTTATGTACTTCTATGTAATCATGATTACTGCAAGATAGTAGAGCTATAACATCCATTTACTTTCATAGTACTGGTAATCATTTATATCTTTTACTGCCTAATGGGTGTTGCAGCTCATATATTTTTACACCAGAATGACAACTGTTCAATAAATACTTATTGAAAATGCCCAGCCTGTTTATTCTGTGTTCCTCTGTAAGACAGACTAAGTAAGCACAAGTGACTGAGTGAAAAGTAGTTTATTGTTTCCACTGTCCTGAGGGATCAGGGTTGTCATGCTCGATGGTTGCCAAGAACTATTCTCTCTTTGGTAAGAGGAGATTCTAGTGGCACTGTGAGCTAGCTGATACAGAAGGCCAACCTACTCGGTGGGGGTGTTCAGAATCAGTCCGACACCAATCCTACAGTGTATGCTGTCCGAAAGTGCAGATTCTGTATAGGTTTTATAGGAACTACACGACATGGGCCCAATGTAGGTTGGGTACTTATTTAACAGTAGAATCTGAGTAGTTCAGTCGTGCTACTTTCAGAGACCTCTACTTACAATTCCCCAGAGACGTCTGGAGTGGGTAGGTTCAAACTCCGCCACAGCTGAGTAGGTAAAAATCTTATTTATTGGCTGTTGTTTAATCAAACTTGAAGGACACATTGTTTTTGATATTGTGCAAAACACCTTATCTTAGTTCCCTTGAAAAGCTCTTCTACTCTAAAACAATGACTAAAGAAACAGGAAACGGGGATAGAGGTGTGCAAGAACTACATTTCTCAGTAGATGAAGAAGATGCAGATGGAATTTCCATTGTGGAAAATGTTAGAAATGCTGTTACCATAAAACTAGGTGCACACAGTCTAACATCCAGGGGTGGACCAGTAGCTTTCGTGTTTGAGGCACACAAATACTTTAAGAAAGAGGTATTCTTTTCATGGGTTACATTCTCAGTTGCAAATGCAAGAACAAAAACATCTAATTTCTACACAGAGAGTGAAATACCGAACAAATGTTGTCCTTATGAGCAAATTGAAGTTCCGCTCACTTACCAGGAGCATTTATACTGGTTTAAAGGCGTCCACCCTTACACAAGAAATAAAGTAGGACTCGGTCTGCTTGGAAGAGAAGGAGCGACATGGCCAATACTAGAAGCCTACACACCACATCCTGACATTGAAACAATGCCAGGAGGAGACTTACTTATACTTCATAAAGAATTAACAAAAATGTACAGAAACATGACAAAGTTTGTCATGAGGACACTTACGGACCAGCCGGCAACGGTTACAGCACACACAAATATAGTTCAAAAAACAGCAACTAAAATTATATCACAAGCTTTACACGCAGTAATGGGTAAAATGCCCATAAAACATGATCAAATGCCATTCTGGGTGGCTCAAAAAATAACACAGTTAGGAGCAGTATTCCCGAATACTAGCCCTTATGAAAAACATAGAATGCTGACAATCTGAGTGCCCATGGGTATAACACTAGGGGTGGGCGGAATTTGCAAAATTCACTTTCGCAAATTATCGCGAAAATTTTAAAAATCTCCGCAAACACGCGGAAATATCGCGAAGATGCGGAAGGTTTTTTCCCCGCCCGGTCGCGGTATTTTCTGCGTGGTCGCGGCTCACCAACTTACCCATGCGGTTGCTCGCGGGCGTGGCCCTCTTGTTTTCACTTGTCTCACGGTGCATGATCGCGAGAAGAAAGACGTGATCGCGTGACGAATGATGTTACTGCGGGAGCGAACTGTCGCGAGACAGCGCAAATGGCTACCAACAATCCAACATCTCGTGGAGAACGCGACCGGATCGGGAAAACTTGTCGGCGAACGTGGGGATTCAGGTAAGGCGAACGCACATACGCAAGAATGTATTATTTTACAGCGCGAGCAAGCAAAAAATTCCCGGTAAAATGCAGATTATGGAAATTTTGACATTTTCGCGCTCTCCGCGGAACGCGAAAATGTCAAATTATCGCAATATCTGCGAGCGGAACGGAATTTTAGCCCAGGCCTATATAACACCACATATAGAGGATTGCACCTCTTGTTGTACAGTTTTTGCTGCCATATATACCAGAACACATAGTATCCCGTCATTAGCAGTACTATCAGATGTATTAAGACAAACACAAAACGAGTACAGAGCAGAACCTGCTCTGAACTTAGGGATGAAATTACTTGGTAATTATGCCCAGGTATCAGCTATAATATTAGCAGATATTAAGGGGGAAGCAGCATCAGTGGCAATCTGTCAATACCTAAGGGAGTTCAGTCCTTTACAACAGGAACATGATTTACCTAAAATAATTGAGACTGCGCATGCAAAGTTGGGCAGAGAAAGACTGGGTGGAAAAGCATTAAAACCCCAGTTAATGGGTAGTCCCGGAAGGACATTTTCAAACAGACACCTGCTTCATCAAAGAAGAAGTGGGACAATAACAATTTGAAAAAAGTTAAAGAAAACAGATCTCAGTACAGAGGGGGATCGCCACCACAGGAGCCCCCTTAAAGAAGGTACAACTGCAGAAATAGGGACAATATTAGGAAACCTGACAGGGATCAGGATACTGATACACGTTCATCTTGTTCCTTTCAGGGTTCAATGAAAAACTCTTAGAGAGAAGGACAGGCAGACTGACAAGAAGAGTGTACAAAGTCCAGCGACAAGCAGCACGCTCAAGAGTATACTTCCAAAAAAGAAGATGAATCCAAACCAAAACCTCAGTTCAAAAAGAAGGTTGCAGGTCTAAAGATCAGACATGCCCAGAATTCTGAGGACTCAACTAATGAATGGGGATTGGGCTCTGACAATGCTAGACATGGTGGCAGAAGTAACAATAGCTCGCCAGAACCTGATGGAATTTCTGGTGACAGCGGCCTTGAATGATTATATCACGGTGGAAACACCTGATACTAGGGTAAATGTCCCACATAAATTGCATGAAATAACACTCCAAATGGAGGGGGGCAAGCCCAGGAAAGTTAGAGGTCTGTTTTGGGAGAACCTGACGTTTGGTTACGGCATTCTTTTAGCTGAACAAGATTGCCCGCCAGTATTCGTCATGAACTAGCCTAGGGGAGAAACAGTAATTTTGCCAGCCTTTTTCAACACTGTTCCAATATATCTAAAACACACATATGCACGGGAGGTGGCGATAGCCCTAGCCCCGGCATTATATAAAAACCATGTTGGATGGGATGAGGATTTGACCCACCACATAATTCCATTAAAAAATACTCCGACTCCACAGAGACAGTATCCAATAAAGCAAGAAGCTAAACAAACAGGTCAGGGAGATCCTAGGTCAACTTGAGTACCAAGGGATGATTAAAACTTGCACCTCTCAAATGAATAATCATTTCTTTCCCGTAATGAAACCTGACAACTTCTATCATCAAGTTTTAGATTACAGACATTTAAACACTTGCACAAAAACATTTGCAGTCCAAAAGTCACACAGTGCCGCACTAATGAATAACATTCTGTGGAAAAAATACAAAACAACACTAGATATCTCAAATGGATTTTTTTGCCAGAATATAGCGCCTAAAAGCAGGTATTTAACCGCATTCTCCATGTTAGGATCTCAGCGTCAATTTTGTAGACTTCCCTAGGGGTATAAGAAAAGCCCTAGGTTACTTTCAGC